>NC_080673.1:98525168-99180228 GCF_030445035.2 Dasypus novemcinctus
AGTGGGCATATTGGTTGCTGTCTAAAGTTCCCTCAGGTCAGTGCTCTCTGAGATGAGTTAGAGCTCTCTGGGTGACTTGCATTCTTTCTTCAAAGTTCAGTAAAGTCATTGTAAGTTATTTACAATCAGCCCAAGTGTTTGTGGGTCTGTATGATAGACTGGAAAAGGTCTGTCATGGCCTGAGGCTACTTTGAGAATGGGGTGTGGCTTTTCCAGTTAAAGAGGTCCGTTTTAGTAAAGGGCTGGTAGACAAATATCTGGTTTCCCCCATTAATTGGCCATCTGCATCATAATAAATTGGGGCCCAGGCTTCATGGAGAGGTAACTGTAAGGCCGCCCTTCTCTCTGCTCCCCCTGCCTCCGGGGCTCCCCGTGATCTGAGTTGCCATTTTTCAGGGACTCCTTCCTGACTGATGGTTGGCACTGCCCTGCCAGGGGCACTGGGGAGGCAGCTGGGCTGCATTTTTTTAGTGTGAATGGTGACAAAGATAGCTGCAGGGATGGTGTAGGTGCCCTCTCTGGTGTGGATGGTGATAAAGGCAGCTGTAGGGATGGTGTGGATGTTGCAATTCCCAGTGTGGATGACAACAGGGGACACTGCTTAGGGAAATTGGCTCATCCTCATTCCTCAGCACTGCTGTGGTAGGAGCAATCACATAAGGCAGCAGGAAGTCATTTTCATTTGGTCCTTCTAAAATGAGTGGGTCAGCACTGGATTTGGGGCTCACTTTCTCTGGACCCTTTGCACAGTGCTTGTTTGGCCTGGTTCCTGGGACAGCACTCCTCAGTTTTTGTATTAGGCAAATCCTGGCTTCTTTAGTTGTACACTTCCCTAACCAGGATGGTTTTACCAGACATCAGTGTAGAGGAACTGGTCTGGATGCCCTGTTTTCTGGTTACTATGTCATGGACTTTATGGATGATCTGGGGGTCTAAAGTGCCCTCCTGAGGCCAGCCCAAACCAAAAGTTGGCCATTCTAATTCACAAAGCATTCTAAGCTTTCCTGGCTGGAACTTTATGCTGTATACTTCTCCATGGAATGCACGCAGAAAGTTTTACAGGATACAATCTAACGGGGTCCTACTTTGTGTGTTTCCCATGTTTCCACCCTGTGCCAATGCTGCATAACACTCATTCAGCCTTTCGCTTTGTCTATTTCCAGCTGCGTCTCTTGCGGGAGCTTATGGCACCTTTTAGCCTTAGTGGGTCAGTAAAAGCCCCCGCCTTGGAGGAGGGTTCCTTTGCACGGAGGCCCTCCAGACTGCCCTAGACCAGATGAGGTTGCCATGGAACCATGGATCAGGACTCTGTACTCACCCCACAGAAGTGATTTTCTGCATCTCACTCAGCCTCCACAATCACATGCACACAACCACCCCATTTTCCTTTCTCAGACCTTGAGAAGACAGCTTCTTCCCTTTCTCAGGAGTACTGGGGCTTCCTCCTTTAGAGAGCTGATCAGGCTCCCTTCTTAATTTTTAGAATTAGGCTTTTTCTGCACTATGCCCCAGGGCACCCGTCTAGCGTGCGGAGCTCCTTGCTTCATTATCAGTGTCTCTTGAATCCTCTGGTGCCTCCAGTTTCTCCAGGAGGGCTGTGGCAGAGTCCACAACCTCTTTCTGGACTAAAAGCGGGAGTCCAGGGGTGCCCAGGGCGGGGTTTTTCCAGGGCCCTCCCAGCCTCTTTGGAGATGTCTGGGAGGGGCAATCAACCGTTGCCACTTCGGAAACTCTCAGTGTATCCCGGACGAGCCCCTAGAGATGTTGTAGCAGAGAGGTTGGGTGTACACAGTATTGGAGGCCAGGATGCGAGAATTCTGAGAAGGAAAATTTGTTTTGACCAGCCAGACTCAGCAAACTCTTTTCCTGATAAAAACTGAGCCCCAAATAGAATTTTTGGATCTCTTTTATACAGAGGATGCAAGAGTGGAGAGTCAAATGGTGCTTATATGCAAAAGTACTTTTTGTTAGTTTCTTCAAGTGTTTTATCTGCCTATTAGATAGCTTATTTAAATTAGCACATATCCTCTACATTCCAGGTAAGCTTTTAACATGAACACCCCACATTCCAAGAAAGCTTAACACATTTGGTTTACATCCTCCCTGAATATCCAAAGCCTATAGAGTTTATACTTCTCAATTGGTTTTCAAGGCATACTTGGATATAGAGTAAGTTTGAATTTATGCACAGGCTATAGTAATATCACCACGTGGGGGTGGCAAGGAGAAGGGGAATGGAAAAAGAAAGCTTACATGTTATAAGGCTTTTAAAAAAAATAAAAATAACTTTTCCTTTTAATAGCTCTTCAAAAATTGCAAAAGTAATGTAAGTTTAGTTCAACTAGTGAAATAATATAAACAAAAATAAAGAAAAAATTGAAAAAAATTTCCTTCCCTTTCCATCTCCTGAGTCCCCCGTAAGTGACAAATGTTAACAAACTGGTGTGTATCTTTTCACACATTTCCATGTGCTTGTTCATTCACAAACTTACCTGTGCACATGTGTGTGTTTTGGATGTTATCGTTTTTATAAAAATGTGATCTCAGTATATGTACTAGGCTACAATTTACTTTTCTCTATTACCCTACCTTTAGGAACATCCCTTCAGATCAATTACATGCTCTCTATTAAGCTGCTTAATATTCCATAGTATGACTATATCACAGTTAATTTCAACATTTCCCTACCAACTTGCAGGTTGTTTGTGTTAATCAGAAAAAAAAATTGGTGTGTTGTCATGAGTCACTCTTATCACTAAAAAGGAAAAGGCAGAACCTATCCAAGGTACAAAGGGAAAGATAGGGTTTAGAATTGCTTTTACCTTTAATTAGTTCACAAATTCAAGGGCTTAAAATTGCTTTTATCTTTATAAAATTCATTAATTCAAGGAGCATTGATAGAACTATTGTTTTTTTAACATATGTTTAACATGTTTATTTATTTATACTTGCTTTGATCCACCCAAAAAATTTAAAGTGGCTTAGGAGCTGGACATGGTCTCTCTTTTTTCTTGCAGACATCAAGTAGCTGGTACAATCAGTCTGGGCTATGAAGGGAGGAATTTGGAAAGAGCACAGCAGAGAAGTCTCCATGTGCCTGGGACTTTGACTGGGATGACTCGGATGTCTGGAGGTGACTTAGGGGACATCCATTTCCAAGACAGCTTCTTCTCACATGTCTCTTTTGGGCTGAGGCAGCTGAAAAGCAGATTCAGCTGGGTTTGGGGACAGAGTACTTGTCTATGGTCCCTCAGACATGGTGGTCTCAAGGTAGTCATACTTCTGTGGTGGGCTAGATGGCTCTAAGAGTGAACAAGGCAGAAGTTGCATGGCTTTTTATGAGCTCACATTAGAAATCACATTGTTTTGCCTTCACTGTACTCTGTTGGTCAAGGAAATCACAAGCCTGCCCAGATACAGGGGATAGACTCATGACTCCATCTCTCAATGGGAGGAAAGTTAAAGAATTTGTGGCCATTCCAAAAAAAGACCTTATGTGAAATATTTATCTGAGAAGCTCATGTTTGCATTTTATTAGAGTACTGCAAAAGCTAATGGGTCAATCATTTTGTGTAAAAGTTCTCTTTCAAAAATGGGCTGACTATATCTGAGTCAAACTAGACAAGGCCACAATCTTAGAGATTGTATGTGTCAACACACTGTCAAGTCATCCTGTCAGAGAAGACCTTGACCAAATCATGACAAGAACTCTTTATTAGGTAATTTAGCATGACTGTTAATCATCTTTTCTAAATGTTAAAAACTATACTTGGACCAAAGTAGTAATAGACCTGGGTCACAAAGTTCAGAGTCATTGCCCTAAAAATAAATCTGAGAAAAGCAAACCTCTCAGATGTCACTTGTGATTTGGACTTCCATGATCTCACTCAACACACTGGTACTGGATTAGCTATCTCTAAATCTGCCTTCATTAATGGCTTCAACAGGGAAACCCAGGTCTGGTACAATAATTGATTATAGCTAAATTTTTTCATTGCAATAAGTTTATAGTAAAGTCATGGCTAAGTGGTGAGCATTGCACCAGGCTTAGGATATAAAGATGAATAAGGTAGGGTGGCTGCCTTCAAAGAACTCATAGTCTGGTGGCATTGCAGACATGTAAACAGATAAATCTCAACACTAAGTATTGCTTGTAAAAGAACCATGTGATCTCAGAGGGAGAAGATCTACCACCTGGGTGTTAACACTGATACCACCTTTAGCCACCTCCTTTCTGTTCATATCTGAAACTTTGAATCTTCTCTCTAGTCTGGCCTTCTTAGGATGCCTCTTTTATAGACTTTGAACCCAGTTTTCCCCTCTGTCTAGATTTTTTGGTTTAGTGAATGGCTTGGATTTTTTTTTTCTTTCCCTAACATCACCCTTCCTACCAATATCCTGTCTCAACCCAGTTTTTGTCTCCCGGTCTAAAGCCAGAAGGTAAAAGATTCCTTCATTAAAATACATATAAACTGAACAGTGACTATGTGCTGGGCAAAATATTAGATGTTTAGGGTATAGAGGTGAAGAAACCAAACAAATAATAAAAGAAAGAAAGAAATAAAGAGGATATGATGGTGAGTCAGTTAGATATAGTCCCTGTTGCCTGCAAGGAGGCCACTTTCTAGCAGGAATGTTTCATATGCACTTGGAGTTATATTCTTGGCCTAGTCCAATGTAGAGTGGTTTAGACACTGAGGGAATCACAAAATACTTCCTAGCTAAGCAACATTTGATCTATTAAAAAAAAAGAATTTTCTACATTGGGCAGGAGGTAGAGTGGGCAAGACCAGACATTTCACATAGCGGGTACAACACATGCAAAAAAACCCAGGAAGGGCCTGGTTAATTTGGGGGATAAAGAGAAATTCATTAGACTGTGATGAGGCACATCAGAGAGGAAAGCAAGAAAAGTAGGTTGCCGGTCATGTTGTGAAGTGCCATGTACGACCCTTCTGATTAAGTTTGGATGTAATCCTGTAGGCAAGGTAAGAGTCAGCAAACATTTATAAGCAGGGTCATGACAAAATCCAATTTGCCTTTCTTTAAGAAGAGAACCCAGGAGGTTGGTCACTGGAATGGGGAAAAGACAAATAGCAGGATGAGCAGTAGGAGACAATTGCATTCCTCTAGATCATAACTATGAGAGCCTGAGTGAAGCAATTGAAAGAAGGACTTGAGAGCAGAGGTCAATTCTGAGATAGAGTCTTACGGGCACAGCAACACTTACCAACCCATTAGTATGGGAAACTTCTCCAGTGGTAAGGATATGACTCTAAGGTGTGGATAGGAGAAAGAGGAACAGGTTTTGTGACAGTAACATAATTACCAAGTTCTATTTTGGATACTTTTTGGATATCCAAGTGAAGTTGAATAGGAAGGAGTTGGAGATTTTGATCTGAACCTTAAAACAGAGAGAAGATCAACTGAAGACCCAGTTTTGGAGGTCATAAAAGAGGTAAATGGACAAACTATTACACAAATATTTGAGAAAAGAGGGAAAAAGGGTCACAAAGACAGCATCAGAGAACTAGGAGAAGACCCTGCAAAGATGAGCATCGTGGAAGGGAAGAAAGGTCCAATATTTGAGCAGTGTTACTTTGTTATTGATTAAAGTCCTTTGAGCACCTGGGTCAGTGTTGGCACATGTGATGATGGGGATATAATGTGTCAATTGTCAGTCCTGCTGTTTGGGAGGTTGCCACTGACGGATCCACCAAAGGACCTTTGTGGTCTCTGGCCATTCCTTTTGGTTCTTGTCAGTCAGAAATCAGAATGGGGTGGAACACTCCCCAAATTGGCCTCACGCCTGAGAAAGAGAGACCTTTATAACCTTGGTATACCACTTTCCCAAGTTTGAAAAACGTAGGAGACATAATCTTTACATCTTGGTAGAACATATAATACTTAAAACAAGTTTATCAATTTCTGTGCTTGAATTTCATTTGCCTATTATGTTTGTTTAAATACCACCTTTTGTTTTCTGATAAGTTCTATTGTATTAGAGATGTTTACGAGTGGACTTACTATACAATTTAATGCTGCAAAACATTTCAAATTGTTCTAATAACTTTCTTTCCAACAAAGTTGTAAGACTTTTCTTTTCTCATCAAACAGACCTGAAGAGACTTGTCCAAATGTTGTTTCCATAGTTTATTCACTCATTTAATTTACATTGGGAGGTATTTCAATTACAAATGCCCCAGTTATTCAAGATGAGTTGTTTAACCTGCATAGTCCCTAGTCCCTTGTGAGCAAAGGATCTTGTTAGGGAAATCACAGATACTAGTTCAATGGACATTGCCCAGACCTCACCTACCTCCACCTCCTTCTCTGGGGAAGTCACAAACACAGCTAAACAGCCATTCTTTCCCTTCTCTTCTGCTACTCCCACTTTTTCTACTGTGTACCATTCCACAACATGGGGGAGATATTAAATCTAATGAAAAAGCTCAGTCAGACCTTGAACCCGGAAACCTGGGACAAGCAGCTCCAGATGCTTATCAGAACAGGAATTCTCAGCGGTAGGATCCCCTCCTCCTGAAGTGGATAAAAACCAAACTCAAACAATATAGATCTGTCTCTTTTCAACAAAACAGAGTGTGGCGTGAGGAGCTGTGATCTACTGATCCCAACACAGAGAAGTTTTGGTCACCCCTGGGAACCGGCCACTATGGGACTTCTTCCCTGCTCTTTTGAACTCTTTGTGCTGTGTAAGTTACAAAGATTGTTTGCTTTTCTGGACTCTTTATATTGTGCACGTAATAAAGAGACATCATTTGCTGAAAGTTTCTGTTTTGTCTTGAACCTGTGTTTCCATGATGTACCATTGCAGCAACTGGCTCCACAGTTCAGTTTAGCTACTAAGTGACACTTACTGGGAATTAGGTCAGAATGATGTTGGCTGAGTGCCCTGGAAGGATTAATGTCCAAATACTTGTTCATCTAGCTGGGCAAGGTATTGCTTGTTGATTAGAAGAACGTATAGTGGCCAGGAGACCTGGAAATAATGATACAAATTTCCTGGCTAAACCAAAACTAAACATGTAGTCTTCCCTAGAGAAGGTGATATTGGGACAGGGTGATATTGGGTGACCCTGAAATTTACTTCCAAGATTTAGTCTTTGCACCCCTTTTTGTTATTATTTTCATTTTTTCCCTTCCAAGTGACAAGATCTGTATGATAATTCCTTCCTTCTCCTTTAAATATTTACTATGTAATTGAAGGCTTCCTATGTGGCTTATAGATGAAAGTACTCCTCTGCATGTATTCAACTAGGCTTCCCTTCAGATCATAATCTTTGTTATGAAAAACAGTGACAATCATGCAACATCTATTGGCTTGTATTACTCAGCTATCTGTGTACAAGTTTTATTTTTCTTACTTGATAGTAAGTACCTTGAGGGCAGAAACCATATCATTCCATCCAACCATCCATCCATCCATCCATCCATCCATCCATCCATCCATCTATTAATTTATCAAACATTTGAGTATCTATATTTGTTGACACTGTGACAGTTTTAGAGATAATTAAGAGAGAGTCTCTTCCTTCAAGGAGCTCATACTCCAGTTATGTCACACACCATCGTGGCACATAAGAATCACCTGGAGAGCTTTAACAAATAAAGTGGACCTGGGATCCACTTCCAAGTAGTCTGCCTTAATTGTGCTGGGATGTTAATGGACATTGTATATACGTTTGAGATTGACAGCCACTGATTAGGCAGACAGGACTATATTATTTTTAGTTCTATTACAAAGAAGTACCAGAATTTTTTTGGAGTGTAGAAGAAAATACAGCACCTAGCATAGGATCTTGAATATAGTAGATTAAGCATTTCTTTAATGAATGAATTTATTATCATTAGTCTCAATCACCTACTTCAATATCGTTGGATAATATTCTGTATTGCAATTAAATTAGGACAAGTCTTTCCATTATTTATTGACTTGTCACAATTCAAAGAGAGTTGTTATGTCTGGTATGTCTTTAAAAATTTTTTTTAAAAAGGATTAATGAATTTAGTTGTTAAATTTAGCTTTATAGATTTAGATTCTTGATTTTATTTGATGAAATATAATATTTTTATGGCTAAAATTCCTCTTGTAACCATTTAAATACATTTAGCATCTATGCAATCCTTTTTTTGGCTTTGGAAAAGCTGACTTTTAAAATTTGTTATTCATTTATTTCTTTTTTAAACCAACACCTAGTTTAGTCAATCAGTTTTATAAATAATTTATGATACATGTACATTATCTGTGTTTTAATGTACTTCATATGTTTGAAACTATAATAACAATTGCCATAGAGTGGCTATGAAATTGTTAAACAATAAACTCCTGACCTAGGGAGAACATTAAATGGTTTACTTAGGCAGTATCATGGTATTGTGTTTCTGTTCAATGGGGAATCCGTTTCTGCTGAGACACCCAATCTGGAAATGATTCTCCTCACCCAAGTTCAAATGAGGTAACATCCTCCTCACCTCACAATATGTGTAGGAAAGGAGAGCAGGTAGTGGCAGATTGCTGAGGGCCCAGATCAGAGAGCCCAGCTGTAGTCACACTGAAAGAAGCTAGATTTAGTGGAATGAGTGATTAGTGGTAGGTACTTTGTGGAGTACTGGAGATGACTAACATCCTTAGAAATACTATTGATGGGCATAGTTCTTCCTGTGAACACTGAACATTTCATAACCAAACTGTGAAGATCTGCAAATAAGCATATGGCGTAGCTTATATTTCCTCGGCGTCCTTACAGTTAGGCATGTCCATAAGACTAACTTCTGAGCAAGAAGATGTGAGTGGAAGGTATGTGTGCAAATTTTAGCTTGTATCCTTGAAAGGAATAGGTTTTCTTCTTCTTCTGCCTGGCTTCGTCCCCCTGGCTGGAAGGCAGTTAGTAATCAGCTCTTTGGACCATGCTGCTGATACAAAGACAAAAGGAGCCTGGGACCTGGGTGACTCCACAGAGCAGAGGTGTCATACCAGCTCAGACTTTTATGTGAGAGAGAAATAAACTTTCATGTTTAAGCCACTGCTACTTTATGTCCCTGTATGCAGAGCCTTCACCATATTCTAATATATTATCCCCTCATCTTCTAGGTCAACAATGTTGAATTGAATACAGTTCCCTGAACTTGCAATGTGGTGTAGACCTTCTATTCCCTCTATCTAAAATGCATGTTCTCCACCAGCTGGAGAAAAAATTTCAAGACTTGGATGAGCTATTACTCCCTGTGTGAAGTCATCTGTGACTTTGCCACGTAGAGGTAATTGTCTTTCTTGTTGCTCCCACTGACCCTTGTACACAATCATAATAATGACAATACATTCACTTTATTGAGTGCCTACTCTGTGTCATGTACTGTAAATTTGCTTTAGATACAATATCTCATTTAATCTCATGAAGGTTTTATGAGGGGGAGGATGTGCTAAACTTATTTTATAAATAAGAAAATTCAGGTTTGGAGAGGGAGGTTGGGTGATTTGACCCAGTTCATAATGTTAGAGTAAAGAGTACACCAGGAATTCAAATACAGATTAGCCTGGTTCCAATTATATGTTCTCTTCACTACACCTTCATTATAGCTTCTTTCACCTGGCATCACATTTATTTCTTGTCTCTCTTGCCCAATTATACCCTGGATTCCTTACACGAGGCATATTGTGAGACCTCAATAAATGGGAGTAAAATAACTGAGCCACCCCTGAATTTTCCTCACCAGTTCCAAAATCATTATATAACATTAGGACCGGCGTCACACCCCAGTTGCAGGACTAAGGGCAAGTACTGTGTTTCATACTCTAATTTCTCTTCAGATCATTTATCTGTAATTGATCTTATCCTTTATATCCTAGGCTAGCTGTGGCTACTGTAAGACAGCATATTAGGTGATCCAGAGAAAGCTGGATACAGCTTAGTGCACACATTGAGGACAGAGCGAGAGAGAGAAGAGTAGTTGAGCGTTAGGGCTGCAGTGTCAGGAAATTACCCTAGAATCTCAACTCTGGCTCGCCACCAATGATGGGCTTTCATGCAAGTCACCCAAATTTCTAATCACTAGATTCCTATCTATAAAATGAGGGTAATGACACCTAACTTAGCTTGTTATGAAAGTACAACAAGCAAATCTAAAGCATGTAAGACAGAGCCTGATACATATTTGGTATCGATAAAGGTTATTTTTAAAAAATTTTTAATTAATTAATTAATTAATTTATTTATTTATTTCTCTCCCCTTCCCCCCCAGTTGTCTGTTCTCTGTGTCTATTTGCTGCGTCTTCTTTGTCTGCTTCTGTTGTTGTCAGCTGCATGGGAATCTGTGTCTCTTTTTGTTGCATCATCTTGTTGCATCAGTTCTCCGTGTGTGCGGCACCATTCCTGGGCAGGGTGCACTTTTTTTCACACTGGGCGGCTCTCCTTATGGGGCACATCCTTGCACGTGGGGCTCCCCTATGTGGGGGACACCCCTGAGTGGCAGGGCACTCCTTGCGCGCATCAGCACTGCACATGGGTCAGCTCCACATGGGTCAAGGAGGCCCGGGGTTTGAACCGCGGACCTCCCATGTGGTAGACAGATGCCCTAACCACTGGGCAAAGTCCGCTTCCCAGGTTTTTTTTTTTTTTTTTGTACTAATAGATTTTATTTTTAGAGAAATTCTAGATTTACAGGGAAACTATACTGAAAGTATACTTCAATCTCTTCAAAAACAAAGTACATATATATTTTTTCTCACAACAAAAAATCATTCTTTTGCTTCCTAACGTTTCTGACTTCATTTTGCAGCTTCCTTTACTCTCAACCCTTCTAGAACCTGATTTATACTTCACTACCTGCCCTGGATGCCACCAAGGTTTCTCTTTCTCAGGGTTTTCCAGATTTGACAGAGAGATTCCCTAATAGCCTTTCTTGCCTGGCAAGTCCTGATTTTTGTTTGTTTGTGTGTTTTATTTAGGTGACTTGCATGAACTCAGTTAAAGGAGGCTTGATAATCCAGGACCCTCCCTTCAAACATGCAGTACATTTTAAAAAGCTCTTTCAGTTTCTTTTCATCTTTGCATCCCCAATTCAGCTCCCACACATCTAGAAATCCTGCTCAAATGCTTGCATATTGCCAGCCTGTGGAATAATTCTCACTTAATATAAACATTGGAAATTGCCATAGGCAAAAGTCTGCTTTTGCTTTATGATCACTTCTGCTCCACACTGTCAGAGTGGTCACAGTCAAACCCACATACATTTTGGGAGGGGATTTTTACCCCACAGAGTAGATTTAAAAATTTATTATAAATTCTAGAAAGTACTATTCATTAAAAATCCTTAAAGTCAAAGCTGCTCATTGCTGCTATAATTCAGGTGGAATCATATACAAGAATAAAAATTCTCCTCAAAGGCCACTTTGCTTACCCAAACATATTCATGTGTATATATACACACACACACATATTTTTAAACATTTATTTATCCCCCCCTCCCTTACCCCTGCTGTATTGTCTGCTCTCTGTATTCATTTGCTGTGTGTTCTTCTGTGTCTGCTTGTCTTCTCTTCAAGTGGCACTGGGGACCGATCCTGGGACCTTCCAGGGTGGGAGGGAGGTGCGCAATCTCTTGCACCAGCTCAGCTTCCTGGTGCATCTCTTATTGTTTCTCCTCTGTGTCTCTTTTTGTTGCATCATCTTTCTGTGCCAGCTCTGCACTTGGGCCAGCTTGCTCTGCGGTCCAGCACTCTGCTCGGGCCAGCTCACCATGCAGGCTCGCACTCCATTCAGACCAGCTCACCACACAGGCCAGCCCACCTTCACCAGGAGGTCCCAGGTATTGAACCCTGGACCTCCCATATGGTAGACAGAAGCCCAACTGCCCGAGCCACATCTTCTTCCCCCAAACTTGTTTATAGATTCAATGTAATACCAATTCAAATTCCATCAGCCTACTTTACAGAATTAGAAAAGGCAGTTACCAAATTAATTTGGCAGGGAAAGTACACCCAAATAGTTAAAGCATGCTAAAAAAAAAGAGTGACATGGGAGAAATTTCACTGCCTGACCTTGAAACATATTACAAAGCTACAGTGGTCAAAACAGCATGGTACTGGCACAAAGATAGATACATCAATCAGTGGAATAGAATTGAGAATCCAGAAATAAACCCTCACCTCTACGTTCAATTGTTGTTTTTTTTTTAAGATTTTGTTTTTATTTCTCTCGCCTTCCTTGCCACCCCCTCCTTGGTTGTCTGCTCTCTGTTTCATTTGCTGTGTGTTTTTCTGTGTCCACTTATATTCTTGTCAGTGGCACCTGGAATCTGTGTCTCATTTTATTGCATCATCTTGCTGCATCAGCTCTCTGGGTGTGCGGTGCCATTCCTGGGCAGGCTGCACTTTTTTCATGCTGCGGGGCTCTCCCTACGGGGCACAGTCCTTGTGTGTGGGGCTCCCCTATGTAGGAGACACCCCTGCGTGGCACAGCACTCCTTGCAAGCATCAGCACTGCACATGGGCCAGCTCATCACACGGGTCAGGAGGCCCTAAGTTTGAACCTTGGACCTCCCATGTGGTAGGCAGACGTTCTAGTCGTTGGGCCAAATCCGCTTCCCTCAAACTGTTTTTTTTTTTTAAGATTTTATTTATTTCTTTATTTCTCTCCCCTCCTCCCCCTACCCTGGTTGTCTGTTCTCTGTGTCTGTTTGCTACGTCTTCTTCTTTGTCCACTTCTGTTGTTGTCAGCTGCACAGGAATCTGTTTTGTTTTTGTTGTGTCATCTTGTTGTGTCAGCTCTCCGTGTGTGTGGTGCCATTCCTGGGCAGGCTGCACTTTCTTTCACACTGGGCAGCTCTCCTTATGGGGCGCACTCCTTGAGCGTGGGGCTCCCCTACATGGGGGACACCCTTGCGTGGCAGGCCACTCCTTGCACGCATCAGGACTGCGCATGGGCCAGCTCCACATGTGTCAAGGAGGCCTGGGGTTTGAACCTTGGACCTCCCATGTGGTAGATGGATGCCCTAACCGCTGGGCCAAGTCTGCTGCCCTCAAATTGGTTTTTGACAAACCTATCAAGTCCATGTTAACAAGACAAAGCAGTTTCTTCAACAAATGGTCCTGGGAAAACTGGATAACTATAACCGAAAGAATGAAAGAAGACCCCTATCTCACTCCCTATATAAGAATCAACTCAAAATGGATCAAAGACCTAAATATAAAAGTCTGGACCAGAAAACTACTAGAAGAAAATGAAGGGAAACATCTTCAAGACCTTGTAGTAGGTGGTGGTTTCTTGGCTTTACACCCAAAGCACATGGAAATAAAGAAAAAATAGTAAATGGAACCTCCTCAAAATGAAACACTTTTGCACCTCACAGGAATTTGTCAAAAGGGTGAAAAGGCAGCAGACTCAATGGGAGAAAATATTTGGAAATCTTATGTTCGGTAAGTGTTTAATATAAAAGGAGATATTACAACTCAACATTAAAAAGACAAATGACCAAATTGATAAATGGGCAAAAGACTTGAATAGACATTTGTCTAAATAAGAAATACAAATGGCAAAAAAATGCATGGAAAAACACTCAACATCACTAATGATTAGGGAAATGCAAATAACTACAATGAGATGTCAGTTCATACCTATCAGAATGGCCACTATTGAAAAGAGAACTACAAGTGTTGGAAAGGATGTCAAGAGATAGGAACACTTATCCACTGCTGGTGGGACTGTAGAATGGTGCAGCCATTATGGACAGTCTGGCAGTTCCTAAAGAAGCTGAATATAGACTTGTCATGTGACCCTACAATACCAGTACTTCTGGATCACCCAGAAGATCTGAGAGCAGTGACACAAAATAGACATCTTCACACTGATATTCATAGTGGCATTATTCACGATTGCCAAAGTTGGAAACAATCCAGGTGTCCATTAACTGATGAATGGATAAACAAACTGTGGTGTACTCATATGATGGACTATTATGTAGCTGTAAGAAGAAATGAAGTAATAAAGCATATAACAACATGGATGAACCTGGAGGACATTATGTTAAGCGAAGCAAGCCAGACACAAAAGGGCAAATACTATATGATCATATTACTATGAACCAAACACATTGTGTAACATATTGTATGATTAAAAAATTATATGTATCCAGTACATTTAATTGAGAAATGTATGTTTTTATTCAACTGTGTTTTCTATTTTTAATTATTGTTTATATTTTCAATTATTAAATATACAAAATAATGTTTAAAAATTTAAAAAAGGGGACCACTTTGCCTGCCTTAAAATTTAAAATCCAATTACTATTTAGAAAGTTTTTCTTTCCAATATGTCTCAGTTTCATTATTGCCTTAAAGCGTGGTGATAATGTAAGTTATGCCCATGTAACCCTGCCTGAGCCTCAGTTTTCTCATTTTTAAAATAGAGATGATGATAACAGTCCTACCAATCTCACAAATGTTTTTAGTAGTAAATGTGAAAATATTTTTAGAAAGTGCTGTGCTAAATGAAAGTGCTATGTCTGAAATGTTCTTTTGCCAACTACCTAGAAAACATTTACTCAATTTTAAGACTCAGATTAAATACCATCTCTTCTGTGGAACTATTATTTTTCCTTATCAGAATTTTTAAAATGGTTTTTACTACCAGAAGCAGACTTTATATAGGTGAAATATAAAAAGATTACAGATACTTTTCTGAATTCTTGGAAGTAACCATCAACATTTGCTTCTCTAACCTTGGTGCTACATGATTTTGAGTTTGTTCCTGGACTGGTTTCTTCCTTAATTCTTATTCCTGCTCAAGTGCTGTTTTACCTTTCCCTGTCTTTGGTTTTCTCTAGTTGCATCTTTCTCCACAATCTCTTTCTGTTATCCTAATTTTTCATGTTCATAGACCAAAGTTTTATTCATTTATTTGTTCTTCTTTTTTGGTCATTTATTAAGATACGATTTATAGACAAGAACATTTACCATTTTTTATTTTATGTAGAATTCAATGACTTTTGACAGATATATGCAATCATATCATCATCATCATCAATTATGATACAGAAAATTCTCCTGTGTCACATTGCACTCAGTCCCCTACTCCTGCCTTGGTCCCTGACAATTACAGATCTGTTTTCTGTCATTATAGTTTTGCCTTGTAAAACATTTCATATAAATGGAGTCATTCAGCAGGTAGTCTTTTGTTCTAGCTTCTTTTACTTAACTTAGTACTTTTGACATTCAGATATGATATTGCCTACATCAGTAGTTCATACTTACCACCAAGAAGTAGTCTATTGTATTGATGTACCACAAGTTGTTTAATCATTCAACAATTGATAGGCATGTGGCATTCATTTTTCAAACTTTCTCTAGTTTCTTTCCTGAAGTCTATCTCTGCCTCATAAAGCCAGATTGATGTAATTTTTTCTTTTGTACTGATATCAACTATTTTTTATTTTCCTCTGTTTTATAATAATTTGTCTCTGTGTATATCCCTTAATAGACTTTGATATCCTTGAGAGCTGAAAGTGGTTTTATTAATCTACCTGCCCCCAATGCCTATAGCATAGTAAGTACTCAATAAAGTTAGCAGACCTGAATGGAAATAACGCTTTCTACCTAACCTCCAGTTTAGTCTAAAGAGAAATGAAGGATTACAATTTGACTCACTCTTTTTAGTTCTTCATTATTCAACTGTGGATGTGGCACCAGTTTTATGACCCAGACAGTGAGATAAGAAAGGAATGCATGCAAAGGCCACAAGAATGAAGGTGACAAGATTTCTGGGAAGACGGAGGATTAGTGAGGCAGAAGGATCACTATTTTTCAAGAACAAAATAGCTAGAGGACAGGCAGAGACTATCTGGAGGGCTGCTGTGGGGCTCAGCACACCAGGGAAAGGCGAGCCACTACCCAGAAAAGAGAGGACGAAGGAAAGGAGTCTCAGCTGGCTGAAAATCCTGTGAGTAAAGCTGCAAAAGCAGCACCAGGTACCCTTCTCCCCACCTACTGAACAAATATTCTGTGGACTGCAGTGGCTGCAGACTGAGGGGGTTGCAGGGGGCCTTTTCTCCCAGGAAAGGGAAGAGGGAAGGACACAGCCAAAGGAAATTCATATTTGGCCAGTAAATTGGTACGCTGTATTGGAGGTGTCCCATACTTCCAGGTGGGGTGGCGCCATGACATTGTTTGCCTTGAGAGCCTCCAGGAACGAAAGATAATTTGCCTTCTCACGCAGCTTCCCTACTTCCCTGGGCTGGTTGCTGAAGAGGAAAGGGGAGGGAAGGTGTGGGGGGCCAAGGGTGGAGAACAGTCTCTGAGAAAGTTTATGAGGTTTGGCCAGCCCTAATGACATTACTTCTATATTTACCCACTGACCTGGGAAGTTACACTGAATGCATTCCCCCACCCAACCCCCAGCTCCTAGCATCTGAGCAGAGGCCTGCCCAAGAGGGCCATCTGATGGCCAGACCAGAAAAGTAAATGAAAAAGAAAAGTAATAATAAATAAATAAAAGAGGCAAGTAGGTACCTTCACAGCCCTCCTTCTCCAAGAGCCTTGGAAACTGGCCTGCACCCCAATACTGGGACCTTAGCCCTGGTTTGAACAGTTAAACAGGAACAATCCTAAATATCAAAAAAGAATAGATTTAACTAAGAATCAAAGAAGAGTGGTAGTACACAGCCACTTAACAGTAAATCCCTAGGCAAGAGAGAGAGACTGAACATTTGAGTAAACTCAGCATCAGAAACAGACACCTGGATATCAGCAAAAAATTACAAGCCATGCTAAGGAAAAGTAAGATATGACTCAGGCAAAGGAATAAATCTAACCTCCAGATGAGACACAAGACTTGAAACAACTATTCAGTGAAGTTCATACAAATCACCTAAATTAAATCATGGTGCTGAAGGACAACATGGCTAAAGAAATAAAAGACATTAAGAAGACACTGAATGAGCAGAAAGAAAAATTCGAAACCTTGGATAGAAAAATAACAGAGCTTATGGGAATTAAAGACACAATAAGTGAGATTAAAAAGACAATAGAGGCATGCAACAGCAGACTTAAAATCATGAAAGAAAAAAACCAGTGATGTAGATGAAAGAACAACTGGAATTGAAGAGGAAAAAGAACATAGAGAGAAAAGAGTGGAAAAAATTGAGCAGGGACTCAGGGAGTAGAATGATAACATGAAACACACCAACATATGTATTATGGGACTTTCAGAAGGAGACAAGAGGGAAAAGGGGCAGAAAGAGTATTTGAGAAAATAATGGCTGAAAATTTCCAACTTTCATGAAAAGACAGGAATATCTGGGTTCAGGAGGTGCAGCATACTCCAATTAGAATAAATCCAAATAGACCTACCCCAAGACACATAATATGCAGAATGCCAAATGCCAAAGATAAAGAGAAAATTCTGAAAGCAACAAAAGAAAAGCAAAACACCAATACAAGGTATGTCCAATAAGACTTAGGATTTCTCTTCAGAAACCATGGAGGCAAGAAGCCAGTGGTATGATACTGAAAGAGAAAAAATGCCATCCAAGAATTCTTTTTCTGGCAGAACTCTCCTTCAAATATGACAGTGAGCTTAAAATATTCACAGACAAACAAAAACTAAGAAAGTTCAGAAATAAGAATCCAGCTCTGCAGAAAATACTAAAGGGAGTTCTGCAGCTAGAAAAATAAACACAGGAGAGAAAGGCTTGGAGGAGAGTGTAGAAGTGAAGACTATCAGAAAGAGTAACCAAAAGGATACAAAGACAGATAGAGCTAAGTTATGGCATGAAAGTCAAAGGATAAAATGGCTGAAGTAAGTAATGCTTTTAGAGTAAAAGCATTAAATGCTAATGGATTAAACTCCCCAAACAAAAGCCATAGACTGACAGAATGAATAAGAAAACATAAGCCATCCATCTGCTGTCTGCTGAAGGCTCACCTTACCCAAGGATACAAATTGACTGAAAGTGAAAGGTTGGAAAAAGATTTTTCATGCAAATAGTAACCAAAAGAAAGCAGGAGTAGCTATACTGGTGCCAGACAAAACAGACTTTAAATGCAAAAAATTGATAAGAGTTACAGAAAGGAATTATATATTAATAAAAGGGACAATCCCCCAAGAAGGAGTAGCAGTCATAAGTATCTATACCCCTAACCAGGGCACCCCAAAACACATGATGCAAACTCTGGCAAGACAGAAAGGAGAAATAGACATCTCTACAGTAGTAATGGGAGACTTCAACACTCCATTCACATCAATAGGTATAAAAACTAGTCAGAAGATCTACAAGAAAACTGAGAACTTAAAAAACATGATGAATGGGCTGGATCTGACAGACATATATAGAATATTGCACCCCAGATCAGCTGGTTATACATCCTTCTCAAGTGCTCATAGGTATTTCTCCAGGATAGATCACATGTTGGGCCACAATACAGCTCTCAATTAATTGAAGAAGATTGAAATTATACAAAGCACTTTCTCTTATCATAGTAGAATGAAACGGGACAGCAACAATGGGTAGGAAAGGGGAAATCTGCAAATTTATGAAGACTAAACAACACATTTGTAAACAATCAGTGGGTCAAAGAAGAAATTTGAAGAGAAATTAGTAGATATCAGCAAGTTTAAGGCTGATATTTAGGAAAACTTGGACTTTCTAAGTTAAATAAATTTATAAACAAACAAACAAATTAATAAATAAATGAAAAAAAGAAAATTTGTGCACCTGTAACTGAAGGAAATAAAATTTTAAAATAAAAAAATTAAAGATACTTACATTACATAAGTGTTACATAGAATACATAGGAGATTCCCGTCCTTATGCCTCACTCACCACACTTACCACATTTTCCCACATTGGCAACATCTTTCATTCATTACAATTGATAAACAAATTTTGGAGCATTGCCACTAAACATGGCAAACTACATGTAGTTTACACTATATCCCACTCAATTCTGTAGGTTATGGCAGGATAAATAATGGCCTGTAGCAATGTCATTCAGGAAGGTTCCCAAGTCCCAAATTTACCCCCGTATTACACCTGTTTTTCCCTCTTTCTACCCCTAGAACCTCCGGAGGCCAGTGACTCCACATCAATGATATTTCTTCCATTGCTAGAATCACAATAAGTCTATAGTAGAATACTAGTAAGTCTACTTTAGTCCATAGTTCATTCCCCAATCCTGAAGAGTCTGTGATGGTGATGCACACTCCACCTTTAATTGAGGGGGGCCTTCAATCCCATACAGCTGATGGATGGGCCTCTCTTGCTTGCAGTTGTAGACACTCTCAGTTTCTTGGTAGTTTGCTTGTCCATCGTCTCCTCCTTGTTAGTTGTCCTGGCTGAGTCTAATGAACTGGAGAATAGGTGTTGCAACACTATTTAGATTCAGGGCCCAGCTGGTACATGGACAGTCCAAAGATTTAAGTCTCTTGGACATATACCTACCAACACTAGTACTAATTATAGGTTCAAATAGAAGAACAGAAAAGCCATGTGTAGGGAAACCACAGCTGAGTTCAACTCTGTCACACTGGGGAGCATAAATTCCAAAGTAGGGTACACTGGTAAAGGATCAAATTCCTGAGCTCTCTTCCCTGACTATAGTGTCTGGATGTCTCCATAGCCCTCAGGAGCCCCTCTATTTGTGATAGTTTCTACTTTGACTGCCAATGAGATCCTGCTGAGACATGCATAAACGTTACCTCTGGAAAAAGCTCCCAACTCACTTTGAAGTCTCTTAGCCACTTAAACCCATTTGTCTTGACCTTTCTCCCTTTTGGTTAAGGTCTTTTTTTTTTCATTTTCCCAGTTGCATTGCTTGTTGGTACTTGGCTGTAATCCCTCGGTGTCAGGGAGGCTCATCCTTGGGAGTCATGGGGAGAAGTTATTGCATTTAAATGCTGAGTTCAGCTTAGAGAGAGGCCACTTTTGAGCAACAGGGAGGTTCCCAGTAGGTAAGAGGCACCCTACAATACTAGGCTAAGTTTCAATTTTAAGAGCAAAGACTCATAAGCACAGTTACCAATATCAAGTTCCCATCAATGGACCACCCTCCTTCACTAGTTATTGCCTCTGTACTTAGGGGATTCTTGTTGTTTCATCAGAGAATGTGGCAGAGCTCCATTCTAAAGAAATAAATTGTTACCTTGTTTGGTTTCAGATTTGCAGGTCTTTAAGGAATTTGTACAGGGTGTGGCAATTAAGCAATAGTGGAATTTCCACATACTGAATATAAACTAAATATTTTGAGGCTTGCGTAAGTTCTGAATATGGTCAAAGCCTTTTCAGTAAACATGAATTACATTTCTCAATAATGGAATGGCATTTTAAAAGAAGGAACAATTAACAGGAAAGAAACAATTTATGAAAGGATAGAAAAAATATTTCCTAAGATTTTTGATAAATACAGTTTTATTAAAACATGATCTGAAATGTATACTAGTAAGTTAGAGGTCTTATGTCCCCTGCCCCTCTCCCATTGTTAGGTATAGATTCAATTTTTATTAGAGTGTCGTTTTTCCCAATGGTCTGTGTTTATCTAATCTATATCCAGTGATGGATTTAAAGAAGGCAATGAAAGAGTGGTTTAAGAGAATTCAGGAAAATTAGTTGACAGGTAGATAAGAGGAAAGCACTGTATCAATGATTGTGACTCCAAATTTGCATCTCGGGTGGGTATTTTGGTACCAGCATAGAGGAGAATGAGGGAAAGTGCTGAGAATTGCAAGGTATGTGGGACCACTGTTTTATAATCCAGAGGTTATTTTCTCTAGTGCATGGCATGGCCTGTCCCTTGAAAAATCTTATTGAAAGACCAAGTCAAACACATGCATATCAACTGAAAGGTTACTGCGTGTGAACATAAAACAATTCATTATATCGAATGAACGTATTTTACATTAAGGAATTACATGGCCCTGGTTTAGATTCTTTAAGCCTCAGTTTCCTCTTCTGATAAATGGAGACAATAATAATAACTATGTCTTATTGAGCCTGTGTGGTATTTCACATTCATTATTTTTTGCTTCAAAACAGACTTAAAAACCAAACATTATTTATCTCATTTAATAAAGGAGGAAATAAGGTACAAAGAGGCTAAACAATACACGTTGAAATCATTATAAGTGGCTAAGGCAGGGTTCAAACCAGATCTGTTGGACTCAAAGCCTGCTCTTGTTCGCCGCACAGACGCAGCCTCCATGCTGCTCCCTGTCTTGTGGTAGTGTCGTGAGGATTTAAGGAGTGAGCATGCCCTTCGTAAGGACAGGTTGCAGTAGGCATCTTTTGAAAGTTAGTTCCCTTACCCTTCCTTCCAAGGACCCAAACCCTGCTCATATCAAAACTATTTCCACCTCTAAGATGTGTGTGTGTGAGTGTGTATATGTCTGTGCATGTGCATGGGGAGGAGGTTTTCTTAATAAAATGCTCATGTTGATGGCAGTACCATGAAAAAGGTAGTCACATCTGGGACATTTAATTTTCATTTATTTCAGCAACAATAAATGGATTCTATTTTTCATTGGACTTTGGGTATAGGTTCAAGGGAAGGCCAAAGACTCTGAGACTTAGAGGAAGATATAAAATTAAAATGGAAACAGTTGCGCCTTGTCCAGAATAAAATAGGGAAAGGCAGAAACCTATTGAGTGGGGTTCAGGGGAGACAGAAAGTGGCTAATGTGATAATTCTCTCTATTGGGAAGTGCAGTATAGCAAGTACATTGCCAGACAAGGGCTTAACAGGCTGGCATGAGATAAAGGTTCTGTCTTGAGGACTGTAAGCTTGTAGGTCAGAGTTTAATGAGGCAGAATGATTTCTGATTGAAAGGACATACTTCTAGGGAACTGGTTATTAAGGCACGGTTTCTTGGTGTCACTGGGGTAACATCTAACAATGTAGATGTGTATCTAATCTCCGATGGACCTTAACCCATGTCTGCCCAATAGTCTAGCTCTGATAATTGTGAGATAGTATGTTGACTGATATTCACTTTGAAAAGAACTTTGAATTGCATTTTTAAACTATAAAGAAAAAAATCAATAGTTAGCAAAAAGAAAAGCAGCTAAGGAGACTTAGAATTAGGTTGCTAAGTAGTGACATATACTGCAAATGTATGCCAGGAATTTATAGTGGGAAAGTTATATCTGAGAGTGAATTGGAAGTAAAGACTTCCTGGAGAAGCTGCCCATAGAGATTCCTGCCTCTTTGTGTCTTGTAGGAGAGTATTTCTAGTCCCACTTTACTGAATGCAAAAAATTGCTCAAGAGCAAAGGTGTCCAGAGTGATGGTGGAATTTCAATGGTTCGTACATGCGAATGACCACACACAGTTACCTGCTTATTTCCCATGTTGATGTGGCCCCAAGTCCAAGTTTTGCCAAAGGTCTCACAAGCTTACTAATCAAGGAAAGAGAAGTTAGGTTTAACAGTTCCCTGTCTTCCTGGCATTGCACCACCACCACAGAAACAAAACCAATGAAATATCTCCAATGAACGAAACAAACAACCCCCTAAATTGGACAGTTGGTGATTTACCTCCATGGGGATTGAGCATTACAGAGGCAAAACTCACATGAAATAACGGCTGTCTGAGGAACTGTCATTGTGAGGCTATTACCATTTTTTAGTCTGGTCTAGACATGCTATTCAATTAAAAAGGAAGATACTAAATCCAGGGATTTAGTGTTGGGGATCTAATTATGCATTATCATTACCTGTAGGCCTTAAACCTTGGTTCACTACGACACCTTGTCTGAGGAGCCTCCTCAGTCTCATTCCCAGTCCTTAGCATCACCTTCATGGGTCCTGGGTGTGGGAAGAAATTAGTGGTATAATTCCCCCCCCCAACATTTTACTGTGAAAAAAAAAATGTAGGGTATATTCCCAGGTACCTACCCCCTAGATTAATAACTAACAAATTGTTACATTTGTTTAGTCACAAAATCTTCCTTCTATCCATCAATCTATCTTACTGTTTTTGGAAGCATTTCAAAGTAAGTTGGAGGCATCAGATATATTTCCTCCCCAAGTATTTGTTTATAGTTTTCTCTTTTTTCAGGTAAAATATTAATAGAATGAAATGCACAAATCTTAAGCATATCTTTCAATGTGTTTTTTTAATGATTTTACTTCTATTAATTTTTTAGAGATTTATTTTATTTATTTATTTCTCCCTCCTCTTCCTTGTTGCTTGTGCTAGCTATCTACTCATCATTCTTTTTTTAGGAGGCACCAGGAACTGAACTTGGGACGTCCCATGTGGTAGGTAGGCACCCAACTGCTTAAGCCACATCTGCTTCCCTCTTAATTAAAAAAGAAATATTTTATTTAAAATACCTTCAACTTTAAAAAAAATTTTATTTATTTCTCCCTACTCCCTTGTTGTTTGCCCTTGCTGTGTCTGTTCATCTTCCTTGTTTCCTTAGGAGACACCAGAAACCGACCTGGGACCTCCAATGTGGGAGGGAGGTGCCTAATTGCTTGAGCCACCTCTGTTTCCTGTTTTGTTGTGTCTCTCATTATGTTTTTCTTCTTGTGTCTCTTGTTGCATCAGCTTGCTGTGCCTGCCTGTCATGACAGCTTGCTGTCTTGCTCATCTTCTTTAGGAGGCACTGGGAACCTCCGCTCCCTGCTTTGTTGTGTCTTTCATTATGCTTTTCTTCTTGTGTCTCTTGTTGTGTCAGCTTGCCGTGCCTGCCCATTGTGCCAGCTCGCTGTCTTCTTTAGGAGGCATTGGGAACTGAACCAAGGACCTCTCATGGGGTAGGCAGGAGCTCAATCACTTGAGCCACATCTGTTTCCCTCTATTAATTTTTGAAGGTTTATAGCAGTTAAAGTATTTTGCCTCTATGTATGAAGGTTAAAATATAATTTTTTCCCCATTAAATACAAGAGCAACCAATTTTACCATTGACTAAAAGTAAAAACTGAGATTCTTTCTTGAATTAGTCCCAAGTGGCATTTAGGAATTTAGGTTGGAGGCTGCGGTGCTGACCTCACAACAAACCAAAGTGTAGGGTTGTGTCTAGTTTTGTTTCTGTTTTCTTTTCTCTATCCTACGTTCACGGATTAAGTTATGGAAATGTTCCAATTGTAAGGCAGGGGTCTTTTTGGATTTCACCATAGATATGCACCTTGGGTTGGATGCTGGAGGGTGAGACACAGTTTGCTGGACCCATGTCAACTACCTAGTAGTCATCAAGGTAAAAAATATTGTCTCCTCCATGGTATTTATTCCATTCCTTGGAAATCTACTTGGTAATGCAAGATACCTGCAATTCCTCTAAATCCTTTCACAGTCTGGGATCCTTCTTGTGACTTATCTGTGACAATTTTCAATGTAGCTCCAAATTTTTTATAATTGTTAGTAAACCATTCCAGCAGGGACATGCTGTCAATCGGCTCGTGTTCCTGTCCTGTCTCTATGTCTGTGAAATGAGATTAATTATTTTGTTCTGGAGTTAGATAGAAAATTTTCTCCTGTTCTGTGCCTTAGCAATGAAGAATATATCTCATTATATCTAGATTCTCATAGACTATTAGAATCTCTACACCTCCCATTTCTAAAGTCTTTAATGTATCTTCAACTCCAGAACGGTACTTGCCCTTGTCCTGCCTGATTTCATCAAGATAGCATCCTATTAATTTCTTCTCTTGCGTAAATTTCACTTTGGAGAGAACTTCAGTAGATAACCCAATAGCTTGGTTGAATCCATTTTCACCACCATAGGAGAAATCAACTAATTTTAAGACATTCGATTGCAACCCCTGATCTAATATGTCAGACTGACTTAGTTCAGTTTTAAAGTTAGCTAATTCGGTTAAAACCAGACCAACCACATTCACTTTGTCCCCAGAAATAAACAGCTGCACAGCAGTCTCAGTTGCTTTCCCAGCATAGTTATGTCATTTTTCTATTCTTAAAGAGGGAAAACGCAAGGCAGCCTGACCTCCTCTACCATGTTTCTTTGGGAGATCCACAGTGAATTTGTGTAGGACTTTTCTTGTGTTTCCTTGGAGTGTGTGGAAAAGCGCACCACTACCATCTATTACAACAAAGCCAAACTGGCTATCGTCTGAAAGTAGCGCTCTAAGAGCCTCTGTATGGAATTTGTTGTCATACAAATACAATGATGTATTAATTGGTTTGAAAGGCTCAAAGTCAACTGTTGACTCTCTTTTCCTTTTCTTCTTATGTTACAGTGGTTCCACAGTAAACAACCAGACCATTTGGAAGTACTTTGTTATAAAGTTGAGTCTTTGTTGTACAGATACTATGGCTCCCAGGACGGAAAGGTTGTTTACTGGTGACTTAATGTTAGATGTAGTTCCAAACTCATCTGCTAACATTTTTGCCACTCGTGAAATCTGGTCTTTGGGAGGAATGATCAAGGAAATCATGCTTGTGCCACTGCCGTGGGCCTCCTCCAAACTCTTTTTTTTTAAAAGATTTGTTTATTTATTTAATCCCCCCCCCCCCCAGGTTGTCTGTTCTCTGTGTCTATTTGCTGCGTCTTGTTTCTTTGTCCGCTTCTGTTGTCGTCAGCGGCATGGGAAGTGTGGGCGGTGCCATTCCCGGGCAGGCTGCGCTTTCTTTCGCACTGGGCGGCTCTCCTTACAGGGCGCACTCCTTGCACGTGGGGCTCCCCTACAGGGGACACCCCTGCGTGGCAGGGCACTCCTTGCGCGCATCAGCACTGCGCATGGGCCAGCTCCACACGGGTCAAGGAGGCCCGGGGTTTGAACCACAGACCTCCCATGTGGTAGACGGACGCCCTAACCACTGGGCCAAGTCCGTTTCCCACCTCCAACCTCTTGATGAGCTTCTTGATCTTCTGGATCTCCTGTCCCTGTCGGCAGCACTGGGGTCCTTCTCCATCTTCCCGCCCCTCCTCCTCCCTAGGGGCCCAGGCCTGGGCGGCAGCGCCTGCTCCTCCCAGGCGGTGGCTCCAACGCGGCGGTGGCTCTGAAGGAGGACCCCAGCTCCATCTCTCCAGGCAGCTGCCTGTGTTGCAATCTGCTCACATGGGGCCTGTCAGAGTGTTTTTTGTTTGTTTTGTTTTTAGGAGGTACGGGTGAGTAAACCCTGTACTTCATACATGGGATATAGGTACTCAACCACTGAGCTACATCTGCTCTTCTTTCAATGAGTTTTGACAAATGCTTGGACTTACGAAGGCAAACTATCGAGACACAGAATATTACCATTGCCTCAGAAAGTTCCCTCATGGTCCTTCAAGTCAATTCCCATCCAGCCCCCAACTCTGATCCCTACTCTGTGACTGAAGAATAGATGTGCTTTTATTTTATTTGTAGTGTTTCTTATAACTGGAATTATAGAGTATGTTCTCTTATGTGTCTGTTTTTTTCTGAAAAGCTTGTGTTTTGGATATACATGTGGTTGCATCGGTAGTTCTTTCTTTTTCATTGTTGAGTAGTATTTGTTGTCATTTCTTCAACGAACCTTTACTCCTTTTAATGGAAAGAACTATTTGGAAACCAAGATCTGACTGATAGGTATGCTTATTTATTGCAACTAAAGTATGCTTCTTTCACACCCTCTCAATGACAAAAATATATATGTAAACATATGTATACATACATTTATATTGATAATTATTTCCATGTCTATGTATTTTGAAAAATAGTTTACCTCAATACCTCCAATTCCAGTATAAGACTACAAAGTATGTTATAGCTGTTAACTTTCCTGTATTGTACTTTTCTTCCCCAACATCGAGAAATATTGCTGCCATTATCCTCAACATGCTTACTCAATCCCTTTGAATATAGCCAATCTCCGGACCTCACTGGGCTTCCCCACCATTTGGACACCCTCCTTGCATCAGCCTTCACCTATTCAGGTGCTTTCCTGTTCTGGGGAACCCTAACATTGACTCTGACCATTGCTGAGTTGCCATCAAGAAAAGAAGTAAAGCAGGAAAGAAAGAGGAGGAGGAGAAGAAATATTTTCAGTACTAGTGATATAAACAAAACAAAACAAAACACATTTGTATAGTCATCGTCTTTTGGAAACTCCAAACTGTGTAGCCACTGCAGAGAAACATGGGTGGGATGTTCATGGTGAAATGACATATATTAAACCAGTTACATTCCTAGTTTTCTTATTAACAGAAGCCTGGGTTTTAAAAGAAACCAGGTAGTCATACTATGAGATGATTTGGTGTAGTTGAATGTTTCTTCTAATAAAATATTTTAATGCTTGCATACTAATGTGCTAATATTCTTTGAGGGGGAAATATTTAAAAATTCATTTACCTTTCAATTATCTGCCTAGTATCTCAATTATAAAATACAGACGTTAAGGAAAGCTAAATATTTTAATAAAAATAACAATCATATAATATTTATTGAGCAACCACGATGTGCTAAGCACTATTAATGAACTCATTTAATGCTTGTGACTATTCAAAGAAGCAAGGCAAATTTTGTTAGAGACTAAGAAGTCAGGGGTTTGGTGTAAAGGTTATAGTTGTCATAGGTATGGGATGTATATTTCTACCAAAGTTCAACTGACCCTAGAGATAGTTTCCCTTGCTTATTCAAACAGTACTAAATTTCACTGTAAGTGATAGCATGAACTGTTCTCCTCACAAAACTTTCATGAAAACTTCTAAGATGAGTAGTTAAGGTTTCTACTTTTTTGTGTCCTCCTGAACCTCAGGAAAGAATTGCCCAGTATAGGGTAGAATAGAAGACAGGCCAAAGGAGCTTAAAACATTCAGTTATTTGAATAATCACTTGCTAAATAATCAGGAATTTAGTAGTAGTAAATTTCAAAATATCAGAGCAAGGTGAAACAACAGAAAGATTAGTAAGGCTGAGAGGTTGTATTAATTTTTTGTAAAAGTTACGTGGGTTCAAAGATTTAAAAAATATCTCCAGAACTGGGCTAATTACTAGAATCTTTTAAACATACGTATATTTTTGCTTGATTGCTTTATTTTTTGTAGTTCAAGTATGCATTCCTTCAGTTTTCATTTGAATATGCTGCTTAACAACCTAACTTCTGTGTTGATTAGCAGGTAAAGTAAGAGTTATTCTTGTTGAATATGCAGTGGGTATAACCACTTTTCTTACCACCCGTGTTCATATATGTGACGTCTTTTCCAGGGTGCCTTGCCCTTTGAATTTCTTCCTTAAGTACTTCCTATGACAACTATACTTAAAATACCATAATACTTACCATTGTCAGATTTAGTGATGTTGGAAAAGAGTTGCAGTTATTTGATACTCAAAGATAGATGTGGTAAAGGAAATCAATACTTTTATAGCTCAATTTTGAGTCACAATTCAACATTCTGCCAACTGGACTAATTAATTGTATCTACTAGGGGAGTTTGAGATAACCATGTATGTAGTCCTGACTTGTTATCCAAGTTTTTATTATAGGAGTCCCCAAAGTAAAGTTTAGCAGAGGGAAGCAAAAGTCTTTATAATATGAAAATATTTAATAATGAATTTCTACTTACAAAAGCAATCTGCATTTATGCTTCTTTTTCCTTTAAACACCACTAGGGGTTTTTCTATCTAACATGTCAATGCCTTTTCTGTCAGCCTCTTACTGATTTTTGGATGTCACAAATAAAATGTAACTCAATTGAAAAGTGATATTTCAAATCTTGCAAAACACATAGGATTGCATTCAGTTGTTGAACACAGGTTTGAAGAATTTCTCAATTCTTTATTGGAAAAAGAACATCAGGTACAATTAAACCATTATCAGTAGAAGAAGACAAAAATATACCAGATGATAGAGTAATTGACACATTGTAAGAGATTGATGTGAATACCAAAGAAATAAGAAACATACTCAGGAAAACTGATAAAGCACTCAAATATTTCTGCAAAATGACAAGCTTTAGATCATCCTTTGCAAATCGAATGTGAAGAACATCAAGCTGTGATCTCTTGGAATTTCATCAGAAAAATGTTCCCAAGAAACAGGAGAAACCTGCACAACACCTGATTCATGCTTCCCTTTTGTTTGACTACAGGTAAAGAAGGTTAAGTTGTTAATATTTCTCAGCTTATGGCATACCATCATTATTATTCTACTCAGTTCCTCTCTTGTTCTATCATCTATCCATCATGTCTTTCTTTTTCTCTTATCTATCATCATCTATCATCCGTATCTATGATCTCTATCATCTGTCTGTATCTTTCTAATCATCATCATCTATCTCATTCCCTAATTTCATTCAGCTCTTTCCCATTGGAATTAGGTAAATATATTTTATTGTGTATCCAATTGATGGCATCTTTAGACCCTTTGTCCTTGACATAGGCCCTGTTCTAGTTGGACCTGAATATCACGAAAACAAATTTATTAAAGAACACTCAGAATCTGGTGCTCAGGGCTGGCAAAGAACAACCTGTATCCTTCAACATTCACTCTCCTAGCTAACACCTTTCAGGCCCCATGGAAATACTTCATATGTCTCACCTGTATCCTCTGTGCCCAAATGCCTGAAAGTTTGTGCGTTGTGCTGTTGCCAGCAGCAGATTGGACAATACTCTACCATGCAGTGAGTATTAGAGTAGCAGAAACACTTAGGTAAAGGAAAAAACAAATTGCCTTGTCAAATTCTTACTCCCAGAGAGTATTAATGTAAAAGACTTTTAAAAAAAGAAATATTTCTAGGGATGAATATTTTCTGGACTTCTCTTTTGTCCATTCCTTGCTTCTATTTATGTTCAAGATTTGACTCAGGAAGGATTTGTGAATTAACATGCTATTTGCAACAGTTGCCCATGGCAGCTGAGGAGCATTTTGTAATGTTAAATAATTACTCAGCCAAACATTGTTGGCACATCAAGACAGCACCCAGACTTGAGCAATACTAATTAAGCTTAGTTTCATCTTTGATATTTTGCCAACTTTTAGTCTTATATATATAAACATAATTTTACACATGTTTTTAGATTTTGCTTTTATGTATTTATATTTGTCAAGGTAGAAGGATAAACATGTATTTTATTTAACTTCATCAGCTTGATTTAAAACTTTTAAATGTTTAGACACATGTGGACCTCCATTTACATTCTTACCCCAGGCCCTGCAAATGTTAAATAGTAGATCTGATCAATTTATCTGTTTGTGCTAAATATGCGTGATTGTTTTGTGTGCATTTTTTTACAAAAAACTTACAGAAATGCTATTGTCCTATAGATTTTATCTCTTTCTTCCTCTTAAAGAAAAACAGCTCATCTTTTGTTGATGTAAGATCTGTGCATGTAACTGTGGAAAAATGTAGCATGGCTTTTCTAAATCCTATGCAGTATCCTTTGTGTCCATCTAATCCATCATATCTATTCCCCTGATGGTAGTCTGTAAGACTGTCCTGAACCTCCTTTTAAGATAAACAATACTGTGATAAGCATCCTTTAATATGTTCCTCGTGGACTGCTGTGTTGCCAGATTTCTCTCCAGAAAGATGCACCAGTTAACACTCCTGCCAGCAGGGCACCAGTGTTCCTGCAAAAACCTGGTGCTAGTCTGCTTGTTAATTTTTGAAAATCAAATGGATATAAAATGACACTCATTGTTCTTTTAATTTGAATACCTCAAACTACTGATGGGTTTGGTTTTTTCTTCTTCTGTGAATTGCCTAGTCATAGCTTTAGACTTGTCTTCTTTATGTTTTATTCAAATGATTCTTGTCTATTCTAGATATCAGATCCTGTCAATTGTGCAAATTGCACATATTTCTCTCAATCTGCCACTCATTTGCTAACTTTATCCATAACGTCATTGATGAGAACCATGTTGCATGTGCCATGAGGTCTTTAAGCCATAGGGTGGCTCAGGTTTCCACTGATATGACTACAACAGTTTTCCTTTCCCCTTTGATTTCTGGTGCCTTCATTATATGTTAAATCCCCATATATACAATGATCTATTTCTGATTGTTCATTTTGATACATTATTTCATTTTCTATTCTTGCATTAAAGTATATTTTCTTGCACCATAATATATTTTAATATATGGCAAGAAAATCATCCCTTTACTTTTTCATTTTGAACATGCTTTAGCTCTCTGTGGGTACTTATTCTTCCATATGGATTTTAGAATTACTTCACTGAGTTCTTAATAAAACCTGACTGGTATTTTTATAGGTCTAATTTTTAAAATTATAGATTGAGATGATAACTGACAACTTTATAAGATTAAGTTGTTCCATCCAAGAGCATGGTATAGCTTCGTTTATTCAGATCTTTTAAAATTTTTTCTTATAAAGTCTTAACATTTTTTCTGCAGGGAAATAAGTCCTGGGCTCTAGTTGCTACTTCCTTTCATTTGAGAAGGCCTAATTTTAAGAGGTTGGCATATCTATTTCTGTTCTTCATATCTCTTAGTTTTTGTTATATATGTTTGGTCCCTTTGACAATTTTCAATATTTTCTGGGAGAGTTCCTATAGCTTATCTTCCAATTTATTAAGCCATCTTATTTATCCAACTTATTATGTTTTAGCCCAGTTGTAATATTTTTCAACTTTTAGAACTTCTTTTCCCTGGTTTACATTACTAATATGCTCCTGTACACGATTGAGGATTTTATAGTGGTTATGTTCCTTATGTGTCTAGTTATGTAGATAGCTAATATTTCCTCATGAATAGCAGGTACCTGTCTGGAAACATGTATTGGGAAAGGCTCTAGCCCTTGGGAAATTCACAAATGAATAAATAATTTCAGTAAGGATAAATAGTATGGAGAAAAAAAATCAAGCTAACATGATAGTGGAATGTGGGGACATATGATATGTTAGTATTGATTGACTGATAAGAGAAGTCCTCTCTGAGAAGGTTCCAGCTGAATTGATAGTGAAATAAAAATGAGCCAGCCATGAGAAGATCCAAGAGAAGGACTTTCCAGGTAAACACAACACATGTGTAGATACTCTGAGGATAAGCCAGTTTGGTGTGTATTTAAAGAACAGACATAGAAGTGGGTGTATCTCAAGTTGTTGAGTGCCTGCTTCCCATGGATAAGGCCCCTAGTTCGATGCCCTGTACCTTGTAAAAACAAACAAATAAGCAAAAAAAATACCCACTCTCATTGGGGAGCAGATATAGCTCAGCATTGAGCCCCTGCTTTCCATGTACAAGTCCTGGGTTCAATCCCTGGTAGCTCCTTTAAAAAAAACAACAAAGGACAACAGACAGCCCAGCCAAGGCCATTGGAGCAGAATGAGAAAGTAGGAAACATAAATGAGAACAGAAATATAGAGCCTTGCAAGTCATGCTTTAGGAGTTTGTATTTTATTCTAAATGAAGTGCGAAGCTTTTGTAGGTTTCTAAATGAGAAATGAGATGACCTCATTTGTTCCCCTGCCCAACATTTTATTATGGTAATTTTAAGCATATAGCAAAGTTGAAAGATTCTATAGTGAATACCTGTTTGCTCATCAATAGATTCTTCTATCAACATTTTACCATACTAGTTTTTTCATACATCTGTTCATTGGTCCATCCCTCTACCCATTAATCTATCAAATTTGTATGCATGCATTTCAAAGTAACTTAAAGATCTCAATTAATTGCCCCTTAAATAATCAGCACATATATCACTACCTAGAGTTTGAGTTCTTTTTATATAATACTTATATAAAATGAAATTATAAATTGCTGACGTTTGACAATTACTTCTCCCAGTGCAACTCAAACTTCTATTAAGATAATAGACTACTGTCCTGATCCCAGAAAGTTCTCTTGTGCCCTTTTACAATCAATTCCCATACCTACTCCTCCAGAGGCAACTATTGAACAGATTTTTTTCCACCATCAATTAGTTTAGCCTACACCCACCCACCCATTGTAGAATTTCATTTAAGTATAAACATACTGTATGTGTGTTTTGGTGTAAGGAATTTTTCACTTAACACAATGTTTTAAAAATTCATCTATTTTTTGGCAATATAGCAGTAATTTCTTCCTTTATTTTGCAGAGCAGCATCTCATTATATAAACATATCACAATTTATTCATCTTATTGATAGATTACCATCTTAAGTTTTGGCAATTATAAATAAAACTATGAAGAACATTCTTGTACAAATATTTTGGAAACACATATTTTCATTTCAGTTGGTTAAATACCTGGAAGTGGAATTGTTGGGTCATAATGTAGGTGAATATTTGTTTTATAAGAAACCAGCAAACATTTTTCCAAAGTGATCACTCCATTCTCATTTGCTTTTTAAAAATCACAACTTTGGTGGCAGTGTGGAGGGTATTGTAAGGACACAAGAATATAAACATGAAAGCAAGGCTATTACCATAGCCAATAGCCAGAACCTCAACATAGTCTTTAAACAGAATCTCTGTAAAATATTTTTGTAATCTTAATTGCTAGTTAAAGTCAGATATCAACCTGACTCAGAATGAGATTAAAAAAATACAGGGCGGGAAGCAGACTTGGCCCAACAGATAGGGCGTCTGCCTACCACATGGAAGGTTGGCGATTCAAACCCCGGGCCTCCTTGACCCATGTGGAGCTGGCCCATGCGCAGTGCTGATGCGAGCAAGGAGTGCTCTGCCACGCAGGGGTGTCCCCTGTGTAGGGGAGCCCCATGCGCAAGGAATGCGCCCTGTACAGAGAGCCGCCCGGCGCGAAAGAAAGTGCATCCTGCCCTGGAATGGTGCCCCACACAAGGAGAGCTGATGCAGCAAGATGTAGCAACAAAAAGAAACAAAAAGATTCCCGGTGCTGCTGACAAGAATAGAGGTGGACACAAAAGAACATAACGTGAACTGACACAGAGAGCAGACAACTGCGGGCAGAGGGAAGGGAGAGAAATAAATGAATCTTTAAAAAAACAAAACTAAACAAAACAAAAACCACAGGGCCAATTTCAGCTTGTACTTTGGAAATATGAAAGGAATTTAAAGTTCAAGTTCTATGTGCAGGAAAGAACCTTTCATTTTATAAAAAGGTATTACACAGTAAATCATACAGAGAACATATTCTGGTAAACCTTGGTGATGTTTTCCATGTGAGTGATGAGGTGCCAAGTAAATCTGTATTAGACTTTTTTTTAATCAAAAGTCTTGTATATTTTTTCTTCTTATTGTGAAATAAAATACATACCCAGAAAAACCACACAGAATATTGTATATCTTAATGAATTATTATAAACTGAACACCTTTTAACCACTACCCAGACTTAAATCTAAAGCTTTGCCCGTCATTCTGTTAGTGGAACGCTCTGGATTCTGGGCTTCTAGGTTTTTGGCTTATGTTGCATATAAGAATTAAGGACATACCATAGGGTAGGCAAGGAAATAAAGAATTTTTTAAGAAACAAGAAGAGATACATTCACAATACAATACATGAATTGCGGGCATGCTATAGGATGAGTTGCACGGTGGGGCCCCAGTTTAGGCCTTTTAATGACCTTCCTTCTCCCCCTTCCTAATATGGGGGAGGGCCTGCAGCTGTTTGCTGTTATTGGTTGCCTTATGATTTGGGCCTGTTAGTGCTCAGGGGCCCAATAAGGAGGCCTTTTGCCTAGAGGTATCTGGGGCTTCCTCTTGACCTCGGAAAGAGTTCCAAATGAGACTTTGGAAAAAGTTCCAAAGAGTAACAGTTTGACATTGTTTATGAATTCCAAAAATAATATTGGATTATGTTTGTAAATTGGTCTGCTCCTCTGGGTACATTAGATTGTATTGTATTCAAAGGTTTCACTCTTACTTGATTAAATTATGATTAAGACTTTGATTGGGCCATGTCAATAGGGCACAGAGAAAATGACAAGGTAGATGAGTTTATTGGAGTTTTAATGCTGGGGCCCCAGGAAGTAAATACACAGAGAAGCAGACAAGTGAGGAATGAGAGAAGATGCCACTAAACACAGCAGAGGTCCTGGGAAGAGAGACGAGATGTTTGCCTGATAGTTTATTGCTGGTCTTGTGAAGAGAGCAGAGCAGCTGAGCCCAGAGAGAAATGAGCCTCTGGAGAGTGACTAGACTTACCCCAGCCTACAGCTGATATTGGAAGAAGCTGGGCCCATGGAGCCTTAAGAGGAAGTGGAAGCCAGAACCTTGCAGACATAGGCAGCCATCTTGCTCCAACACGTGGCAATAGACTTTGGTGAGGGAACTAACTTATGCTTTATAGTCTGGTAACTGTAAGCTTCTGCTCCAAATAAATACCCTTTATAAAAGGCAACAGATTTCTGGTATTTTGCATCAACACCCTTTGGCTGACTAATATGGGGATCTCATGGCCAGGGTCTAGGTGGGGTCTTTCTGGCTTTTTTAGTAGCAGGGGCTTTCCAGGGAGGGTCTCATGGCCATGTTTGCTGCCAGCCATGTTCTCTGCTGGGTCCCAGCTATGACAGGATGTCTTCCTTCATCTTCCCTATACTAACCTGCCTCAACATCCCCCTCAGAGAGTTTACATCTTTAAGGGAGAACTTAAAGGTGATGGTCATTGTTCCATAGCTGCTTTGTGCGGGGATGGGGGTGGGGGTGGGGGGCGGGGAGTAGGCCTTACCCAACACAGTGTAAAACTCTCTGACTAGTCTTCTGAGGTTGAAGGAGACAGGTCCAGTACCCTGCTTGGAACAGAACGAAATCCCCACATGACTAATATCTTGTTCTGGAAGGCATTGATTCTGGAAGAAATAAATTTAGTTAGAATTTAAGATATGGTCCTTCTAAAAGGATAAAGAAGATGGTGGTAAGCAGGCCTCCAAAGGGGATAACCATGACATGCTGGACATTGAGAGTGAGAAAGGCCAGGTGCCTTTAGGTGCATCCTCCCAAAGTTGAAGGGAAACAGCATTCTTCCCTGAGTTCTTTTATGCTGTTGGTTAACTCTAGGGAGAGATTATGGTAGATCTGCTGAGTTTTGTATAAGCTGCCAACCCCAGTCCCCATGATGGTGGTTATGTCTAGGACAGCTAGGAAAGGTATGAGTAGAGACACTGCCCTAGACATAAACTCACAAAGACAATATGGGCAACAAGACAAGCATATGCTAAGAAAATAAGTACATTACTTGAGAGAGCCATTCTTTTATCTTATAGGCACATTCATGAACCAGTTAGAAAATGAATTAAGTTTCCTAAACTTCTAGCATGTACAATATCCTTCTGTATATGATCTAGAAGAGGTATTATATTCATCGAGTATATAAGTATAGCACTTAACACTTGTTAATGCACAAGTTCCTCTCTGAGCTGAACTTAACAGATCTAAGCTCCAGGTTTGCAATACCATACATGTTGTTCCTCCATTAGAGGAGGTCATAATGTCAATTGTGTTTAAGTTCACTCACATCACTCTGGTAATTATTGCTCCACTTGGTGTGTCCTTCACACAGCCAGCATGCTGCAGCACTGTTGACCCTATAGAAAGTCTCCAGTGTTTTGCAAGCCTGGAGTAAAGCACTCTTCAGCACTATGAAACACAGTCAATCTAGAGACAATGTCCGTTGTAAATCTGGCTATATCGAGCCACTGCCAGCTGCTGCAATAGTATGAAACTGCAATGTATTCTCCATCCTCTTTAGAGCATGTCCAGGTATGGTAGATACTTTTACTGTTTTAGAGGTTATGGTGAGATACCATGCAGTGTACTGAGAACCTGGTTTGAATGTACAAAAGAGTTTGACAATACTAAAGTCTGTCACTTTTAATTTTTGTACACTATCTAAATACTTCCAATGCATTTTATAATGTATCAAATGAACTGTGACAGGATGTCCTCCATCATCTTCCTTATACTAACCTGCCTCAGTTCTAGCAGTCCTTCCATATGATCTTTCCCATCACAGCACCTTCTCTCTCTTTAAAAGTAACCACTATCTTGATTTCTATAGTATTCACTTGTTTCTTTATGACTTTATCACTTGAGGGTGAATTATTAGACACTGTAGTTTGTTTTTCCTATTTAAAAATTTTGACATGTCTTTTTTGATTTACAAGCTATCCTCCAACACACTCTTTGTCTTGCAGTTGTTTTTGATGAAGAACCTGGATCATTTACATACAAATTTTTCCAATTACATCATCATAATGGAGTTTGACACATTTTTTTGTCCTTTTTATTTCCTGAAAATTGGCAGCTGTGTGCTGGGACTTGATCAGACTCAGGCTTGATTTCACTGACCCATTATGTCTTTTTTTTTCCTTCTGAAAATTAGCAGCAATTAATTGCATTGATTCATTAATTCAATGGGGGGTTGCAAGAAGGTGCTGTTCTAATGATATAACATCTTTTGTGTTTCAATTATTAGCTTACATACTTTATTAAAGAGATGCTTCCTTCACCTACTGTTTGTTACTTAGTACAGTTTATATAGAAAAGGCAGAATAAATGTTTGATTCTTGCCCTTTACTTACATATTTTCAATATAATAAACTAGTTCCAATTCATCCTATGATGGTGAGCAATTAAATATGTATGTGTGTATGTATATATCTATATACCTTAAAAGGAAAAGCTATTTTTTAATTTATGTAAAAAACAGATTACCAAAGGAGAAAAATAGTGTCATAATAAAAAATTTTGTTGAATAATTGTACTTTGACTAACTGAAATAATTCTTTTAATTTTTCACACCTTAAACTTTCTTAAAAGCAATACATAGAGGACTTCTGGAAAGACAGAGGATTAGAGAGGTGGAGGGATCACTTCTTTCCCAGAAAAGTAGCCAGAGGACAGGTGGAGACTGTCTGGAGGGCTGTTCTGTGGCTTAGGACACCCAGGGAAGGCTAGACACCACCCAGAAGAAAGAGGAGTAAAGGAAAGGAGTCTCAGCTGGCTCAAAAAATCCAGTGAGTAAAGCTGATATAGCAGCTGTTGGTACCTATCCTCCCATCCTTTGAGCAAAGAGCACTGGGTCCTCCAGGACCTGACAGGCAGTTATGGACTGAGGGGGTTGCAGGGGCCCTCTTCTCCAAGAGAGGGGAGAGGCAGGTACACAGTCTACAGCAAATTCAGGTTTTAACTAACAAAAACATGGTCAGCTACCTTGGAGGTATCACACACTTCAAGCCAGGTGGGACTGTGACATTGCTTGCCTTGAGAGCCCTCAGGAAGCTAAAGATAATTTCCTTTCTCAAACACCCTCCTTACTGCCCTGTGCTTGTTGCTGAGGACCCAGAGGGAGAAAAGTAAAGGGAAAAGAACAGCTACTGAGAAGGTTTGTTTGTGAGGATTGGGTCACCCTGAGGCCATTGCTTCTTCATGGCCTGACCAGGCTGGGTTAGAGTTGAATGCAACTCCTGCCCCTCCCCCTGATGAATGAGCAGAGAGGTCTGTCCAAGAGGGTCATCTGACGGCCAGACCAGAAAAGTGCATGAGAAAGAAAATTAATATAAATAAACAAAGAGGCAAGCAGGTACCTTCACAGCTGTCCTTCTCCAAGGTGATTGGAAACTGGCCTGCACCCCAATACTGGGACCTTAGCCCTGGTTTGAACATTTAAACAGGGCAATTCTAAATATCTAGAATAAGTTGAACCAAGAATCAAAGAACAGTGGTAGCACACAGATACTTAAACTCAGCATCAGAATCAGTTACCTAAACATCAACAAAAAATTACAAGCCATCCTAAGAAAAAGTAAGATTTGACTCAGGCAAAGGGACAAATCAAACCTCCAGATGAGACACAGGATTTGAAACAACTATCCAATGAGGTTCATACAAATCTCCTAAATCAAATCATGGAGTTGAAGGACAACATGGCTAAAGAAATAAAAGATATTAAGAAGACAATGAGTGAGCAGAAAGAAAAATCTGAAACCTTGGATAGAAAAATAACAGAGTTTATGGGAATGGAAGACTCAGTAAGTGAGATGAAAAAGACAATAGAGGCATGCAGATTTGAAGTCATGGAAGAAAGAGTCAGCAGTGTAGAAAACAGAATAGCTGAAATTGAAAGGAGAGAACACTGAGAGAAGAATGGAAAAAATTGAGCAGAGGTTCAGGGAGTTGAACAACAGCATGAACTACAGCAAAATATGTGCCATTCCAGAAGGAAAAGAGAATGCAAAAGGGGCAGAAAATTTGAGGAAATAATGACTGAAAATTTCCCACTTTCATGAAAGACATAAGTATATGTGTCCAGAAAGCATAGTGTACTCCAATTAGAATAAATCCAAATAGACCTATCCCAAGGTATATAATATGCAGAAAGCCAAATACCAAAGATAAAAAGAAAATTCTGAAAGCAGCAAGGGAGAAGTGAAACATCACACACAAGGGGTATCCAGTAAAACATAGGGTGGATTTCCCTTCAGTAACCATTGGAGATGAGAAGGCAGTGGAATGATATAATGAAGGTACTGAAAGAGGAAAAATGCCAGTAAGAATTTTTTGTCTGACTAAACTGTTCTTCAGATATGACGGTAAATTAAAAATACTCACAGATAAACAGAAACTAAGAGAGTTTGTAAACAAGAATCCAGCTCTCCAGAAAACAGTAAAGGGAGTTCTGCAGCTAGAAAAGAAAATACAAGAGAGAGAAGCTTGGAGGAGAGTGTAGACTATCAGAAAGAGTAAACAAAAGGGTACAAAGACAGACAAAGATAAGTTATGACATATGAAAGCCAAAGGATAAAATGGCTGAAGTGAGTAATGCCTTTAGAGTAATAACATTGAATGTTAATGGATTAAGCTCCCCAAGACAAAGGTATAGGCCAACAGAATGGATAAAAGAACATGAGCCATTCATATGCTGTCTGCAGGAGACTCACCTTAGACCCAAAGGTGTAAATAGACTGAAGTGAAAGGTTGGAAAAAGATTTTTCATGTAAACAGTAACCAAAGAGAGCAGGGGTAGCCATACTGGTGTCAGACAAAACCGATTTTAAATGCAAGGAATTGACAAGAGATGCAGAAGGGAATTACATATTAATAAAAGGGACAATACCCCAAGAAGTAGTAAGTCATAAATATCTATGCACCTAACCAGAATGCCCCAAAATATATGAGGCAAACACTGGCAAAACTGAAAGGAGAAACAGACATCTCTACAATATAGTTGGAGACTTCAACACTCCACTTACATCAATAGATAGAACAACTAGACAGAAGATCAACAAGGAAACAGAGAACTTGAACAACATGATAAATGAGCTGGACCTGACAGACATACAGAATACACCAAAATGTACCCCAAATCAGCAGGTTATACATCCTTCTCAGGTGCTCATGGTTCTTTCACCAGGATAGGCTACATGTTGGGCCACAAAACAGCTCTCAATTAATGAATAAAGATTAGAACAGAACTAAATGAAATTGAGAAAAAAAAATGCACTAGAAAAAATTAACAAAACCAAAAGCTGGTTCTTTGAGAAGATCAATAAAACTCACAAACAGCTAGACTAAAAGAAAAAAGAGAAAAGATGCAAATAAAGTCAGAAATGAAAGGAAGAAAGTTGCAAATGACTTCACAGAAACAAAAAGAATCATAGGATAATATGAGAAACTTTTACGCCAACAAACTAGTCAACCTAGGTGAAGTGGACAAATTCATAGAAACACACAAACAATTTATACTGATACTACAAGAAATACAAGAACTCAACAAAACAATCAAATTTAAAGAGATTGAATCAGTCATCAAAAATCTCTCAACAAAGGAAAGTCCATGACCAGATAGCTTCACAGGTGAATTCTATCAAACCTCTCAAGAAGAATTAACACCAAACCTGTTTAAACTCTTCCAAAAAATTGAAGAGGAGGGAAAATTATCCAACATATTTTATGAAGCCAACATTGCCTTAAAACCCAAAGCCAGATAAAGACACTACAAAAAATTTCTCTAATGGGCATAGATGCAAAAATTCTCAACAAAATACTTGCAAGTAGAATCTAACAGCCTATCAAAAGACTTATACTCCACAACCAAGTAGAATTAATTCCTGGTACGCAAGGGTTGTTCCACATAAGAAAATCATTTAATGTAATATACCACATTAACAAACTGAAGGAAAAAAAACACAGGATCATCTCCATTGATGTAGAGAAGGCATTTAACAAAATCCAGCATCATTTCTTGATTAAACACTTTGAAAGAGGAATAGAAGGAAAATTCCTCAATGTGATAAAAAGCATATATGGGGAAGTGGATGTGGCTCAACAGAAGGAGAGTCTGCTTACCATATAGGAGGTCCAAGGGTTTGACACCCAGGGCCTCCTGGCTCATATGGTGAGCTGGCCCATGCGCAGTGCTGCTGCATGCAAGGAGTGCTGGCCCATGCAGGGATGCCCCCGCTTAAGTGTGCCCCCCGTGCAAGGAGTGGCCCCTGCACAAAGAAAGCCACCCCACATAAAACTGCAGCCTGCCCAGAAGTGGTGCCACACACATGGAAAGCTGATGCAGCAAGATGATGCAACAAAAAGAGACACAGATTCCCAGTGCTGCCTGATGGGAATACAAGAAGACACAGAAGAACACACAGCAAATGAACACAGAGAACAGACAATGGGGGGTGGGGGTGGGGAGAGAAATTAAAAAAAAAAGCATATATGAAAATCCCACGCCAACATTGTATTATACTCAATGGGGAAAGAGTGAAAACTTTCTAAGATCAGGAACAAGGCAAGGATGTCCACTCTTACCACTGTTATTCAACATTGTGCTAGAAGTTCCAGCTAAAGCAATTAGATGAGAAAAAGAAATAAAAGGCCTCCAAATAGGAAAAGAGGAAGTAAAACATTCACAGATGACATGATCCTATATTTAGAAAATTCTGAAATGGCTATGACAAAGCTACTTGAGCTAATAAATGAGTTCAGCAAATTGGCAGGATATAAGATCAATATGCAAAAAGCAGTATTTCTGTACACTAGTATTGAACAATCTGAGGAGGAAATCAGGAAAAAAAGTTCCATTTATAACAGCAACAAAAAGACTCAAATACCTAGGAATCAATTTAATCAATGAAGTACAGTAGCTATATTCAAAAAACTGCAAGACAATGCTAAACGAAATCAAAGAAGACCTAAACAAATGGAAAGAGATTCCATTTTCATGGATTGGAAGACTAAATATTGTGACAATATCAATCCCACCCAAACTGATTCATAGATTCAATGCAATACTGATCAAAATTCCAACAGCCTACTTTACAGAATAGAGAAGGCAATTACCAAATTCATTTGGAAGGGAAAATGCACCCAAATAGCCAAAAGCATTCTAAAAAAGAAGAGTGATGTGAGAAGACTTACACTGCCTGACCTTGAAACATACGATGAGGCTACAGTGGTCAAAATAACATGGTATTGGCATGAAGATAGATACCATTTCTTAACTATGGAGAGAAGATCAGTTAGCACAGCAGGAAGATAGGAGACAGATATAGGACTTGGTCTTGAATTGCCTGGAGGAAGAAAAGCCAGAGAGTGTGAGGCATTTAACCCTTTAATGCAAGATGTGTCAACAGGGCATAATAAAAGTGAGTCAGGTGCTCAAGTTTAAGCAGGCTGCCTAGTCTGGGTCCTTACCTTTTGTTGCTAAGACTTAGTCCCACTAGAGTAACCTGTTCAAACAAACCAATAAGCCAAGAATTAGGAAAACTGGTACAAAGTCATCAACGATATTGAGAGGACAGGAAAGTTTAGGATTTTGTGTTTTCTGGTTGTTCTATACATTGAAAAAAAAGTCACATTGGATAAAGGGCTTAGGACACATGCATACATTTTTGTGTATGAGAATACTTTCAAGTTTATTGGAATAGTTCCAGGTTGTTCCCCTTGCCAGCTTGAATTTCTCTGTGCTGGTGGTCTGCAACTCTCTGATTTTTTTTCTTGACTGACAGTTCGCTCATTAACACTGAGAGTTATTTAGCACTAGGATGCTTTGCCAGTTATGTAGAATGTGGCAATTTGATTTGAGAGGTTAATTTAGTACAAACAGTGGTGGGTGAGTGAATTCTAATAATTTAAATGATTTAATTTAATAATTTAATTTTTAAAAATTTAAACCCTACTCTTCCCTTATTGCACAATTGATGCAATAAAATATTTCACAGCTTTGACCTTTGTTATCAGTTTTGTGAAATTATTTTTTACTTTAAGGAGTAATACTCTGAGAAAAAAGATCAGTTTTCTTTTACTTAGTAAATAGAGGCATTAAACATATATTTGTAACTTTATCCTCAAAATTTGTACATAAAACTTCTAATTTGTAGTAAAATCTGTGGAACAGGAATAATAGGATGAGTTTGTCTATATTTCTCTTTGCCAATTTACAGAAAAGAACTAGATAAAAGGAGATGTGGCACAGTGCTTTCTTCCAGAATAACAATCATGCAAGTGCCTGAGGAGAAGCCCAAGGCGCAGTTCAAAGTCTATTTCTGATCTCTGGTTGAGGCACTGAGAGGAAGAATGTCCTCTTACCTGCTTGAGACTGAAGAGGAAGGGTGTGTGCGATCACCTTTCTCTCATTCTTAGTGACTTTGCCATTAAAGCCTGGCCTTATTCCAGGAGTGCCCATTTACATACGCTGATGGAGAGAGAAGCTAGTGAGATAGTGGAATCTGGTATCTCTTTTAAGTGTTGTGCCCCATTTCCACAACCATCAAGTGGGTCTGACCTCTGCTCTTCAACCGAGGTTGGACAAATGCCCCTCACATCTTCCTTCATCTCAGAAATAGAGGTAAATACTGTTTACGCTGGCCTGGCGATGCTGTGGGCCTGAGGCAGGGATGGGAGTCAGCAGAGGAAGCAGCTGCCCTTCGTGCTGAGGGAACAGTGAGGTAACAACACCTACCTACTCTAGCTGCACTCCATCATCACTTCATCAGTTCTTCAGTGAACCATACTCTGAAGGTTTTACAGGGGGATCTGGTCTATGAACATATATTCCTCCTCCTGTCTCACAAGAACAGGTATGAGAGTTTCTAGGAAGTAAACAAATCAAATGACCTCTTGGGAGACTAATTCACTGTCTACACTGCTAGCGTTTCCACATTTCCTGTGACTTTACAGTCACGATAAAGCAACAAAGGGCAGCATGGAACATGTGAGCAGCCAACTGTTCTGAGGGTCCAAGAGTGGCTGGTTTTAGGAAATAGACATTCCTTCCTCTGGAAGCTCAGGCTGAAGCAGCCTGACTTGCAGCACAGTCCTCTCCACACTGAGATGGATACCAGTGATTCCTGACTGATGTGGAGCAGGGGCCAGGAGACACATTCATGAGGATGTGGTGAAATGAGAAGAGTGGCAAAATTGAGTGAGGTTTTCAGAAGGCCAACTTTATTACATTTGAAGGCATTTTCCTTATTTTAAGATTATGCTCTTAGTTTTTGGTGATAAAATGTCCTTTTTTATGGAATATTGTGGAGAGAGAAAGAGTGAGATAGAGAAAAAGGGAGAGAGAATAAATGCATGCGGTCTGCGTGTGTATGTGCTCACATGCCTGTGTTTCATGTATGCAGTGGATGGGCAAGTGTTTGTGTCCAGTCAGAACCTCAGAATTTGACCTGACTTGGAAATAGGGTTTTTTTTTTCATTTATAATTAAGTTAAGATGAGGTCATACTTTATTAGGATGGACCCTAAATTCAATGACTGGTGTCTTTATAAGAAAAGGACAGACACAGAAAGATGCAGAGAGAAGAAGCTCTTGTGAAGGTGGAGGCTGAGATTGGGGTAATGTAGCTACAAGTCTAGGAATACCAAGCATTTCCTGGAGCCACCAGAAGCTAGGAAGAGGCGAAGAAGGATTTTTCCTCAGGACCTTCAGAAGGATCTTGGTCCTGCCAACACCTGGTTTCTGACTTCTAGGATCCAGAACTGTGAGAGAATAAATTTTTGCTGTTTTAAGCTACCAAGTTTGAGGTGATCCATTGCAGCTGCCCTAGGAAAGTGATACAATGTGCTAATTTAAGCAAAGGAAAAGTGGAAAATTCTTTGTCTGTCCCACCCTTTTTGGGAAAATTTGCTGGTTGCTGAAGTTCCAAGATCTCAGAAGCACTGTGTCATATAGTGTTTTGAATTCTATACCACTGGAAGGTCAAAAAGATAGAGTTATCTCTTCTTTTTTTTTGCATTTAAAAATAAATAATGTAGTATTAGTTTCCTATTAATAAAAAGTATTCATTTTGAAATTTTGAAAAGATAAGAAATAAAAAAAGAAAATAAATATTAGAAAACACACTCCAAAATCAACATTAGTAACAGTTAGTGTGTATTTAGCCTTTCTTTTTTCCTAAGCCTATGTCTATCTATATCTGGAAGCTATAACTATATCTACATATTCCTCTATTTATTTTATTTACAAACATGGGAATCACACTGTATAGTTTTGTCTCCTTGTTTTTTCTCTACTTATTAAAATGTATGCATATTTTCAAATCTTCAATCTTATTCTTTGCGAATTTGGTATTTAATAAATACACAGTGACATGTTACATAAGTGTTTTCAAAATCAACTAGACATTTTATTTCATTCGATTCCTCCAAAATATGAGCACGAGGAAGGTAGGAATTTTAGTGTCTTTTGTTCATCTGTGGTCCCTCAGTACACAGAAGAGCGCCTGACAAGCTCATAGCAGATACTACAAAATATTTGTTCAATTAATTAAAGAACTGTATTTTATATATATATTTATTAAATTATCTTTTTTTAAAGGCACATAAATCACAAAAAAATGTTACATTAAAAAATATGAGGTTCCCACATACCCCACACCCCATCCCCCCACTCCTCCCACATCAACAACCTCCCTCATCATTGTGGCACATTCATTGCATTTGGTGAATACATTTAGGAGCACTGCTGAACTGCGCGGATTATAGTTTACATTGTAGTTTACACTCTCCCTCAATCCATTCAGTGGGTTATGACAGGATATATAATGTCCAGCACCTGTCCCTGCAATATGATTTAGGACAATGCCAAGTCCCGAAAACGCCCCCACATCTCTTCTCTACTTCCCTCTTTCTGCCCTCAGCAACTCCTGTGGCCACTTTCAAGAATTGTATTTTTGAAATTTATATGATTTATTTAGGCATTCCTTAGAATCCAACCAGAACTTACTTATGGTACAATTTATTGCCTACTCAGTAGAATAAATTGAACATCAAAATAGTTTTGCAGCCTTAAACACAGTGATTTTAAGGAACTGATGATGATTAGTGTTTTTCTCACATAGCTAGTCATGACAGTATCTCTAAGAGCCCATTATTAACAGGGTGTGCAATTCCAGAGTTTTTCAGTGTTGAAGCAGCATTGTTCCTTCCTCTCCCTTCTTTTGAGGAGAAAAGCACATTGTTGTTAAGTGACTGGTGAGGATTAAAGAAACATATATTTTTTAAGTACTATTTTTTTAAGAGGTACACAGGATTGAACCTGGGACCTAGTAAGTAGGTGTGAAGAAGGCCCTCAACCACTGAGCTACACCTGCTCTGCTAAAGCACCGTCTTTTTTAAAAAATTATCTTTTTTAGAAAAGATACATAGATCACACAAAATGTTACAATAAAAAATATAAGAGGTTCCCATATACCCTACTCCCCACACCCCCCACTCCTCCCACACTGACAACCTCTTTGATTAGTGTGGTACATTCATTGCATTTGATGAGTACATTTTGGAGCACCGCTACACAGCATGGATTATAGTTTATGTTGTACTTTACATTCTCTGCCAGTCCATTCAGTAGGTTATGGCAGGATATATAATGTCCTGCATCTGTCCATGCAATATCATTCAGGACAATGCCAAGTCCCCAAAATGCCCCAGTATCACACCTCTTTTTCCCTCTCCCTGCCTTCAGCAACTCCCATAGCCACTGCTTTCACATCAATGATATTAATTTCTTCCATTGCTAGAGTCACGATAATTCTATAGTAGAATACCAGTAAGTCCACTCTAATCCATATTTTATTCCTCCATCCTGAGGACCCTGGGATGGCGATGTCCACTCCACCTCTAAATCAAGAGGGGACTTAGATCCCAGATGGCTGATGGATGGGATTCTCCTGCTTGCAGTTGTAGACTCTCTTGGTTCCCTGGTGCAGTGGTTGACCATCATCACCTCCCTGTTAGCAGATCTGGGTAAGTCCAATTAACCAGAGAGTAGGTTTTGCAACTCTGCTGAGGCTCAGGACCCAGCTGGCACATAGACAGTCCAGAGATTCAAGTCTCCTGAGCATATACCAACCCCAGCACAAACCACAGGTTTAGTAAAAGTGACAGAAGAGGCATGCACAAAGAGATCACATCTGAGTGCAACTCCATCACACTCAGAAGCACAAATTCCAAAGTTGGGTCCACTGGCAAGCCACCAAACTCCACAACTATCTGTCATGACTGTAGGACCTGGGTTTCTCCATAGCCCTCAGGATCACCCCTACTTGGGGTTGTATCTACTTTGGCTGTCTCTGAGATCCTGCTCAGATGTGTGTAAACACAACCCCTCTGATGACCTCCTGACTCATTTTGAAGTCTCTTAGTCATATAAACTCATTTGTCTTTACCATTTCCCTCTTTTATTCAAGGTCTTTTTCTAGTTGCATCACCAGCTGGTGCTTGGCAGTAATTCCTTGGCACCAGTGAAGCTCATCCCCCGGAGTCGTGTCCCACACTGGGGGAAGGTAAAGCATTTACATTCTGAGTTTGGCTTAGAGAGTGGCCACATTTGAGCAACATAGAGGTTCTCAAGAGGTAACTCTTAGGCACCCTGCAGCTCTAGGCCTAGTTGAAATTTCAAGCACACAAGCTTATAAGCATAGTCATTAGTATCAAGGGCCCATCAGTAGACCATCCTTCTTCTCTGGTCTTTGCCCTTGTACTTGGGGGATTGTTGCTGCTCCACTGGGGAGTGTGACAGACTTTCCCAGAATGGGAACTCAGTACTCTCTCAGTTGTTGTGTGATACTCTACCCTCTATGTCAATACCAAACAAACATCCAAACATATCTATATATCCTATATGCATGCCTTGGGGGACTCCTTCCCACTCATGCATTCTTCCATCAATGACACCCCACATCAGTGCTCCTCCCCTGCCCTAGTTGAATCCCTCTGTGATCCAAAACTTCTTCAAAAATGAAGTCTAATATATTGCCAAATTCAATTAATAGGAAATTGAAATAGTAATGATAGGTCTAAATATTAGAAATAGAATTCATGGTAATCCAGAGAAACTAAAGTACCATTTTGAGCAGAGCAACACCACCTGGCTTATGCAGGACACAACTCTGACTTGACACCAATGTGCTCTGGCTGACAGGGTCCTGGCTAGGAACATGCCTGAGGTTTCCTGGAGGGAACCACTTGCCCAGAGCAATTCATGAGGTTCTTCATGTGTGTTCCTTGACATCCGTTTATTCCTTGTAGACTTCTAGGGCAACCAGCTTCCTTAGCTGATCAGGAATTCCCATGTGCCCTCTTGAGTGTTGGTATGTTTCATCATCCAACAAGGTGGAGGAGGGGGAGTGATAATGTGTTGTTCAGGTAAGTGATTTCCAGGAAGGGCAGTTCATGAGGAAATCCTAAGTGAGACTCTTAGATTCACAAAGGGGCAGGGAAATGGGCAGAATAGAGACTTCAGACTTTAGAGCAGGGCCCTGGGATGGAGGTTTAGAGTGAGAAATTATGGTGTTAAAGGCCTGAAAGATTTTACATAGTTTTCATCCTTTTTGAAGGCAAGTTGTGTTCAACTTCTTATTGTTACTGTGGGCAAGGTCATACATTAAAACCATGCCATAAAAAAGTGATTTTAAATGTCACTAACTTACATGATTGACTAAATATTCTATTTGAAAATGACTACTTTGTATTACAAACTTTTAAAATTGCTTTTTAAGTAATGGATTAAAATAATCTAAGTAGGCATGTATCCATGGTTACAGCAATAATGGTATCAAAGATTTCTGAAGATAGCATTTTTGTCCTAGATTTTTATAGAGTTTCTATTTATTAATCTTGCTTCTGTTATGCTTAAGCCTTTTCTGTATTATTTGAAAAGTTGTTTTCCTGTGTTTTTGTTGTTAAAATCTTTAGTAACATTAGTTCATTATTTTATTAATTCATCAATATATTTTTCTACAAATATGTATTGAATATCTAATATATGTTTGGTATTTGGGACACAATAGGAAATAGAAACCCTCAAAAAGTATAATTGAGTGGATGACATAAATAAACAGGCAATGAAAATACAAAACAATGTTTTAAGGGCATGTAGGAAGGGCACCTACCCCTAAATAGATCAGATAACATTTTCAAGGGTAAGTGTCATCTGAACTATTTAAATAGTAATATTTTTAATTAATAGTAAAGATGAGCAGAAGTGGTGATGAGAAGTGGAGAATCACATTCCAAGAGGAGGGAGAAGCATATGCAAAGGCCCTGAAATGAGAGACCTTATGTTGTTCAGGGACCTAAAATCTCAATAGGACTAATTTATCACTTGAGAGGTGATGGGCAATTCCAGAGTAATGGAGATCGATTATTTTTTTGTAGCATTATTCAGGTAAAAAAAAAAGTTGATGATGGTCTACACAATCACCAATATTTGATGACTGATGGTCAGATAAGATGGCTAAAGGAGGACGATAATAGAAAGGCATTAACTTAGTGTGGGTTCCCCCCAAAAGCAAGTCTAAGTCAAGGACTAGGGTATAGAGGAGGTTTATTTTAGAGGTGATTCCTGGAAGTAAGAATGAAAGAACAGGGAGAGTCAGTCAGGGAAGGGAGGGAGACCAATGAAGTTTACTCTCCTGAGTTGTTTTTGTTGTGAAAAACTGGGGCACAGTTTTGAGTGGGACCCTTTGAGCATCCATGCTGACAGCTCCTCAAAAATGTCCTCTGAAACATGGGAGGCTGGGCCTTTGCTCTCTGCCTTTCATCTCCCTTTGGTTTAGGGTTGCCTCCATGGATACTAATTACTCTGCACTTGAATGACATCTGTCTCCTGTAGAGCTAGTTCTTAGAACTTTAGAGACAGCCCTGAGGCAGAAAGTCAGAGAGAATTACCTGAAGTGAAACTAGAGACAGAGGTGGGAGAGGTAATGTGACATTGGTCACAGGTGAGGTCTACAATGAGCACATTTCTGGCTCAGGCAAGAGGATGGACCTGCATATGTTGAATTTTTAATATATTTTTGAGACATCCTCGCAGGGATATCAAATAGACAGTGAGACACAGACCAGGTGTTCAGAACTGACACTACAATAATGACTTTAGGAGCCAAAAACTAGTTATATGAAGTAATAGAAACAAAAGGAATAGGTAAGATTGTTTAAGAACTTTGTGTAGAATGATAAGAAGAGGGCTTAGAACAGGAATTGGAGAGACACTAACATTTAACACAACTAATGCTAAAAGGACTAACATTTAACACTAAGAAAACAGACAGATAAGGAGTGTAGAAAATGGACAGTGCCAAATGCTGTTGAGAGACCCGGTAGAAGAGGAATAACAATGAGGTCGCTGAGCCTGTGGGTTGATAGTTGAAAAGAAAGTAAAAACTTTGACTGAGAGAGGCAGGAGTGAAATAGTGCAGAAGCCCCAAGGGATGGAGTAGGTGGATGGCTTTGAGTGCTGCTGGGAAGAAGCCCTGGGACACCACAGGTCTGAAAGGTGTTGGAGAGGGAGGAGATAATTAGTGGAGCAGAGGCTAACATAGAGAAAAAGAAAAGGGTCTGTAGCTCAAATATAGGATTAAAGCACCTCTTCCATTTGGCTAGTATGGAAGGAGGAGATGATGGAGAAAATGATTGGGAAGTAAGGAGGGATGGTTATGAGGGCAGAGATTTGGGAGAGAGAAGATAGCATGAATTAAACCAAGGGTTGATGTAAGGTTTGATAAAATAGCCTGCATAAGTATATTTTAAATAATTTTTGCATTGTTAAATCTAATATAGTTTTTGGCCTTGAAATTTCTGAATGTGTATTCTTCAAGAAATCAGTATGTTAAGACATATTTTTAAGAGATGATTCTAGCAGTAGTATGAAAACAAAGTATTCATAAAATTATTGTTATTATGAATATAATGAATAATTAAAATGCTGTTGCTATGTTACTCCATCTCCAAAAAATAGCTTGAATAGAATACATAGTGCTCTTCTTCTATGGAGGCTATTGCATTGATAGAAAGTGTAATAATGAATCACTGATATGGTCAATTAGCAAAGTTTTGGTATATTTAACATGCTGCCTTATCTTGTTGTTTAGTTACTGTTTACTACTGATAAAGAGGGCAAATAGAAAGACGAAATGACAAGTTTAAATGGGTACAGATCACTGATTACTGCAAACTACCAAATCATGCTCCTTAATTTTCTCTTTTTACTCATTGCATTATGCTGAATTTCTACCGCTCGTCAGAGCATTGAAATGAGCAAATATTATTTTTTTCATTTATTTGTGTAATATCCCTGATTTCATATTCCTTATCTATAAATTGCCTTGAACATCCAGGAGGAAGTTGTTTTTTCATTTAATGTAATTATGATAATCCTAAATGTATATGAAATTATAGGGTGTGGTTGGTAATAGGGGATGCTAGTGGAAATTAAACTAATTTGATGATCAAAAGCTTTATACTAGCTTGCATTTTATCATTTATCCACTTAGATGTCACAGCAAGGACACTTAGTTTGTAAGTCCCTTAATTTCCACATCCCTAAGATTGATGTTATAAACCTCTAAAAGATGAGTATGAAGATTGATATTAACTAATAGCTATGGAAGGTATGCTACAAAGTAATACATTACTGTTTACCTTGGGATAAAGTATTAGTATTAACATGCTTGCTAAGTATGTATTATATAAAACCTTTTATTTTAGTAATCTTCAAATCCTTGCAAAATTATAACAAAATTCTTGCAAAATTTGTAGCATCCATAAAGAAAGCTGAAATTACAATGAAATTTTCTGTTCCATATGTGATTAAAAACCTACAAGCAAATGCATTCCACCATTTTGGACAAAGTTTTCATTGAGGGCCTACTAAATGCCATGGATTGGGGTATGGTGATGAAAACACACATCAATTCCCTGCCCTTCTGAAGCTTGGATTCTAATAAGGGGAGACAGGCAATAACTAAATTAAGAAATAAACACATATTATTTGCAAAGAAGAAAAATAAAGTCCAGTAAGTTACCTTGCCACAGCAGTTTCTGGGGAGTGGGATAGAGGGGAACTTGATTAGAATAAGTACATTAGAGAATGGGAGGTGAGGAAGTGATGAAAGCAATTACAAGCAGCTCTTTTAAAAAATTTGTTGTAAGAGCGAAGCCTAGGAAAGGGTGGTAGCTTCAGGGAGATGTAGAGTCAAATGCACTTTAAAAAAAATATAGAGATCATGTTTTCTGCTCAGGGGAATGATCTAGTTTTAGATTTGTTATTTTCCTCTGTTACCAGAGGAAAACTGGTAACGCAAGAGAGAGAAGGAAACAAAAACCTTTAGTAGACAGTGTACTGGTGGAGCGTTGGCCTTGGAAAAAGTCTTAGAACGTTCATTTGCTATCACAGGAGAGAAGGCAGAGTTTACATATTCAGATAATGGTGGGCTAGTAGATTTCCATAGTGGGAAGAAAAATTTCTCTTCTGAGTTCTTGTATAAATTTTGGTGAAAAGAAGAAAATGTTTCTGATTTGAAATTAAGACCAATGTCATAATCATCAGTATTATTTTAGGGGATTGGGGTAGGCATTGGAAAAAGAAAGAAATATATGAAAGTACAGCACTGTACTTGAGAGACACATGAACATATACATATGCAAACCTCCATACAGTCTTCCATCTACTGAGTATCTACTACGTGCCCTCACACTAGACACTTTATGTATGTATGTATGTATCTACTTTAATACTCAGAACACCTAACATTAGTATTTCCTGGTAAGGGCACTTCTTTTTTACATATGACAATGGTTTGGGCTAAGTATTGAAATAGTCCAGAGGTTAACTAATAGCACAAGATTATATGAATAGACTCTTGGAAGGTTGTAATGTATTCAGTACAAAGTTGAGAAGAATAGGAATTTTCAATTTGTTTTTATAGAAATATTTAGAATATAGGCTAAAAACCAAGTAGTGAAAGCCAGTAAACAAATCAGTCATGTGCTGCAAATGACAGGACCAAGAGGCCTAAAATAGAACAGAACAAAAAGTCTCTCTTATGTAAAGATTTTAGGGCTGTTCATATAAATATTTTTTCAAGTATTTTGAAATAGCATTTTTGAAAAGAAATGAAAACCAGACAGTATTTTAACAATTTTAGAATAATTGAAGTTAAAAACACATTGTGACAAGTACACTTAGGTTCACTGTAACAAACTTCACAGGCTGATCAAACACTGCAGTCTCTTGCACTTTAACCCGGGCCTCTTGGCAAGAAGTCCAGGTAGTCTCAAATGTAGATAAATTTGTTAGTAGGAAATGGCCTTTATCATATCTATCAATATTTGTTTCAACAGAAGTTTACGAATTTGAAGTGTTTCTTTCTTATGATATTTAATGTAGGCCTTTGTTTTAAATGAATCAACAATCAAAAACCAATTTAATTTTCTGCATTTTGGCCATTTTTTATTTAAATTCACTCCTAATATTTAAGATAAAAGATTATATGCAAACGTTCTTATGACAATGAGTTAATTTCCTAAATATGACACACTAGAATTGAAATGTCAGATAAAAATTTAAGCAAAGGTTACATGAGGAAAATAACATATGTATGAAAATGATGGCATTTAACCAATCACACATTAATCTGGATGATAGAGTGGGGACGCTACTCTCTTCATTACAGGTTTCCAAGAGACCTGCCCAGGTCATCAGAGTGATTATGTCATCATTTAGATTAGAGAGAGTAACTGCAGATATTACTTTTGCTGGTGGCATTGGAGCTATGCTACAGTCATAAACATTGCATTCTATAGTGTTGGCAAGAACACAAAAGAATAAAAAATGACAGTGATATAAATGTTCTCTGTCTGAAAACCCATGCATCTTTGAACCTACTCTAGAAAACATTTTTCATATGATTTGATCTACAGAGGCACCAAACTCTGTTCTTTGGTTCATATACATAAAGCAGAGTATGTTGGCTGTAAAGCTCCACACACCTTTTGCTTTTCTAATCCCAGTCATTTTTCTAATCTAATGCTCCAGCTTTGGTCAACACAGAGGCCTTACAAACCTCTTTCAAGATAAAAAAGCAGAAAGGACACTAAGCTTTATCGGCTTCAAATTTCTGTCCTGGGACTCGCTTGTTGACAAATTTGTTTTGGCTCCAAGTTTGTTCCATGATTTTTCTGAGTCTTTTTAAAAAATTTGAATCCCAGAGTCACAAAACAGAGAAGAATAAAATAGGGAGTGTCCTATTAGAAATGATTGAAAACTTTAACATAGTATTGATTGAAAGTTTTCTTTGTATTATGTTTTGGAGGATTAAGAGGGAAGAAATAATTTGGCAAAATTAGACTTTATTTCTATGTAACATTTAAAATTAAAACTCTGCAAAGTGGCAGCCACCCAGAATTGATTGGACCATTTGTTGTTTCTTACTCATTTGAATTTTAAAGTTGTAGTCTAAATTTTCCCTTTATATGTGGGAGGTTGCAATTATACTTGGGAAATTTTACTGAGCATAAAATTTCTGGCCTTGAGGGATTTTTTCCCTCCTAAATATAGGGTTGCTTACCCAGTTCTTGCACTTAAAAGTTAGTCTGTAATTCACCCTTTAGATAAGGAGAAAACAATTTTCTTTGCTCAATTGAAAGGAAACCCCATAAGCATGAAATCTGGAATGGGACAGTTGCAGACCATTTTAACATTTTTTCAATGAAATATTGTTTCTATCATCATTCTACTCTGCTTTCTAACTCCCTATTTAGTTGCTGCTTAAAAAATAATATTAAAAACTTAATTGTGAAATCATTTTCAGAAGATTTAGAAAACATAAAAAATCAGAAAGAAAAAAATATTTCATATTCCCATGATGCAGAGATGACCACAGTTGATGGTTTTGTGTATTTACTTCAATTGTTTCCTCTATGCACATTTATGATTTTATTTTTAAAAAATGAATTCAAGATTTTTTTTTTTTAAATTAAGACTATCAGCAACATTTTCCTGTAACACTTAACATAGTGAAAACAATTTAAAAAACAATTACAGTGTAGGGTGAGGGCTCAAATATACAATAAATTCTCGAGTTAGTTTGAAAATAAAACCATTTGTAAACTACCATTTTTTTTCAAGACAAGTGAAGTTCTGATTGTGTTTTTAATAATAAAACTAATTGGGAAATATCAAAGGAAATATAAAGCTTCTATTCTCAAATTCAAGCCATTACAGAATATCTCTTCCACCTTCTTTGCCTCTTCTATTCTCCTAACTTCAAATTTACAATGAGAGACAAAAGATTGAAAATATCCATCCTAATGCTGTATTTTCCTAGAATTAATTCCATTATGACACTTCTTTTAGAGGCGAGAAACTGAGTTAATAGGCAAACAGAACTTTGGCTCAAAGTATCTACTTATTCCCGCTTTTTGCGAGCTTCGCTAGGACTCATGGTGTTTTTGTCTGAGTTTTAGCTTCGTTTAACATGAAAATTTTTTTCATATCTAATTTAGTTTCCATTCTGCAATGGGAATTATGTTATTCACTTTGTGGAAAAGAACAAACCTGTTTTAGGTAACTTGCAGTAAAAACTGGACTCTGAGCTTCCTAGAAGACATTCAAGGGTGATCCATTGTCCACAGCCTTTAAGAAATAAACATGCATCCAGTGAAAACATTCTGGAAATAACGTCTGAAAAAATAACAAAATGGACTTTAGTAAATCCATTATTTTTTCAGTGGATTCAGACTTTATATCTGACAAATTTTTCTTCTGTTCCAAATACAAATTGAAGACTTTCCTACAGTTATTAGAGTATTAAGTTATGTTATTATTGGGCAGTGAGTTTCCTGTGTGTTCAAAACCACTCTTTCCCTGAAATATCTATCTTGTTTTTGCTGTAGTTTTGTGTAAATAATACTTATTCTAAGAACACTTATCTACATTAAGCCTTTCATACAAGAATGGATCATACTTAAATGTAAAACCACAGGTACCAAATCCTGGGTTTTCATTTGTGGGTGCCAAGAATACATTTCCTCCTTTTTAAGCACACCAAACTAAGGTATCCAGAGAAAAAATAGAAACAGGAAACATTAAAGTTTCTATGATAAAATGGCAAATTCTATACATGTAGAATATAGCAGTGCTTCCTGGAGGGGACTTTTTGGACCATGGCCCAGAACCAAAGAGAATTAATTTTCTGAGAAGATGAGTTATCAAACCAGTTTTGATGTTGTTATATGTGTATGAACAGACAGACAAGTAGTGTCTCAAATGCTGTAAATCACACTTAAAATGAGTTTGCAATCTGATTTGACCAGTTCAGAATTCTAATTTTCCTTTGCTTCATATAGAGCTTTCTAGTTTAAAAAATGCTTTAATTCGTGCTTTCTCAACTCTCAAAACAAACCTGTGAAATATACAGAATAGATTCCAACTACAAAACCTATGAAACTGCTCACATTGTTTCAGTTAGAATGAGAACCCTAGTCTCCTAATTCTCACTTCATTTCTCTTCCAACAATACTTTGCTGCCAGGAGACCTTGACTGGAGGAGTCCATGGATGCATTCCTTAGAGAACAAATATTCTTAAGTGTTTTAAGTGGAGCATCATTACTTTACCACCAGGCAAGATGACTGACTACCTAATAATAGTGCAAGTAAATATTGACTATAAAGCACTTATTCTCCATCAAGATAATTGTTTATGAACGACTGTGGAAAAGTTTAGAAGTGAGGCTGGTCAAAAAGATTCTTATGTAGATTTAAACTCTTAATAGTGCATATTCTGAAGAGAGAATACTTGCTTTCTGTTTGCTATGGTCTCCTTGGTCATAAAATCAGAATTCATTTCAATAGTGTCATTTAAATTCTTAAGTTAAAAATGTTTTGCAAACTAGATAAACCGGTGATACCCTTGGCAAAAAGGTAGTGTTTTGACAGTTATCACTTTTCATTTTTAATCTTTTATATTTTAATGGGATTAAGGGGTTTAAAAAGAAGGGAAGGAAAGAAAAGGGAGGACAGTATGAGTCCTGAGTAATAAGGGGTTGAGAGTTTCAGAGGAGAAAACAGCACCTTGTCTAAAACAGCACCTTGTCTAAGTTTCATTCATACATTTCCCTAAGGGTAGGTTTATCTTGAAAATAAAATTCTTTTTTTGTTTTCATATTAAATTTTCTAGCAGCACAATTTCAAACAAGCTTTAGGACTCTGAACTTTAAGGTTGGGAGAGTTGAGATATGGGACTATGGAGAATCAGTCATACCTACTGGTCAGTTTACTCCATTCCACATCACCCTGCTATTCAAGATTCAAGGAGTGAAAGGAGTTGGATGCCTTTAAGTGATATTTCTATAAATCTCTGCTATTTTTGTTAATCTTTTATGTTAAAGAAGCATGCTGGATTTTCATGTCTGCTGCTCAGGGTTCTCTTCCTTGGGTCCATGGAGATGCAGCTTCAGAATTTTACTCTCCATGTTCCTAATTTAGAGGTTTCCTTAGACTTCTATCACCAACTACATTTGTATAAAATTTTATCCATTTAATTATAAAAGTAAGCTATAACTTCTCAAAAATTCAAATAATATGGAAGTTGTGTAAAGAAAAAGGGAGGGAAACGGATGTGGCTCAGGAGACTGGGCTCCTGCCTACCATACGGGAAGTCACTGGTGTGGATCCTATGCCTCCTAAAGAAGATAGTGAGATGGTGTGACAGGCAGGCGTGGCAAGCTGACACAAGGACATAAGAGAAAATAAAACATAGTGGGAGACACAGCAAAGCAGGGAGCAGAGGTTCCCAGTGCCTCCTACAGAAGACAGCGAGCTGGCTTGAGGGGCAGGTGCGATGAGCTGACACAAGATGATGCAACAAGAGACACTGGGAGGAAAAACAGAATGAGAGCTACGACAAAACAGGGAGCAGAGGTGGCTCAAGCAATTAGACACCTCCCTCCCAGATTGGATGTTCCAGGTTTGGCTCCTGTTGCATCCTAAAGAAACAAGGAAAACGAACAACTCAGCAAGTGAAAAACAACAAGGGGGTGGGGAGAAATAAATAAATGAAATAAATCTTAAAAAAAAACACACAAGTGTCCCCTCCTTTTCTTTTCAGGGAAAGGTGTTACTCTCCCCTTACCCCCAGCCTTCCATATTTTCCCCCATCCTACACCTTAGGAGGAAAACATTGGAAACAGCTTTGTGCCTATTCCACCAGGCCTTTCTTAACATAAGTGCAAACACAACATACACACACACACACATTGTTACTTATAACTGTTTTACAACATATTTTGCCTCTTACATTTTCCATTAATTAATTAATTTTATTTTTTCACATTAGTCCATTCAAACTTTCCAAAAATCTAAGGCTAGCCTGAAAAAACCATATAATTATAAAGCACGGAAACCGTGGGCTGGGTGAGCTACAGAGGAGTAAAGGGGCTGAGGATTATGGCCCATTAAAAAGGAATCAAAGGAAAAGGAGGAAGAAGAGCTATGGAGAAGACAGGTAATCACATTTTTCATTTATTCAAGTAAATGAAAGTCATGTGTGTATTATTCCTGAAACACTGAGTGGTGTTTATTTTGTGGTAGTAAAAATGGAAAGAGACAGGTTTGGGCCTATGTTCTAACCTAATGTACTTATTACATCACCTAACCTCCTGGGTTTTCTTTTCCTTACCCAAAAAATGACCAGACTGGGACAGATAATTGTTATGGTTCCTCCCATTTCTGATGTTTTGTGCATCAATTTCCTAGGGGTGGTGGGGGGAAACTCAAGAATTTTCTTGGGTATAAGATTGTTTTTGTTTCAAGGTACTTTTGGTGGTTTTTATCCATTTTCTAATGAAAGGTTCCTAGGCCTATTATGCAGGTCACATTACCCTACTGCTTTAGCTTATAATACCTGCATGCTCTTTTTTAAATAAAGGTTTTCACATACTTTATCACATCTGATTTTCACAGTGATTCTGTGATGTATTAATAGATTGAGCAGATATTATTTTAATCTCCAATTTATAGATAAGGAAATGAGTTCCTGGAGCCTTGCAGGAATCTGATTCCTACCTGCATTGTCTCTAACATGGCGGCTGCATAGACATATATGATTCAGATAGAGTCGTTATCTTGGTCTTATTTGAGAATTTTACATGTGACCTATTTGTAACAATGAAGAACAAGTATTATTTGGTACCTATAGTACAGGGTTCACTAAGGATATTTTTGCTGGGAGTGATCATAAACAATCTTTTGGAACACAACTAGATTGAGCCATCTTTCAGTCAGTGAGACTTTTAGACTTTTCCGGATTCTCCAGATCCTGTCTTTCTGTTCCAGATTCTTCAGCTACATGGACTCTTTTGTTCTTGATTTTCCAGGGTTTATTTTGCATTCCATGATCTTGGAATGTACTTGTCCTTCTGTTAAACTTCTATTTTTCCTTCAAGCTCAAGCATTACCTGCTTTTTGAATTATTTGCTCAATGTTCCCTGCAGGCATAAGTTCTTCTAACTCTTTTTAAAATTTCCATTATAATAATCATCTCATATCTCTCTGTCCTGTAACTATAAGCTTCTTAAGGTGTACTTTAACTCTTTTATTCCAAGACAGTGATGCATATATAAAAAAGTGTATTTGAATGAGTAATTTCACTGGAAATAATCAAATTGGAATTTTAGCAAAAATTTAGTTTTAATTTCTCTGTAATTTATTTCTGGAACTTTCTTTTTCCTCCCCTTATTATATCCAAAATTTTATTTTTAAACTTTTGAAATAATTGTTTTCCCCTGAACCATTTGAGAGTAAGTCGTTGACCTGATACTCCATTATCCCCAAATACTTTCATATGTATTTCTCACATTCTTTGAGCATTTCCCTGCTTTCTGGCACAAGAGATATCAGGTTCAGCTTGCATTTGCCTGCCCCAGTCTTGGAGTCAGACTTTTCTTTAAAGAGCTTTGGTTCTGTTTAATGGATAATGGTATTAATGGTATTGAGGTGTCATTGTTCCCAGGCACTCTCAGTGGACAGAGTTAGAGGATATTACAACTATATATGTACATATATATATTTAGATATATATAGTGTCAGTATATATACATGAGTTTACACAGATATCTCCAATTCTAACTTAATTCCATAGGGTTTATTCTAGTTTTCTCCCTTTCCAGCTTCGCAACTTCCTTCTCTGACTGAAAAAAAAACTGGTTAATTAATCTACTTGTTAATTAATCTGTATAACTAATCTTCCATTTCTGCTGCCATCTCCTTCCCTACTGATTCCTTCCTTTGTCTCCTTGGGTTCTGACATGCCATGCCAACTGCCCTCCTCCCTGCACAGGTGCTGATACTCCCAGCAAGATGCTATACTCATCCCTCTGCAGGGTCATCCTCCTTCTCTGGTCAGTCTCTGACATTCTGTGCAGGACTACCCTCAAGTGTGAATGCCTTCCTTACTCACTCAGGCTGTGACTCTCCACTATGGGCTTCCTCCCCCCCTCCATACCAGAATACTCCTCACTCTTTGTTCTGGCTCTGACACCCCATGCTAGGCCGCTGCATATCTTGGTTGCCTTCCTCCTTCCAGTTTGAGCCCTGACACCCTGCTCTAAGAGCCATGCTTCCCTCACCATGCTTGGCCTCTGACACTCTGCTGGGATTCATGCACTCGCTTATCCTATTAAGCAAGTCTGCTCTGATCTTCCATGTCCTCTCCCTCAATCTGGATATCCTCTTTACCCACCTTGGGCTATAACTGCACAGATAAGGTTGCCCTCCTACTTGGATGCCCTCTTCCCCTTGTTCAGGTGTCAACACCTGTTTCTGGCCACTGTGGCTTCCCTCTGTGTAGACAGACATCTACTGTGCTCTGCTCCACCAAAGGGAGCAGATGTCCTTTCCTACAAGTGGAAGGAGAAGAAAGAAAGGGATAGGCCATCTCTTAGATTTGCTCACTAGTCCTTCCACAGGGAAATGTATCCATGGAAAAATTTAAAGGAGGCAAGTTTGGCCTTTATTTGCAATAACAACAAAATAATGGAGAGAATTTTGAACTATTAGAGAAAGTAAGATTTTTTGTGATGTATATATATTCAAAAAATGCAATTTATAAAAATGATTGGGTTGGGAGGTGGGGAGTGGGTTATATGGGAACCTCATGTTTTTTAATGTAATGTTCTTTGTGATCTATTAACTTTAATAAAAAAGTGTAAAAAAAGAAAGAAATTAGGTAAGAACGCAAATAAAAACTTTGCATCTTGCACTATAAAAAAAAAAGAAAAAGTAAGAGATGAGGTTGACTATCCTTTCAATTAGAGGTTTTTTTTCCCTCTCTCTCTCTCTCCTTTGTTCCATTAGATGACATCTAAATCAGATATTTAGAAATAAAAAAGATGGGAAAGAATCATAAAATTCTCTTTCCTAAATTTTTGCTCTATATGTGAGAGAATTGAATCCTGGTTAGATCAAATGACATTCTCAGGTACACAGGTGGCTGAGTCAGCAATAAAAAGGGCTTCTTTCAACTTCCTAATCAGTGCTCTTGGCGTGCTTCCTTCATTGTTCTCATTTAAAATCATTTAAGGAAACTTTCCTTAAAAAATTTGTATTTTAAAATGGAAGTCTTTCTCTTCAGCACCAATATTGCTGAGAGAATGCCATATTTTGGGCCCTAAAACATCATCTGAGTAGTACTTTCACGATCATAATTCATTAGAATGGAAGATCTAGAAATAAGTTTTACCAATTTGGAAGTTAGTAACTTGTAATTTTCCTCTGGGTTCTTGTCCCAAGAAAAGGCAGGTTATTAACATGGGTAGAGAGACAGGAGACAGGGTCTCAAATCTGCCTCCTTGATTTTTAGAATTTTAGGATTTTTATGGATTCAAACGGGGGGGGGGGGGCGGTTAGAGTAGTTACCATCAAAATTAGTAAGCGTACACAAGGATAAGCCTACTTTGGTAAAACAAAGGCTAGTTTAGAATGGCCATCGCAATAGCAGGTGTACACAAGTGTGAGTAGGGATAATCTAAAGCATGGGTTCTTTTTTGTTCCACAGACCCCTTTGCCAGTCAGCTGAAATGAATACTATTGTAATTTATTTATTGCATACATTCATTAGTGAAGGAAATGCTAGATTTCACTTAGAGGTCAGAGAAAATAAAGATAATAAGTTGATTTTTTTCAATTCAAGCTCACGGAGTCCCTGAAATCTTTCCACCATAAACTGAGTCCAGTTTAGAATAGTCATCAGAAAGTTGTCTTTATTAAGACTGATCCTACACAAGGGTTAGTTCAGGCTAGCCAGTTTCAGTAATTTCAGGTATCAACTTTTGGCTATTCTACAACATGCTGGAACAACAACAAAGCATTTATGCAGTATTACAACAGTAATAATCATCTGTTAATCCCCTACTCTGTTAGTTTCAGGCTTCATTTTGTTCAAGCTGGGCACTTTTGTTTATCAACTAAGGAACTAAACTTATTTTAACATTAGGTTATCGTCAGGATTGCCCCAGTCAAGACTTGGTGTTTGCAGAAACCAAGGTGGGACTGGATTTAAATTGCTGTGGTTCACTGTGAACTACTTTCAATGATGAGGACTCACTACCCCACACAGCAACTAGAATACAGTTTCTTTTCCACATAAAGGTCCTTTTTCTGTACTGACCTAGGTCCTCATCCTTTTGGAATTTTCTCCATCTGGCTCTTCCTTCCATGGTTATATATTTAAGCTACTCATGGGAGATGAGGATCTTTCCCCCTCTGCATCTCCTATCCCTAGTCTGAACCTAGTGCGTCTTTTAGAATGCAGTTTTAGGATGTTGCACACTCCTGGGGTGAAAGGCCAAGAAAAGGCCTTTGAATTCCTCTCATTACTGTCCTTAGCCTGTAAGAGTGAATCGTGGTTTCACTTTACACCTGGACAATCATAACTACCAGACACAACCTTTATCCCTCAAACACTGCATTCACCTTACACAAACTTGTTGCTCTCACACCTAAGTCAACTTTTCTTGAACCCTCATCTAAACAAACACTCATTTTTGACCCTCGGGTTATCCCATGCTGCATCCAGAAGGACAGGCTTGGGCAGTGTAGGCTCAGCTAGCCCATTACTATATTATAGATTTAATTTCCTCTTTTGTCTCTGATTTTAAGAAGTAAAACAACAACAAAAAAGCAATTCCTGCCAATCTCTTTGACAATACAAGGAGCTCCGACGCCGTTCCAGTGACCTTTCATCAAGTAACAAAGAAGTGGAACTCCTAAAAGGAGAGGTTAGGGATTTCCACAGGGCGGTGGCATCCAGGTAAATTCCGGAAGAGGGATGAAGATGGGGAACCCACAAGGCTGAGCAGGGAACGGGCAGCAGAGGCGAAGAGGAAAGGCCAGCGGCAAGATGCCAGTGGCTCAGCGCCTGGGCGTGGACGCGCGCGCAGAGTTCAGGCGGGGGACTGTGTCACCACGTGCTGCAGAGGCGGGGACCGGGCCCTCCTCCTCTAATCTGTAAAGGGCGCGGGGCTGTATCCTGTAGTGTCACAGCAGACTGGCCAAAGAGAAAGTGGGAGGGAAGAGAGAGAGAGTGCGCGCGAGCGAGCAAGCCAGCCTGAGTTTACATAGACAGACACAGAGAAACGCAGAGACAGAAAGAGACAGGTGAGGTGAGAGGCTAGGAAATCCTTCCTACCAGCTTTCCAGGCCCACAAAAGAGATCGGGTGAGAGGGAGGATCCCGTTTAGCCGCTCAAATGCCAGGGCAATTTCTGAAGTTGCTTTGGGACTGCACGTCTCACCCCTTCTCTCTGCTAGGAAGAGAACTGAGAGGAAGAGGAGGTGGGGTTCTGCAGTTAGTGGCGGTTTTAGTTCTTCCTAAGAAGCGGCGTGGTTTGGGCTTTATATCTGGGAGGAGCGTGTGTCACCACAGTATACGCAAATCCCGGAGCGTTTGCTAACCCAGCTCCGGGGCAGCTGGCTCAATGCCCGGCCGGGCAGTTCGAGGGCTCCGGCCACGCCGCGCTCCCAAGGCCGACCGGCTAGTGGCCCGGTGGCCTTTATCTCTGTTCCCCTTTGTCCCTTTTTATCTTAGGCTCCCCCAGGAGGCTCTCCAGGAGGCTCCGGGGCCCGCTCTGCCTATCGTTCACCCCCTGCCGCGCTGCTTCTTCAATGCCCGGAGGATCGCGAGCTGCTGCTCTTTCGAAGGCGGCGGAGGACAAGGGGCGCCCCGAGTCACTGCTGACTCGGGCCAGCGCAGCCGTCTGACCCGCGAGCCCTCGGCCACCGACGCCGGTGCGCCCTGCACGTTCCTGCGTGCGCCAGCCCGTGGTGGGCCCTCAAAGGCAGCCCTGGCCAGGATGTCCCCGGTCCGGACTGTGGCCGGGCTCCTACTGCTGGCGGCCGCCAGCCTGGGACGGGAGGCGGCGGAGTCCCGGCTTGCCTTCAGCGAGGATGTGCTGAGCGTGTTCGGCGCGAATCGGAGCCTGTCGGTGGCGCAGCTTGGGCGCTTGCTGGAGCAGCTGGGATCCGCCCCCGAGAAGGGCGTCCCGCAAGAACTGGGGCAGCTGCACTTCAACCAGGTACTGCCAGACCGACCCTGGGCTGCCCTTCTTCACTGTCGGGTGTCTACAGGTTTTCATTTTTGTATGAACAGTATTTATTTGGGAAAAGTGCAGGAGAAAGAATTCATTAGGTTTTCAAGTATGAGGTGGTAACTGGTGGTACCTGAATTTCACTAGACTCTCAGGTCTTGTTAATTAGCGCTAAAGGGCGCGTGTTGTTCAAGGGATTTGGCAGACGAAAACTGAAATTTTATGCCTGATGAGCTGAGAGATCCTTGCTTATCAGGCATAAAACTGCAACTTGCGAAAAGTTTTTGAGTAGGAAAAGTTTTTGAGCAGGTCGTGGAGATTGAGGGCAGGAAGCCACCTCAAGAGACGTCTTTTAGATAGGAATGGCCTTCTTAAATCTTCCCAGATAGCAGCTAATACATTTCCTATAAAGTGGCAGCGGAAGAAGAGATCATGTACCACCCTCCTTAACTGTTGCCTGGTGGGTAATAACTGCCACTTAAAAACCAGATATGATGTAGATTGTCTTTCCTGTGTACGGTACGTGAGTCATATGTAGCTGAATGGCCCTTATGCTGTGTAAATGGACAGACTGAGGAGGCTTTGAGACCAAGATAGCACATCCACTTGGTTGCAAAACTAGATTTAGAGTCTTAGTCTCTAGTCATCTGTCAGGTTACGTTAAGTGTTTCAGTCTAATATTCATTTGAAATAAAAATATTTCTTAGTGCATATACACAACATTATATAGGTACTTGGTAACCACTAGGGTTTTAAGTACAGCCTCAGACTACCTAGGAGCAATTAAATAAAGCTCGTACCTATAGAGAAACAAAAGTCGTATTACAAAAAAAAGTATATTATAGATTCCTTGTTGTAGCCATAATAAATATTCTATGATTGGGTATTTCTTAAAATTGTGAAGCAGGAGATACATGATTTTCAGCATTTCTCTACCGTCAAACCTCTATGTCCCCTCCTCTGCTCTTTTGAGTGGGTTAACCCACTGCCTTGGTTTTTTTCCCTTTGTTTTTGTCTCAGTGACCCTGGGTGGTGAATAGCAGAATGCATTATTTTCCATATTGTTCCTCACCTCTGGGAGTTGCTAATTTGTGATAAAAAAAAAAAAGTTTTTGAGATTCAAGATGTTTGGGAAATGCTGAATAACCATATTCCCCTCTTGGAATATCTGACCTTAGTTTACAGTTAGGGAAATTTGAATCAGATAAATTCCTTGTTTATAACATTGTAGGTGGCGTTGGTATTCTTTTTGTTAGCAATAGCTTAGTTCAATTAAAATATATGATGCTTAAGAAGAACTTTCTGATGCCACAGAATATCCAAGGGTGATCTCTCTTTGACCGAGTAAAGTTTTGTGGCCCCCTTATGCATGTTCTTCATAGTAAACTATTTATAGTTCCAGCTTTCTCAAGGGTAGTACCTTTGGTTAAATGTCTGAAAAATGACATGTTGGAAAAACCAAAATGCCCACATATTACACTGATTTTTAGAAAATAAAACAAGGCAAATAACTTCCTAGGTATTTTCTGGCTGATAGTTGTATCTTTTTCAGTAAGAGAAATAGCTGAGCTGAATCCAGTATTTCTAGGTAGGGGTAGAGATGGTCATATGGTTGGAGTGAAGTTTGGGCACTTGACATGAAGTTGAATATCTGTAGCCCACACACTGTTTTAACTTAAATTGTCCTATCTTGAGGTGTCTTGAGGCACAAAAGACATACCCCCCACTCCCCAAACCCTTTGGCATAGTCACTAGAAAACACCAAAATTAGGAAAATTGGTTAAGTTTAGTCAGCAATGTGATTCCCAGTTTATGTACAGGTTAGGATGCTTTAATAAATAAATTATGGGTATGTTAACATCTTGTTTCTCTTTCTAATGTTTGCCTATGTAACTACCTTCATTATGAGCTCTGCCTGAATCAAAAGAGACAGGAAGAAGCCTGTATTTAGTTTGGAAACAAAGGGAAGCCAAAGAAAACATCACTTAATCAGGTCTCACAAACATCTATTTGATGTTTTAAAAAATCCTAATGAAAATAACAATCATTAGTTAACTGATGACAAATGAAATGTCAGTCCTGAAGAATCCATTAATTTCTTGGTAATTGATGAATTTTTAGCTTCGGCATTCACGTATGCTTGGGCACTGAAACCATCCAGTTTGGACTTAAATTTAAGGCCACAAATGTCTCCATACTTTAAAGAAGGCTACTTGTTTCCTCACCTGCAATATAGTAGAATAAACAATAAACAATGGGCCTGTTGTGGGAAGCTTGATTTTCCTGACTTTGAAAAAACCTGGGGAAAAAAATTAGCTCTTACAGGTCAGTGATTTGTTGAATCATCCACAAGATCTATCTACAAAGGGCATTGTTGATTTGTGTGTGCACTGTAGTATTTATTAGGTTGGCTTCTCTCAGGTGTTAAACTACTGTACTCTAGAGATTTGTTAGACAATTTTCTAGTTCTTTTTTCAGTATCTCTAAGAACTATTAAAATAACTTGTTGCTTTGGGAGAACAAAGTGATGTAAATTCAAACTAGAAACAATAGAACAATTTATTGTTTTGCTTCTTATGGTTACTGAGGGTGCAAAGTGCCAATAAAAAGGGGAAATCCAAACAGCAGAGAGGCGAGAGCCCTTTTAGACAAAAGGGTCTCTGGGGCCCCTGTCACTGGAGATAGGTCTTATCTATCTCCAGGAGTTACTAGAAAGCACAGGGAAGCCCCAAATATCTGCATACCCTGGGCTTATTAATCTAGGGTCTAAGAACGTCCTGAATGCTGCCTTTTGCTTGTTCAGATATTTCTTTCTCATTCTCCAATCAAAGGGAAAGTTTGAGGGCCCCAAATGTTCCTTCCCCTTCATTTCCTCTTCTCAAACAATTCACCTCCACATTCTTATCTTAAGATGCTGCTTACACAGCTTGATAAAAGAGAAGACCCTCATTCTCCATCTTATACTAAACTGCTGGAAATGCTTCCATTCAAATAATCCGTCTCCTAGGGAGGGTTAATGGGATTCTGCGGTGTGGGAATGGGTGAGGTAACCTTTGTTTCACCCTAGCGCTCTCATACCTCTGCTTCTCCTCCTCTCTTATTTTGATAGGTATCTGGTAGCAGCTATCCTGCTCCTTCCCTTCCCCCTTCACATTCCTACTGCCATCTTATTCTTTAAGTCTGGTTGCCTAAACTTTGCTTTTCTCATATTGTAATCTATTTTCCATCTTCCTAAAGCAATATTTGAAGTATGCCCTCTTCTGTCAAAGTTCCTTCATGAACTGTTTTGTAGCCGTGAAATCTCAGCCTTGACTTTGGCATTGAAGGGCTGGCAACCTCTGTGTCATCCTCCCTCTCCAGACTTAGCGCTCAGTGAAACTGAGCTATTCATTCTTTTGTGAATTCACCTTACACTTTTGTTCAACCACGTCTTAGCTCATTATCTTCCCTGTATACTTTCTGCTTCCAACCTGGGATATCATCTTTTCCTTAAATTTCCCTATCAAAATCCTACATTTAAAAAAAATCTATTAAAATCTTCTGTAAAACCCTTCTAGGGCATCACAGCCAGCACCAATTCACAAATTTCTCTCTTTTCTGAACTTAAATATGTTTTTATTATGCAAATGTAACAACCGTACATATGTTCAACAGAATTTTGAATGACTATTATCCTATATTTAGTGTTCATTTTAAAGTATAAATCTGATATCACTCATCATATTAAAACAATGCAATACCTTCAAGATGGACTTCAAACGCCTTAATGTGACTTAAAAGCCTTTTATGATTTGGTCTCTGTTTATTTCTCAAGACTTATCCTTTGCCACTTCAGTCTTAATGGACTGACTGACTAGTTCCTGGTTCTCCATACACAGCCACTTATGCTTTAAGGATCAGTTTAGACATCACTTCTGGGAAGCCTTTTTTCGTCTGCTCAAGAGTTTAGCAGGAGCACTTTCTATAGGATCCTATATTAATTGGTGCTTAGGCAATCATAAAATTATATATTACAATTGTAATACATAAATAATAACATATGTATTACAATTTTCTGTTTAATTCTTTACTTCCTCCTCTCCACACCGCTCCCCCACCCCCACATACTCATTAGATTTTGAAGAGATCTGCCTGACTCATCTTTCTAGGAGCTACTGAAGTGCCTTGTACATAATCTAATATGTTCATTAGAGTTTTTTTTTTTTTTTTTTTAATAAATGAGTGAAGATTGTTTAAGATGAGTAAGATAATTTGGGCCCTCACATGACTTTACAGTTTATTGGAGGATATATGACATATGCACACGTAACTGAAATGCAAGATAGAATATGTCTAATTAAAGTATTACAAACAAAAGTGAGATGGGATCAGACTGTGTTTTCAGAAAATTAATCTGGCATAGTAGTGTAGAATGTTTTGGAGGGGGGCTGAGATGTGACTAAGGAGGTAGTTGCAGTGCTTTGCATGAGATGTAATGGGCACTTGAACCTAGAGATAATCAGAAGGTAACTGTCAGGCTTCTGCTCCCAGAGACTTCTTGGAAGAGCAGGCATGGCTAAAGGATGTGGTAAATGCCCTGAAGATAAACACCATCTACTTTGATCTTTTGGAATGCCTTCCAACCTGCTAGTTCAGGTGAAAAGCTGGGAGGTGGGACAGAAAGAGGAGGTCATGCTTGGTTCACTTGCCATGGATCCTGTGAGACAGTGGACCCATTCTGATCTATCATATCACCCTTACTTAAGTTGATCATGTACTGTTTTTGTGTGATCACTGTTTCAAAGAGGTTTTGGGAAACAAGGGAGAGACACTTGTAATTCATTTGACTTACATGTTAAGAGCTTAGTGTGCCTAGGTGCCAGGTTTCTATTTTATGATTTGGATCCATTTGTGAAAATGCTCTTCATTCTTTCCATATCTAATAATCAAACCCGTGTCTTTTTAAAAAGTACATAATGTTACTGGATGGCCCTGGGTTCTGGGCTTCTAGATTCTTGATTTATGTCGCATAAAAGAACTTAAGGACACACCGTAGGATAGGCAAGGGAGTAAACAGCTTATTAAGAAAGAAGAAAATGAGAAAAGTACACGACCGGGGTATAGACTGCTTGTGTGCTGCAGAGTAAGACTTTAAAAAGGCCCAGATCAGGCCTATTTAAAATCTTTCCTCCTCTCCCTTCATAATTTTGCGGGAGGGACCCCAGCTGTGTGCTGTTCTGATTGGTTGCCCCACCTGTCAGTTCTCAGGGTCCGATGGTGAGACTTTGATGGTATCTGGGGCTTTCCCTTGATGCCAAATGGGATTCTCATTCCAAATGAGATTCTCATGGCTGGGGTCTCATGGGATCTTTCTGGCCACCTTCTTCTCAGGTGCCCAGATGGGGTCTCATGGCCATGTTGTTGGCTGGGTCTCAGCCACCTTCCTCCTTTCACTATGCTAAATTGCTTCAAATCCACCCTTAGAGAGTTTACACCCTTATTTTTAAGGGGGCACTGAAGGATGATGGTCATTCTTCTGTAGCTATTTCCTGCTGGATAGAATGAAATACCCTCGGTCTATTCTACTGTAGTTGAGGCAAGATGTGTCTAGCACTCTGGTTGGAATGGATGAAATCTCTGCATGACTAAAAAGATGTTGATTCTGTAAGAAATAAACTTAATTACAATTTTGGAGATAATGGTCTAACTAAAAGGATAAAGAAGCTGGTGGTAAGAGGGCCCAAAGAGGGGCCAGCCATGGCATACTGGACTAAGAAAGTGAGAAAGGCCAGGTGCCTTCAAGTGCATCCTCCCAAAGCTGATGGAAAACAGCATTCTTCCTTGAGTTCTTTTGTGCTATTGGTTAACTATAGGGAGAGATTGTGGTAGACCTGCCAGGTTTGGGTATGAACTGCCAACCCCATTTCCCACAGCAGTGATTATGCTTAGGACAGTTAGGAGAGTTATGAAGAGAGGCACTGCCCTGGACGTAAATTCACAAAGATAGTGTAGGAAACAACAAGAGAAGCATATGGCACGCAAAATAACATTTCTTTATGTTATAGGCACTTTAACTATTTACAAAATGAATTAAATTTACCAAGACTTTCAACATGTTCAATATCCCTCTGCATATGATCTAGAATAGAAATGATATCATCATAATCATCAGGTATATAGGTATAGTACCTAATACTAATCAATGCACAAGTTCCTCTTTGAGCTGCAGTTAATAGATCTGTGCTCCAGATTTGCAATACCAAATATGTTATCTCACCATGGGAGCAGGCCATATTGTTAATTGTGTTTAAGTTCTACTCACATTACTCTAGTAATTATTGCTCCACTTGTTATGTCCTTCACATAGCCAGCATGCTGCAGAACAGTTGATCCTAGAGAGAAGCTAGGAATATAGGTTCAAGTGTTTCACCAGCCTGTTCCATCGTGCCCTGTGGCACTATGAAATAGAACCAGTCTGGAGGCAATGTCCATTGTACATCTGGCCATATCGAGCTATTGCTGACTGCTGCAGGAATCTGAAACTGCAACGTACTCTCCATCAACTTCAGGAACACAACCAGAGATGTGGTAGATACCTTTATTGTTTTAGGGGTCAATGATCAACCTAACCAATAACTCAAATGGAGAGGCACCATTCAGTGTATTGAAGGCCTGGTTTGAATACACAAGAGAGTTTCACATATATTGAAATCTATCTCTTACTTTAAAAGCATACTGACTGCTAAGTTCTGGAATAATTGTAATTGTTTCATTTATTTTTTAATCATAATTTAGAAAAGATCTTTCCATAGCTTTCAAGGACTTTTCTTACACTTACTGAAATTTGGTAATAGGATTATTAACCATCTTATTTTAAAGTTGTTAAAAGGTTTAAATTGGGTAATTACAGAACAAACTGAGCCTAGAAGACAGAGTTTTAACTGCCACACCTAGCCCTTCCTTCATAGCTCTTGCAAAGAGAAGGCCCTGGTGGCTGGGTAAATCAAAGAGCTTAAGAAAATCTTTTTCCCATTCCCAAAAGTTTCTATGTTCAGATTCCTATATGACCTCTCCATTCTGCTTAGCCTAATTTGGGCTCCAGGAATATTCTTTTACATATATAAGTGCCTATTTAATTTTATACAATTTGAATACAGCTTTTTTAAGAATTTTCATTTGTTAATTTGATATTACCATCCTGAGGTATGAATATATACACTGAACAAATAAGCAGACACAATAGACACAAGCACACAACTCACTAATGTTAAAAGGTCTCTTTGAAGGCTGTATTTAATTAATCTGCTCTGTGACCACACAGTTTTGCACAAGAATTTCATTCCTTTTAATTATTAGCTTATAACCAAATTATTTCCAATGCTTTAGCTTTTCGTGTTTCCCATTTTGACTTTGACAGACCTTGAATGAGCAACACTAATTCCAATATTTACTCCCTGAGGTCATTGAAGTCTCAGGTAAATCTGTGTTTTCTCATGACTTGCTGCTTTTAGGAACATCAACAGTTAAGGTGGAAGGTCCCCCACTCCCCAGTCCTCAAAGGTAACAGGACTCTGAAGGCTGCTGGGCTGGAAGAGTGGATATTAAACCCCATGGGTTCAGAATTTCACCAGGCAGCAATTAAGTCCATACCTGTTGTCATGAGAAAGCAGGGTTACTGGTACCAGTGGAAAGACGGGAGACAGGGGTTTCTCAAATTTGCCTTCCCCTGAACCAAAGGGGGCAGAAATTGCCACGTTACAAACAGGGGAGAATAAAGTGGTAAAGTAGTTACCACCACAAAGGTGAGGCCAGCCCTGAAATAATCATGAACATACACAAGGTTGAGGCTAGACCTGAAGTAACCATAAACAAAGGTAAATTAGTCTAAGATTACCATCACACAAATAAGTATAAGCTAAATCCACCCAGTTGGATTTATTCAACTTCAGATTTTATCCTTCTGCTGTTTTATAATATAAAGGCATCTGTATAATGATCTTAGTTACAGTTTCTAGTAAGTTTTTACCTTAGAACAAATTCAGCACTTTTGTGTATTAACTAAGCAACTAAAATGATTTTATTAGTAACATTTGTTGCTAAGTTTTTCTGCTTTTACAGCAGTTAATCTAATTCCACTTGTGAAAAATATATCACATACAACTGTGAGATAGTATTGACATTTTTAGATTAATTTTTAGGTTACCTTTCACTGTTACCCATTTTGTAACAGAATTCCAAATCTGATTTATGAGTTCCCAGGCAGAAACAGACTAACAAAGGTAAACACATTTTAAAAGTTAAATGCAGATCTAAAAAGTTAAACACAAAGTTAAGCGCAGATTAGAGGAGAAGAGAAAATTCTATACGCTTACTTAGCTTAGGGAAAGTCCTGCCTTTAGAACCACCTTAACTCAAAGCTCCTGGTGTCCATCTACAGCAGAAACCTCATGCGGGACCCTCCAGCTGCATTCCTGTAGGAAACTCCCGGGGCAGCTGCTAGGTATGGTGCTAAAGGGTCCAGAGAAGCCCTGCCCCTAATAAGATATGAATTGGGTTGCTCTGGGGGCTGCTTCCCAGTAGTTACCTCCTGCAAGGGATAAAGTCGTGTGAGGCTTCTATCGCGGGAAGGATAAAGTGTAAAAGGGAATAGGTAGGGAGCTAGGAATAGCCAGGAACCTTTAAAGTCATGGGCAGGTAGGTTTAGTAAGTGGCCTAGATCTTGATTCCCAATTCATTGCCCTCATTAGGCACAACCAAGGTTAGGTCTGGAGTGCAGGCTAGGACTGAGTAATTGGCTCCCATGTTAATTAAGAAATTAATCTTACCTGCCAGGTCAAGGGTCACCTGGGGCTCCTTTGGTTGAAGGTTCATGTGTGACTTCAGGCCCTTTCCATTCTCCCCTGGGGCTAGACCCCAACATGGAGGGGCACTTGGGGCCAGGTTCCTGCTGATGTTGAACCTGAATTCGGGTAACCCTGAGGTGATGGGTGCCTTTAACAGTGGCAGTTAAAAGGTGAGGCTGTTTCTGGGCCCTAGGCCTGCCCCCTCCTCACCTGCTTCCCTCCTCAGCGGTTTGGTCTAGATTGTTAAGAACTGTGAAGGACGTTTCTAAAAGGGAGTTATTGGAAGTTGGGGGGCCCAGGGAAAATTTCTGCAGCTTTCTGTGGATATCTGAGGCAGACTGGAGTTCCTAGGAGGATCTGTCCTCTAGAGTTAGGAGCTACAAGAGGGTATTTTATTGCCTCTACCAGCTTTCTTTGAAATAAGGCTGGGTTTCTAGTTTCTGCCTCTGAGTAATTTCCCCGAGCTTATTTAAAATGGGCCGGTTTGGTATGAGGCAGTACATTTCATCATCTCTTTAAGGAGGCATGACCATGTGGTCTCCGGCCCTCAGATCTGTCTGTCATCTCCTTCTCTTTTACACCGGTTTAACTGGAATTCAGGGTTGTCTACAGAGCCCGCTCTTGGCTGTACTGTGGCCACATGGTATGGCAGGAAAAGATGAGCCTCTTCCTTCTTAGACCATCAGTAGGGGTTGTGCCAACTAGAAGCTGCCCATTATCCTAGGAGAGAATAAACACATTCGTAAGTTTTGGTGACGTTCCACTGCTAACCTGTTTGAATGGATTGCTCACTGAGCCAGCATACTGGAGATAGGGAGCCCTGCTTGCTGTCCCCATGCTCTGGGAATTGGGATCCTTATGCTCTGGGAGCCCTCAGCACCTTACAGGTCTTGGAGATGTCTGGGTCTGATTCCCAGACCTTGGATTCTAAGCTAGGCTTTCCCATTAGGAAAGGCTAGGGATCTTTCTTTTTCAATATATATATTTTTTTATTGTCTTTTTTTTCCCTTAAAGATACATAGATACACAAAATGTTACCTTTCTTTTGGCCTATACTTTCAGGGGTCTTAGAAAGTGGCCCTGAGAGTGAGCTAATTTTATGGTCACTGCCAGGGACCAAGTTTCACAGTTAAACCAGGTATTAAGAGGCAATTAAGAAGCAGAGACTGCTCTGTGGCTTCCAGGCAAACACCCTCTGGGACCCTGAAAGTAATGGATTAAGAGGAACTTCAGGATCTCCTGGGGCGGGACTGAGTAAGGAGCAAACCTCTGGGCACAGCCCAGGGTGAGAGTCTTGGGCACAGACGAAAGAGGGCAGAGACAGGCTTTAATTAAAAACTTACCTGTCTTCATCAGGTTTTGGGGAGTGTTACTTCCCTCCTGTCTCCTGTCTCTGTTCGCCAAATAATGTTACTGCATGGCTCTGTGTTCTGGGCTTGTAGGTTCTTGGCTTATGTTGCATAAAAGAATTTAAGGACAAGCCATAGGGTAGGCAAGGGAGTAAAGAGTTTACTAAGAAATTAGAAAATGAGAAAAGTACACCGTCTCAGGCATGGACTGTGGGTATACCACAGAGTGAGATGTGCACATGGGCCCCAGATCAGGTCTATGTAAAGTCTTTCCTCTTCCCACTTCATATGGGGGGAGGTGCCTGCGCTGTTTGCTGTTTTGATTGGTTGCTGATTGGTTGCCCCATTTGTCAGTTCTCAGGGGCCAATGATGGGGCCTTTTGAGGGTGTCCAGGGCTTTCCGTTGACCCCAAATGGAATTCGCATTTCAAATGAGATTCTCATGGCCAGAATTTTGCGGGATCTTTCTGGTAACCTTCCTCTCAGGAGGTTTCTGGGCAGGGTCTCTTGGCCATGTGGTCTTTTGGGCATGTTGTCTGCCAGGCCTCAGCCACCTTCTCCCTTTCACTATACTAACCTGCCTCACATAATAGAAATAATTATAGTTAGGATATATTGGTCTCTTACCATGTGACATATTATGGCCTAAAAAGCCTTACTTTCTCTACCCAGGGCAACTATTAATATTATCACAGATTTTGTAAAAGTTACTAATCATCATTCATTTACCTAGCCTCATTGACTTATGTAAAGGGAACAGGGCTCAAGCTCCAGAGGCTGCAATGATACTGACTGGTCCCTGTTCTTGGGGAATTCATATTTAACTAGGAAATAAGATGAAAATTTGAATACTGTAGATAGCATGTGTTATAGTATAGAAGGGCATGGAATCCTTCCTGGCTCAAAATGCTTTATGGAGGTGTTATAACTCAGTCAATTCTCCTTTTGGGTAATTTTGCCTACCTGGTTTGGTTTTTAAAATATTTACTTCTTGAACAACTGCTTCTACCAAATGTATCTGTACTAATGGTCACAAGATGGATTTTCTTGTGTGTTACATGAACCTTTTTTATAGAATGAAGTTTTTTTAATCAAATGAATTTTTTTTCAGAAAAAATTTTTGAGCAATAATAGTCTTCTTAACTCAGAGATTCAAAGTTTTCTTGGAGAAAGACATTTTAATCAACTTTGGTTTTCTACTATGGGTAGACTTTAAGAATGAGAGAAATACCTATGTTCAAAGTTAAAACTTTAAGTCCAATTCTTACTTTTGCTTTGGAGGTTTCATCCAGTGAATTCACTGAAAATTCTCCTATATCATGTCTGGGAAGCCACTGCTTTCCCTACTGCACAATACTGGAGAGAAGGGGTGATGTTTCAGTTTAAATAATCTTGCAGGGTTTTAGGATAAATAAGATGAGAGATGTATTAGATAAGAAGTTCCTAACTGCTTGGTTAAATGGTATAAGAGCCTTGTCTATGTGTAATTGTTATGTGCTAGGTTCTCAAATTTCAGAGTCTTAGGACCTCTTTGTACTCTTAAGAATTATTGATGACACCAAAAAGCCTTAGTGCAACAGATGGGGAAGACCTAAGGGACTGTCTTGTTTGAGATGAAAGGTAGAGTGGCACCTGGAGGCAAGGCAGAGCTGGGAAGTCAAGAATCCAGACCAAGTGCATGTGCTGTGTCACAGTGCCAGGTTTTAGTAGTGAGAGGGCTTTGAGAAACCAGATGCTATGGAACAAGGCTGGGAAACTTATCATAGCTGTGGAAAAGTCAGAAAACTTCGTAAAACCTCTCTAAAAAGCATACTGTAGTTTTGAAATGTTCTCTTCCTTTTCTCTTTTTGTTTAGTAAAAATTTAAAAACTTAGCAGCCTTTCTCAGTTATGCTGGGAGAAACCTAGAAAAAGAGATTAAAAAAAATCGTAATTTAATTTAATTTTTCTAATTGAGTCATAAATACATGTACATTGTCTAAAACTTTGGCAAATATGGAGAAACAGAAAGGAAAGCATAAAAGCTATGCATAATTTCACTCCCATAGCCCTCTAGATTGTATATAACCATATAAACAGCAGTGGTGTTATTCTATATATATTATTTTATAATAATCTTTTTTTCCCTTAATAAAAGATCATTAAACAAAGCATCTTTCCCCTTTAAATAATATATCTAGGAAAGGAGCTTTCTTTCCCCTCTTGAGGAGATTTGCTCGTGAATGTGTGAGTGTGTATGTGGGGTTACTGGGGTGGGAAGGTGGTAATGTATTAGCATCATAGTGGCTGCAGTAAGAAGCATTAGAAAACTTGTGGAAAAGATGACTCTCCAAGAAATGGAGTTGGGATCAGTTGATCAGTTAATTAGCCACCTTCAACCTAGAGAATATCTTTGCAGAGTATTCATTTGCTCAACCCTTAGGAAATTCTGTGTTTTATCTTGATAACAATAGTGGAAATTTTGATGCAGAATTTAAGAGGGTAAAACCTGCAAGAGAAGATCGGTAGAGGTCGATATAGACACACACGCACAGAAAAAGAGAGAGAGAGGAGAGAGAAGGAAGGAGGCGAAATGAAGGGAGGTGGGAAGTGATGCTCAGTTTTGTCAAATAAGAAACAAATCTGGACTTGATAAGAAGAAACTTTATTCAAAAGGATTATTCCAAAAGGAGAAAGGGACTATTGCCAATAGTGAGAACTCTGTGACCATAAGGTCTCCAAGTGTCTCAAGGGTTAGGATTAGGGGCTTTTTAAAACATTTTTTATAGAGAAGTAAGTAAACAATCGTGTGGGAAGTGGAAGTAAAGGATCAAGTGTAGAGAAATGTGTAGTAGAGTGATGAGATAGTAGATCAGAGAATGTTTTATATTGAAGCAGCCTATCTTCTGTGAGTTACCCATAAAGTTCAGGGGCCTGGAGGAAGGAGTGAAGCTTAACCACACTTTGGTTAACAAGGATTTTGTTTCTAATGACCATTCGATTGACCTAATCATTTATGAGATTGGAGGGTCTACTGCTGGCCTTATCATAGGTAAACAAGAAACGGTGGAACAGTATCTGTAAATCTTATCAGAGTCATACTGGGGAAGTGAGGTTCTTTTCAGTAAGTCATTTTCTGGAACAGGAAGGGTAGAGGGATTTCTTTTTAAAAATACTTTTTAATTATTTATTTTATTTATTTCTTTCCCCTCCCCCCCCCCCCCATTGTCTGCTCTTTGTGTCCATTCACTGTGTTTTTCTGCATCCACTTGCATTGTCAGGCGGCGCTGGGAAACTGTGTCTCTTTTTGTTGTGCCATCTTGCTGTGCCAGCTCTCCGTATGTGTGGCACCACTCCTGGGTGGGCTGTGCTTTTTTCACATGGGGTGGCTTTCCTTGTGGGGTGCACTCCTTGCGTGTGGGGCATACCTACGTGGAGGGCACCCCTGCATGGCATGGTACTCCTTGCATGCGGCAGCACTGTGCGTGGGCCAGCTCACCACATGGGTTAGGAGGTCTTGGGTATTGAACCCTGGACCCTCCATATGGAGGGCAGATGCTCTATCAGTTGAGCCAAGTCCACTTCCTGTAGAGGGATTTCTTTAACTTTGCTGTTTTCCAGGATCACAGTGGTAAGGGTAAATTCAACATTGTCCGTTTTTGTAACTGAGGTTAGGTAGCTCCATTGTCTAGAAGAGATTTCCTCAGATGTTTTGAAGGCTCTTGTTGTGAGTTTGGTACATTTAAACCAATTCCATGACATTGCTCACTGAGCCCAGAAAGGTTAAATTAATAGAACTGTTTACTTGTTCTGCTGTCAGAAATGGCCTCCTAATTGTTAAAGTCAAAACTCCCATTGTAAATTTAATTATTTAAATTATTCTTTGGAGTCTTTGACCTGTTGCCATATTGGGGGCCCTTTAAACACTTAATTTCTATTTCCTCATGATTCTGCTTAAGTCATTACTATAACTTAAAATTTTTTTCACAATTGGTTTAAAAAATACCACAAATATAGGTAAGAGTTTCATTCATTCATTTAAAAAATATTTATGAAGCACTACTGTATGCCAGGCATACCCTAGTATATTAGTATTAATATATGTTAAGGTAGATGTGAGCTCAGTATTCCAGAGGTTTCCTTTCCATTAAATAATTATTTTCGATCTTCACCTTTCACCCTCTTAATATATTCCTAACAATATGCTGCCAGTGGTACTGGTCTCATAGTTGTGTGGTTATGTGAAGGTAGCTCAGGTGGATGTATTAACAAGCTGGCTTCTTGTTAAAGCAGATGCAAAAATACTGGGCTTAGAATAGTAGTAGGAGACAAAACATTCTGTGTGTTAGCCATTCAAGATGGCGCACGCACCTGTATTCTGGGTTTGCTGATCCTGATACAGGAGGTTCTTTATGGCATGTCAGCAGACATGGGCATATGGCAGAGGGTGTTGGGCCAAGTTAAGCTGCCTGATTTGTCAGCTTCTGCTGCCTGAGTGTGGCTCTTGCATCTGTCCCATTTTCCTGTCTGAGTAGAGGACAGGAGGGCATCTAGGAGAGGGCTGAGGGAATCACAATGATCTTTCACCATGGTGAGATAGCTGAGGTCTGAATTTAAGGATTGTTTCTGAGGTCCCACTTCTGGTAGGATCATAAAGATGATCTAAGAACTTCACTCTATTTATGATTAAGAGCAATAATACATGCTCCTTACCAGGGTCTAAATGTTTCTTTGATCACTTGAGTTCTTCTGAGTGTTCAACCACTCAACAAATAGTATAGCAGCAAGAGTATTGGCTTAGAAGTCAGAAGACATGAAAAGATATGGGTTTGAATTCTGTCTTCAGCATATATAAGCTCTTTAATCATGGACAACTTATTTTCTAAACAATGCTTTCTTCCTTCCAGATTTCTCCTAAAATCTACTTTAGTAGATGGTGTGGGGATTAAAATAGATAATATATGTTAAGCAAGTATTTAGAGCTCAAGGGATGTAGCTCTGCTACATTTCTTAGATTGCCTAAATAACTATTGTTTGTGTAATTCACTTGTCAATTAACTACATGCTTGCATTACTGATTTATGCTTTATTTAATTCTTTGTGAATCATGTCTTATATCCCCAGCCATCAGAAATGCCTAACTAAAATTTCAGACTCAGCACTTGTATCAACTCCTCCAGAAAGCTTTTTCTGAACTCTTCTCACTAATCTCACAATACCACATCCATGTCTTCATTACTCTACTTACCACACATTGTATTATATGTATCTGCTTCCTCTATGAAATGGTAAGCTTGTTGAAGACTGGAAGTGTGTTTTATTTTAAGCTCCTATTTGGTTCAGAAGAGGTGAGATCAATCCATGTTTGGTAAATGAATAAATGAAAATATGGGAGAAGTGGAACTGGCTTCTATGGGAGCAGAATAGAGCAAGATTAGGCTAGATTCTTATTAAACCTCTTATCTGTGGCATCTGTTCAAAGAAGGGGAGAGTTGTCACTTGCTTGGGGTAAAAGGTGGCTTTCACAGCTTTCGTCTCAGCTGCATACATGGCAAAGTCCAGAAGGTATCTGTACTTCCTGCTGAGAAGCAACAGCTATAGAAGTCAGCTGACATAAATCAGGGCTGGTAGGAAATCATTAAGAAAAAACAGGGTAAATAGTGTTCTTTCAGACTTGGATTCTAACTCCAGTTCTGCCTCTGGCTTCCTTTGGGACTTTGTAATGGAATTTAAACAGTTTGTGAGGCTCAGTTACTTTATAGTCTAGAAAATCTGGCTGGACTTGATGCTTAATTCAAATTCTGGTCATCATTGAGTCTAAATGAATTACGAGGTGCTCCCTCTACCTACCTTTACTTCCATAGGGAGAATACAGCCACACCTAGCAATGTCTTTATTGGGAATGTGAACTGCTTAACTTCTCAGAGGATCATAGACCATGGCAAAACAGAATCTGAAACCAGCTCTGGGACAACTTTTGAATGGGATGATATTTCATTAATGGGTACAGGATCAGATGGTTCTATTGTTTTGCATTATTTAATGGTCGTTGCTTGATAAGAAAGCCAAGTTGGGAAAATAACCTGTGTGTTTAAAAGGAAGAAGAAAAGGAGACGCTTTAAAAAGTGGAACTCCATATTTGATGCAAAAGAAATTAAGACAAAAGGGCATTAAACAGGTCAATGAGGGTTATTTTCTATTAACAAAAGAGAAAACACAATTAACAATAAAGTTGTATAATAATCATGAATCTTTATTTATTGAAGAACATAACATTAGATTGTCAACAGCAAACAATATTAGGAAACTTAGGAGAAATCAAACAAAATTAATTTTTATTGATTAGTACATCATTAACGTCTATAAAAGATCATGGTAACAAAAATGTCATAACTGCTTTTAATAACATAATGGCAAAGAAATTTGAATAATGGTAAAAATACCACATTTTAGAGGAGAATGCCTTCTTTTCAGAGGCATATCTTTGCAAAACAATCATTATTTACTTGATTAATGAAGAAAAGATTAATTAATACTGGAAAGACATAAATTGTAGTACTTCATTTTCTGACCACAATGTAACACAAATAATTAATGCTACCTGGATTTTTGAAAAAATAAATCATTCTACCTAAGGAATTCCTTCATTAAAGAAGGAAGAAAGAAAAGTGGAAAAATTTACGTCCCACTCCCCTCCAACAAGTTCTGAATGTAGTTTTCATTCATGAGCTTTAAAAAATATTTATAAAGCAGTTACTCTATTTATCCAGCAGGAATCTGATTTGTAAGTGAAAGAAACTCAACTTTCACTAGCTTAAGCCAAAAAGGGAATTTATTATCTCAGGCAACTGAAGAGTTGATGGGCTGAATCAACTTTAGGTATGGCTGTATCCAGGGGATTAGTGATGGTATTGGATATGTGTCATTCTCTACTTCTTAGTTAACTTCCTTTTACATAGTGGAAGAAAATTGCTTGAGCAACCCCAGGCTCATGGTCTAGTGTAACAACCCTAGTGGAAAAAGCCTTCTTCAGCAGATCTACTATAGAAAGGACTGGTCTCGGTTAAATGTTCCCTGGTCATTTCCACCTAAATCACATGGAATAGGTTCCCATGGCAGTAAGGCCATCTGTTATTGGAAATTGGGGAAAGACTCCCAGGCAGGTCAAAACAATAGGTATTCCCCAGATTTTATTGGCCTGGATTATTTTTTAGGTTTGAGCTTATCTCAAACCTGTCTCATTTTATGGTTTTGTTTCCTGCTTTGCACAAATTATATATGTATTCTCAAACCTTTTACTCTCCTTTCTATACTCTCCTGATTATCTCCCTTCCAGCTGTTATACCTTTGCTGAAGAGAGTCACATCCTTATCTCTGGCCTCTACCTTTCTCAGAGAAATTTCACTAATCATTTCCATCTGGGTGTCCAAACCAAACTTGCCAACCCCAACCCCATATGTTTCTTTCCTTGATTCCCTAATCTAATCAGTAACAACATTCTCTTTCTACTTTGCCAGAATTCATCCTTAAAGTAATTTTTGGTTATTTTTGCTGCCTATCATTTCTCTCTCATGAACCCTCATAGTCCTTTATCATTATGCCTCACCTTCTCTGTGGTTTTATAGATATTGGTGTAAATGATTTTATTTCTGCCACAGTTATTTAGGTTTCTTGTTGGAAGGTACTGAGGCTTAATTATCTTTTTACTATTTTTTGGTTGCCATCTTCTAGTTTCCCATACCTTCCATTCTCCCGTCAATATTACACCCAGACTTTTACGTTCAATAAATACTTGTTGAATGATGGCAAGAATATATGCAATGTATCATATAATTACATGGTTATTATACTTGATATCCAAACTGTAAGATTTCAAATCTTGCCATAGGTCATGGCATTTATTATAGGCAGATTTCAACTGTGTAAAAATACTGAAGGAAGAACTTTCCTAATCACTCAACTTGCTTCCTGCCTCATCTCACACCAGTGCTCAGGATTCACACAGAGACTGAGAACAAGAAACTTCAGTCTTGTTAGAACTGGGGAGGAAAGCGTAGGGAAAGCAGCAGAAAAAGCGCATGGAACAATTAGCTAAAATGATTTTGAGTATAATTGGGTATAATTGGGGTATCATTTGTAATATGCAGCTAAAGCCCCTTGCCTCTTACCTTACTTTGGTGTTTCATGTATCTAAAGCCCTTTTGAGATGACGTTAATGTGGCAAGATACTAGCAAATAGGAATTTCAGTCAAAATTTAGAAAGAGTCTTTAGGAAGAAAAGGCAACCTGCTGAATATTAGGGTGTCTGCTGGTTGGCTTTGTGCCTCTGGTAGCACAAAGCTCCGAAGGCCACAGCAAACATCAGGAATTCAAAAATATCAGTGTCATAAAAACAAAACAAAAACAGATGAAAAGAAGAAAAACTGTCAGGACTTAATTGTGAAGGAGATGGTGAAAACACGTGGAATTTTAAGGTACAAACTAATCAGAATAATCACCCTGAGTTGTTTTCTGAGGTGCCCTCAAGTTCCTACTTTATTGCAATAATTTTTTTCCTTGTTTATTTTGGCAGTGAAGACGGTGTGTTTGAACTTTCTTGGGTAATGGTATAACCGGTTTTGTTGTCATCCTCACTCTTCACTTAGTCCTTTGTTTGAATGCTCTCATCCTATTTCCTTGTCTGGAGACTGCATCCTTTCTTGGACATCTGCTTTCTTTCTGTTTCGGGTTGAACTTTGATAAATCAAAATACAATAAAAATCGAGATAGTCTGAAATCAAAATAAGCTGCTGTCCAAAATTAGGCATTCTACTTGCTATGAGATAGCTATTTTACATAAACCAGGGCTGCCATTAATTCAGTTTTGCCTCCTCTGTTAGTATCTTGTTAGTATTCTGTTCCCATTTTCTTTTTTTTTTTAAAGACTTATTTATTTATTTATTTCCCCTTTTCCCCTCTGCCCCTGTTGTCCATTCTCTGTGTCTATTTGCTGTGTGTTCTTTGTCCACTTCTGTTGTTGTCAGTGGCACGGGAATCTGTGTTTCTTTTTGTTGCATCATCTTGCTGTGTCAGCTCTCCATGTGTGCGGCACCATTCCTGGGCAGGCTGCACTTTCTTTTGTGCTGGGCGGCTCTCCTTATGGGGCGCACTCCTTGTGCGTGGGGCTCCCCTATGCGGGGGACACCCCTGGGTGGCATGGCACTCCTTGCGCACATCAGCACTGCGCATGGGCCAGCTCCACACGGGTCAAGTAGTCCCGGGGCTTGAACTGCGGACCTCCCATGTGGTAGATGGATGCCCTAACCACTGGGCCAAGTCCGCTTCTCTGTTCCCATTTTCTTATCACAATGCAGGATCTTGAATTTTGCCATCTGTCCATCTCACTGCTCCCTGGTGATTAAATAGTTGTCACTGTCATACTTCCATTATCCATGATCATCTGCATAGTCAAAATTTCTTCACAAATGCTGCCCAGATTGTCAAGATTATAAAGAAGTCTGTCTTAAAGTATTGCTTATATAAAATTCATCTGACTGCACTGTTTTTTATTTCTAGTGAAATCTAGAAGAGTGTCTTTAATGCTCTACAATGGGCAATTTGGGCATCCTTAAGAGCAGTGATTTTCAAACTCTTGACTGTAATTTAATTTTTTTTTTTAAGATTTGTTTGTTTATTTATTTATTTATTTTTCTCCCCTCCCTCCCCCACCTCCCCACCCCGGTTGTCTGTTCTCTGAGTCTATTTGCTGTCTATTTTCTTCTTTGTCCACTTCTGTTGTTAGCGGCACGGGAATCTGTGTTTCTTTTGGTTGTGTCATCTTGTTGTGTCAGCTCTCTGTGTGTGTGGCACCATTCCTGGGCAGGCTGCGCTCTCTTTCGCACTGGGCGACTCTCCTTATGGGGCGCACTCCTTGCGCATGGGGCTCCCCTACGTGGAGGACACCCCTGGGTGGCATGGCACTCCTTGTGTGCATCAGCACTGCGCATCGGCCAGCTCAACATGGGTCAAGAAGGCCTGGGGTTTGAACTGTGGACCTCCCATGTGGTAGACGGATGCACTAACCACTGGGCCAAGTCCACTGCCCACATCATTTAATTTTAATTGACTGTCAATTAAATTTTACATTGTGATCCACTATCCGTGTGTGTGTATGTGTGATGTATAACTCAAACTAAGGGTTGGCTATGCAATATTTATCTCTGTTATGTGTGGTATATACTATGGTTTCTATTATATTTTATTTTACTCCATCAAAAAAATGCTGGCAGTAACTTACTGAATGGATTTCCTAATCCACAGGTCTGTCACAGTTTGAGTCTGAAAAGATCTGCTTAACAGTCATCAAGTTTCAGGAAGTCTTAGAATGTTAATTCTGAGAGAACTTTAGAGATTATCTAGGCAGCCTGCCCTTTTCCTCCTGTTTTATGGTTGGGGGAACTTGAAGTCCAAGTAGGTTGAAACTTCCTTGCAGGGAAACAGTGCAGCTTTGTGTTTGTACTACTGCACCTATTTATTCCTGGAATCATCCAGTGGGCAGTTGAACCACATCTGCTCTGTAATTTTTGAGCCTAGCAATTATGCTCCTGGGTGGCTTCATGGTGATGGAGAAAACTATATCCACTTCCCCTTCTCTGTTTGGCTATGGAGCTATTTTCTCCCTTTATTAGTCTATTATTTTCTATTCTAGGCTGAAGGGAAGACTGTTAGCAGGGACTGAGTTTGATATCACTTTTAGGGATGGTGAATACTTATTATAATGAACCCAAAAGAAGAGTGGGTTGAATAATGGACAGTTGTAGGTAAATGCTTAGACATTAAAATAAGGTCTGAATGCCCATTTTCTTTGAGGTAATTGTGATTTTAGCTTTTGGAAATTGCATGTATCTTGGTATACTGTTGTTTTTTCATCTTTCCTTTATAATCAGTTAGTGATCTTCTGGTACCAAATTCTGAGATCTTTAATGTCATTGTTTCTGTTGTGAAGGAAATTATAGCACCTTGTAGTAAAACATCATTAACTTCTGTATTCTTGATACCATCCATAGCTAAGGTGTTAGTAAGGTTTAACTATTGACCGAAGTGCACAGAGGACTTTTTTTCAATTGCACTTATTAAAGATAGGCTCACCTATTGGAATGAATGACTGCTTTTTACACTGTAGTTCTTGAGTTTTTTTTGGCAATAGCACTTTTAATCCCTCCCTTAGTCTTCTTTAAAAAAAATGCAAGTATGTAGAAAAGAGTCACAGTTAAAATGTGCCCAAGAGCAAAATGATCCCTTAAAGAGTTATTTTTGCATAGATTTTTTTGTAAGGTAGATTCTTTGCCTCATTAATAGCTAATGAATTTTTAACAGCACAGCACTACTTTAGAGATTTCATATAGTATAGAAAAGCTACCCACCATCACAAAGCAAATAAAACTTTAGCAAACAACAGGTTGTGCTAAAGACAGATTTTTAAATAATTTAGGTATATTGGAATTATTATTGCTATTTAGGAAGGGGGTTGAATTGCTTAACTGTGAAACTGTAAGGGAGCCTGATATCTGCGTACAAGAAATGTTTTAGAGAATGACTCCATAAGCCCCCACAAAATATCCATTAAAATTAAAGAAAAAGTAAAAAGAGGGAGAAACCTAAAAATGTAGGAAAAAAAAGAATTTTTTCAAATTCTTTGAATGCTATTGGTCTGCTTTTAATTTTTCAAAAAGTCCTTGGACACCCTAAACTCAATTCTTATCTTTGTGGATGTTCTAGGTAGATACTTGATTAAGAATGTTTTGTTTTTTTGTTTTCCTGTTTTTCTGGTTTCTAGGTTAAACAGAAGTTTGGACTGTTTTACAATTTTTAGGGGTCCATACATTTCTGTAGTGAGCTTTTGTTTAAAGAGTTAGTAGGATCCATATAGAGGAAATGTTTTGTGACTATAGCATCTTTGCATGCTTTTATTATATTAACACACATTTGTTTATTCTTTTTCAGTGTTTATCTTCTGAAGAGATCTTTTCCCTTCATGGCTTTTCAAACTCTACCCAGATAACCACCTCTAACTTCTCTGTCATCTGTCCAGCAGTTTTACAGCAATTGAACTTTCACCCTTGTGAGACTCAGCCCAAGCACGAAAAAAAAAGACCAAGTCTTTCAGAAGGTATATCAGAAACATTTTCTCCCATTTGTTTGAAGGTTATGGGCCCATCTGAATGAAGCTAACATGCCTTTTTTTTTTTTCTCCTTAATTGCTTTCAATTAACCTACATAGAACTCCTTGGTAAAATACTTATATTCTGAAAACATTTAGAATAAGAATAATTAGAACTTGTTTAAGTTTCATAATTTATACTCTACATTTTGTTGAGTCAAAATTATACTTGCTACCACTTAAAACTCAGTTCTTGAGTTTTAAAATATGTATTTTATGATATGCATATTGGATTGTTTATCAAATATTTGTCTCATAACTGATCAGTTGATTTCCATTACATCATCGCCTGGAGCCTCTGAGTCTCTGAGTGTTTATCACCATCCTAGATGTTTTCCAAATTCCCTTCTACGTATGAAATTCTTTGAGTCCATAATGATGATAAAGGACTGATGAAAGCTTAAACAATGATGCTCTTAATATTTGTTATGCTCTATCGATATCCTCAGTTTTCTTTATAATTTTCATAGAGAAGATTTTGTGGTTTTAAGGAAGAAATTCATTTCAATCTTTTATAGAAGAACTTTATTTCAAATTTAATGCTGAGTAAGACTTCATTTGCTCATTTGCTCTGATTAATTTCTACCCTTCTTCCTCTGACCCACAGTCTGGGGATATGGATTCCTGTCAGTGACAATCATTAATCTGGCATCTCTCCTTGGTTTGACTTTGACTCCACTTATTAAGAAACCTTATTTCCCTAAGATTTTGACCTTTTTTGTGGGACTGGCTATTGGGACTCTGTTTTCAAATGCAATTTTCCAACTTATTCCAGAGGTAAGGATGTTAGCTTTCTGTTTCTATGAATTATTGTTCCTTTAAAATGTTTTAACACTTTGCACGTTTGTTGCCCCCCATAATTCTCACAGCATTTTATGATCTGGTTTATAATGTTTTGAGTAGGAGAAAGCTGAATCATGGAAAATGTTAATGTTTGTCCCAAGTTGCAGTGGATGTCAGTGTCGGAGACAAAATTAACATTCTAGAAGGTCAGTCACCAGGACATGCTCTTACGACTCCGGGATACCTCCGAGGGCTTTAAAACTTCATCTGCCCTCCATTCGGCAAATTTAATTTTTCTGTACACTGTTTCGTTATTTATTTCCTAAAGAGTGTGAAATTTCAAATTTACTGAAGATATGCTGTAAAATTCCCTCAGAAATCTACAATAGCTGTGGAAGACTGGGAAACAAATTTGAGCATAGTTGACAAAGCTTTTTCTTTGTTTCTTTTTGTTTTGACTGGACAGAAAATCCATTGAGGACTGATAAATAAACAGCAGTGTTTTTTCCTTTGATAAAATGCATTATTGATCTAATTGACTAAAGTACACTATCCAATTAACTGACAAATAAAGTACATGATTTATTTCAAATCTATATTATGGCCATTTTATGAAGAGAGAGAAAGGAAAGAGAATAAGTGAGAGGAAAAGAGAGGGGAAGGCAAAGAGGAGGTAAAAAAGAGATACCAATAGGAGGGTGTAACAAAGGGAAATTAGAGAAATATATGTATACATGGACTGTATTTCCTCAATTCCATGCACAAAGATAGAGACAAGATCCAAATAAAGAGAAAATAATATTTCAGGGAGTGCCATTTTCACCTCACAGTTGTTAGAAAATTATAACTAAAGCTTCTTTAAGTTTTCATAGCTATATACAAAAACAGAGATACAACTTCTTAGGGTCAAAAATTTATGGGTTATTATATGACCCAGAATGGATCTAAAACATCTATATCAAGCCATTAATTTTTAGATGAAAACAGTTGAAGTCCAGTAGCTGATTACTTGATTATAGTTATACAATCTGCTAGTTACAAGACTGGGACTACAACACATGTTTTCTGATTAAAAAATGGAATTGTGTAATATTATACATATAATATATTTAATATTATATATATGTATATATATCATATCATTTGCCTTGTGGGTCAAATTAGATTAAACAAACTGAGAATGTATGTAGACTTGAGATTTCACATCTATGATGTTAAGGTTTGTTATATTGTTGAAAATTTAGCACTATGTAAGGAATGTCTACCAGGAAAATAAAAGATTCCTTCAGCAGCATTTATGGATATTCTTTGCTTTCTATGATAACTTAGGAATAATGGATGTGATCAGAGAATTATGTAAGCGCTAAAGGATCTGTCTTTGTAATTGTACCTCAAATTTCCATAGACTGATTTCTTTCTTTAGCAAAATTTTTTCCCTTTTGTTATTCCATTTTATTTTCATAACATCTGTGTTAGATATGTGGAGTAGATATTTTTATGCCACTTTTGCACTGCATACATAGGCACAGAGATGTCCTTTCAATAAAGATCTGGCTGTGAGGCCTCACCAGAGACAAAGAGCAAGAACTCAGGCAGCTGTTGTTTGGGTGTGAGATTTACAATGTGTGAAATAGTCTAAAGTTGTGGCTTTTCACATATACTCTCTACCCTATATTATTTTATTTTATTTCATTCTTTAAAATTTATGTTTCTTGTTTGTAATGGACACCTTGACTCTTTACAATCCACTTCAAAGCTCTTGCCCATTCCAAACCTTTGGACTATTTTGTTGTCATTGTGTGTATGTGTGTGTCTGGTATTAATCTTAAATATTCTTTTCCTTTTTATCCTTGGGATCAGTCCTTGATTTGTTTATCTCTTCAGGACTTAACAGGATCCACTAGGGGCAAGAGGATTTCTCTTAAGAAAACATTGATCCAAGTGGTCTGCCATATTTTCTTTATGAGCTTGGCTCTGGATATGATGGTCAAATATATTACTTTTAGGAAAAGTGGGGAATCAGTGTCTCATTTATTAGCATTACCTAGACTAAATATTACTTTCTAAAGATGGAAATCAGTGCTGCTTATTTACTCTGAACTGTTTACTATTTTGAAACAAGTATTCTTACAGGTATTATAGCTAGGACACTGTGTAAGATCCTGTGGTGGCTTCCTCTGGTTATAAGACTCTTATGCCATCCCTGAAGGTTTGTTTACTTAAATTTGTGATCTTGGCAAGTAAATTCCTAATATTACCTGTATGTGAAGGTGGGCTCAGAATTTTGATGAAAATTTTACTTTGAGAAATTATAGCATTATTTTCCAGAAATCAAGTTAAATTACTTGGTTTAACCTGAATTACCTTTTTTTCTTCCTTAGGCATTTGGTTTCAATCCCAAAGTTGACAACTATGTAGAGAAGGCAGTTGCTGTGTTTGGTGGATTTTACCTACTTTTCTTTGTTGAAAGAATGCTTAAGATGTTATTAAAGACATATGGCCAGGTAAATGGACTTTATTTATAATGTTCCAAGTTTTATTCCCTAAAGTTATTTTACATAGGCAAATAGGCAAGGGACTTTATTCTTAATTATGGGAATGATCCAGTATTAGACTTGTAAATGTGAGAAGAAAGAAAAGAGTCAATATATTGAGAAATATAAGAAGAATACTTGATTCATATTGTTGGATTTGGAGCAAGTACTAAAAATTTAATGTCAAAATAATAGTTGTGCATAATTTATATTTCATTCATATTCATCAAATAAGAAAGTATATCTCCCTTAACATGAAAAAAGAATCAACAGTGGCTAATAAATGAGAATTCATTTAAAGGGAGAGAAATTTTATAAACTTAAAAATATCACATTGAATAATATAAAATAACATAAAAATATCCTTTCATAAATAAAAAGGAGCAAACCCTCTATTTTCTTGTGTGGGAGAACTCTAATTTTCTTTCTGTAACCTCTTCTTCCTTTTTTTATTCCCATGTAGAGTGATCACAACCACTTTGGAAATCACGACTTTAGTCCTTCTCAAGAAAAAACTCATCAACCCAAAATGTTACCAGTCACAAATGGTGTAATGTGCTACACAAATCCAGCTATCACAGAACCTAATGGACACATCCATCTTGATAATGTCAGTGTAGTATCTCTACAGGTAGGCTGATTCCATTTTTTTTTTTACTGTACTGGCTGCTTTGTCCTAACTGCTGGGAATACAGCCGGTCTAGTATTTTGTACATTTAAGATTGTATAAGACTTATTCCTGTATATGTGGGGTAAGTGGAATGTAAATCTGCATGATTTTCCACTTTTTTTCTGATATGTTCATTCTAAACAAGTGACTTAAGCAAGAAATTAAGGATTCCTGGACCTGGACTTGCAACTTCATTATTCCCTAAAACTGTTGAAATATAGAAAAGTATCTTAATTGGATTTATGCAATAATAAGTAGCAGAATTAATTAAAAACATTCCACTTGTTTTTTTGCAATTCTTTCAACATCCAAAATCAAAGAATCCTTTTGAATGATTTGCAACTGCAAGAAGAAAGATGTTTTGTAAGCCATTAAAATTGTGTTTATTAAAATTGCTTATTTAGTTTAGAATTTGTATTCCCATCTTATCAATAATCTTAATAGGTACCATTTCTTTCCTGAGGAACTATTACATGCCAAGTAATATTCTGGACACTTGATTATTTTATCTTATTTGCTTTTTTTTTTTTGAGGTACCCGGTGCTGAGGATTGATCCTGGGGCCTCATATGTGGGAAGCTGGTGTTCAACCACTTAGCCACACTGGCTTCCTTGAGTTGGTTTTAGAGTTTGTTTTACTTGTTGTTTGTTTTTGTTTTTTTAGGAGGCATTGGGGACTGAACCTGGGACCTCCCATGTGGTAGGCAGGTGCTCAACCTCTTGAGCCACATTCACTCCCTATTTACCTTTTATAACCACTTATAGCAGAGATTATTTTCCATGTATTAGAACAAGTTTGGTCTTGAGTGACAGAAGAAAAACAAATTAGTTATGCAAAAATATGCATTTATTAAAGTGATAGTGGGATCTCTAAAGCAAAAACCAAACTAAAGAAGAGCAAGAACATAGAACTGCTAGAAGCACTGGGACTCTTTACTTCTCCTCCCTGCCTCTTAGAAGCAATCTTTTCTTTCACTGTGGGCCTATTCCTTCCATAAGTGGGAAACACAGTAGCAAGTCCTGAGAATTATGTCTTAAAATTTCAGCTACTGGAGGGAAATTTATCTGACTCTCTCGGTCCTAAATCCAGAATTCTTGAAAGATGTCTCCTTTGTACAGCTTGAATTAGATATCCACTTGTAGACTAGTCTAAGTGCTAATAGATTGGGCTTCTTGTCTGGCCATGAAGGAAATATGGATGGAGGAAAGGGGTAGTTCTTAAAAAAAGGGTCCCCACCTCTGGGGGGGAGGAAGCTGGGGGAACCTGTGCCAGCCTCTCCGGGAAATTACTGACCAAGCCACAGAGGCCAGTGATTGTCCTGCTTTGGCAGCACAAGCTGCCCCAGGAGCTATTCTGTGGCTGGAATTGGAAGCTCCATTTCCCAAAAACAGGGGAGGAGGAGATAGGTGGCCACTGATTTTGGATACTGATCAGTAGACTTGGCTGGCTAAGGTATAACCCTAGGAACAGCTAGAGTGTGAATCTGTCCAAGTCAGAAAGAGGCTTTGACTCTGCCTCCAGCCTGAGGGGAAGCCTGGCTGACCGAAAATCACAGTGATGGTAGGAACCAGTTTCTTTCATCCAGATAGGCCTGCAGTCCTAGCCTAGGTTTCTGGCAGGGAGGAGGCTGGTGGGCCCTGCAACAGCCTTTCCAGGTAACTGCAGGTACCTTTGGCTGGCACAACAAAATACTTGGAAGTCTACTGGGGCACCTGTGGTCATCTTGGACCCACACTGCATAGATTGCTGCCCACACCTGCAGCTCCATCCCTGGCCCAGGCAGGGAAAAAAGGGGTGTGAAACCTCATTTGTCTCTGGGCAACTGCAGCCTAGGCCTGCATGACTTGGATTATTCTACACAGCTGTGACTCTGTGCTACCCCTGGCAAAGGAGAAAATTGGGAAAAGCTTTATTGGTTCCTGGGGCAATGAGAGCAGTTTGAGCCTCCACAGCTTATAGCACCAACTACATCCTTGGTTCCTACTGCACAACCAGCAAGGGAGAAAGGGCAGGAAGCCCTAAACTAAGGAGAAAATCTGTACCCAGAATACTCTAGTAATCCAGATGCCAAGACATCAACAAAAAATTACAATCCACACCAAGGAAAAGGAAGATATGACCCAGTTAAAGGAGCAAGATAAGCCTCCAGGTGACATAAAGGAATTGAGACAACTAATCATAGATGTTCAAAAAAATCTCCTTAATAATTCAATGAGATAGCTAAAGAGATTAAGGACATTAAGAAGATATTGGATGAGCACAAAGAAGAATTTGAAAGCATACATAGAAAAATAGCAGAACTTATGGGAATGTAAGGTGCAATAAATGAAATTAAAAAACATTGGGATCATATAATACCAAATTCGAGGAGGCAGAAGAAAGGATTGGTGAGCTTGAAGAAATGACAAAAGAAGAGATGAAGAAAATAATGGAAAAAATTGAACAAGGTCTCAGGGAACTAAATGACTGCAAAAGATGTGCAAACATACATGTCATGGGTGTCCCTGAAGGAGAAGATAAGGGAAAGGGGCAGAAGGAATATTTGAAAAAATAATGGTAGAAAATTTCCCAACCCTATTGAAGGACATGGATATCCATTTCAAGAAGCAAAACTTACTCCCATCTGGAAAAATCCACCTCTGAGCTACATACTAATCAGAATGTCAAATGCCAAAGACAAAGAGCAGATTCTGAGAATAGAAAGAGAAAAGCAATGCATAACATATAAGGAATACCCAATAAGATTAAGTGCTGGTTTCTCACTAGAAATCATAGAGGCAAGAAGACAGTGGTATGAAATATTTAAGATACTACAAGAGAAAAACTTCCAGCCAAGAATCTTATATCAGCAAGATTGTCTTTCAAAAATGAGGGTGAGATTAGAGTATTCACAGATAAACAGAAACTGAGAGAATTTCTAACCAAGAGACCCGATTTTCAGGAAATGCTAAAGGGTGTGCTAGTGTCTGAAAAAAAAAGACAGGAGAGAAAGGCCTGGAAGAGAGTCTAGAAATGAAGATTATACCAATAAAAATAACCAAAAGTGTCAAAAGAGTGGGGAAAAAAATATAACAGATAAAGCTCAAATAAGAATAAACTTAACCAATGATGTAAAGCAGTTGTATTCACAAAACTGCAACTCAATGTTAAAAGAAATATAAAAAGGTCTAAATAACTGGAAGAACATTCCATTTTCATGGACTGGAAGACTAAATATGATTAAGACATCAATTCTACTGAAATTGATATACAGATTCAATGCAATCCCAATAAAAGTTCCACTAGCATTTTTTTAAAAAATTGAAAACACATTTATCAATTTTATTTGAAAGGGTAAAGGGTCCTGAATAGCCAGAAACATCTTAAAAGGAAAGTAAACTCTCATCTCCAGACTTTAAATTATATTACCTAGTTATAGTGGTTAAAAACAGCATGGTACTGACATAAAACAGACACATAGACCAATGGTACCAACTTTATGGTTCAGAAATAGATCCTCACATGTATGGTCAAGTGATTTTTGACTAGCCTGTCAAACCCACAAAGCTCTGGCAGAACAGTCCATTCAACAAATGGTGCAGAAAGAACTGGATATCCATAGCCAAAAGAAGGAAAGAGAACCCCTATCTCACACCTTATCCAAAAATTAACTCACAATGAATTAAAAAAACTAAAAATAAAAGCAAGGACCATAAAGCTTCTAGTAGAAATTGTAGGAAAATAGCTTTAAGCCCGGTGGAAAGTGGTGGATTCTTAAAGGAGATAAGAGGAGGACTGAGATACTATTGATGTTTAATGTATGTAGAAGTTTTAATTGGCTTTAATGTAAAAGTATGGAAACGTATAGAGTGGATGGTAACAAAATGTGAGTAACAGCTAGTTTATAAATGGGGATGTGGCTGAAAATGGTAGTCTAGGTATGTAAATGCCAACTGATGAAATGCTAGAGAGTAATCTAGGAACTGAATAGCACAGTAAATCAAGAGGTGGATGAGAATTGTGGTTGATAGCATAGATTCAAGGGTGTCCATTGTGAACTAGAGCAAATGTACATCAGTACTGCAGGGTGGTGGGAATGTGGAGAAGCTTGGGAAAAATACAGCTGGATTAACCTATGGACTGTGGTTAGCAGTAATAATGTAATATGCTTGCATCTATGCCAAAGAGGTACTGCGTTGATAATGGGGCAGTATGGAGAATGTGTGCCAAATGTACACTATGGACATGGTAACAATCAGATGATATTATTTTATCTGTAACAGATGTTCCACCACAGTGTGGTGTGTTGATAGATGGATGTCGTTTGGGAATTCTGCACACGTACATAATTGTTTTATAAGTTTACAATTTCTGTCATAAAAAATATATTTAAAAAATAATAATAAGGTGAGTTGGGGGGGAAATACACCAAATGTAAGATAAGGACTATAATTAGTAGTATGATTTCGAGAATATTCTTTCATAATCTGTAAGAAATGTCTCACGACAATGCAAGGTGTTGGTGGAGAGTTGATGTATGGGACCCCTGTATAATGTTATGCATGTTTGCTTTATAAGTCCACAATTTTTACTATACACTAATTGTTTATGTATGTTTATATGTAAATGATATAAATATAATAATAATAATAGCATGGGTTGGGGGGAAATACTTTGGTTAGTAGTAATATTTTGACAATGCTCTTTAATCATTAGTTAAAAACGTTTAACAACAATGCCAGGTGTTGGTGGTAGGGTGAGTTATGAGAGTCCTGTATGATGCTACTTATGTTTATTTTGTAAGTTCACAACTATTACTATACACTGATTGTTTATGTATGTTTATGTGTGAGTGAAGTACTCCAATAAATTAAAAAAAAAATAAAATGAAACATTTGAAAAAGGTATTCCATGTAAATAGTAACCAAAAAGAGCTGGAGTAGACCAGATAAATGTAAAATAACAACATTATAGTGTATTACTATATACATAATTTCTTTATACTATATAATCAATTATATTATATTATATTATGTAATATAATTACTCCATGTAACTGGTGAATTGTTTCTGTGATCAGTATTCTGTAATTTTTTCATATACAAAATAAACACTTGCTTTTAATTGAGGAGGACTGGAGAAGAGATATATTTTTGGATTCTTCATTTTTCTTTAACCCTTTTTTATTCATATTCTGTAATTAAAGTACTCTATCTGAATCAATAATGATTTAGCATGCATGACTACTATTGAAAGAGCTTTTGAGTTTCTCTGCCTCTCAAAATTATGAAATTATGAGTTGGCAAATTTTTATCTGCTGTAATTCATTCCAATAAGATATGAAGAATTTCCAAATAGGAATTTGATTACCTAGAAAGAATTATGGCCTAAATGGAAATTAAATAAGTAAACCAAAAATTTATTTCATTCTTAGAGATTATTATGTCCAAGAGTTAGAGCTGTAATATAAAAATTAGAATTATGTTATAATTAATATAGTTAATGTTATATAATTAATGTCTATTATATTTGAATTATTATTTACATTTATAAATGTTTGTTGCTGTGCTATTTTTTATAATTGTTTATATTAAACCTAACCTGGCCTTGCACTGTCTTTTAAAATTTGTAATTTCTTTCAATCTGTTTTTCTATTTATTTTACAATTTTACAATAAAGGACTTTTTAACAGCTTAAAAAAAAGCCATTGATTATAATGGTATGTGAATGTATTGCAATAAAACTGCTTTTAAACAAATAAATAATTGTGAAAAATAGCCAGAATAACAGCTATGTACAGCAAGGGAAACAGAGAGATTGAGAGGTGAGGAATTTTCTTGTCTGTCTGATTTTTGTTTATTATCAGTAGTATTGAAATAATGAAAATGCTTTAATAATGATTGAAGTGATGAATGCACAAATATGCGATTATACCAAATACCACTGATTATATACTTTGGATAAATTGTATGCTTTGTTTATATGTATTAGTAAAATTGATTTGTTTGAAAAAAGAGGCAACAGATATTGCAATATAAGTGATAGTAATTTAAAAATAAAATTAACATATTTAATATTTTATATGATAAAAATAATTTAATCTGGGTGATCCCATTATGATGATTGAACATGATACGTAAAATCTATGGCTCATTTCTGAGTCCAAGTATTGCTTTAAGATTTTGTTGACAATTCAGTTGCTGTTGTCTCAAAAAAGTGAAATTTCTCGAAATTGAAAATAACAAGAGACTGTCTAAGAATTACAGGTTATGAAAAGTAGTCTAACGTGGCAATACTATAAATGGAACACAAAATATGTGACAGTCTAGATTGTGAAAGCATAACTTTTAATTTTGCTGAAATATAGGAAAACCAAAAAAAAGTTATAGAGTAATTAAAATACATGACTCAGGGATGTCTTTATTTTATTACTTATTCAAACATTTCTGGCTCATCATAGAATACTCAGAAGTGTGATAATTTAATAGTGGCTTGTGGTATTTTGTCTATATTCAGTAATATAAAAACCATAGCTTTACACATATATTTTAAAATTTTGTTGTCATGGAAGCATATTTGTCATAGTAGGAGCATAGAAGATATTCTATTTAACAGTTGGTTAGTTTGAGTGTAATTTTAAAGTATTTAAGTAAATGATGTGCAACTTCCTTACTATCCTTGTCCCAGACACAATAAATGTTGGGCACAGCAGTACAGTGTGTGTGTGTGTGTGCGTGTGTGTGTATGAGTGGATGGATGTGCCTGCATTCATGTCTTGAGACATGGTGGGGATAGTAAAGGGGTGGTAAGAAGGCAAGTATGGAGGGAGGAAGGGTTGCACAGGATTCCATTTGACCAGTTATTGCCACTTTTCCATCTTTCCTTTTCTGTAGAGCCATGTGCAGGGGTCATTTCAGTGCCTGTGCAGCATCACTTCAGTAGCTATGCAGTCAGGAAGGTCTTGTTTCCCCCTAAGCCCACAGATTTGAAAGACTATATTTATTATAATACAATATATTAAAAAATATAAATATATGATTTATATTAATATTATATTTATTTAATTAATTTACTATATTATCCCTTAGGAATGTTAGGTACTTTGAGAAGTGTGTTAGCTCTTCAAAACCACTAGAGGGACTACCCAGCTCATTCTTTCAGCAGTACATAATTAGTCTCTTTTTCTAAATGAAATCTCTTGTGCCTTCATTTCATCACAATGTTGTGATGAATGCTCAACACTGTGATTACACTAAAAGTCATTTACTGTACACTTTGGATAGATCACATGGTATATGAATATACCTCAATAAAATTGCTTAAAAATATAAATGTTTAAGAATAGCCAGAGGACACAGAGAGCAGACAACAGGGGACGTGGGGGTGGGGTGGGGGGTGGGGAGGATTAAAAAAAAAAAAAAAGAATAGCCAGAAAGAACAGCTATGTGCAACTGGGGAAGCATGGAGAGATTGAGAGGTGAAGAATTTTCGTTTGTTTTTTTGTCTGTTTTTTGTTTATTGTTATCATTATTATTGAAATAATGAAAATGCTCTAATAATGATTGAAGTGATGAATGCACAACTACGTAATTATACCAAATACCAATGATTGTATACTTTGGATGAATTGCAAGCTTTATTAATATGTAACAATAAAGTTGAATTGTTTTAAAAAGAATAGATCCTATTAAATATAAAAGGATATGATCTGTGTATTTTTATGATAAAAGGAAAAATAATATTAGCTATTTTGAGAAGTTAACTGTTAGGATTTTACTGTTTAAACTTGCGGCGCAATGAAGTATAATTTAGCAACAAAATGTGGTGATGTTAGAATTACTTTGTTAATGACTAATATGAAGTGATATGCTACAAGTATAAAGATAATCTTTTAGAGGTGTTTGAGTCCTCATGATATTCCAACAGGTTGTAAACATATTTAATTGATTCAACAAGTATTTATTAAGTACCTGATATGTACCTGGCACTATTCTATTCTGGGGATCTAGCAGTGAGATATAAGAGACAAAATATCTGTCCTTCCATAACATAATTGAAATATTTTATATATATATATATTTAGAAAAAATAGGGAACGTATTCTTTTTTAAAAAGTATGAGGTACAGAATATTGATTGGAAGCTCTGTGTGTATGTGTGGAGTTTGCCTACTGGTCTTTTCTCTCGGGTAATTGGTTTCTCACATTTTTGCTAGAAGTAGGTAGGGTGAGTGTGTTCCTGGCTTCCTGTGTTAGGAACCAGGGTGAAGGGAAGAGAAAGGGGACTGGGATACCATGCGTATTTTTACTTGATATTGTTGTCTTCTATACTGAACTTCACTGCAGTCTTTGGTTTGCTTTGCATCCATGAATTGAGGGTCTCTCTGGTTCTGTTTCTTCAAAGGGATAATCTGCAGTCATCATTTGGGTTGGTTCTTTTGCTGCATTGGCTTGGAGGTTAAGACTCTAGGGTTCTAATCACTCCCTGCAATTAGACTTACAAATAATTTTCTTATTTTCAGTTCCACTCTTTACCTTCCACCTTCAGTGGAAGTTTTCTGCGGTTTTGGGGCCTGCACCACCTTGCTTCTTGTTGACTTTTTCCCTCTGTGTTGTTAGACCTATCCTATTCTTTTCATCTTCCAAAATAATAATCTCAGTTCTGCCATATCACCTCCCATTATTTTTATCCCTGTGACTTTATGGCTTTTGTATTCCTTTATTTTAGGGGGTTCCAGGAGGGAGTAGAGATAAATATTTGTGTCTAGTCTACCATATTTCACAAGAATCTATTTACTATTTTAACTCACATAGTTTTTGAACATCAAAAGATTTCAAAGCAGAAATCAGTTATTTTCTTAATATATTACCAATTAGTTAAAATTTAAAACTATATGAGTAATAAAAAGAAACTAGAAAAAGAACAATAAACTAATTCCAAACCAAGCTGAAGGAAAAAAATAGTAGAGATCAGAGAAGAAATAAATGAAATAGAGAGCAACAACAAAAAAAGAGAGAATCAACAAAAGCACACGTTTGTTCTTTGAGAAGATCAACAAAATTGACAACACTTAGATAGACTGGAAAAGAAAAAGAGGGAAGATGCTAATAAAGAAAATCAGAGATGAGGAGGGGGGCATTACCACTGACCCCATATAAATAAGAGAGGTCATAAGAGAATACTATGAACAACTGTACACCAGGAAACTAGATGATGTAGAGGAGATGGACAAATTCCTAGAAACACACAAACCACCTACACTGACTCTAGAAGAAATAGAAGACCTCAATGGACCAATTACAAGTGAAGAGATTGAAGGAGTCGTCCCCGCACCCAGCAGCCACCATGGCCACCCTTCCCACACCAATGCTACATTTTCTCTGTGGACATTGCACATCTATGTCAAGTGGGGGCTTAGATTCCACATGGATACTGTATGCACTCCTCCTGCTTTCAGTTGTAGGCACTCTAGGCTCCATGGTGTGGTGGTTGACCTTCAACTCCATGTTAGCTGAGTGGGGTAAGTCCAATAAGTCAGAGTGTAGGAGCTGAAGTCTGTTGAGGCTCAGGGCCTGGCCATCATATTGTCAGTCCAGAGATTCAAATCCCCTAAATATATCTTAAAGCCCAGCACCAACTACAATTCCAGTAAAGTAGCATGAAAGTCTTGTGAAAAGAGATCCCATCTGAGTCCAGTTCCATCATGCAGAAACACCAGCTCCAAAGAAGGGCCATCTGATATGGCAGTGAACCCCATCTGCCATGACCATAGAACCCGTGGGTCTCTTTATCCCTCACAAGAACCAATACCTGGGGTTGTATCTACTTTATCTGTCTCTGAGACTCTGCTCAGTTGTGCATAAGGGCAATCCTTCTGACAACCTCCAGACTCTTTTTTAGAGACTCGTAGCCATATAAACTCATTTCTCCTTTCCATTTCCCCCTTACATTAGGTCAAACAGCATTTTGAAGTCATGTTATTATATGTAGACAGGGATATTCTGCTGATCCACATTGAACCTTTAATTCAAGGTCATTTTCTAGTTGCATCTTCAGCTGGTGTTTGGTAGTGATTCCTCGGTGCCAGGGAGGCTCATCCCTGGGTGTCATGTCCCATGCTGGGGGGAATGCACTGCATCTACATGCTGAGTTTGGCTTTGAGAGTGGCCACATTTGAGTAACATGAAGGCTGTCAGGAGGAAACTCCCAGGCACAATGCTACTCTAGGCCTTGTTCTTATTGCAGGTGTATAGGCTCACAAGCATAGCCATTAGTATCAGGAGCCCACTGTTGGACCCTCATTCCTTCCTGGTTCTTACCGTTGCACCTGGGGGACTGCCACTGCTCCCCTAGTGGCCACGACAGAGCCCCCCTGGCCAGGAACCCAGTACCCCCCCAGCTGTTGTTTTTAATTGTTTCCACTATGAGTATATCTAAACATTACCATGCACCCTGGACATATGCCCTGTATAACTCCCTGTCAACCATATACAGCCTGTCAATAACATCCCATATCAGTATTCCTCCTCCGCCATTGTTGAACCACTCTGTGATCCAAAACTTCCTGTAAAGTGAATCCCAATATAATGTCAGTTTCCCTTACTAGTAAAATGGAATATAGCGATGAGTTTAAAGGTTAGATCTAGAGTACATATTGATTTGGAAAAATTTCTACATCCTATCTTTTTCTTTTCTTTTTTTCTAATTATTGAGCTTCTCTTCACAAGAGTCTTAGATCACAGTAATTCATATATACAATGTACAGTACTCCCACAGATCCACCATAAAACCTTTTCCCTTCCACAGTGATAATCTTTTAACTTATTCATATCATATTTCCTGAAACTGATGTACAGACTCCGAAATAATAGCTTTCAAACAAGGTGACATCTGTGCTTACAATGTGGTCCATACTTTAGGCTATACAGTTTTCTAAATTTTTTAGTTATCCTATGTTTTACATTATGGTTTACATTATTAGTCTGTCGTCCCCTATATATTTTTGGTGTAATATTACATGTTTTATATCCATCCTTGTGTACTCTCACGAAACTCCTCTCTTGCCCCCACATTTACCTTGGTTCCATCCATTCCACATCCATTTTCCCCTCCCCTTGGAGCCCACAGCGACAGCCAATCTCCATTTCCCGAGAAGCCATGTCCAGAGATACTTGCAGCAGTGTTCACGGCCTGACTTTCTCAACTGCCCTAATGCCCTGGGAGCCATCCTTTCTCTTGAAAGATACAGTTCTCGCTATTTGATGGCATTAGTCCTCCCCAGGATGTGGGTCCACCCCAACTCTCACTTCTTGGATCTCTACCCAATGGTACAACCCACCCTGGCAAAATGAGCCTTCAGCCATTCCCCAGGAGTCCATCTGCATCAGACCATCCCCTCTGAACATCCTAAACAGGTAACCCTCCTAATTATATTTTGATACCATTTTCTCAGCATTTTACTCTCAATCAACACCTGACACTCTCCTATGTTTGCATGCCATATTCTTAATCCTTATCCTCCTTTCTTTCTGAGACATTCCCATTATTTAGCAAATATTTGCTACCTATTATTGGCAGAATCCAGGAATATAAAGGCAGATTTTCCAAAGGAACCCAATCTTTCTTTTGAAATTGTTCATTAGGTGATTTCTGTGACATGATGCTATGCTTGTTTTATTGGCAGTTTAGCTAATACTTTCCTGGTGCTTTCTGAAGCTTTTCCTTGCAGGGCAGATGGGAGTGAAGGAAGGAACAAGGGCTTTTGGAGGTTCAGGTCTTAGCAATAAAATGTTGGTTGTGTGATTTGGGAAAAACTAATGAACATCTCCGAATCTTGGCTCACCTGTTAAGTGAGTAGAGATCCATAATTTACGGATATTTTTGGTGAAAATTAAATATTTGTTAGGAATCAATTATGTAAAATTATGTATGACAAATTGTAAGCATGTGATAAATATTAATTTCCGTCCTCTTCCATCAACAAATTTCTTTTCTTTCCTTTCTTAGGTTTTTTCACAGTGAACCCATCAAATCTTATCACTTCATCTTTCATTTCTCTGGGGATAACTTCCAAATCTATATGCTTAATTATGAATATTGCTTTGAAGGTGGCTTTTTCTTTGTATTAGACCATACAGGTTTTTTTAAAAAAAGTCTATTTTCATATTTTCCACTAGAATAGAATAACACGAGAAGGTAATATATAGAATTTCACACTTTCTCATTTCTATTATTTATCTTTCTATAATTTGAATATTTTTCCTAGAAGCTGAAGTTTATTTTTATAAGTCCCAAGCCATTTGGTAATAAAGACAATCTTCTGAATGTAAATGACTGCAAGCCTGTCATTAACCTTCTCTCAGACTAAGAGAAGTTGAAACATTTGCTATCACTTAATGGAACAGAACTTCAGAGTCTAATTTAATTTGCCCATTTGAATTATGATATTATTAGTCTTTGCACCATGAATTCTCTATCAGAGTTGTCCAGCTATGCACACAATAAGTTCAGTTGTATCTGTCACAATTGGACACATTCAGTTAATTTGAAAGGACACTAAAATAATGAAACCTTAATTATGTATGGAAGATATCTCTGATTGCCATATTATTGAAATAATTGGGGCACATAAAATCTCTTAAAATTGAATCAAGTTTTGAAGTTAGTGCTGTTAACTTTTTAAAAATTTGGATATGGAAATATTGTAGCTTAATTGTCAAGATGAAAAATTTAATGGTACAAAATGTTAAAGTCATAATTTTAAAGATGAGATAGTGTATCAGTGAATAAAGTTACACTACTTGAGATATTTTATGTTCACTAAATCTAATCACAACTAAAATGGAGAGTCTTGAAATATTACTCAGAGGAACTTGCCAAGAAGGGAAATCTTCCATTAAGAATTACCTTTGCTTTTTCAGATAAAACCATGTCCTAGTTATTTAAATTTGGCAAAAACATTTTAGTTGATACCCAGTGTCAGGAGCGATTTAAGATTATCTGTAATGACTCTTTAAATCAGTCACAAAAAAAAACTCCCATTCTCACACAGGGAGGTTGGTAGCATCACTATTTATTGGACAAATTCCTAAAGAAATAACATTGGTGCTACCAATTCCCAGCTGGCTGGGAGACTCAAATAAGTCATGCATATGAAAGTGCTTTGAAAGAATCCAAAGTCTGTACTACTTAATCTTTTTGAAGGACTGACATTTACTTAAGGGGCTCAGTCAGGGACTGATCTGAAATCCATATGGAATGGGAGCATTTTAGTTAATTGTCATAAACTTTTAAATGATTAATATTTTTGTGGAGTTTGTAATTTTTAATCCATTGACATGTTTTCAGGTCCAGGCAAACATAATGAAAACATTATGTAAAGTTGACCTCTGATTTTAGATTTTTCTCTTCCCTCTGTTTATAGCCTCACCCATATATAATTTCTGCTGAATAAACTAAGTAAAAAAAGAAAAGAAGGAAAAGTCATTCAAAGACAAGACATTCAAAGAGAGCTCCTCTCTGTTTCCCTAGACATCTCCATAGAAATATGGAAATTTCTACCCTCCATAGTGTTTATCTAAGAATCTTTAAAACTCCATTCAAAGAGTACTGCTCACAGTGGACCAAAACATTTTATGGAAAGTTATCAGCATAAGATTCCAAAAACTTCTGGTTTCCAATTTGATTTACAAAGCATGGAGGAAGACATAAAAACAGAGAATCTGTTTGATGTTGGTGGGAAAGAAGAAGAAAAGGCAAATTTGATTTAAAAAAAACAAAAAACAACCCAGTTAATACTGATTGGTCTTGGCAAGAGTTGGTTTGCTGGTGTTGAGAGGAGAGAAGTCAAATGATCAAAAATGACTCTGACATTGCTAGAGCCACAATAATTATATAGTAGAATACCAGTAAGTTCACTCTAATCCATATTTTATTCCTCCATCCTGAGGGCCCTGGGATGGTGATGCTTACTCCTCTCAATTGAGAGGAGGCTTTGACCCCACATGGGTGGTGGATGGTGTTGTGGAATTTAAGAGAAGTTCAATTATTTGAGTATAGAGAGGCCAGGACTCAGGAATGATTTTGAGAAGGAAAAATGGTTTATTGATGGCCGGCCGGACTCAGGAGCTTTCAGTTTGAATCCCGAGCCCTGAACAAGATTTTCAAATGTCTTTTATACAGAGAGGAAAGGCCAAATGGTCCCTTTGTTTCAGTTCTCAATAGGCTTCAATTAGCATATATCTTCCACATCTTAGGTAAGCTTTTAGCATGGACTCCAGACATTCTAGATAAGCCTTTAGCGTATTTGGTTTTTGCATTTCCCCTAAATACTTAAAGTTTATAGCCCTTGCATTGTTAAACATTTCCTGGGACTGGAGCCGCTGCCACTGTCCCTAAGGGCAGGACTGCAGCCTCTTACCGTTCCACACCCACAAGCCAAACAACTTAGTTATCTCTGAAGAGACACAGAGCCTTCCACCCATAGCCCACATCATTCCCCCCCTTTTGCCAAAGTTTACTTGCTAAGCTTTGGCATAATTATTGTTGGAGCTATGAGGTGGATGGCTGTTTGTTGTCTTGATTGATTATTTATCAGTCTTTAGTACAGCATCCAGGACTGTTTTTAGAAGTTTAGAACTTTTCATTCTGGACAGCAGAATCTTGGGCAGGGGCTTCCTGCAGTTATTCTGCTGCCACTGGCACTCACGTGGATTTCCAGTCAGGTTCCAGATCCATCTATTACTTTTATTTTACTCTTAAAGAGTTTACACCTTTAATTTAAAAGGGGTGCTGAAGGGAGACGATCTCTTTTCTGTAACTGCTTCCTGCTGGTCATGGGCTGTAGTCATTGCCTAATAAGGTGTAAAACTCTTTAATTTATTCTAACTGGAGGAAGATGGATCTGGCATTCTGTACGAAGTTGGATGAAGTTTTCATATGGTTAATAAGATGTTCACTCTGAAAGAAACAAACTTAATTAAAAATTTGGAATACCTGTTTTTAAAAGAGGACACATTGGATTACAGAGGTAGACAAGGTTAGGTGTCTATAAAGATGGCACTCCTTAAAAGCTGGTGGGAACAGCATATATATTCTTTTTTAAGTTATCCATCTTTAGAGAGAAATTGCAACAGACACTTAGCTTTGTCTGAAGACACATTCCAAGCTGTTCAATGATTGACACTCATTCGCTCTGTCAGATGCTCCTGGTGAACTGGCACTCCTTGGGCAACTGGCTTCACTCAGGATTAGAACACTAATTTGGAAATACTCTTAGTTTTCACCTGTGGGAGTGATCAGAACTACAGAATAAAGATTTTTACACCTTGGTTTTCATTGTACAATTTCTAGCAATTTTGACTTGTTCAATAGGTGACTCACCATCAGCAAGCAAGCCTCACTTTTGCTACACAGCAGAGTACAGCAGAATATAGAAGTTGACTGAGACTGGCTGAGACTGCCACCTTATTCTATAGACATGTTATTAACTGTTTAGAAAATGATTTTACCAGGAATTTAACATGTCTAATATACTTCTGCACTTGATCCAAAATAGAAAAGATAACATTACAATTATTAGGCATATATTTAGTACAGGATAAAAGTACAGCACTTAATATTAACTAATGTATTACTTAATGCATAAGGATTCAGAGTTGCAATTATTAGTTTTGAGTTTCAGGTTTGCAATACCTTACATGTTGTCTCTCCATGAGAGCAGGCCATAATGCCAATTGTGTTTAAGTTTTACTTACAGTATCCTGGTATCATGGCTCCACTTAGCATGTTCTTCAACGCAGTGAACAAGTTGCAGCATCCTTCATCTTAGAGAGATTTTCCAGTATTCTACTAGCCTGGTGCATAGTGCTCTCTGGCACCATGAAACAGTGCCAGTCTGGAGGTGATATCCATTGTACACTTGGCTGTACCGAGTCATTATTGGCTGCAGGAGCTTGAAACTGAAATATAGTTTCCATCGACTTCAGGAGCAGAACCAGAGACTGATGTAGCACATATTTTTAATTGAGGGGTCAGTGACCAGCCTAGCCAATAACTCACATGGAGAGGCCACCTGTAATGTATACAAGGCCTGGTTCGAATGCACAAGAGTTTGATAATGTTAACGTTTATTCCTTGTTTATATATATATTTTAAGCAATTTAATGCAACACATCATATATTAAATGACTGTCTACACAATTTTATTATGAAGATAACAGTAGGTACTTTACTTTAGTAATAGAGGAAAAATATTATTTTTCATTGTTAAAATGAAAACAGAAGACTTCCAATATAATCAAGATAACTTTTTATTACCATTTACTTAAATGTGTACTTTGCAGTGGCCTTCAGACAGGTTTATTATCATGAAGTTATTTCTGCTACCAATAACCAATCTAAGTTTTAGTTAACAATTACTTTTCTAGAACTAGAACTATTTAAACATTTTCAGTTGGAGGATGGTTTACAAACTCTTTATAATTGACTATAACCGCATTGACTAGACACCTCATGTTTAAATAAACTTATTAAATTACAATTACCAAAGAAATTTACTCTTTATTTGAGAGCATATCTACAATCTTTTTCCTTTAGCCTAATTTCACTAATGTGAGCTTACAATTTTCATTACTCTAAAGATTTCGTACATAATGTTAATTTAGTTTATAAATTAACTATGGGAGATTACACTCAAGTTAAATAAAATTGAAACCATAATAGTTTATGCAAGGAATGTTCTCTTTTTCCCTTACAGGAAGCTAAAAACTTCTTTTCTTTAAGTTATGAAAATTATTAATTTAAAAGCATAACTGACTACCAGGTTTTAAAACACATGCATACTGACTACCAGGTTTTAAAACACATTACACAATTACTTAATTTTTAAAAAATCATAACCCAGGAAAGATTTCTCCATAGTTTTATGGACTTTCCTTTACTTACTGAAATTTGTTAATAGAGCCACTAATTACCTTTATTTTGTTGGAAAGAAATCTTCTGGAAGAAAATAAGGCTCACCAGATTGTGGAGAAGAAAATAATTTATTCTCAATCTTGCAAGAAGGGGTGCAGAGCCAGATATGGCTGGTGCCACGAACAAAGAAAAATCACACAATTTATACCCCTAAGCCTAGCATGCAAGCTCTTCCTGTTTTTCCATAGATTGGATACTTCAGAAGTTACAGCTTATCTGAGATTTAACTTTCCCACGCAAAAGTTTGATTTAACTGCTTCCTCTATCACATTCCAACCATTTTAGTTTTTACCTGCTCCCCCCTTTGTCAAATAAGGAATAGAATTTAGTGCTGAAATGGCACCGACTTAGTTAGCTCCTTCTTGGGCATCCTTCCACTGCCCATAGGACTGGCCTAAACTGGTCTCCTCCACTGCTGTCCAACCCGGGAGTGGGAGACTGAGGCAGCAGGCCGCCGGGTTACATCAACATTTTTCTTATGTGAAAATTAACCTAATCTTTGTTTTGTTTTTTCCAATTTATGGCTGACAAAGGTTTAAACTGGGAAATTACCAGGCAAACTGATTCTTAATTCCCTAGCCTAGTAGATAGGTTTAATCTGCCACACCTAGTCTTGCCTTAAAAGCTCTTGCAAAGAGGAGGCCCTTTCCCAATTGTTTCCATAATCAGATTTCTGTGACTTTTTCATCCTGCTTAGTTTAATTTGGGCTTTAAGAATATTTATAAATATAACTGCATATTTAATTTTTAACAATTTGAATAGACCTCTTTTAAGAATTTTTATTTGTTAATTTGATATTTATCCTGATGTATGAAGACATACATTGAGCTTTTTTTTAAAATGGGCAGACACAAAGAGTTAGACACAAACACAACTCATTGATATTACTTATAATTTGCATTATTTTATATACTGTTTAGCTTAATTAATTAGGGGTCCAGAAATACATATTTCTTATATAACTGCATATTTAACCTCAACAATTTGAGCAAATAGGCAGACATGAATAGTTTGACACAACAACATGACTTTAGTTACTTTAAACTTTTCAAAGACTTTTGAAACTCTTCTTAATTTGCACTATGACCATGCAGTTTACCACAAGAATTTTCTTTCTTACTTAATGGATTGTAATAACCAAAATGTTCTCAATGCCTTAGCACCATTTTGTTTTAGAACTTTATATTTTACTTTGAAATTAGCAGAATTTTGGATAAGCAACAAGATTAATTTTATATATATTTACTGAGGCTATTTGAAGCCTCAGGGAGACAGACTGCTTTCTCTCATGAATTGCCACTCTTAGGAACACTGGCCCTCAAGGCAGGAGACTTTTCCCCCTCCACCCCCCTTTTTGGTTTTGGAGATAATAAAACTCCAGTGGTCATTTAACCTTATTCTATCAGGCAGCAATTTATTTAAGTTACACTTGAATTCATGAGAGAAAGGGTTACTAATACCAGGAGAGGAGACAGTGATGTCCCAGCTCTTCTCAATTATGAAATAACCATAGGCAAAGGCAAAGGGTGAGGTTGGCCTTGAAGTAACCATAAACAAAGGAAAGGTTAGTTTAGAGTTTACACTTAATAATTTCAAGCTAAATTCACCCAGCTATAATTTCAGTTATTACCTTTCCACTGTTTTATAACATAAATGCATTTATAAATGATTTTAACTCTTAGTTACAGTTTTATTAATTTTTTTGAAAACCTATTAATTTTATAACACCTTTAAATACCTTTCATTCGACTTATAACATATTAAATGAACTTATTACCTTAATTTTTCCTTTAAAGTAAAAGAATGAATCTCTTGCAGTTAGTTTGAAATAAAAAACTACTTTTCAGGATTTGATTTCTAGAACATAAATGTTCTTTTAAAGAGGTAAGACTCTTCTTTAAACACTGAGGAAATGAGGAGGTTAAAGCACAAGAAGCTATTGATAAAAGATTTTCTTTGTATATTGATCTTATTCAATTTTAATCATAAAAATTTTCCTTCCACAAACCTTCTACACTTTCAGTATTCATTCAGGTTCTGTCCCACACTCTACTCTTTCCAATAATCAATCATTTTATCTTAGGACAAAATCATCTTCTGTTTCCTTAACAATAAAAACACACTCCATATATCCCACATACTAAGTTACCAGGCAAACTTCTTACAACATATAATTGCCATTAATACTAAACAAGTTTGTTAAAATAATGAACTTTTCTTCACTTTAAATACTTAGTAGCATGTAATACCAGAAACAGTTTTTTTTGGAAGCAAGTTGGCAGGGGAGATTGGCTGCCGAATAAGTTTGTTATAAAATTGCCTTTTATTATTATTATTATCAATTCAGTTTTGTTAAATAATGACTTTCTGCAATTAGCCACTTAAATACCTTAAACAATGCTTTGTAAAACTTTTATAATTATTTATACTCTTAAGACAAATTTTACCTTCACAGAACACATTCTCTTACTTAAGGTTACTACAATACCTTCTAAGAACCTGAGCAGAATGCAAACGTATTTTGGCTTTGACACCCTAAGGAGGGAACTTTACTGCATTTATTCTGATTCTGCTTTTCACCTCCTTCACTTCCCCCCCTTCCAGGCAGTCGGGTGCACAACAAACAGGAATGCGGCTTATGAATAGAAGGGTGTACTCACTGGAAAGGGGCAAGCCGCTCCCCGCTTTCCAGCTTTCACCCAAAATGGGCAGACAGAACCTACTCAAATTTGGCAACTCTCCCAGGAACCCAGCCGCCCTGACTGGGACATTCCCAACAAACTTGGGTGCTTGGCACGGACACAGATGGCCTCCAAGCCCCGGCAAAGGGCCAGACCAGAGACAAGACAGCAGAGCATGCACAAACATCTAGACTCCGCAAACATCCAGACTCCTCAGCTTTTGCCCCAGAATCATTTCACCCCCTTGCCAATGGCAAGGGAGGGCTCCAGCTCAGCTGTAATTCTACTTTACATAAGGACACAACTCCAACACTAACATTGAGCTGACACAGACAGAAGCACAAAGGTCACTAATCTGACTCATAAGTTTATATATTTATTTTCACCATGGCTGCCCCCACAGCCATCACAAACCTCAGAACACTTAACATTTGGTATAAAGCGAATTCATTCACAAATTAGCACCATAACAAAAGATTTCAGCTAGACTTTTCCACTGTTTAAACTTTACACCCAGACCAAGCTCCACCAGAAAAGCTGATCCATTTTCCTGTAACCAAGTTTTGTTTTCCTTAATCTAGACCAATTTCCAGGACATTAGGACTTGAACCTATAAATAGCCCTTCCTATTAAAATCGAGACTCCACTCCTATAGTGGATATAAGACCAGTACCAGATTCTAACATGCAGTTAGACAAACCCAAAACACCAGGGCTTTTCCCTGGTTTTCCTCCTTTTCCCAAGCCTAGAGAGAACGGCTTCCCCCCAGCCTTCTGGGGCTACTAGGGTTCTCTCCGGAGGTGATCAGCCTCCCCTTCCTAGCAATTAAAGCTAGGGCCTTCCAGACTGTGCTCACCCGGGGAGTCTTACCTTCTTCCATGTTCGGAGTTCTTTTTCGTTCCCAGAATCTTTCTCTTCAGACCTTCCATTGCCCTCGATTTTTGTCGGGAAGATTCTGGTGGAGCCCACATCTTTTCTGGATTGAATTTAATCCAGGGGCGCCGAGATTTGGGGTTCACCCGAGTCCTCCCGGCTTCCTCGGGGATTTGGAAGGGGCAGCAAAATGCTACCGTCTCTGGCCTTCATTTATTGTCCTGGCGGAGTCGCCAAAAATGTTGTGGAATTTAAGAGAAGTTCAATTATTTGAGTATAGAGAGGCCAGGACTCAGGAATGATTTTGAGAAGGAAAAATGGTTTATTGACGGCCGGCCGGACTCGGGAGCTTTCTGTTTGAATCCCGAGCCCTGAACAAGATTTTCAAACGTCTTTTATACAGAGAGGAAAGGCCAAATGGTCCCTTTGTTTCAGTTCTCAATAGGCTTCAATTAGCATATATCTTCCACATCTTAGGTAAGCTTTTAGCATGGACTCCAGACATTCTAGATAAGCCTTTAGCGTATTTGGTTTTTGCATTTCCCCTAAATACTTAAAGTTTATAGCCCTTGCATTGTTAAACATTTCCTGGGACTGGAGCCACTGCCACTGTCCCTAAGGGCAGGACTGCAGCCTCTTACCGTTCCACACCCACAAGTCAAACAACTTAGTTATCTCTGAAGAGACACAGAGCCTTCCACCCATAGCCCACATCAATGGGACTCTCGTGCCGGCATCTGTAGACTCTCTTGGTTCCTTGGTGTGGTGGTTGTACATCCTTACCTCCCTGTCAACTGACCTGGATAAATTCAAAGAACTGGAGAGTAGGTGCTAATCCGTGCTGTGTAGCAGTGCTCCAGAATGTACTCATGAAATGCAATGAATGCACCACACTAAAGAAAGAAGTTGTTGATGTGGGAAAAAAAGGGGTGTGGGGAGTGGGGTATATGGGAACCTCCTATATTTTTAGGGCAACATTTTTTGTGATCTATGTGTATTTTGAAAACAAATAAAAAATATATTATTATAAAAAATGACTCAGAGTCTGAGTCTGGATTACTAAAGAAAATTATTGTGTGATTAACAGAAAGGGGATAGTCAGGGAGCCCTCAGGGTGGGCGTGGAGTGGGAGTGGGTAGACTGGAGAGAAAGATGATTGAAATTTGTCTAAGTAAACATTTTTATTGAGGCAAAATATTCATACAGAAAAGAGCACAAATGATCATTGTGCAGCTTGACGAATTTTTCAAACCGAATCTATGTAACCACTACCTAGACATGAAACAGAATGGCACCTCTACTTCATAAACCTCATTTGTGCTCCTCCCATATGACTTCTGACAATATAGAATAATTATCTTTTTTTCATAAAGAATGTAATAAATTGTATGTAGATTCTTTCACTCAATATTACGTTTGTCTCTGTTGTTGCCTGTAATAGCAGTTCACTCATTTTTATTGCTTGGTAGTATTCCATTGTATAAATATATCTCATCAGTATATGAACTTAATCTTCAAATTTTTATATTTTTATTTTCTATCTATACATCCATATACAATATATTGGATTTTGCTGTTTTGAAACTGTAAAAAGGTTATACTGAGTATTTTATTCTGCATGCTGCTTTTTTTGGCCCATGTTTTAGTGCTTATAATTAATTCATTTTAGCTCTATGAATTTACTTCTATGTGTTTATCCATTTTTCTTGACAATGGTAGCTTATTTCTTTCTTGCTTTTTGTTATAACTAATAAGGATGCCATATACATTGTTATACATATCTCATTATACCCCTGTTTGAGGGTTTATCTAGGGTGGAGGCAGGGACCACTAATGCCGTTTTAGGCAGAGCAATCCTTTGTGTGAGACTGTCCCATGCATTGTAGGAAATTAAGGCTTCCAAAGTAGTATCTGTCAGTAGTATCACTCAAGTCATTAATGACAACACCAAAATAGCCCCATTACACTCACATTTCTAAGTGCTACTGAGCTCCTCTCAGCTGCAGTTCTGTGAGGCAAGCAAGCCTGACAATAATTTGAGACTATTTTCTTTCTTCTCTCAAGAATGGTACATAGTAGCTTTCTAAATGTACAGAAGATAAACTAATTATGTATAGAGGTTGCCTTAAGGCATTAGAGATTAATTGTCTCACTGAGCCTTTCTTGAGAAAGATTGAGGTAAATAAAAGTGTGAAAAATGGTCAGAGGTTATGCACATATTTAATTAAACTAAGTAACAACAGATTGCTCTCCAAATGGTTATGCGTTTAAAATAATTTATTGACAATTCAATGAGTGTGAAATAGCATGTTTTTTTGTGGTTTGCCTTTGTATATTTCTGATTACGAGTGAAAAGAACAGTTTTCATATGCTTATTGGTTGTAATTTTACTTTTCTATTTCCTGCTCATGTATTTTGCACATTTTTAGTTGACTTGTTTGCATTTTTCTTATCGATTTGTAGGAGTTTTATATATATATTGGAAGCTAATCTTTATTGAGTGGGTTTCAAATAAATTCTTCAAGTCCATGCATGAATGTCTTTTTGCTTTTACACTCTTTTACTTTGCAGAAAGAGTCAGTTTTAAAGTTGTAAACATATCAATACTTTTCTTCGTTTTCTGTGCTCTGCGTGTTGTTTAGGAAATCTTCCTTGTTCCAATGTAAAGAAAATTCTTTTATGTTTTCTTCTAAAAGTCTGCTTTCCACTGGAATTTATTTTCGTATATGATGTAGGATAGGGATCCAGTTTTTTTCTGTTTAGTCAGTTGTTTCAGCTTTTTAAAATAGATCATTCTGTCCCCACCAATGTGTAAAATCTCAACCATACGTCAAGTTTCTCTATATCATTGTGTCTGTATGAAGGCTTCTATTATTTTTCATTTGTTATTATTTTTTCCCCTTAATACCACACTTCCTTAATTGTTGTAGTTTTTTAAAAAATAATTTTTATTTTTCTAAATATATTTTTTATTTTTATTTTTTTAAAGTTACTTAGATTACATAAGTGTTACATAAAACATAGCCGGTTTCCCATATGACCTGCTCCCCACACCTCCCATATTTTCCCACATTAACAACATCCTTCACTAGTGTGGTACATTCCTTGCAATGATGAATACATTTTGGAGCATTGCCACTAAGCATGGATTGTAGTTTACATTGTAGTTTACAGTCTCTCCCACACATTTCTGTAGGTTATGGCAAGATATATAATGTCCTATGTCTGTCATTGCAATGTTATTCAGGACAATTCCCAAGTCCTGAAAATGCTCCTGTATTATACCTCCTTTTTGCTTTCCCTACCTTCAGAACCACCAGTGGCCACTGCCTCCACATCAATGTTATAATTTCTCTCATTGGTAGAATCACAATAAGTCTATAGTAGAATACCAGTAAGTTTACTTTAGTCCATAATTCATTCCCCAGTCCTGAGGATTCTAGGATGGTGATGCCCACTCCACCTCTAATTGAGAGGGGGCTTCGATCCCATATGGCTGATGGATGAGACTCTTTTGCTTGAAGTTGTAGACTTTCTCAGTTCCTTGGTGTGGTGGTTGTCCATCATCTCTTCCTTGTTAGTTGTCCTGGGTGGGTCCAATGAACTGGAGAGGGGCAACTCAGTTGAGATTAAGGGCCCAGCTGGCACATGGACAACCCAAAGACTTAAGCCTCTTGTATGTATAACTTACCAACTCTAACACTAATTATAGGTTCAAATAGAAGGAGCAGTAGAACCAAGTGTAGGGAAACCACAACTGAGTCCAACTCTGTCACACTGGGGAACATAAATTCCAAAGTAGACCCACTGGCAAAGGACCAAACTCCTGAGCTATCTGCTCTAACTATTGTGTCTTGATGTCTCCAGGGCCCTCAGGAGCCCTGCTATTTGGGGAAGTATCTACTTAGGCTGTCAATGAGATCCTGCTGAGACATGCTTAAGTGTTAACCTCTAGAATGACCTCCTTACTCACTTGGAAGTCCCTTAGCCATATAAACTCACTTGTCTTTACCTTTTCCCCCTTTTGGTCAAGGTCTTTTGCCAGTTGCATTGCTGGTTGGCGCTTGGTAGCAATCCCTCCATGCCAGGGAGGCTCATCCCTGGGAGTCATGTGGGAAAGTTATTGTATTTATATGCAGAGTTTGGCTTAGAGAGAGGCCATATTTGAGTAACAAGAAGGCTCTCAGGAGGTAACTCTTAGGTACCCTATAATATGAGGCTAAATTTCAATTTCAAGAGTAAGGGTTCATAAGTACAGTTATCAATATCAAGGGCTTGTCAATGGACTATCCTCCTTCACTAGTCATTGCCCCTGTACTTGGGGGATTCTTGGTGCTCCTTAGAGAATGTGGCTGAGCTCCCCAGGATGGTAATTTGATATTCTTTTGTTATTGTGTGAATCTCTACCCACCACAACAATGCCTCATGAACATTTGGATGCATTTATATGCCTTATTTGTATGCCCAGGTGAACTTCCTCCCATGTATCCCCCATAAATGACACCCTGCATCAGTATCCTCCCTGCCACAGTTGTGATCCAAAACTTCTTAAAAAATGAAGCCAATAAAATAGCCAAATAAAATTAATAAGAAAATGAAATAATAATGATAGTTTTAAAAATAAGAAATAAAACACAAAAAATAAAAAATAATAAAAATTTTAAAAACTTGGGATAATAAAAAATAATGAATAACATTAAAAATTTTTTTTTGACATTTTGGCTTTCATCACTGTAAGATGTATTGTCCTATATGTACAGTGAATTTTTCTTCTGTTTCCCCCAGTGTCATAATTTTTAAAATTTGTCTTCAAAGAAGTTTTAGGTTACAGAGAAGTCATGTACAGAATACAGGGGACTTCCATATACCCAACATTCTCCCCCTTTCTCCCCTTCCCCTATTAATAACATTTTATATGTGGATGGAACTTTTATTACAATTGATGTACTAGTATTGAAACATAGCTACTGACCATGGTCAATAGTTTACATTATGGTATACCTTTTGGACCATACACTTTTATGAATTTTGATGAAATTTAACATGGCCTGTATCCATCATTTTAAGATCATGTGGAACACTTCCATCACCCCCAAAATGCCCCTGGTGAATATATTCTATTCCTCCCTTCCCCTGCCCTTGGGGCCCCTGGCAACCACCACGTTTCACTTCTTGAAGGACAAGATTCATAGTTACTTGCAACAACACTGAGGGCTTGACACACGGCTCTGTCCTCTCCTATTAGGCACTGCCCGTGTTCTTGATAGACTCCTGTCCCTCTATTGGAGAACTTAGTGTACCTCCCCCTGATGGAGTCCAATCCAATACCTTCTCACTCACTGTGTGGGTCCCCACCCATTGATATAACACACTATGACAAGATAAACACTTACACGCACCCTAGAAGCCTTCCCCAGGTGCCCCCGTCCTGAATGACCCCCACATCCAACACCCAAAACCGGTAACCCTTCCTTGCTATATTGCCAAAAGAGCATTCCCAACATTGTAGTTTTAGCCACATATCTGTCAATCCCCAGTGTTCCCTGCTTCTTCCCCTAAACCTCCCCCCAGTTCCATGGACAGTCCAACACATCCGTCCCACCCTATCCCTGGACAAACCTGCACCACAGAACCCAATAGTATCACTGCACCCCTGTCATGCCCCTCTGCTGTACAACTACGCATTTCCACCTTATCATACATTTTGCTCTTATGGGCGTTGGTTCACAATTTTCTTCTCCCTTTCTATTTCCTGTAAACATATCTTCTAGACTCTAACTTTGCTCATTTGCTTAATTTATACCAGTCAGGTCATGTAATATTTGTCCTTCAGTGCTGACTTGCTTCACTCAACATAATGTCTTCAAGATTCATCCATGTTATCCTGTGTATTAATACTGTATTCCTTCTTACAGCTGAATAGTATTCCATGTTTGTATATACCACAATGTGTTTATCCATTCCTCTGTTGAAGGGCATTTGGGGTGATTCCAACTGGCAATAGTGAATAATGCCACTATGAACACTGGTGTGCATATATCTGTTTATGTCCTTGTTTTAATTCATCTGGGTATATACCCAGCTGTGGAATTGCTGGATGATATGGCAGCTCTATAGTTAGTTTTCTGAGGAACTGCCAAACTGTCCTCCACAATGGCTGGACCCTTCTACATTCCCGCCAGCAGTGGATGAGTGTTCCCATTCCTCCACATCCTCTCCAACACTTGTAGTCTTCTGTGTGCTTTTTAAAATAGCTGCCAGTCTAATGGGTGTAAGATGATATTTCATTGTAATTTTGATTTGCATTTTGCTAATAGTTAGGGATTTTAGCATCTTTTCATGTGCTTTTTAGCCGTTTATATTTCTTCTTTGGAGAATTGTCTGCACCTCGTGGTCAATGGTCCACACCATAGCCCACACTCTCCCATAGTCCACCCAGTGGGCCATGGGAGGACATACAATGTTTGGTAACTGTCCCTGCAGCACCACTCCAATCCCTGAAAATGCCCCCACATCACATCTCTTCCTCTCACTCCCTATCCCCAGCAGCCACCATGGCCACTTTCTCCACACCAATGCCACATTTTCTTCAATTACTAATCACAATAGTTCGTGAATAGAATATCAGTATGTTGTTTTTATTTCTCTTTGTATCACTTTAGCTGTTTTTACACTATCCTCCAACCCTTTTTCCCCTGTGTTTTCCTTTCAACCTGCAGGACTCCCTTTAGTATTTCTTGAAGAGCAGGTTTCTTACTGACATTCTATCTTAATTTTTGTTTATCTGTGAATATTTTAAACTCTCAGTTTTGAATGCCAGCTTTGCTAGATACAGAATTCTTGGCTGGAAGTTTTTTCTTTTAGCACCTTAATGATGTTATACCACTGTCTTTTTGCCTTCTTGGTTTCAGATGAGAAATCAGCACTTAATCTTATTAAGCTTCCCTTATGTGTGATGATTCTCTTTTCTTGCTGCTTTCAATATTCTCTCTTTGTCTTGAGAATTGGACAATTTGACAAGTAGATGTCTTGGAATAGGGCTGCTTTATACTGCTTGGGGTATGCTGTGCTTCCTGGACTTCTAAGTCCATCTCCCTCAATAGGGTTGGAAGTTTTCAGCCATTCTTTCTTCTAGCACTCCTTCTGCCCCCTTTCCTTTCTCTTCTCCCTCTGGGATGCCCATAATGCATATGTTTGTGTGTTTTGTGTTGTTATTGAAATACCTAAATCCTTGCTGAATTTTTTCTTTTTATCTATCTGTCCTACTATCTGTTTGATTTCAGATGTAGTGTCTTCCACATCTTTCCTCTGCCTGTTCAAATCTGCTGCTATGTGCTTCCAGTGTATTTTTGATTTCTTGGATTATGCCATTCATCACCTTTATCTTTTATCTTTTATCTTTTATCTTTATCCTTTATCTTTTTGTGTATGTTTACAGTTTCTTCAGTATGTTATCCTAGTATCTTCTTAATATCCTTAATCTCTTCTTTCACTTCATTAAGTTGATTCATGATACTTTTTTGTACATCTCTGATTAGTTATTTATGTTCTGCATCTCCTCCTGGATTTTAGTTTGTTTTTTTGATTAGGCTATGTCTTCCTGTTTCTTAGTATGGTTTGTAATTTTTGCTGGTATCTAGGCATCTGTTTATCTTGATGAATTTCTCCTTTGATTTAGCGTCCCTCTCTACTATATGGTTTTATTTTGTTGTTTTTGTATGTGGTAACATTTCACTTTGACATTTCAAACCTCTTATTCTATTACTTGCAGTTGTCTATGTTCCTTTGTAAAAAAAATTAGGAACAGAGAAAACAAAAGAGATAGGAAGAGAATAAAAGTAATAGTAACAGTAATAGTAAAAAGTAGGAGAAGAGCTGAACAAGACCTAGGAAATTGAAAAATTAATAGAGTAAGAAGTGCAGAAGAAAATTGGCATAGAAACAATGAAACAAGAAACAGAATAGAGAAAAATATATAGAATGAATTAAAAGGCCAGAATAATGAGAAGGGAAAAGAAAAGAGAAAGAAAAAAAGTAAAAAAAAAGAAAACAGAAAATATGAGAGAGAAATAAAAACTAGAAAAAATGAAGACCAAACAAAAGAAGTGGAATGGAAGACCAGTAACAGAAAACAGAAGATATAAAGATGAATGAGAGAAAAGAAATAGTGTAGGTAGTGAAAATCAGTAGACAAAAGAAAAAACACGCAAACTGAGAAACAAAGGAAGGGGAAACACAATAAACAAGAAATACAACAGCAGTAACTCATTTTAAAAAAGGAGAAAGAAAAGAAAAAGGTCAAAAAACAAATACACACAGAAAAATAGCCTTCTCTCTTCGACTCCTAAAATCTTCTCAGATTGCTGGTATTCATTAATCAATCACCCTGCAGCCTGCCCTCTGTAGGTTTTGAATCAGGTTTTAGTGAGTAAAATAAAGAAAATAAAAAAGGGAACTTAAAAAAAAAAAAAAAGAAATCCAAGAAAAGCTAATACAAAGAGAATGTCTGTGAGTTCCCTGTCATGAAGTTTCAGCTGGATGCCTGATAATCCAGTAGATCACTTCTCAAAAAAGAGCCTGAAATTGAACCAGGGACCTTGGGTATGCTAGGCAGGAGTTCTTCTACTGAGCTAGCCTACCTCCTCAGGATACTTAACCTTTCAGAAGGTTATCTGCCCTTTTTCCCTTGGCAGGTTGGATTCCCTGCTGTCCGCTGGATTCCTGCAGATCTGTTGTCTGCCTGTCTCTGCCTCCTCTCTGATGTAATTCTTCTCTTTACTTAGGCAGCTGGGTGTGACAGCCTGCCTGAGGAGACCCTCCTCCCCATTCCTGTAGAGTTGGGGTCCTTTCCAATATTCAAGAGGGGCTTGGCTGGTTAAACCCACGGCAAACAAACCACTCTCCACCCTCCCAGACTCCTCTTCCTCCCATTCACACTCAGGTCAGAGCAGAGGGCCCACTGCTTCTCCTAGGCTCTTTGTCCTGAGGGCGGGGTGCATGTGCCTCTTCCAGCTACAGAGGTGAGAAACTCAAGATTTTCCTTTGGCTTAATCTTTCCAGGACCCTCCTAGATGACTCACAGCACCTTCCTGTTCTATATCTATAGAAAGGAGCTGGCAGGGAGGATGATGTCTGCTCTCCTCACAGAAACAATTTGCCAGGAGTTTTTACACTTGCTTAATATCTCAGGAGTGGGGGAGGGGAGCCCTTCCTGGCAGCCAGGAGGTTTAAAACCTCACAGCTTGTTGGTTAGACTTCTTCCTGTCTTTGTCCCTCACTCTCCTGGGAGTTGTGAAGCAGTGTCCTAGTGTGCTGTACCCCAAAGCAGGTCGCCAAGGCAGCCTTTGACTCTTTCTCCATTGTTTTAGTGAGAGCGGAGCCGTATCTGTTGGCTATGTTCCCACAATCCCCCTTATTTTTATTTTTAAAGGAACTTAGATTACATAATGTTACCTTAAAACAAAAAGGGTTTTCCATATGCCCCACTCCCTCCCCCTTCCCCACCATCCCACGTCAACAGCATCTCTCATTAGTGTGGTACATTTGTCACAACTGATGAATATATATTGAAACTTTGTTACCAACCATGTATTACAGTTTACACCATCGTTTACACTTTGTCCTATACAACCCCACAGGTTATGACAAAATGTACAATGGCCTATATCTGTCACTGCAATGTCATTCAGGACAACTCCAATGTCCCAAAATGTCCCCATAGTACACTTATTCTTTCCTCTCCCATCCCTCAGAACCTCTGGTGGCTTCTGCCTTTATCAATGATAAGAGTTCCTCCATTACTAGAATAATAATAAGCCTATAGTAGAATAATAATAAGTCTAATTTAGTCCATTGTTCATTCCCCAGTCTTGAGGATTTTGGGACCGTGATGTCCACTGCTTCCAATTGTGAGAGAGCTTAGATCCAGTGGGGCAGATGGATGGAACTATCTTGCTTGCAGTTGCAGACACTTCTGTTCCTTGGCTGTAATTTTTAGTAGGCCTTGAATTTCCTAGGATGAGTTTCCTCACCTTGTTTTATTCATTCAAAATTATCTTTGTTCTTCCATATGAACATTGCATTGGACTTAGAGATTAGTTGGGGTCAGATGACTTTTTTGGTAAATTGCTATATAAGTATCTTTATTCTGTTAGATTAATTCTAAGTTCTTTTGTAGTTTTACAATTATTGTAAATGTTATCTTTTTTTTTACCATGTCTTCTGACTTGTTATAAGTGATTTGCAGGAGTATACTGATTTCATTATATTGATTTTGTATCTAGCAGAACATGGTATTGCTGAACATTCTTACTATTTCTTATATTTCATTTATTCTTTTGGATTTTCTCTGCAGACATGAAAAAGCAAAAATTAACACTTTTTCTTCCTTTTGAGTTCTTCTAAATCAATTATTTTTCTTATATCATTGCATTGGCAAAGGCATACAGGACAATATTGATAGAAGTGGTGATACCTGAATTATATTCAATACCTTACAAATATTATTGCTTGTACACCTTGATTTAGTATATGTGGTTATCTTCATTTTAGCAATGAGGAAATTGAATTTCAGGGAAGTTAATAATGTTAATGTTAGAATCAGGATTGGAACTTAGATCTGTCAGACCCAAAGTTCCTTTATTTTGGTAGCAAAAATCAAGTTAAGGATGTTGCTGGTTCCCAGTCTTTCTTTTAAAAATCAACTTTATTGATAGATATTCACAAAGCATATGTCCATTCAAAGTGTACATTAATTTGGTATAATCACATAGTTGTGCATTCATCACATCAATCATTATTAGAGCATTTTCATTACTACAATAATAATAATAATAATAAAATAGACAAAAAATTCTCTATCCCTTAACAATCACCTCTCTCTATCCTTCCCCTGCCATACATAGCTGCTATTTTGTTTCTATTTCTCTAATGTATTTATTTTTTAAACAAATCAATTTTATTGATACATATTAATGAAGCATAAATCCACCCAAAGTGTACAGTCAATGGTATTCAGTATAATTACATAGTTGTACATTTATCACATCTTTCATTTTTAAAGCATTTTTATTATTCCAGTATAATAATAATAATAAACAACAAAAACCAACCAACCAAATAAAACTCATCACCTCTTAGTCTCTCTATGCTTCCCCTGCCATACATAGCTGCTAGTCTGTTTCTTTCTCTTTAGTATATTTGTATTTATATTTTGTAAAAACAGTCTTATATATGTAATAACAGTCATATTCGTATTTTACATAAGGTCTCACTATGTTATACAGTCCCATCTTACATTTTTAAGCTTTTCTTCTAGTAATATGCATGTTCTTAGACTTTCACTTTCATCCACTGTCGTACCCATATAATAACTCTGCTATTCACAAACACTATGATGTGCTCTCACCATTTCCATTCACTTTCAAAGATATTTAAGTAATGTTTTAACAGATTCTGCACAGATTAACCTTCAACTTTCCATTCTCTACCCTAACTGATTTTCTGGTGACCTATATTCTAATGATTAATTCCATGAGCTTATGTAATATATTATGTTCATAACAGCACAGTCATAAAGTATTTGTCCTTTTGTATATGGCTTTTTTCTCTCAACAATAATGTCCTCCAGGTTCATCCATATTGTCATATGCTTCATGATTTCATTTGTTCTTAAAGCTGCATAATAGTCTATCATATGTATACACCACAATTTGTTCATCCATTCGTCAATTGACGGACACCTGGGTTGTTTCCACTTTTTTGGCAATTGTGAATAATGCCACTATGAACATTGGTGTACAGAGATGTCTATTCATGTCACTACTCTTAGATCTTCTGGGTATATATCTAGTAGATGTATTGCTGGGTCATAGGGCAACTCTATATTCAACTTCCTTATGAACTGCCAAACAAACTTCCACAGTGGCTACATTCCCAACAACACTGAAAAAGCATTCCTATCTTTCCACATCCTCTTCAACTTTTGCAGTTTTTTACTTTTTAATAGTGGCTAGGCTAATAGATGTCAAATGATATCTGATTGTGGTTTTGATTTGCATTTCCCTAATTGTTAGTGATGTTGAACATTTTTTCATGTGTTTCTTCACCATTTGTGTTTCTTCTTTGGACAATTATCTTTTCAAGTCTTTTGCACATTTTTTATTGGGTAGTTTGTCTTTTTACTGTTAAGTTGTATGATCTTTTTATATATCATGGATATTAAACGCCTATTGGATATGTGATTGTCAAATATTTTCTCCCATTGAGTTGGCTACATTTTCATCCTTTTGACAAAGTCCTTTAAGATGCAAAAGTGTTTAATTTTGAGGCATTCTTATTTATTTACTTTTTCTTTTGTTGCCCGTGCTTTAGGGTAAGGTTTAAGAAACTACCACCTGCCACAACATCTTGAAGAGGTTTTCCTATATTTTCTTCTAAGAGTTGTATGGTTGTCACTTTTACATTTAGGCCCTTGATACATTCTGGGTTAATTTTTATATGAGGTGTAAGATAGGAGTCCTCTTAATTTCTTTTGGATATGGCTATCCAGTTCTCTCAGCACTATTTGTTGAATAGACTGTTCTGGCCCAGCTGGGAGGGCTGGCCCACTTTTCAAAAATCACTTGACTCTAGATATGAGGATCTATATCTGAGTTCTCATTTTGGTTCCATTGGTCATGCCAGTACCATGATGTTTTAACCACTATAGCTAAATAGTATGCTTTAAAGTCAGGAAGTGAGAGTCCTCCAACTTTGTTCTTCTTTTTTTAAGGTATTTTGGGCTGTTGGGGTGTTTAAGGTATTTTGGGCTATTTGATAATTGGCTTTTCCATTTCTGTGAAATATGCTGCTGGGATTTTTATTGCGCTGCATCTGCAATTCAGTTTGGGTATAATTGACTTCTTAATGATACTTAGTCTTCCAATCCATGGACATGTAATGTCCTTTAATTTATTTGGGTCTTCTTTGGTTTCTTTTATCAATGTTTTGTATTCTTCTGAATGCAGGTCTTTTATATCCTTGGTTAAGTTTATTCCCAAATATTTGATTTTTTTAGTCACTATTGTAAGTGGAATTTTTTTCTGAATTCCTCTTCTGATTGCACATCAGTAGTGTATAGAAATGCTATTATTTTTGCAAAGTAATCTTGTATTCTACCACTTTGCTGAACCTGTCTATTCTAGTAACTTTATTGTGGAGTTGTCAGGATTTTATAGATATAGGATCATACCTTCAGTAAATAGTGGAAGTTTTACTTTTTTCTTTTCTATTTAGGTGCCTTTTATTTCTTTGTCTAGGCTAATTGCTTTAGCTAGAACTTCTAATGCAATATTGAATAACACTGGTGACAGTGTGCATCTTTGTCTTCTTCCTGATAACAGCAGGAAAGTTTGCAGTCTTTCACCATTGAGTTCATTACTAGTTCTGGTTTTTCGTATATGCACTTTGCTGTATTGAGAAAACTTCTTTCTATTTATTATCTTTTGGGGTGTTTTTCTCAAAAAAGGGTGCTGTATTTTGTCAAATGACTTTTCTTCATTAATTGACAAGATCATATGATTTTTCTTCTTCAATTTATCAATCTGGTATATTACACTGATTTTCTTGTGTTGAACTATCTTTGCCTATCTGGGATAAAACCCACTTGATTGTGGTATATAATTCTTTTAATGTGCTTTTGGATTAGGTTTGCAGGTATTTTTTTGAGGATTTTTGCATCTATATTCATTAGATATATTGACTTATAATTTTCTTATTTCCAAGTAAGTTTATTTGGTTTTGTTGTTGGTGTGATATTAGCTGCATAGAATGAGTTGGTAGCATTCTTTCCTGTTTAATTTTTTGGAAGAGCTGGGGCAAGTTTGGTTTTAGATTGTCTTTGAATGAGTGGTAAAATTCACCTGTGAAGCCATATGGTCAGGGGTTTTCATTTTTCGTTTTTGATGACTGTTTCAATCTCTTCACTGTGATTGATTTGTTGAGGTCTTCTATTGCTTCTAGGATTAGGATTTGTGAGTTTCTAGGAATTTTTTCATCTCATCTACATTGTCTAGTTTTTTGGCATACAGTTGTTCATCATATATTCTTATGAATTTTCTTATTTCTGTAGGGTCTGTGGTAATGTCCCACCTCTCACTTCTGATTTTAATTATTTGCCTCTTTCCTCTTTTTTCCTTTGTCAGTCTAGCTAAGGGATAGTAGATTTTCTTGAACTCTTTAAATGACCAAATTTTGATTTTGTTGATTCTATTTTTTTCTTCTCAATTTCATTTATTTCTGCTCTGATCTTTACTATTTCTTTTCTTCAGCTTGGTTTGGGATTAGTTTGCTGTTCTTTATTCATTTCCTCCATGTATGCAATTAGATCTTCAAATTTAGCTCTGTATTCTTCTTTTACTGTAAGCAATGAATGCTATAAATTTCCCTCTCAGAACTGCCTTTGTGGTGTCTCATAGGTTTTGATATGTTGTGTTCTCATTTTCATTTATATCAAGATATTTACTGAATTCTCTTGCAATCTCTTCTTATTATAATTTTCACTGATGATTTTAGAGTGTGTTATTTAATCTCCATATTTTCATTAATTTTCCCCTTTTCTGTCAATTATTGATTCCCAGCTTTATTCTGTTATGGTCAGAGAAAATGTTTTGTATAATTTCAATCTTTTAAAATTTATTGAGACCTGTCTTGTGACCAAACATATGGTCTATCTTGGAGAGGGATAACGAGCACTTGAAAAGAATGTATATCCTGCTGTTTTGGGGTGCAATGCCCTATAGATGTCTCTTAGGTCTAGTTCATTTATCATATTATTCAAGTTCTCTGTTTCTTTATATATCCTCTGTCCAGATATTCTGTCCAATACTGAGAATGGTGTATTGAAGTCCCCAACTATTATTGTAGAGACATCTATTTCTCCCTTCACTTTTACCAATGTAACTTGGGACACTCAGGTTGGGTGCATAAATATTTAGTACAGTTATTTCTTCTTGGAGAATTGCCCATTTTATTAATATATAATGACATTCTTCATCCTTTATAATTAAGAGTTTTGCATTTCAAATCTATTTTGTTGGATATTAGTATTCCTACTCTAGCTCTTCTTTGGTTGCTATTTGCATGGAATATCTTTTTCTGATCTTTCACGTTTAAATTGGTTCCATCCTTACATCTGAGGTGGGTCTTTTGTAGACAACATATAGATGCCTCATATTTTTATTCATTCTATCAGTCTGTGTCATTTGATTGAAGAGTTCAAACCATTAACATTTAAGGTTATTACTGAAAACCATTACTTACTTCATCCATTTTGTGCTTTTGCTCTCTGTCATCATATTGTTCTATACCTGTCTTTTTATTCTTAATTTATCCCTCCTAATAATCTTTTTAAAATAGATTTTTAATTTATTTTTAAAAGATACATAGATCACACAACATGCTATATTAAAAAATAAAGGAGATTCCTATATGCCCCACTCCCCACACCCCCCACTTTTCCCACATCAACAACTTTCATTAGTGTGGTGCATTTATTGCTTTTGATAAATACATTTTGGAGCACTGCTACACAGCATAGATTATAGTTTACATTGTACTTTACACTCTCTCCCAGTCCATTCAGTGGGTTATGGCAGGATATTTAATGACCTGCATCTGTCCCTGCAGGGTCATTCAGGACAATTCCAAGTCCCAAAAATCCCTCCACATTACACATCTTTTTTCCCTCTCCCTACTTTCAGCAACTCCAGTGGCCACTGTCTCCATGTCAGTGGTATAATTTCTTCCATTCCTAGAGTCACAATAATTCTATAGTGGAATACCAGTAAGTCCACTCTAGTCCATATTTTATTCCCCAATCTTGAGGACACTAGGATGGTGATGTCCACTCCACCTCTTAATTAGGAGGGGACTTTGATTCCACATGGCTGATGGATGGGACTCTCCTGCTTGCAGTTGCAGATGCTCTCATTTCTTAGTATGGTGATTATCCATCCTTAGTTCCCTGTCACCTGGCCTGGGTAAGTCCAACAAACTGGAAAGTAGGTGTTGCAACTCTGCTGAAGCTCAGGGCCCAGCTGCCACAGAGGTTCAAATCTCTTGGACATGTACCAACTCCAGTGCCAACCACAGGTTCAGTAAAAGGAACAGAAGAGGCACGTGTAGAGAAGGTTTATCTGAGTCCAACTCTGTCACACTCAGGAGCACAAATTTCCAAGTGGGCCCACTGGCAAGGCACCAAACTCTGGAACCATCTTACATGGCTGTAGGTACCTGGGTGTCCCTGTAGCCCTCAGGAGCACCACTACCTGGGGTAGTATATACTTTGTCTGTAAGCTCCTGCTAAGATGTGAATAAGTGCAACCCCTTTGATGACCTCCTGATTCATTTTGAAGTCTCTTATCCATATAAACTCATTTGTCTTCACCATTTCCCCCTTTTGTTCAAGGTCTTTTTCCAGTTGTGTCACCAGTCAATGCCTGGTAGTAATCCCTCAGTGCCAGGGAGGCTTATCCCTGAGAATCATGTCTCATGCTGGGGGTTAGGTAATGCATGTATATGCTGAGTTTGGCTTAGAGAGCCTTCCTAATAATCTTTCTTTCTATGCTCTTCACCAAATCCCATCCCATTGTTTTACTTTCAAGCTGCAGCACTTCCTTAAGTATCTCTTGTAATTTTGGTCTTTTGCTAACATATTCTGTCAGTTTGTGTCTGTCTGTGAAGATTTTGAACTGGACTGTTTTGCCAGATAAAGAATTCTTGGTTGGCAGTTTTCCCTTTTCAGTACCTTAAACCATACCACTTTCTTCTTGCCTCCATGGTTTGTGGTGAGAGGTTGGCACTTAATCTTATTGAGTTTCCCTTGTATGTGATGCTTTGCTTTTCTCTTGTTGCTTTCAGAATCCTCTCTTTATCTCTGTCATTCTGAATAGTATGTGTCTCAGGGTAGGTCTATTTGGATTTATTCTGTTTGGGATGTGCTTTCCTTCTTGGATATTGATACTTATGTCTTTCATAAGGGATGGGAAGTTTTCAGTTATTTCTTCAAATATTCTTTTTGCCCTTTTCCATTCTCTCCTCCTTCTGGGACACTGATAATGTAAATGTGTGTTTTCCATTGTCATTTAATTCCTTGAGACTCCGTACCATTTTTTCTCTTCTCTTTCTGTTCTCCTGTCTTTTCCAACTCAGGTGTTCTGTTTTTGAAATGAGTAATTCTGTCTTTGAGAAACTCAAATCTGCTCTAATGTGCCTCTCATGTATTTTTAATCTCATCCATCATGTTATTCAAATCCCATAAGGTCTGTTACTTTTCTTTGCAGACTTTCAATTTGTCTTTATGCCCACCCAGTTTTTAAAAAAAATATCCTTTATATCTTTAGTCATATCTTTCTCAAATCTTTGAATTGATTTAGGAGGGTTGTGTGATTATCACTGATTAATTGTCTTAATATTTATATCTTTTCAGGTTATTTGGTTTGTTCCTTTGGCTGGGCCATCTCTTCCTTTTTCCTTCTATGGCTTATAATTTTTTGCTGATATCTAGGTATCTGAATATGTTTATGAATTTGCTCTGATGGTCAATCTCTTTCTTGCCTATTGTTTTTTTCACAGCTCTTCTTTGCTCTTTGGTTCAACTTATTTAAATCTTTCAGTTTTTGTCCATTCAATTGCCAGGCCAGCCAGCCAGCTACACTTATTGGTGCACCTTTCCCATGGAGGTGTTTCAGTCTTGGCTTTCCTGTGTTTTGGTCTGTCCAGATCCAAGATTCAAAGTGGGCTCTGCTGGCCAAATTCACTGAAGTAAAATCCCCAACTCCTCTTCCCTTTTCCTTTGAAATAGCTGAGTGGGAGGAAGATGTGTGTTTCCCTCCCAGTCAGTGGCAGTGAGCCAGAGGTTTTTACCCCAGCTTAATATAGTGGGAGTGGTTGAGGGGAGCCCTTTCCTGCTGCTGTGGGGGTTTCATAACTCAGGTTTGTTGTTTTGGGTTCTTCATTTCTCTGTTCTTCACCCCCCTGGGTGTTGTGTAGCACTGTCCTCTTCTGCTGACTCTCTAGGTAGGTTCCTCAGACAGCTTTTGGTTCTTTCTCTGTTATTTTTGTGAATATTGAGCCCGGCCTACTTAGTCTGACTCCATAGTCTTCCCACAATCCTCCAATGTATTTTTAAACACTTCTACTGTGCCTTTCATCCCCATGATTTCTGTTATGTTTCCCTTTTTGGGGGATGTTGGGGATTGACCCCACGACCTCGTACATGGGAAGCGGTCTCTCAACCACTTTGTTACATCTGGCCCCCTGTTATGTTTCTTTTACTTCTTCAGGTTCTTCTTTATGCTCACACATTGTCCTCTTAATATCCTTTATCTCTTTAGCCATATTTTCCTTCATGTCTTTGAATTGATTTAGGAAATTTATTTGACCATCTTTTGATTAGTGCTTCCAACTTCTGAGTCTCCTCTACCATCCTCCAGAACTCTAAGAATGTGGGATTAGTCCTTTATTTCATAAATCTCTGGGGAGGTTTCAGGGGGTGTCTCTTGTCACCGTGTTATGATGACATCATCTCAGTACCCATTGCCTTATTCACCAGGAGAATACAGAGAACCACTGAATTTTGCATACAATATAAAGAGATTATTGTACTCACTGAAGTTCCTCCATGATCTCATAGCTCTGATGTAGAGAAATACTTGAAAAAATGTGTGTTGTATAATATTAGAGGGTGCTTTATAGCTATTATTATGGTTAATTCCTGTAGCAACATTGTGATATAGGTATTAAATCTATTTTCAGATGAGTAAATTAAGACTGTGTTTTATTAACTCACTCAGTGTCATGCAGGCAATAAATGGAAAGCTACAATGAGATCCCCTCCTGGGGCCTGGTTTCCCAAGCCTGTGATCATTCCGTACATGACTCTAACTTCCTCTAGGGAACATTGCTATAATCAGTTATGATTTCTAACAGTTAATTTAAAAATGAACTTTTGAAACATAACTTGTAATGAGTTTAACTGTGCTAATCTGTCATACCTGATAAATTATGATTTGTTAAACTTTGTTTATAGGTTGAGTTATGGAGTATCTTGGGAGCATCTATAAAAATTGCTTTTGGAACCGTTTGTGGATGAGATTGTACCTAAAGTTTTTAAGTTGTCTAAGGACAGACCAACTTCCTATTGTGTTATTGATATGCTAAATTAATTTTACCCATATATTGTGGCAGGTTTTTTAAGGACCTCTACCGCACCATGTACTGGCTGATGAAGCCAGTTTGTTAGTATGAGTTCGAGAGCAATAAAAGTCCATTTATCTAAACATGTTCTATAATAAATTGCTTTAACTAATCAAGCAGGACTTATCCTTATTTAGAAGAATTAGTGAGGTTTTACTCAATTAGGCTTGATGTCAAGTTAATTTTTCCCCATTAGCATAATGAAGAATTGCTGTGTTGCTGTCATGCATGCTGACTGATTTTTAAAATTGAGAATGAATGCCAACATAGTTTTCTTTTAAGAAATGAGGGAAAAATATTAAAGGTTCAAGCAAAATTTTTTTGAGCATCAGAAAGTGTTGTGTAGTCCAATTGCATAGAAAGCACAGTTGCAAACTAGTGTAAGTAATGAAAAATATTTAATACATATTCTGTTGTTGGTGCCACTTTATTATCACTTTGTACAAGTTTTTTTTTTTCCATGTTGGATTATAAAGAATGTCCATGTCATAATTATGGGACTAGCTAGAGTATCTTTCTTTTTTTTCTTGGCTTCTAATATTTGCCATTTAAACATATTTATATAGTGCTATATTCTTTACATGCTACATTCTACAGTTTGGAAATACTGGGCCAACACCTGGTGAGTACTTTTTACTCAGTTGATTGCATGAAGGGAAATTTGCCAAAGCATGAGGTGTTTTATTATTATAATAATTGAAATCCCTGTCCCAGGACAAGTACTTGGGGAAACAGAATTTATGCTATATTCTTTTATTCCATGTTATATTTAGTCTATATATTTCAGAATAGGGATCTTATATGAGAAAGAACATAAAGTTAAGCTTCCTACAAATTAAGTGTGGTCTTGCCAAAATGTTTTTCGAGTTTGATATTTTACAATAGAGTGTTAGCAGACTGCCGCATACATACACACACATTCACACACATATCCCTGTAGATATACATCTGTCTCTATATTCAGATCTGTTCAATTTTATGTCTGATAAAAATGTCCAGGCCACAAATACCATTTTTATAACTACTGATAGATACTTCACTGATAACCTTAGTGAATAAAAAATTGCGGGTGGGGAGCAGAAGTAGCTAGTGGTTGAATGCCTGATTCCCAAATATGAGGTCCGAGGTTCTATGCCCTGTACATTCTAAATGCAAAAAAACCCCAAAACCAAACAAAACAAAAAACCGGGCAAAAATACCATCTCTCATTGGGGAGCAGATGTAGCTCAGTGGTTGAGTGCCTACTTTCCATGTACAAGGTCCTGAATTTATTCCCTGATACCTCCTAAAAAAATAATTGAAGGTGTTTGGAGACCAAATTAATTGCACACTCTTAATAAATATACCCTCAAGTTAGAATAAAAATCATTGACTTGGTGGTGAAACTTGATTTTACTCTTTGCCTGCTTTTTAGATAGGGAATTTAACTGCTTTATTGAGGACCTTAGTCCAATTTAATAAATGACTTCATATTTATTTTTATCAGCTATGGTGATTCTTTCCTGCCTTTGACTTTGTTCACCATGCTAATCATCAGCCTAATTTATTCAGAAGTATTGCAAGTTTTGAGTTCTTATCAGTAGGAAGACCAATGTGTGAGCCCAGTTCTCTTTTAAGTGGCTGGAATATTAGTGCTTTTTATTTCTATTGGATACCAGAATACTCAAATAAAAAAGAAAAGACTTTATTTTACTGCATCCCTTTCTATTTAGGAATATCAAAGAGCTTAATGAATGTGACTTTATAAAACTTTTGTAGCAGCTCACTGAAGGTGGACTAAGATTAGAATCATACAATAGCTAAGAAAGCATCAGTGAAGATTACCTTTGAAGGTTCCATGAACCATTTAGGTCTATGGTCTGATGTTTTGTATTTCACTTCTTTTACTAGTAGGTTACAAAATACATGTCAGAAAAGCTAAAGTGAGACATCATCAATAATAGTTTTCAAGGCTGAAAAATAAACAGTCAAATGTATGCTGGTTTTGCATTTGGAAAATAGATTTATACCACACTCTTCCTGGGCAGACATCACTTTTGCAACAGTAGTTCACTTTTCTCCTAATTATTTTTAGTGTTTGTGACTTTGACAAAAGTATCAGAGTTATGCAATATTAGAACAATAATGGTGATCTTAAATTGGGCTTCCATGTTGCAGCAAACTTCTTTTGTGGTAAAATTTCATGTTTTGAAACCCTAGTCCACAGGCTAGATCAATGAAATTATAGTCAAGGTGAGGAAGATGGTATTCAATCATGCATCCTGTCATTTTTTAATGCATGATGTATCACCTGCCAAATGTCAGGCTCTGTTCTATACTATGGAGATCCCATAGTGAAGTAGAAAAAGTTCCTACTCTCCTGGCACTTTTGTTCATTCCATTGGGGCATACAGCCCAACACCAAAGGGTTACAAATGCTGTGCCGGGAATTGAAATGTGATGTGATGGGTTTTAGGTGGCTACTTCACTTTGGATGGTCAGGAATGGCCACTTTGAGGAGGAAACATTTAACCTAAAAATCTGGATTGTAAGAAGGAACTAGTCATGCAAAGAGCAAACAGAAGAATGTTAAGGCCAAGGAAATAATCAGTGCAAAGTTTGTATGGTAGGAAAGAACTTGGTCAGTTTTAGGAACAGAGAAGAAGATAGAGTAGATTGGGCACAGCAGATGCTGGTATAAAATGACATTGGAGAAAATTGTAAATCATAACCCATTTTAATGTTAGAGTAGTAATGATCTTAAATAAATCTCTGGTTCTAAAATGCTATTTCGTTTTATGTAACAAACTTAGGAAGGGCCAGTCAAGAAAACAACTGTATTTTTCCATCTGTCCTCGCAGTCTGTAAACAACAGGTTATATAAAGTAGATTTTAAAACTGAGGTTGGTGTCCTCTTCTACCCCCTGTCATCAGAGGTATTTAAAGTGGAAGGAGTGGGTGGGGTGGGGTATGGTATATATGGGAACCTCTTATATTTTTTAAGGTAACTTTTTTTGTGATCTGTGTATTTTCAAAAAAATACAATTAAAAAATAAATAAAAGTAAAAAAAATAAAGTGTATCTAAAGTAACAAACCTCAGAATATCAGCTTACTGTATGCTACTCGAAACCAAAGATACTTAAATCATTGGCACCTTCCAGCATGGAAGTTGGCAAATAGCAATAAAATAATCCTTCATTACAATAATAAACTACTGAACTCAGAAATTTCTTATCTAAAAATCTTAGAGTTTCCTCGACCAGGCTTTTTAGTTCTTAGTGCATAGGCTTAGGAGTCACATAGCCTATGTTTAAGTCATGGCTTTTCCATTTTTCTAGCTCTGTGGCTTTGGGTCAAGTCCTTACCTCAATTAATCTCATTTATTTCATCTGTAATAATGGTGATAGTACTACTCATTGAAGGGTATTTAGTTGCAAACAGTAAGCCCTCAATATTAGTTGCCTTTGTTGTTACTACTTTTATTTATTTATATTAAATTTATATATGTATGTATGTATGTATTTATTTATCCCCTCCCCACCTTGCTGTCTGCTCTCTGCGTCTGTTTGTTGTGTGTGCTCTGTTCTGTCTTCTTTTTTAGGAGGCATCCAGAACCAAACCTGAGACATCCCTGTGAGAGGGAGGTGCCCAAATGCTTGAGCCACATCCACTGTCTGCTTTTGGAGTCTCTTGTTGTGTTTCCTCGTTCTTTCTCCTTGTTGTGTCATGTTGTCAGCTTACCATGCCAGCCCCGTCTTGTCAGCTTGCTGTCTTGCTTGTTTCCTTTAGCAGGTACCGGGAACTGAACCCGGGATCTCCCCTGTGTTAGGTGGTCACTCAACCTCTTGAGTCACATCTACTTCCCTACTTTTACTTTTAAGTTTTATCCACTGCCCCTAAACAATCTTCTGAAGAATGTATCTCATGCAAGGTGACTGCTGATGAACATCTGCTGCTCTTTCATGGTCACTGGGATACAGGTAGAAGCCCTCTGTCATCTATTGACTAGAGTATCATTTCAAGCACAAAAACTTGCTCCCCTCCCCATCATTTATTTAAAAGAAACATTTATTGAATGTCTACTAAATTCTAAACCCTGGGCTAAAATGAAAATGAAATCATCCTTGTCTTCGAAGATTTATCTAGTTTTACACTTTTAGGTTGCTAAGAATTGACAAACCACAAACAAAAACACTTCTATACTTTGTGAGTTTTATATTATATAGATGGACTAAGTTGAGATTGATTAACGGACATTTTTCTGTGCATGCCCTTTATACATTGTGCATGAATGGGTTTACTCTTTGGAAAGATTGAAATAGATAATTCATGTGACAATGATTTTTGAAGCTGTGATGAGGTAAAACATATTTTTACATTTTTAATTATTGTCAACAAATAATCACTGAGTATCTGCAGAGCTAGATACTGGGTAAACAGAATGAACAACACAGAAAATAAAACCCTGCATTTCCTAGAGATCACGGACTTAGCTTGTTTGGCATAGGGGTTCAAATCTTGGTTCTGCCCCTTTATAGAGATGAGACTTCAGGCAAGCTACTTAATGTCTCTGTATCTCAGTTTTCCCCTTTGTAAAACAGTGGTAACTCATGAGCTTACTGTGAGGATTCACTTGGTATGTATAAAATGCTTAGAACAGTGCCAGGAATGTAATGAGCAGTGAGTATGTTAAAGTACAATTATTGTCACTGTTACTGTTCTGTACTCTGTTGGTATGTCCTGTATCTTCCATGCTCAACTCTCTCGTATACAGCTTCCTTTTTTAAAACATTGTTCACCAAATCTTCAGAGTGCCACAGTTCCATCTTTAAGAGTAATTGAGGTCCTGGTACACTTATCCCCTGGGTATTCTCACCCTCACTCTGCACCTATGGAGTAGACATGGGCTCTACTTTTCAAAACGATTGAAATAAAGACCACGGTGCTTGTTGTCCCCGCACAGAGGACAGTTTCTTGTTTCTGTTTGTATATGGCTCACTTTGTTCTCTGCTGAAAGGCTGCCGACTTCTTGCCACCTCTATTATGGTCTAATTGCCAATTCTTTCACGGTGGCTGCAGATAACTCTTGCTCTCTTCCCTCTTCTCATCTATCATTCTTTGCCTCTTTACCACTTTTCCCAAGCTTATTGCCCTCAGAGCCTTGTGTTTCTCGATCTTCTCTGGCAGTCAGAGAATACTTTCTCTTTTTTGGAAGGGCGAATCGATCATTTCTAGTGCATTGAGTGGGATCTTCAGTGGTTCATCTCTTCTAGACATAATTCATGTCAAACAATGAGTACACAACAGGCGGCTGTCACTTGGGGTTCAGTTCCTCCTCTGAATTACTCTGGAAGCCTTGGTGCTGAGTAATACAGATATTCCTGCATTTTGGAAGCACTACTTTTCAGGATACTAGCAACCAGTTTCTCCAATTTACATTAAAATTTAACCAGTTTCCTGGTGTTTTCTGACTCCCTTTAAGACTCCTCAGTACCAATGAGAGTTGTGTGAGCTGGGGAGTTCATTATATGGCCTTTTATAAGAAGTGATATCCTGTTTTCGATATGTACCAGGACTTTAATGCTATCCTCATTTGTAACAACAGTAGGCAGCTTTTAGAGTGGTGTAAATAGGCCATTAGAGTAACTGTAAATATTTAATTAGTATATACTTTAAATTCCATTGGCAAAATAGTAGCTGATTTCTTGAAAACCCTTCAGGTTTCTCCTAAATTATTTTTTCAAGGAGGTAAAATGATATTGTCCCAAACTGAAAATGAAAGATAATCACTGCAGCTTCTGAAGACCAAAACAACTTTGCTCACATTTCACAGAACAGGTGGAGAGAAAGGAAAGAGTTTTCATGGTTTCTAGAAATTGTTATTTTCCTGTTATTGGCTATATTCATTAGCAAAGGAGTTTTAGAAATAGTTATGAGGTTTTCCTGAAGCCAAATGACTAGAGACTAAGAGCATTTCCATTATATTTGGTTATATGCATTGAAGGTAGATTAATTTCCCCTTTCTCATATGAAGTTCCATTTTGGTTATAGTGAGCTGAGACTGACATCACGGTGAGGGAAAGGATAAGGGAACTACCAGCTACAAAGTACCAGCCTTGAGTTCTCTAGAAAATCTAGCTATAGAAGCAAAGCACATTAAAATTTTACATGTGTAGAGTGCCTTTACCTCTTCATAATACATAATACTTTAATACTTTAATATCTATATAATTCTTTTTTGTTACTTTACCTATTAAAACATATTAATAGTCTATATAGAGTCAGTGAATGCCTTGTAATGGGAAAAACATTAGACTTTAGTGTCATGCTCCTTCTAGAAAGAGTTGGTATGTTCAAATAAGGATAAATAAAAAGTAGAGAAAAAAGTTATTTCCTGATGGACAACTTACACTCAACTTAGAATTAATAGAGGAGGGGTTATTCCCAAAGGGATAATTTACAAAACTGTGAGTGGGATGTAGAGTGCAATAACCTGGGGCTGGTAAGAGTGGAGCTATTAACCTATGTCCAAAGGGAAAAGGAAGGATGCCCAAAGGGAAAAGGAAGTTACTTGAACCTGACAGGAGCCACTGTGATCTTTAATTGGAGATATTGCCAGTCCAAGTTACTCCTCAAGTCAGAAACTAAGGGAAGAAATTGCCCTCTCATTTCCTCCAATTTTGATTGGAGTTCTTTGACCAGAACCAACTCAGAGCCAACTCAGAGCCAGTGGCATGGCAGTCTTTTTTTTTTTTTTAATCAGTTTTTTTTTCTTTTTTTTTTTATTGACTTTGTAATAATATTACATTAAAAATATATATGTGAGGTCCCATTCAACCCCACCCCCCCACCCCACCTCTCCCCCCCGCAGCAACACTCGTTCCCATCATCATGACACATCCATTGGATTTGGTACGTACATCTTTGGGCACCTCTGCACCTCATGGTCAATGGTCCACATCATGGCCCATACTCTCCCCCATTCCATCCAGTGGGCCCTGTGAGGATTTACAATGTCCGGTGATTGCCTCTGAAGCACCATCCAGGGCAGCTCCATGTCCCAAAGACGCCTCCACCTCTCATCTCTTCCTGCCTTTCCCCATACCCATCAGCCACCATGTCCACTTTCCCCAATCCAATGCCACCTCTTCTATGTGGACATTGGATTGGTTGTGTCCATTGCACCTCTATGTCAAGAGGAGGCTCAGATTCCACATGGATGCTGGATGCAATCCTCCCACTTTCAGTTGTAATCACTCTAGGCTCCATGGTGTGGTGGTTGTCCTTCTTCAACTCCATCTTAGCTGAGTGTGGTAAGTCCAAAAAATCAGATTGTAGGTGCTGGAGTCTGTTGAGGCTCAGGACCTGGCTATCACATTGTCAGTCCAGAGATTCAAATCCCCTAAATATATCTTAAACCCCAACACTAACTGCACCTCCAGCACATTAGCATGAAAGTCTTATGAAGGGAGATCCCATCTGAGTCCAGATTCATCACACATAAACACCATTTCCAAAGAGGGGCCATCTGACCTGGTAGTTAACCCCATTGGGCATGGCAGTCTTTTGATAGAGCCCATACTTCTTGGACTGGAAAGCTGGGAATAAAAGTGTGGAAATTGGATCTGGAGGGCGAAATGAACGCTATATGGCATATTCCCCCTTTTGTACCATCAACCTCTGAGTACATGCCCCCAACACAGGGATGCACAAAGTCCCATCAACTACCATAGCATTATCATGTGATATCATTTCAGTTATATTGCAACTTGGATCTAAAATGTTGGCCACCATCAGTGTTCTTTATATAGAATAGTGGGAGAGAGAGAAAAGAGGCTTGTAGCTGCTCCTTACTTCTATACCTGGTCCTGAGACCTAAGCTGGTAATCATAACTTCCTCCTTCTACTACACATTCTAAGTTTACTTCACTGTCTGTCATCATCTTGACTGGCTGGGGTCCTTTTCCAAGTGGGTGACCCAAGCCTTCATTCCTGCTAGATACGCATGTGTGGTGGTATTTATTGGGTTACTGGCATTTCCCCTTGACCAGATCTATTGGGAAGGAAGTAGTGGGAGGTGTCCAGAGAATTTCCTGAGTTCCTAGCATTGTCCTTGTTCGCATTCTGTAACAGCAACTCAATTCTCTTGATCAATGGGTACCATTATCCTAACTAATATAGTGATTTCCTCATCTGCACCAAAATTGCAGGTATTAGTCTCTACTTTCAATTAATCAGAAAATGGCATAGGGGTTAACTGATGGAAGCATTACTCCTTTGGTCACTAGGACTTTCAAACCCAAGATCTTGGGGATAGGAAGCTAGAATCTTCAAGTGGGTTAGTAGGTATAAAAGATTGGCTACGTTCATCTTCACCTCATTTTTCTAGGATCTGTGCTTCCTCTATATGGGAGATGGCATCATATATTTACTTGCTGGTTTGAAGCATATAGCTATATCCTATTGGTAGATTTCCATCCTCTCAGGATGTTATCTCTCGGTCTGCACCCTGATGTGTCTTCAGCAGGGCATTACATAGTTTTATCAAGCTACTTTCTTCTAGATAAGAGGGCAGATGACATGTTTGGTGAATTCTAACCAAACATGAGCCTATTGTCTCACTACTTTTTTTTTGGTCTCTCTACTACTTTTGATGAAAAATAGTCTGGAGGCAATTTGTGCCATGGCTGTATAATAGGCATATTCTAAATCTGTGAATTATGGTGCTAGCAGAAGCACTGAAGGCAGGTAAAGAATATCGTAAGTGTCTATCCTTGTAAGTACAAGGAATACCCCCACTATGATGAGAGGGACCCAATGTAATCATCCTGTTATGACAGATAGCCAACTGGCTCCCCTTACTCCATTGGACAATGGTGACTTTTGAGGGATTCTAATTGACTTTGGCTTTTGACAGGTTGGGTGATCTTCAGTGCTGATCAACCCTGGTAAGGGAAAAATGCTTAATCTGTGAATAACTTCTCTCCTCACCACTATGGCCCCTTTGTGTATGGGCTCATTAAGCAAATGTTCTGTGGCTGATGAAAGAGACTGTGTGACATTTATAATCAGGCCTTCTCTTTCATTTGATTATTGAGGTAATCCTTGGAGACGTTAAACACACACAAACACACACAAAAGGAGCACTTCAGTGAGGTATTTCATCCTCTTGGAGGGAAATGATGCATATTTCAATGCCAACAAAACCTGGCAGGCAGCCTGTTTCACTAACTTCACCTTGTTCACCAATAATAACTCCCAAGGCCTCATGGATTCACTTTTCCCTCTTGTTTTTCTAACCTTCCCAACCCCTCTCATGGGTTTATTGTTTTATTTTGTGAGTATTAAAATAATATATAATGAGTGCAAAAATTCAGAACATCTAGAAAAGATTAAAAAAAAATTTTTCTAGAGTACTGTTTCCCAGAAAGAACCATGATGAGCATTTTTGTATATACTCTTCCAGATATATTTGTACTTAGAACATCCTGCAATTATAATGATTTTTATTTTTACAAAAGGTGTCTACTACACATGCAGTCTTATAATTTTTTTCTGAACCTTATATTTTGTACATGGTAAAAATAGATATTCATCCTCTATACTACCCTGCATAGTACTTTGGAGCAGGGATAAAACATTACTTATATGATCCTTATCCAACAGCAGGATAGCCAAGTCATTTCTGTGTCTTTTTCTCTCCAGCTCCTCTTCTTCCTCCTCTTCTTCCTTGTCCTCCTCCTTTTCTACTCCTACTCCTCTATCTCCTCCTTTTGTGCTTCCATGACTCCTATTGCTTTCTTCATTTTAATAATTTTAAACACTTCAATTCCTTCATTTCTCATTTTAATCTTTGTACTTAAAAGAAAAAATCTTTTGCTTTCTTCCTCTCCAAATTTATGTTGGGATTCTCCCTAATTTCCCCTCTATTTTTTAAAATATATATTTTATTGAAGTATATCATTCCTACATGAACATGCATAAACAATAAGTGTATAGTAAAGATTGCGAACTTGCAAAATAAACATACATAACATTAAACAGGGGTCTCATACATCATCCCTCCACATTGCATTGTTGTGAAACAGTTGTTACAAACTATGCAAGAGCATCATTAAAATATTACTACTAACTATATTCCTTATCTTACATTTCTTATATTATTCCCCCAACACACCCTATTTTTTAAAAATATATTTTTATTGCAGAGGTTGTGTACTTGCAAAACAATCATACACATATGTAGAATTTCCATACAACACCCCTTCCCCAACACACCACATCATGGTGGAACATTTGTTACAAATTATGAGATAATATCATCAGACTATTACTACCAACCATGGTCCACAGTGTGCATTTGGCACACTTTTCCCATACACCTCCATTATCAACACAGTACATCTTTGGCATTGATGCAAGAATGTTATAGTATTGCTGTTAACCACAGTCTATACGTCATACCAACTGTAGTTTTCCCATGCTTCTTCACATTCCCACCATCCTGCAATAGTGATGTACATCTGCTCTAGCTCACAGAAGAACACTCTTGCATTTGTATCCTCAACCACAATTCTCATCCACCTCTGGGTTCACTGTGTTATTCAGTCCCTAGATTATTCTTTATCTTTCTTTCAATTGACATTTACCTCCCCAGACCACCCTTTGCAGCCACGATCTGTTTTATAAACCAGTTGTTACTCACTATGTGTTATTGTCAACTCTATCCATTTCCACACTTACAGTCAAGTTAATTAAAACTTCTTCATACATTAAGTATCAGTAGTTCTTCTCAACCTTCCTCATATCTCCTAATAACCTATACTCTTAGGTTTTAACTCCATGTGTTTATTCTTGGTATTTAGTTCATATTAATGACACCATGCAATAGTTGTCTTTTCATGTCTGGCTTACTTTGCTTAGTAGAATGTCTTCAAGATTCATCCATGTTATCATATGTATCCCAATTTCATTTCTTCTTACTGCAGCATAGTATTCCATCATACATATATACCACATTTTGTTTATCTATTCATTGCTTGATGGACACTTGGGTGGTTCCCATCTTTTGGCAATTGTGAATAATGCTGCTGTGAACATTGCTCTGCAGATGTCTGCTTGTGTCATAGTTTTTAGTTCTGGATATATTCCTAGTTGTGGAATTGTTAGATCACATGGAAGTTCTATATTTAGCTTCCTGGGGAACCACCAAACTGTCCTCCACAGAGGCAGCACCATTTTACAATCCCACCAGCTGTGAAGGAGTGTTCCTATTTCTCCACATCCTCTCCAGCACTTATTGTTGTCTGTTTTTTAATAATGGCCATTCTATGCAGTGTTAGATGATATCTTATTATTGTTTTGATTTGCATTTATTTCCCTAATAGCTAGTGATATGGAACATTTTTTCATGTGCTTTTTGGCCATTTGTATTTCCTCTTTGGAGAAATGTCTATTTAAATCTTTTGCCCATTTTTTAATTGGATTGCTTGCTCTTTTTTTGTTGAGTTGTATGATCTCTTTATATAGAATGGAAATCAAACCCTTATCAGATATGTGATTTCCAAATATTTTCCTCCATTGAGTGGACTGCCTTTTAACCTTCTTGATGAAGTCCTTTGAATCACAGAACTATTTAAGTTTGAGGAGGTCCCATTTATCCATGTTTTCTTTAGTTGCTCATGCTTTCAGTGGAAGATTTAAGAATCCACCATCTACCACCAAGTCTTGAAGATGTTTCCCTACATTTTCTTCTAGGAGCTTTATGGGACTTGCTTTTATATTTAGTTCTTTGATCCACTTTGAGTTAATTTTTGTATAAGGTGCGAGTTAGGGGTTTTCTTTCTGTTGGCTATGGCTATCCAGTTCCCCCAGCTCCATTTGTTGAATTGACTGTTCTATCCCAGCTGGATGGGTTTGAAAGGCTTGTCAAAAATCTCTTGGCCATAGATATAGAGGTCAGTTTCTGAACGATCAGTTCAGTTCCATTGGTTATGTGTCTATCTTTATGCCAATACCATGCTGTTTAACCACTGTAACTAGGTAATATGATTGAAAGTCAGGAAGCGAGAGTCCTCCCACTTCACTTTTCTGTTTTAAGATGTTTCTGGTTATTCAGGGTCTCTTACCTTCTAGATAAATTTGATAATTGTGTTTTCCATTTGTTTAAAAAAAAACTTGTGGAATTTTTATTGGGATTGCATTGAATCTGTATACCAGTTTGGGTAGAATTGACATCTTAATGATATTTAGTCTTTCAATCTATGAACATGAAATGTTCTTCCAATCATTTAGGTCTTTTTTAAAATTTCTTTTAGCAATGCATTACAGTTTTCTGAATACAAGTGCTTTACATCCTTGGTTAAATTTATTCTTAAATACTAGGAATAATTAGGAATAACCATTAAAGGTAGTTTTCTATTGTAAATGGAAAATTTCCCCTGACTTCCTCCTCAGATTGCACATTACTAGTGTATAGAAACACCACTGATTTTTGCATATTGATCTTGTATCCTGACGCTCTACTGAAATCGTTTATTAACTCTAGCAACTTTGTGGTAGATTTTTCGGGACTTTCTAGATATAGGATCATATCATCTGTGAATAGTGAAAGTTTTCCTTTTGCCTTTCCAATTTGGATGCCTTTTATTTTTTTCTTTCCTGATTGCTCTAGCTAGAACCTCTGGCATTATATTGAAAAACAGTGGTGACAATGGACATCCCTGTCTTATCCCTGAACTCAATGGGAAAGCTTTCAGTCTTTCACCATTGAGTACAATGTTAGCCGTGGGTTTTTCATATTTGATCTTTATCATGTTGAAAAAGTTTCCTTCAATTCTTATCTTTTGTAGTATTTTTACCAAGAAAGGATGCTGTATTTTGTCAAATGCCTTTTCTGTGTCAATTGATAAGATCATGTGATTTTGATTTATTAATGTGGTTATTATGCTGATTGATTTTCTTTTGTTGAATCACCCTTGCATGCCTGGCATAATACCCACTTGGTCATGATGAATAATTCTTTTAAAGTGTTGTTCAATTCGATTAGCAAGTATTTTATTGAGGATTTTTGCATCTGTATTCATTAGAGAAATGGATCTGTAATTTTCTTTTTTCATAATATCTTTGCCTGACTTTAGTATTAGGGTGATATTGGCTTCATAGAATGAGTTTGGTAGCATTCCTTCTTGTTGAATATTTTGGAAGAGCTTGAGTAAGATTGGTATTAAACCTTTGAATGCATGGTAGAACTCACCTGTGGAACTGTCTGGTCTTGGGCTTTTCATTATGGGATGCTATTTGATGACTGTTTCAACCTCTTTAGTTGGTTTGTTGAGGTCTATTTCTTCTAGGGTCAGTGTAGATTGTTTGTACATTCTTAAAATTTTTTTCTATTTTGTCTACATTGTCTAGTTTTTTTTTGGCATAAAGTTGTTCATTGTGTCCTCTTATGATCTTACTTATTTCTGTGAGGTTAGTAATAATGTTCCCATTTTCATTTTTTATTTCATTTATTTGCAGCTTCTCTCTTTTTTTTCCTTAGTCAGTCCAGCCTAGTGTTTGTCAATATTGTTAATCTTCTCGAAGAAACAACTTTTTGTTTTGTTAATTCTATTGTTTTTTTGTTCTCAATTTCATCTATTTCTGCTCTGATCTTTGTTATTTCATTCCTTCTGCTTGATTTACTGTTCTTTCTCTAGTTCCTCCAGCTGTGTAGTTAGGTCATTGATTTTAGTGCTTTCTTTTTTAATGTAAGCACTGAGGGCTTTAAATATTCCTCTCAACATTCACCTTCACTGCATCCCATAGATTCTGATATGTTATATTCTCATTGTCGTTCATCTCAAGATATTTATTGATTTCTCTTGAAATTTCTTCTTTGACCCACTGATTATTTAAGAGTGTTTTGTTTAATCTCCATATATACATGTGAATTTTCCCTTTTTCTGCCACTTGTTGATTTCCAACTTTATTCCATTATGATCACACAGTGCTTTGTATAATTTCGATTTTGTCAAATATATTGAGATCTGCTTTGTGACCCAACATATGGTCTATCCTGGAGAATGATCCATGAGCACTTGAAAAGAATGTATATCCTGCTGTTTTGGGGTGCACTGTTCTGTACTTGTCTATTAGGTTTAGTTCATTTATCATATTATTCAAGCTCTCTGTTTCTTTATTGATCCTTTGCCCAGATATTCTATCCAAAGCTGAGAGTGGTGTATTGAAGTCTCCAAATATTATTGTAGAGATGTCTATTTCTCCCTTCAGTTTTGCCAGTGTTTACTTCATGTATCTTGGGGCATCCTGGTTAGGTGCATTTATGATTGTTATTTCTTCTTGGTCAATCATCCCTTGTATTAATATATAATGTCCTTCCTTGTCTCTAATCACAGTTTTGCTTTTAAAGTCTATATCATCTGATATAAATACAGCTACCCCAGCTTTTTTTTTTTTTCTTTTTTCTTTTTTTTGGTACTGCATGTGTGGAATATCTTTTTCCAACCTTCCACTTTCAGTTTATCGGTGTCCTTGGGTCTAAGTGAGTCTTTTATCCATTCCACCAGTCTTTGTCTTTTGATTGGGGAGTTTAATCCTTTAATATTCAATGTTATTACTATAAAGGCAATTCTTATTTCAACCATTTTGATCTTTGCATTTTATCTGTCATTTTATTTTTGATTCTTTTAGTTACTGTTACTGATACAGTCATTTCTAGACTCTCTTCCAAACTTCTTTCTCCTGTCTTTTCCTTTCAGACTGTAATACTCCCTGTAGTATTTCCTGCAAAGTCAGTTTTTTTTATTATAAACTCTCTCAGTTTCTGTTTATCTGTGAATATTCTAATCTCACCCTCATTTTTGAAAGATAATCTTTCCAGAAAATTCTTGACTGGCAGTTTTTCTCTTGTAGTATCTTAAATATATCATACCACTGCCTTCTTGCCTCCATAGTTTTTGATGAGAAATCAACACTTAATCTTATTGGGTATCACTTATATGTTATACATTGCTTTTCTCTTGCTGCTCACAGAATTCTCTCTTTTTCCTTGGAATTTGACATTCTGATTAGTATGTGGCTCTGAGTTGGTTTATTTGAATTTATCCAGATGGGAGTATGTTGTACTCTTTGGCCCAGACATCTATGTTCTTTAGTAGGATTGGAAAAATTTCCACCATTATTTCTTTAAATATTCCTCCTGCCCCTTTTCCCTTCTCTTACCCTTCTGGGACACCCATGACATGTATGTTTGCACGTCTCTTGCTATCATTTAGTTCCCTGAGACCCTGTTCAAATTTTCCCATTCTTTTCTTCATCTGTTCTTTTTATGTTCACTTTCAGAGGCCATGTCTTCAAGTTCACTGATCTTTTCTTCTGCTTCCTCACATCTGCTCTTATATGCCTCTAGTGTGTTTATTTCTTTATTTATTCTGCGCCCCCCCCCTCAGTTGTCTGCTCTCTGTGTCCATTCACTGTGTGTTCTTCTGTGTCTGCTTGTATTCTTGTCAGCGGCACCGGGAATCTGTGTATCTTCTTTTGTTGCATCATCTTGCTGCATCAACTCTCTGTGTGTGTGGCACCATTCCTGGCAGGCTGCACTTTTTTCACATGGGGTGGCTCTCCTTACGTTGCACACTCCTTGTGCATGGGGCTCTCTTATGTGGGGGATACCCCTAAGTGGCATGGCACTTCTTGTGCACATCAACACTGCATGGGCCAGCTCACCACATGGGTCAGGAGGCCCTGGGTTTGAACCCTGGACCTCCTATGTGGTAGGTAGACACTCTATCAGGTGAACCAAATCTGCTTCCTTCCATGTGTTTTTAATTTCATTTATTGCACCTTTCATTCCCATAAACTTTGCTATTTTTCTATGTATGCTTTCAAATTCTTCTTTGTTCTCCCCCAGTGTCTTCTTAATATCCTTAATTTCTTTAGCCATCTCATTGAATTTATTAAGGAGATTTGTTTGAACACCTATGATTAGTTGTCTCAACTCCTTTATATCATCTGTAGGCTTACCTTATTCTTTTAACTGGGCCATATTATCCTGTTTCTTGGTGTGGATTGTAAGTTTTTGTAGGTGTTTTCACATCTGGCTTGCTAGATGTATTTATTCTGGGTGCAGTTTTTCCCTTTAGTTTAGGGCTTTCTTGTGTTTTCTCCCTTGCTCATTGTGTAGTAGGAGTTGAGAATATAGTTGGTACTGTAAACTATGGAGGCTGAAGCTGCCCATGTTGCCCCAGGACCTGATGAAGCTTCTCCCACCTTCCTCCTCTGTCAGGGGTAGGACAGAGCTAGAGCCATATATAATAATCTAAGTTGGCAGGACAAGACTGTCTGTGGTTGCCCAGAGAGATTGATGAAGTTTCAATCCCATTCCTCCCCTACCTTGGATGGGGATGGAGCTATTGTGGGCAGCAATCTATGCTGTGTGGGTCCAAAATGACCACAGTGCCCAGGTAAACTGACAAAGAACAAGACCCCTTTCTTGCCAGGGGTGGGAATGTACCCTCTGGAGTGCCTAACAAGCTAATCCATGTGAGCCGAAAATGTTTGCAGTTGTCCTGAAAGACTGAGGGAGTACTGTCCCTTTTGCCCATTAGGTGGTGGGAATGGACCACCAACGTCCAATAGTTCAGTACCTGTAGGCTGAAAATACCTGCCATTGCCTGAAAAGCCTGAGGAATCCCAGTCCCCTCCTATCCTATTAGGACTTGGGGTTGGATCCACAGGCACCTGACAGTTCAGTCCCTGTAGGCCAAAAGTATCTGCTGTTGCCTGGAGAGGATGTGGAGACACCAGACCCCTCCTTTAGTATTGGGGTAGGGGTGGATCCATAGGCATCAAACAGTTCAGTCCATGCAGGCGGAAAGAGTCTGCTGTTGCCCAGAAAGGCTCTGGGAACACCAGCCCTCTCCTTTCCTGTTAGGGGGTGAGGATGAATCCACAACTACCCACCAGTCCAGGCTGCGTGGACCAGAAGCACCTGCGGTTACCCAAAGATGTTGGACAAACACAGACAGTCTCCTTCCTATTGGGGATGGGGGTGGAGCCCAGGTGCCCAATGGTCAAGTTTATGCAAGCCAAAAGTGCCTGCAGTTGCCTTGAGGGAACACCAGCCTCCTTCTGTCCTATGGGGGCACAGAGGTGGAGATGGATGTGAAGGCACTCAACAAACCAGTTCGTGTGGCCTGAAAACTCCTGCAGTTTCCTGGAGATCCTGGTGCAGGTCCCGCTAGCTTCCTCTGCTGGAGGTGGGGCTAAAGCCTAGGCTAGGGCTGCAGTCTGATCTTAGAAAGAAACTGGATTAACTTCACTAGATTTTCAGTCAACCAGGCTTCCCCTCATGCTGGGGGTGGAGTCAAAATGGTAGCTACTGGAACTTGGACAGGCTCAATCCCTAGCTGTTTCTAGGATTATATTTTAGCAAGTCAAGTCCACTAATCAGTAGCTGAGTTGGTGGACCACTGTCTCTTCTTCCACAGTTTATGGGAAATGGAGCTTCTAACTCTAGTCATGGAATAGCTTCTTGAGGAGGCTTGCGCGATGATAGTAGAATGGGCACTGTCTTCTGCAGTGTGGCTTGCAGTTTCCCAGACAGGTGGTGCAGGTCCCCCAGCTTCCTCTCTGCTAGGGGTGGGCCTGGGGTTTAGGCTAGAGCTGCAATTTGGTCTGGTTGGAAAGAAGCCAGTCCCTACCAGGACTGTGATTTTCAATCAGCCCTGCTTCCTGTCATGCTGGGGCAGAATCAAAATGGTGGCTATGGGCCTCCTTCTGACTTGGACAGTCTCAAAGTTTAGCTGTTCCTAGGGTTTTACTTTAGCCTGCCGATGTACTAAATCAGTAGCCAAAGTCAGTGCCATACCGTGTCTTCCTCCCCCATTTTTCGGGAAATGGAGCTTCCAATTCCAGTCATGGAATAGCTCATGAGGTGGCTTGCTCCAAGGGCACTGACCTCTATGGCATGGAGGGCTCTACTCATGAATCCTCTCTGCAGATGGACAGTCTCCTCCTTCCATGCTTTCAAGGATGTTGCAGGATACTCTTCTGGTCTCCTGGGACCCCCAAATAGGTGGTTTAGATGGCTCTGGGGACTACTAACTGTCCCGTAGCAAAAGCTGACACCAGGCACTCCTTATTATGCTACGTTCTTGGCTTCATCCCCACCCCTTTATTTTTATTTTTAAATTTTCTCCCTCTACTTTTAAAACTTTGGTGCATCATATTCTTTCTCTTTCCATTTTGATGACTTTATGCTTTGCTTTGGACTTCATTTCCATTAATAACTAAGGTAAAAGATGTTGAGAACCTTGTTGAAGATTATGCAGTATTTATTGTCAGAGCCAGGCTAGAACCCTGTTCTCTTACATTACAGAACTGTGGACTTGTCAATAGATAGATTTTCCTCCTTAGGGTTGATAGAAATCCCTTCACATTTAGTATACAAGTCAAACAAGGAAACAAGAATGCAAGCAAACAAATAAAACAAATATTAAAAAAAGGAGAGAGAATACTCTGTAACAACTAGAGACTTGAACTTAGTGTTCTGTCTGCTCATGGTTTAGTTACAGGTGAGTTATAAAAGAAGTCTGTGAATGTTTGCCTTCTTTTGGTTTGTTCTAAAAGTATTAAAATCTATAACAGTTAATCTACCAACAGGATCATTTCTGACCTAAATTTATATGGCTAATATGAGGCATAATAAATGGACTCAATAATATCTGTACTTAACAGTAAGAGAATCATGGCCAATACATCCATTTAATTTCCTTTGCAGAATTAAGAGTATTTGTATACAGATTCAGTAGTCTTGCTGTCTTTTCTTTAAATCATCACAAGTAAATAAGGAAATTATAAACAAGTATTAGGTAAACCAAATTGGAAGATAAAAATAACTTTTGACTAAAAAAATATATATATATATTTTGCATAGTAAGTTTTAGCAAAACCCAGGTCACTACTTCTATGACTTTTTCCATGACCACCTTTGTTTATCTTTTGACAGTCATTTCCTCTTCCTCCTGGGCATCTCTTACCCATGTCACCCATTTAACATGCACTAAATCATGATTGTTCATTATGTTTTACATTTACGATTTATCTCTAAAGTAAAAAGACCACATTTTTGTTGTAAATATAAAGAAGTGTTAGGATAAATGCAAGCCTATTGCAATCACACTTCAAGAAATTTGTAAGAGAACCATTGAAATTTAGAGCATCATTACAACCTAAAATATCCAACACAGTCCCTGGAAGTTACAGTGGAGATTTAATAAATGTTAAAAAATAAATGAATCATTTAATACATTATCTTCATTTCACAGTTGAAGAAACTGAGGCCCAGATAATTTGCAAGAATGTCCTTGATTTGATGCTTTAAATGTGGATTTCACATTTCATCTGAAATATGGCAAGGACTTTAAAATTTGTCTTTGAGTCACTTATTTTAAAGTATGCAGATAAATCAAATTCTTCGGTTATTATTTGTTGTATTTTAGGAAATCAGTGCTAAGAATTTGTTCATACAAGTTAAAAGGATTGTTTTAGGAGAAACTAAAGTAAAGTGTCTTTAAGTCACCTGTTCAAGGGTGACAATTGATTCATTTCCTTTCTTCTTACTTGTAGTTTCCTTTTTTCTATATTATTAGAGGCTCCTATACATTATAGAAGACTTTATGCTGGAACGACTTGTTTCTGTCAAGATATAACTCACCTCCTTCTCTATCTCTTACACTTTCAAGAAATTTTCGTTATCATGTTGGCTGATTTTCTGCTATTTTACAGGATGGAAAAAGGGAGTCAAGCTCATGTACCTGTTTGAAGGGGCCCAGCCTGTCAGAAATAGGGACACTTGCCTGGATGATAACGCTCAGTGATGCCCTCCACAATTTCATTGATGGACTGGCAATTGGGGCTTCCTTCACCTTGTCTCTTCTTCAGGGACTCAGCACTTCTATAGCCATCCTGTGTGAGGAGTTTCCTCATGAGTTAGGTAAGAGTCTCTGCTACTATGTAAAAGTCAATTTACTAGTTGGTCGAACGACTCATTTCAGGTGACCAGCTCTTAAAGTTCTGCTGATGTGTCAAAATGAAGGAGCCCTTGATGGGTATTGATGATTATCTTTTATATCATTAAAACAAGGAAAACTATTCACCTGCTATTTTCTTCTTCTAGGGGACTTTGTGATCCTACTCAGTTCAGGAATGAGCACCCGACAAGCATTGCTGTTTAACTACCTTTCTGCATGTTCCTGCTATGTTGGGCTGGCTTTTGGCATCTTGGTGGGCAACAATTTTGCTCCGAATATTATATTTGCACTTGCTGGAGGCATGTTCCTCTATATTTCTCTGGCAGATATGGTAAGAAATTTAAAATTTTCTTTTGTTTGAATTTAAAATTTAAAAATGAACATCTGGGTTATGAGTTGACCAATGGTGATCTGCTTTTCACAGTGTGGAAGGCCTTTCTGTTGTAATTTAGAATATTCTCAACAGATAACTCTCCTTGTGTTGTATGCATTTATAGTTATTTGAAAGTCATTCCCATGGATTCTTTAATCTATGATTTTATCAATTGAGGATAAAATTATTTATATTTGCTAAATTAGAGATATTTTCCTAGGTCTCCTTTTGCCTAATGATGAGTGCACCTTGTCTTCTGTTATAGCACGTCCCCAAGGGCTTTTCCCTCTTTTTAGTGAGGAATAACTTGCTAGGGTAAATAACATTCCATTATTTCAAAGATCTAAACAGTAAAAAGCCTTTTGGATTAAACTAAAACTGATAAATAAAAATTGGTAAAATTAAAATTGGACAACATTTATTTGGGTCAGGATATATTTATGTCTATGGTATGTCTGCCTTTATCTGTGGGTGTGTATGTGTTTGCAAGAGAGGAAGTATCAATGGCCCTTTGCATTTTGAAAGGAACCATGGACAGCTTTCTATAAAATGAAAGTGTGCTAAGTGTATGAAAACCAAGGACTCTTTACTTTGCATTTGGAACTGAGTATGTATTACATATTTAATTTAATAATTTAATTTTTCCCTCATCTGCATTCTTGGTTCCAAATTATGACTGTCTAATACTGTTTATTGTTTTGTACAGACCTTTATAAGAGCAAGAATTTCATCACTGAGAACCATCGTGCACCTATGTATATATATATAATTTTTTCACAACATCCCTCTCTCACTCTATTTTTATTCTAGGTCATAATTTCTCTCTTCTCTGACAAAAGGATAGACTCTATTAGAGTTGTTCAATTTAAAGAAATAATAATGATAAAGATGCTCTATATACTTATAGCAGTTTTGCTTATTTTCAGATTGCTTTCCCATCTGTCACTGATTTTATTCAAGCAAAAATTTTCTTAAATCAGGCACATGGCTTGACTATGAATTCTGTACATCCCTCAGAACTTTGGTACAATGCACCACCGCATATATAGCAAATTATTTTGGAATATGTTTTGGAAAGTTGGCATTTACAGATCTCTTCATGTAGCCTTTTCAGTGGAAATGTTTTGCTAAGAAAGAATGACTTTTTTAAAACAAATCAATTTTATTGTTTCATATTTATAAGGCATAAATCCATCCAAAGAATATGATCAATGGTATTCAGTGTAATCACATATCTGTGCATTTGTCACTCTAATTGTTCCCAGAGACTTTCATTATTCCCATAATAATCATAATAAACAAAAAACAAACAAAACTCATCACCTCTTAATCTCTCTATGCCTTGCCTGCCATATATAGCTGCTATTATTTTTCCTTCTCTCTAGTATATTTGTGTTTATATTTTGTAAAAACAGTCATATATTCAGTATCCCCCATATTCGTGTTTTACATGAGGTTTTACTATCTTATACCGTCCCATGTTACAGTTTGTAGTTTTCCTTCTAGAATATACATGTCCTTAGACTTTCCCTTTCAACCACTGTCATACCCATACAATAGCATTGCTAGTTAAAAATACCATCATATGCTTTAAACATTTCTATTCATTTCCAAAGATTTACAAACAACCTTTTTACCAATTCTGCAAAGATTAACCCTCAGCTTTCCATCTCTACACTCCTTCTGTTTTCTGGTGACCTATGCTCTAATTATTAACTCCATGAGTTTACACAATATATTTAGTTCATAACAGCACAATCATACAGTACTTATGAAAGAATGGCTTTTAAACACAGGACTTGCTAGGGGTTTTAGTTGTTTTCATTGCAGTGAGATTATTACAATCTTCAATCCTAGAATAGTGCATAATTTATTTAATGACCATATCCTTTTGTGTAGGTAGAACAAGCAGAAGGAAGCAAATTGAAGAAGCCAGGAATTAGTGTATAGTGGTTTCTAAAAATTTATTTTATCAGCTACTATCTATTGATATTTCTGTGCCAGGTCCAGAAATTCATAAGGCACTGGGGACCCTAGAGTGAACAAAATAGGCACAGTCCTATCATATGGGACTTTCTATCTAGAAATAAGGAAACCAGAAATTAAACAAGAAAATACAAATAAGCAAATAATTATAAATAATAGAAAAGTTCTGAAAAAAAGCAAAGTTGATATCTACAAAAAGATATGATAACAAGGAATCTAATGTCAATTTACAGAGGCTAAGGAAAGCATCTCTTCAGGTATGATTTAAGCTTAGATCTGAAGGATTTAGCCCACTGAAACATCAGAGGGAGAGGAGTTCAGGTGTATGACATGGTGTGAAGATTTTGAGACTGGAAAGAATTGGATGCACTTGAAAGCATGAAAGAAAGTTGGTGTGGATGGAGCACAAAGAGCAAGAGAGAGCAAGTGAGAGAGTGTGCTGGAGAGAAAGAGCGAATGAGATAATTCCCACCTCACAGATGGACATCGTTAGAGAAGAACACTGTTTCAGTTATTTGATTCTTGTTGATAGATAAAAGGGCTAGTTATCCTTAGCATGTTAACTATACTAAATAAACATCTGTAAAAAAACGATCATTTTATCCTCACACAAATCTATAAATGACTGTTTCATGTTTTACCACAAGATGGCATCAGTTATCTAACAATGTATTTTTCTTCTAGTTTCAAGAGATGAATGAGATGCTGAGAGAAAAGATAACTGGAAGAAAAACAGATTTCACCTTCTTCATTGTTCAGAATGCTGGAATGTTAACTGGATTCACAGCCATTCTGCTCATTACTTTGTTTGCAGGAGAAATTGAATTGGAGTAATAGAAAATGAAATGATTTTGTTAATGAAGGCATTTAATAAATAATAACAATAATAAAACATCTCCAAAGGGGTTTTTAAGCTGATCCTATTTAGTTAAAAGATAATTTGTTTTCAACTCTAGGTCAAGAAGACTAGTTATTGGTTTCAGATCTGTGAAATAGGCCATTATTTGTTGCTAAAGCCTTCAAAAGGTTTTTAGTTCCAGTTCAAAGTGCCTGATCTATGGGATCCTTCGTCAATATCCACTTTTCCCTGTTTCACACATATTAGAAAACCATCCTGAAGCAAGACTCTACAATCACTCAGACACCAAGATCCAGAGAAAAATACACACTAGGTCATGTAAAGCTTTGGAACTCTATGGTAGGGTCAAAGTTAAAGTGGTTTCAGAGTGGCTTAGCTTCAATTAATTTATTCTAGTCTCTTCAGGGCAAGGACATCAAAATGTGGAAGAGAATCAAAATGTATACAAAAGATATATAAATGATTCCAAGGCCTTAAAGAACTGAAGAAAGAACAATTGCTCACAGTTTTTGCTCTGTTTTATATTCAGTTAAGGACTTGCCAGATTGTCTAAAACAATATGAATTATGAAATCAATAAAGTTTTGTTATCCCTAGTAAGAGCAGCCTTTGATACTGTATCTCTAAGAGTTTACTTTAGCAGAACCCATAAAAAACAGAATTTCTTTTTAATAATTTATGTCGTGGATGCACCCACTACAAATGGCAGAACAGTACAATTCCCAGGTGTACAATGCATTTGTTTTGTGAATGTGAAGACTATATTGGTTTGTAGAAAGAAATCGAATGAAATTTTAAGCAATTTAATTTTAAAGATGAGCACAATTATCTAGCAAAGAGTTTTAAAATAAATGCAAAGCAACAGCTGGGCTGCTATACATCAAGGACTGATCAACTAGAGAACACAAGCTTCTTTTGCATGATTGTGTATCAAGAAAAGACTCCTTTTGTGTTTAGCTTACATTTTTGCTATATGGGATACTTTGGGGGGAAAAAAAATCAGCACACCACAGCTATTTTTGTATCTTTTGTAAAAGATAGGGCCTGTTTATTCATTTTGCAGGTATAGAAAATCAGTCTAAAATCGAACATCCCAGCCCCAATTCACACTCCCATGTCACTTACAGAAAGATGATTTGACTGTGAGGAAAATGATTGATAAAAGCCAACAATGATCTCAGGAATTACATCTTCTCATAGAGCATAAAATGGTTTTGCTTAGCAATGATACAAATTCGATGAGTACTTAGCATGTATGGCACTGTATATTTCTTTTTGTGACCGAAAATTTAAAAAATTATTGTTTCACTAAATAGTAAACACCTTTGAAACTATGTTTTGTGTCATTCATTTTTCATTTTTAATATGTATCTTTTTGAGTGATTACCATGTACCAAATATTATGGGGAAGGAAGATAAAAAGGAATTTGGCGATGTGTTTCAAAGAGATTCAACAAGCAAACACTGTAAAGATTAATTGTTCATTAATATCAGTAAACATAGAGTGTATTTTTATTATTTTGTCTGTTTGCATTCAGTCTTAGGAAATAATCTTTACTTTTTGAAAGAAGAGATTTTATGTCTTGGATAAGAAGCTATTTACAACATTATATTAATATGAGATAGTTTGACAAATTCTCGTTTGGTGCAGGTCATTGTGTATGTGGATTTTCTGAGTGCTTCTTGTTATAGTCTCCATTTGCTTATTTTTTGGCCATTTTCCTCAACTCTGAAGTGAACAGAGGCAGGAAGGCATGAAGACCCAAAGAGCAAAACAAACAAACAAATAAATGAATAATACTACTTATTGGAGGTTATAGTTGAAGGTGGAAGGTAGGATATGGAAACCCATGATTAAATTATCCGGAATAACTATTTGAAAAAAGCACAAAGCTATCAGCCAACACATCTTATACTAAGGCATTCATTACAGTGAATGAATGTCGCAGTTTTTTCATGTACTAGGTGAATATTCAATGTCTTTAGACTTTAAAGATTGCTACTATGACAAGTCAAAATTGACATATATTGGGTTACATACTTTTATTTTTTCATTATTTAGTTTTTAACAATGCTTACTAATAAGCATTTATTGAGTACTAATCAGACTCTTAATCCCATGATAATGCTGAATAACAAATCGCTCCGAAAGTCTGAGGCTGTAATCTGGCCTGGGCTCTCCAGGATGGCTCTTTTGCAGGCTGTGGGTCAGCTAGGATTGGCCCTTGTAAGGGAGGTGCTGCAAAGTCATAGGGCAAAAGGCAGGGCTGTATAGTTCTAATACAGGGAGGGAGTGAAAAGTAAAAATTGATTTGCTATGCTGTGTCTCTATAGACTACTTATTTTATTTTACCTAGTAAAAAATACATAATGTTAATAATAATTCATCAACAGTTTCCAGAACCACCTCCTTTTTCTAAATCTGTTTATCGCTGATTCATTTTATAGGAATATTACTTTCTTTCCTTTACCAGTTTAAGTTTTGTGTGGTTGCAATACTGGTTCACCCTAAGTGAGGATACTCTGTTCACAGTTTGGAAGTCCAGTCGTGCCACAGTTCATTTCCAGAACAGTTGCTTTGTGTAGTCAACAAAGGAATCCAGTTTTATAACAGTCCTTGAATTGCAATTTTATAATAATCCCTGAATGCTTACTAAGGCCAACCTGAGTTGGGTATTCTAAAAGGATTTCTTTAACCAGAGACTTAAATTATTTTTTAATGGGAAGTGGACTTGGCCCAATGGATAGGGCATCCACCCACCATATAGGAGGTCCGTGGTTCAAACTCTGGGCCTCCTTGACCCGTGTGGAGCTGGCCCATGAGCAGTGCTGATGTGAACAAGGAGTGCCGTACCACGCAAGGGTGTCCCCGCGTAGGGGAGCCCCATGTGCAAGGAGTACACCCCGTAAGGAGAGCCGTCTAGTGCGAAAGAAAGTGCAGCCTGCCCAAGAATGGCGCTGCACACACGGAGAGCTGACACAACAAAAAGAAACACAGATTCCCGGTGCCGCTGATAAGGATAGAAACGGTCACAGAAGAACACAAAGCGAATGGACACAGAGAGCAGACAACCAGGTGGGAGAAGGGGAGAGAAATAAATTAAAAAAAAAAATCTTTAAAACAAAATTATTTTTAAAAAAGTGAATTAATTGAGAAGAACCCAAACAGCACTATGAGTTTGCCAGGCAATTAGCGTAGGTGTAGTTACCAAGCTAATTACTGCTGGCCTGTGCCAGGGGAACTTTAACTGCCAGTCTCTCCTCCATGCTCTGGTTGGCATCTTCTTCCTTTGGGTCTCACTTTGTTTTTTATTTGTAGACTACCATGATTTTCAGACTCCCTCTGGAAATTTAAGGTCCATTACAGTACAAGAGGTTCTTAACCCTATAATAAATAAATTCACCAACTGATGATACTATAGCTGCTTTCTTGCTGACATGTTGCCTTCCACACAGCTGTGGGTTGCAATACCTGTGTTAGACTGAATTTTCCTCAGTTTCCTTTCTGTGCTGGACATGCATAAAGCTATACAAAAGCTCACGGTCATTTCACTTTTTGTATTGGGGACTCCCACCTTCTGTAGAATCAATGACTACTCATAAAGTTTCAGATAAGCTAAGGCAGCCGAATAAACTGAAAACTCTGAATACCTGTTCCATTTCTAAGACACACATTTCTGCCATATTTTAACATATCAAAATGACTTGTAGTCACTGTCAATCAGGCAGCATTGTTAGGTAGTTATAGTTGTATGAAAGTGAAACTCTACTGTTGAAATTTGGTAAGGTCAAGAAAATACCAGCATCATTCTGTTTAGGATTTGATGGTATATAATAAAAAGGACTTATATATGCCAGGTTAATTTCCTATAAAAGAAGCCAAGAAGAAACATCTAGGACTGGCAAGGTCATTAGGTGCCCAGGCTGATTTTTTTCTTTCTTTTTTTTTTTAAATATGCACTGGGTATAAAACCTGGAACCTCCTACATGAGAAGCAGGTGTTTAACTTTTGAGCTATACCTGCAACTCCCTTCCCTGAGGCTCTTTTGATATTTCTGTTCTGTGAACTCCCATCTTTTTTTTTTTTTAAGATTTATTTATTTATTCCCTCCCCCATTGTTTGCTCTTTATGTCCATTCACTGTGCATTCTTTTGTGTCTGCTCGTCTTCACTTTAGGCAGCACCAGGAACCCATCCTGGGACCTTCTGGAGTGGGAAGGAGGTGCTCAATCTCTTGTACCACCTCAGCTCCCTGGTCTGCTGCATCTCTTATTGTCTCCCCTCTGTGTCTCTTTTTGTTGCATATCTTGCTGTGCCAGCTCTCCACTCAGGCCAGCTTGCTGCATGGGCCAGTACTCTGCATAGGCCAGTTCTTTGCTTGGGTCAGCTTGCCTTCACCAGGAGGCCCCGGGAATTGAACCCTGTATCTCCCATATGGTAGACGGGAGCCCAATTGCTTGAGTCACTTGTGCTTCCCTGGACGCCCATCATTAAGACTGCTTCTTGTCCCCAGATGGTTGCTAGAGCTTCAGTCTTAAACTCTAAATTCCACATTGCGGGAAGAAGCATTGGGTAGAAAGGTGAAAAGTTCACACTCACTCTTCATCCCCCTTTAAGGAATTTTCTCAGAAGTCATATCCAACAGCCTCTGCTTATACTCACTGATCTGAACTTAATCACATGGGCCACACCAACCCACAAAAGAAGGTGTGAAGTTTGCTTTTAGCTGGATACACTGCCATCAAGAAAATCAGGGTCCTGCTACTAAGATACAAAGAATGGATATTGGGTAGTCAATGCACAATTTTCATTTGGAAAGCGTGTTAACTGTTGAGGTGGTTCTGATGCAGCTGGTTCAGGAGCCTGCTTGTTTTAGGGATTCTCATGATTTCTTTCACATCACTTCATATCAAACCTGGAGCAGTTTTACCTTACAATCAGTATTGTCTAACAAGTCTGTATTTGTCATTATAGTCTCTATCTCAGCCTTTTGGGATTACTATTTATTTACTGTTAGAAATCCTGTGTATTTCACAGGACAGTCTAAATCCAAAGAAGTTTTAGTGATTACCATTAGGAAACCCAAACAAAACTTTTCCTACCAATTTTGATCTTTTTGTATAAATTCTGCTGATTACCAAATTCCTATCCAAAACTGTGAAACTAAATACTATCAGCAGGAATTGGCCAAAAACAAATGTAAATGCTGAATGTTTTTCTCTTCTCTATATATGAGTTTTTAAACCTATTTAGCATAAGCAAAGTTGGGATTAGTAATGTTATTTATTGTCTGATTTTTGTAGATAATAAGTAGGTAGTGCTAAATCTCAACTTTGTTTAATTTGGATATATACAGAAGGATGACCTAAGAATAGTTCTAATGGGTAGGGCTTGCATGTTTTAAACTTTATATAAAGGCCTAATTCCTATTGCAGTGATTGTGCATGCTTTCCCCAATGTATAGATCAATTTGTGGTAAAATTCCAGTGAGGCAATCCATGGCTAATTTATGACCATCCTTGTGGTAATCAAAAGGATGTATGGTCAGGGATCATGGGAAAGAAAAAGAAAGATGAAAAGTTATGAGTTACAGAGGAAAGTCCTAAATGGGAACTGCTTTCTTTTAAGGCTTTTATAAGAGAAATTTATAAAAGTTGTCTCATTCTATATTTTGTGGCAGACTTCATCAGTGGGCCACACAGAGTGTTTGTTAAGGGTAAGTGGCAGTTACTGCAGAGTGGGCTGGTGTTTGACTCCCTTTCAGGAAATATAGAGGCTGGGAGGAGGGTTGTAAAGCTGCTTTCCAGGGAGAGTGAAGGGGAGTTGTTTCATTCAGTTTGACCTTCACTCCTAGAGTTTGTTGGGACAAAGGATGCATGAATACTCCTTAGGTGCAACATGAACCATATGGAGGAGAGTATGATGGTGGTGGTGGTGGTGGTGGCAAGAAATCTGGTCTGGAAAAATTTAAAATCATGAGCAAGAAAAGGTCTTATTTTGAAAAGAGAAGGTCAATATGTAGTGGAGTTCCAGAAAACCAGAGACTGAGCTAGATGGGCCAATTGGAGAAATAAAATGCATCATTGGGCAGAAGTCCTTCTGAAAAATCCTAAAAGGACCAACAAGAGAAAGGCTTAGCTTTAAGTAGTTTGGTCAAGACAACATGAAGCCATCTTTTGACAGTATCTATTAAGTATAAACTTTTCTATCCCTTCTTTTTTCCCTTCCACCCAAGCATTTAACCCTGGAGTGCCCAGAAGTCACAGTTGGCAAACAAGGTGGAAAGAGGGGTGAAAGAAGATTCCTTCCCAGAGTCTTACCTTTGAATAAAGATTGACATATTGTTTGATATATTGGACTGGATAATTTCAACAACTGATCCAAGACAGTGACTTAAAGTCACAGGGGGGATTGGTAAAATAATTTATGCATATTGAAGCCATGTAAAGTGCTGAAAGAGAAGAGTTTGCATTAGAAAGTACTGTCTATATCTTGGGTCCCTCAAATACTTTTTTTTTTTAATTACAATTTTTTTTTTTTGGTGTTAAAGAAGCTTTAGATTGCATAAAGACTACATAAAAAATATAAGGGATTCCCATATGACCCACTCTTTCCCCCTCCCACACTTTTCCACATTAACAATATCCTTCATTAGTGTGGTACATTTGTTACAATTGATGAACCCCTATAGAAGCATTGCTTCTAACCACTGACTACAGTTTACACTCAATACAATTTTGTAAGCTATGACTAAATATACAGTGGCGTCTATCCATCACTGCAGTGCCATGCAGGACAACTCCAGTGTCCTGAAAATGCCTCCATATTATACCTATTCTTCCCTCTCCCATCCCTCAGAACCACTGGTGGCCACTACCTTAACATCAATGATAAGAGTTCTTCCATCGCTACAACAATAATAAGTCTATAGTAGAATAATAATAAGTCTGCCTTAGTCCATTGTTCATTCCCCAATCTTGAGAATTTGGAGACGGGTCATGCGCACTCTGCTTCTAATTGAAAGGGGCCTAGATCTCATGGGGCAGATGGATAGAACTATCTTGCTTGCAGTTGCAGACACTCTCTGTTCCTTGGGTTGGACGTTGTCCATCATTTCTCCTTGTTAGATGTCCTGGGTGAGTCCAATGAACTGGTGACAAGATGTTGCAACTCTGCTGAGATTAGGGCTCCATTGGCATACAAACGGACCTGGGACATATATTTATCAGGTATAGTGCTAATTATAATTAATTCAAATAAAAGGGGCAGAAGAGCCATGTGTAGGGAAACTATAAAGGAGTCTAACTCTTTTACACTGGGGAACATAAATTCCAAAGTAAGGCCCATTGACAGGGTGCCAAATTACTGAGCTGTCTGCCCTGCTTATAGTTTTTGGATATCTCTAGAGCCCTTAGAAGCCCTGCTGTTGAGGCACTGTTTACTGTGGTAGTCAATGAGATCCTGCTGAGATGTGCAAAGTGCAACCTCTGGAATGACCTCCTGACTCACTTCGAAATCTCTTAGCCATAAAAACTCGTTTGTATTTACCATTTTCCCCTTTCAGTCAAGGTCTTTTTCCACATGCATTGCTAGTTAGTTCTTTTTTTTTTTTTTTTTTTAAAGATTTATTTATTTATTTAATTCCCCCCCCTCCCCTGGTTGTCTGTTCTTGGTGTCTATTTGTTGCATCTTGTTTCTTTGTCTGCTTTTGTTTCTTTGTCCACTTCTGTTGTCATCAGCGGCACAGGAAGTGTGGGCGGTGCCATTCCTGGGCAGGCTGCACTTTCTTTTCATGCCGGGCGGCTTTCCTCACGGGCGCACTCCTTGCGCGTGGGGGCTCCCCCACACTGGGGACACCCTTGCGTGGCACGGCACTCCTTGCGTGCATCAGCACTGCGCATGGCCAGCTCCACACGGGTCGAGGAGGCCCGGGGTTTGAACCGCAGACCTCCCATATGGTAGACGGACGCCCTAACCACTGGGCCAAAGTCCGTTTCCGCTAGTTAGTTCTTGGTAACAATCTCTTGGTGCCAGGGAGGCTCATCCGTGGAAGTCATGTCCCATGCTGGGAGGAGGGTAGTATGTTTATATGCTGAGTTTGGCTTAGAGAGAGGCCACATTTGAGCAACAAGGTGACATTCAGGAAGTAACTCTTAGGCAGTATATAATACTAGGCTAAGGTTCAATTTCACAAGAAAAGGTTCATAAGTACAATCATCAATTCCAAGGACCTGGCATAATGGTCTGTCTTCCTTCACTAGGCATTGCCCTTACACTCAGAGGACTCTCCTTTTCCTATCAAAGAATGTAGCAGAATTCCCCAGAATGGGAATTCAAATTCTTTTGGTTTTTGTGTGAATCGCCACCTAATGAGACAATGTCGCATGAACACTTGAACATATTCATGTGTTTTATTGGCATTCCCCAAGTAAACCTTTTCCCATTCATCTGCCCATCACTGACACCCCATGCAAATGATCTTCCCCCACCACTGCTGTGTCCCCTCTGTGATCCAAAACTTCTCCAAAAATGAAACTGACAAAATAATTGAATAAAATTAACAAGAAAAATAAATAATTCAAAAAAACAAATAAAATAAAAAAATTTAAAATAATTTAAATAATAAAATACTTTAGATATTGTGTCTTTCATCACTATAAGATCTGTTGTCTTGTACATACAGTGACATTTTCTTTCATATATTCCCCTAGTGTTTTATTTTTTTCATTTTACCTTTAAAGAAGTTTTAGGATACAGAAAAGTCACTTGGAGAATTTAGGTGATTCTCATATACCCAATGTCCTCCCCCTTGTCCCCTCTCCCCAATTAATAATATTTTATTTGTAGATGGTACATTTGTTACAATTGATATACAAATATTGAAGCACTGCTACTAACAATGGTCAATGGTTTACATTATGGTTTACATTTTGGATCGTACACTTTTATAGGTTTTGACAAAATTTGAAGTGGCCTGTAACTGTTATCGCAAGATCATGGTGAACAATTCTAATGTGCTACATTCCAGCTAATCTATTCTTCCATCCCCCTCCCCTTGGAAATTATGGTAATCACTAAGTTTCAATTTTTGAAGAATAAGCTTCATAGTTACTTGCAGTAATATTGAGGGCTTGACATATTTGGTTTGTTTTCTTTATTATGCACCACATATATTCTGTAGGAATTCTTGTCCCTCTAACTGAGAACATAGCAAGACTCCCCAAGATGGGAGCTTACTATTACCTAAATTATTTTGTGGGTCTCCTCCCACTGACATAGCACACTATGACAAAATGAATACTTACATATTCCATAGAAGTCAGCCCCAGGTGCATCCTTTCCCATGTACCCACCCACATCCAAGACCCTGCACCTGTAACCCTCCTCTGCCATGTTTCCCAAGTATTCCCAACATTTTAGTTTTAACCACAGACCTGCAAATCCCCAGAATTTACCTACTCCTTCCCCTGATCCATCCCCCAGTTCCATGGATTGTCCAATTCAAACCCTCCCCACACTTCCCTTACAGACCAGCTCTGCTGAACCTAACCACACTGCAACACTGCCAAGCTCACCCACTGCACAACTACATCCTTCCACCTTATTGTAGATTTTATCCATATGGACATTGGCTTGCTACTTGCTACTCATTTTCTGTCTCCTGTAAACCTATCTTCCAGATTCTAGCTCTGTGAGTCTGCTCAATTTGCTTAATTCATATCAGTGAGGTCTTGTAATATTTGCTCTTCAGTGCTGTCTTACTTCACTCAACATAAGGTCTTCAGGATTTATCCATGTTATTCCATATGCTAATATTGCATTCCTTCTCACAGCTGAGTTAATATTCCGTTGTATGTATATATCATAGTTTGCTTATTCACTCATCTGTTGATGGATATTTGGGTTGCTTCCGACTTTTGGCGATAGTGAATAATGCTGCTATGAACATTGGTGTGCATGTATCTGTTCATGTCCCTGCTTTCAGTCTTTCTGGATATATACCCAGCAGTGGGATTGTTGAATTATATGGCTGTTCTCTATTTAGCTTCCTGAAGAACTGCCAAACTGTACTCCACAATGGTTGCACCATTTTATATTCCCACCAGCAGTGAAGAAGTGCTCCCTTTCTCCACATCCTCTCCAACACGTGTAGTCCTCTGTTTTTTTAACAGCTGCCAGTCTAATAGGTGTAAGATGATATCTCATTGTAGTTTTGATTTGCATTTCCCTAATAGCTAGTGATGTTGAGCATCTTTTATGTGTTTTTTAGCCATTTGTATTTCTTCCTTGGAGAACTGTTAAAATCATTTGCCCATTTTTCTCTCTCTCTCTTTTTTTTTTTTTTAAATGTTACATTCAAAAAATATAAGAGGTCCCCATATACCCCCCCCCCACACACACACACATTCCTCCCACATCACCAAGCCCTTTCATCATTGTGGGACATTCATTGCATTTGGTGAATATATTTTGGAGCACTGCTGGTCCACATGGATAATGGTTTACATTGTAGTTTACACTCTCCCCCAGGCCACCTGGTGGGTCATGGCAGGACATACAATGTCCAGCATCTGTCCCTGCAGTACCACTCAGGACAATTCCAAGTCCTGAAAATGCCCCCACATCATATCTCTTCTTTCCTCTCCCTACACTCAGCAGCTACTGTGGCCACTTTCTGTGGCTACAATTTCTTCCATTACTAATCACATTAGTTCTATAGTAGAATATCAGTAAGTCCACTCTAATCTATACTCTATTCCTCCACCTTGTGGACCCTAGGATGGTTATGTCCACTCCATCTCTTTATTGAGAGCATTTGACCATTTTTAAAATAGGTTGCTTATCTTTTTATTTTCAAGATACAGGATTTCTTTATATATGCTGGATATTAGGCTCCTGTTGGATAGATGGCTCCCAAATATTTTCTCCCATGGAGTAGGCTGCTTTTTCACTTTCTTAACAAACTTGTTTGAAACTCAAAATTTTTTAATTTTGAGGAGTTCCCATTTATCTCTTTTTAAAATTTCACTGCTCATGATTTGGCTGTAAAGTTTATGAAACTATTTCCTACTACAAGATCTCATAATGCTTCCCTAAATTTTCTTCCAGGAGCTTTATGGTGTGGGCTCTTACATTTAGATTTTTTATCCATCTTGAGTTAATTTTGTATAGGGTTTGAGATGGTGATCCTCTTTCATTCTTTTGGATATGGATATCCAGTTCTCCAAGCACCATTTGTTGAAGAAGCCATTCTCTTCCAGCTGAGTGACTTAGTGGCCTTGTCAAATATCAGTTGAATGTATATGCAAGAATCTATGTCAGGACTCTCAGTTCTGTTCCATTGGTCAGTATGTCTACCCTTGTGCCAATACTATGCAGTTTGACCACTGAAGCTTTGTAGTATATTTTATAACTCAGGTAGAGTTATTCCTCCAATTTCATTTTTCTTTTTCAGTATGTCTTCGGCTACTCAGGTCCCCTTATCCTTCCAAGTAAATTTCATAGGTAGTGTTTCCAAGTCAGTAAAAAATGCTGCTGTAGTTTTTATAGGGTTTGCATTAAATCTGTAATCAGTTTGGATAAGATAGACATCTTTATTCTTCCTATCCATGAACAGGGAATATTCCTCCTTTTATTTAGGTCTTCTTTGGTATCCTTTAACAATGTTATATAGTTTTCTGCATATAAGTCTTTTACATTTTTAGTTAAGTTGTTCCCAGATATTTGATTCTTTTAGTTGCTATCATAAATGGAGTTTTTTCTTGATTTCCTTCTCAGATTTCTTATTATTGGTGTACAGAAATGCTGCTGGATTTTGTGCATTGCTATTATATCCTGCCACTTTACTGAACTCATTTATCAGCTCTGGAAGCTTTGTTGTAGATTTCTTGGGGTTTTCTATGTATAAGATCATGTCATCTGCAAATAGTGAAATTTTTACTTCTTCCTTTCAAAATTGGATTCCTTTTATATCTTTTTTCTTGTAAGTGCTTGAGCGAGTACTTCCAACACAATGTTAAATAAGAGAGTGGGACAGTGGACATCCTTGTCTTGTTCCAGATCTAGAGAAAAAGCTTTTAGCATTTTACCATTGAATATGATGGTAACTGTGGGTTTTTCATATATGCACTTTATCATTTCGAGGAAGTTTCCTTCTATTCCTATCTTTTGAAGCATTTTTTTTAATCAGGAAAGGGTACTGTATATTGTCAAATGCTTTTTCTGCATCAATAGAAATGATCATGTAATTTTTTCTTTTGATCTGTTAATGTGGTATATTACAGTGATTGATTTTTCTTGTGTTGAAACATCCTTGAATACCAGGGATGAAACACACTTGGTTGTGATGTATAATTTGTTTGATGTGTTGTCGAATATGATTAGCAAGTATTTTGTTGAGGATTTTAGCATCTAGGTTCATTAGAGAGATCAGTCTATAGCTTTCTTTTCTTTTGAGATCTTTGTGTGGCTTTGCTATTAGGGTGATGTTGGCATCATAGAATGAGTTAGGCAATGTTCCCTCCATTTCTGTTTTTTGGAAGAGTTTAATCAGGATTGGTGTTGGTTCTTTCTGGAATGATTTGTAGAATTCAACTGTGAAGCCATGTGGTCCTGGGCTCCTCTTAGTTGGGAGGTTTTGGATGACTGATTCAATCTTGTTACTTATTGGTCTGTTGAATTCCTCAATTTTTCTTTCATCAATATATGCTGCTTATGTGCTTGTAGAAATTTGTCCATTTCATCTATGTTATCCATCTTGTTGGCATACAATTTTTCCAAGTATCCTGTTATGATAGTCTTTGTTTTGTGGGGTCAGTAGTGATATCCCCTTCCTTGTTTCTTATATCTATTTGCATCTTCTCTCTCTTTCTCTCTTTTTTTTTTTTGTTAGTCTAGCTAAGGGTTTTTCCATTTTATTCATTTTTTCAAAAAATCAGCTTTTTGTTTTGTTAATTTTTTCTCATGTTTTCTGATTTCCATTTTCATTTTAACTCTGCTCTAATCTTTGTTATTTCCTTCTTTCTACTTGCTTTGTGATTAGGTTTTTGTTCTTTTTATAATTTATGCAAGGGAAGCAGACTTGGCCCAGTGGTTAGAGCATCCGTTTACCAAATGGGAGGTCCATGGTTCAAACCCCAGGACTCCTTGACCTGTGTGGAGCTGGCCCACGCACAGTGCTGATGCGCACAAGGAGTGCCGTGCCACACAGGGGTGTTCCCGCATGGGGGAGCCCCATGCACAAGGAGTGCGCCCCGTAAGGAGAGATATCCAGCGTGAAGGAGAGTTCAGCCTGCCCAGGAATGGCACTGCACACACGGAAAGCTGACACAACAGGATGACGCAACAAAAAGAAACACAGATTCCTGTGCCGCTGACAACAGAAGCAGACAAAGAAGAACAAGCAGCAAATAGACACAGAGAACAGACATCTGGGGTGGGGGTTGGAGGGTGGAGGAATAAATAAATAAATAAATCTTTAAATATATATATATATATATATATATATATAATTTATCCAAGTATGCAGTTAGGTGTTTGATTTGAGCTCTTCTTTTTAAAATATTGGCATTTATGGCTACAAGTTTCCCTCTTAGCACTGCTTTTGTGCATCCCATAAGTTTTGATATGTTGTGCTGTCATTTTCATTCATTTCAAGGTAGTTACTGATTTCTTTTGCAATTTCCTCCTTGACTCATTGATTGTCTAAGTGTGTGTTGTTTAACTTCCATATCTTTGTGGCTAATATGGTTCTCTGCCCCTTACTGATTTCCAGCTTCATTCCATTATGGTCAGAGAAATTACTTAGTATAATTTCAAACTTTCTGAATTTGTTGAGAGTTGTTCTGTGGTATAGCATGTGGTCTATCATGGAGAATGATCCACGTGTGCTTGAGAAAAATGTATATCCTGCTGTATTTGGATGTAATGTTCTACATATATCTAATAGGTCTAGATCCTCTAACATATTATTCATAGTCTCTTTTTCTTTATTGATCCTCTGTCTAGATATTCTGTCTAATGCTAATAATGGTGTATCAAAGTCCATCCCCTATAATTTTAGAAGCTTCTATTTCTCCATCTAGTTTTATCAATGTTTGCCTCATGTATTTTTCACTACCTGACTAGTTGCATTGTTTATGATTGTTTTTTCTTCTTGATAGACTACCCATATATAAATATATATATATAGAGAGAGTCCTTCTTTGTCTCTTACAATAGTTTTACATTTAAAGTCTATTTTGTCTGATATTAGTAAAGCTACTCCTGTCTCTTTATTGGTTATTGTTGGCATGTAAAATTGTTTTCCAGCTATTCATTTGCAACCTCCTTACATCCCTGGGTCTAAGGTGTGTTTCTTGTAGACAGCATATAGATGGATCATATTTTCTTATCTATTCTGCCAATCTGTGTCTCTTGATTGGAGAGTTTAATTTTTTTAACATTCAATGTTAATATTTATTATTATTTATTTTATTTTTTTTTAAACTTTCTCTTTCTTTCTTTCTTTTTTCCTTCCTTCCTTCCTTCCTTTCTTTCCTTTCTTTCTTTCTTTCTTTCTTTCTTTCCTGTTCTCCCCCCACCCCCAAGCCCAGTTGTCTGTTCTCTATTTGCTGCATTTTCTTCTTTGTCCACTTCTGTTGTTGTCAGCAGCACTGGAATCTGTGTTTCTTTTTGTTGCATCATCTTGTTGTGTCAGCTCTCTGCTATTACTGTCTTTAGATTTATATATGTCATGTTATGTTTTTATTTTTATTTCTCTTTTTATCTTTTTCATTATTCTTACCAATAATCTTCATTCCTGCACTACCCTCCAACACTTTTCTCCTTTTTTTTTTTTTTTTCCTTCCAAACTGCAGAAAGTTTGAAAGGAAACTTTCTCTTTAGTACAATATTTTTTGAAGGGCAGGTTTCTTTTTGACAAACTCTTAATTTCTGTTTATCTGTGAATATTTTGAACTCTCCCTCATTTTTGAATGCCAACTTTGCTGGATATAGAATTCTTGGCTGGAATTTTTTTCTTTTAGCACCTTAACTATGTCATACAATTGCCTTCCTGCCTCCATGGGTAAGATGAGAAGTCAGCACTTAATCTTAGCAAACTTCCCTTGTATGTGATAGATCTCTCTTCTCTTGCTGCTTTCAGTATTCTCTTTTTATCTTGAGCATTGGACATATTGATAAGTGTATGTCTTGCATGGGCCTGACAGGTTTATACTGTTTGGGGTGTGCTGCTCTTCCTGGATATGTATGTCCATGTCCCTCAAAAGAATTGGGAAATTTTCAGCCATTATTTCCTCCAACATTCCTGCTGTCCTCTTTCCCTTCTCTTCTCCCTCTGGGGTGCCTGTAATGCATATGTTTGTGTGTTTCATGTTGCCATTCAAATCCCTAAGTCCCTGCTGGATTTTTCCTATCTTTTTATTTATCTCTTCTATTATCTGTCTGATTTCAGATGTACTGTCTTTGATATCACCGACTCTTTCCTCTGCTTATTCAAATCTGCTGTTATGTGCTTCCAGTGTATTTCTGATTTCTTGCATTGTACCATTCATCACCCTCAGATCAGTTACCTTTTTACGTATGTTTACAATTTCTTCAGTATGTTCTCCCAGTGTCTTCTTAATATCCATTATCTCTTCTTTTACTTCATTAAGTTGATTTATGATATTTATTTGAACATCCTTGATTAGTTGTTCCACATTCTGCAGCTCCTCCTGTTTTTAGTTTGTTCATTAGACTGGGCCATGTCTTTCTGTTTCCTAGTATGGCCTGCAATTTTTGTTGGTGTCTAGACATCTATTTATCTTAATGAGCTTATTAGATTGATTAGCTTCTCTTTCTACTCTAGGGTTTAATTTTATTGTTTGTGTGTGTGTGTGGAGGGGGGTAAGGTTTCTTTTTGACTCTTGGTTCCTCTTATTTTAATCCCTTGCAAAAAATATTAGGACCAGGGAAAAGGGAAGAGAATAGAAGAGAAAAAGAATAATAGTAATACTAATAAAAAAAGGGAGAAAAGCAACTGTACAAGAGGTAGGAGAATAAATAAGTAATATGAGTTAAAAAATCATAAAAAGACAAAGGAATAAGAATAAAAAAGGTGGACTAGAAAAAATGAAACATAATAGAGAAAAGAATCGCGTTAATTGAAAGGCCAGAAAGATGAAAAGAGAGGAAAAGAAGAAAAAAAGTGAGAGAGTGAGAAAGGAATAAGAAATTAGGCCAAACAAGAAGAGGTAGAACGAAAGAAAAGCAACAGAAGACAGAAGATAGAAAAATGAATGAAAGAATGGAAATAAAGTAGTTTGGAAAAATAAGTAAAAGAAAAAAAGGAAACAGAGAAAGTGAAAAACAAACTAAAACAAAACAATAACAACAAAAAAACAAACCAGGAAAAACTGCCTGCCTTCTTAGGCCCTAAGGAGCTTCTCAGGCTGCTTCTATTCATCAATCAATCACCCTGCAGTCTGCCGTCTGCAGGTGATGTACCTGGTTTTAGCAAATAAAGGAGAAAAAAAAGGGGTTTTGATAAAAAATAACAGATCCAAGATCTACAACAACCAAAAAACCCTATCTATACATTCCAGCTGAATGCCTGATAAGGTAGTGGATTCCCTTCTCTGAGGATATACTGGGATTGAACCAGGGACCTTGTATATACAAGAGAAGCATTACTCCACTGAGCAACACTGGTCCCGCAGATTAAATAGGCTTCTGAAAGCTAACTTGGGGTCTTGCCCCCATTCCCTCAGGTGAGCTAGTCTTCTAACAGTTTGTGGAGCTGGGCTGGTTGGGCACCTGCCTCTGCCCCCTTGCTGATCCAGTTCCTCTCTCTCCAGGGTGGTGGGGTATGTCAGCCTGCCTGATCAGATTTCTTCTCTCCTCTTCCTAGGACCTCCTTAGTGCTGGCTGGGGTCTTTTTTTGAGATTCAAAGGGGGCTCAGCTGGCTAATTTCATGGAAAAGAAGCCACTCTCTACCCTCTGTTAGACCCCTCTTCTTCCCAGGAATGCTCCCTCCCACTCAGTTGGCTGCAGGGAACCAGGGGTTTTACTGAGGCTTTTTTGCCTTGAGGGTGGGGAATACATTATGTGTCCAGCCACAGGGCCTAGGAACTCAAGGTTTTCCCTTGGCTTCTTTATCTGTCTTGCTCCCTCCTGGATGATGTGCAGCACCTTCCCATTGTATAGATCCCGAAGCAGCTACCTCAGGTAGGTTTTTGCCCTTTTTCCACTGTCTTTCCTGAGAGAGTTGAGCTTTGCCTATCTACCTCGATGCTATCTTCCCAGAAGTTCTTCCCTTCTGAATGTAAGATTTTATATTCTCCCAGGCTCCTGTGTTATAACATTCACTTAGCCTCCCCGAGTTTTCATCTAGGTGTAGGAGTGGGACTACCCAGTGTCCAGTCTCCCAAACAGTTGTAAAAGGAATAAAATTAAAGTCATTTTCATGGTTCACCTTGTGAGAACTGTATGTTTTTGGACTAGTTATTCATGCACTTAAAAGAAAATTCTTTATCATGCTAACATATGTATGTCTCATGTGCTTTTAATTTAAGTACTCATACCAACTCTCTAAAATGATTTCTATTTTAAAAACCATGCATGCTTGGTTGCAAGGTTGCAGAGAGACTATATGTTCTGGGGCAGAGCCTGGCCAAATGTCTTCCACCCACAGAGCTGACCACCATATAGCACCTGGACAAAGCAGGACAGCTTCTTCCTCCTGCATATCCCTCCAGCGCCCTCATCTGAGAAAGCTTAACAAGATGCTCCCTGTAAAGGAAAAGTGCTTAAAGGAATTCTGTCCTTTATGGCAGAGTGTGTATTAAAGGGTAAACCTGGAGCAGAGAAGCAATAGGTTTGATGACAGGGACAGGGAGTATGTCCCACATGACATTACTCTGGTGATGGGGGCCTTACTATGTTGGGGTCATAAACTTGCAGCTGGATGGAGTGGAGACCCATCTTCCCTTTTGTATCATGCTCTTTGCCCCTGAATACATACCTGTGTGGATATCACTGGGTTCAGTCAATAGGGACTCCATTAGGAGAGAGGAGGGAGGGAAGAGACTGAAAATGGGCTATCAGTTTCCTGCACTGTTTTCCTGCTGGATCTCCTCTGACTGCCTTTATTGCTCAACTGAAGGGTAGTTCTTGACCAGGGGATCTTTTTCAGAGCAGACTGCTTAAACTATCAGTGATGAAGGGCTAGCTTGTGTTTTTACATTTCCCATTTGTCACAGGATATTACTTTTGTAGATACATTGCAAAAGAATTACTAAAAAAAGTGAAATAAAAACTGGAGACATAGGAAAATACAAGCCCCATTTCTTATTATTTGATAGAACAGATACACAATCACTCTACTGAATTGCTATCTAAGTTGGTAAAAATTGGCCCTCAATTTCTGCACCTAGCTCGCTGGAGTCTGGTAACAGCTACTGGGCCAGCACCAATCTGTGGGTCACTGTCCTTTGGCTTTTAAAAACCTCCGCAGTCTTTGTCCCTGTGTGCCTAGTAGTAGGAACAGCTCTGCTGCTCCGAGCTTCAGGTCCATGCAGTATCACATGTAGTTTCCCTACACCCCTCCTGCGTGTTGGTCATCAGTTCCTTTGTAAATGAACTCTCCTTACTATATCCTAACTTGACTGTGTCAGATCACAGGGAAATAAATGTCTTATCCTGGAAGAGGAGATGACTATGTGTGAATTTGGGGGACAGACTAAGACACTAAATTCCATAGGAATGGAACTGATACTGTTCGAAAACAAACTGAAAATTTGTAGGAGCTAAAGACGACGAGAAGAACATTAAGTGTTTTTAGATTAACGGGATGGAATTCAGTTAGCTTAATTTGTACAAGTAACTATTCAAATCAAGAAGAATATGTAGGGTATTTGGAGAGACTAGCTTGTTATCAGTGGGCTTATCACACTTGTGGCAGATAAATATCTTTTGAATAGATTCTAATTATCTTCTTGCAAGCACTTCTTTACACATTCTGATCACTTATTTTTTTAAACAAAGACATAGATTTGTAGGTGAGGAAGAATGAATATTTTCTATAAATGCTTACAGAATAAACAGTTTGTGCCTTATGAGCACTTTTCTTTGTAGCTGTACCTATAGGTCACCTTGCCTCACTTAAGTGTACTATGAATTATTATGAAGCACATCTCAGAGGGAAAACCAGGGATACCAGCTTATGCACACAAAGCTGAGAAGCTCTGTACATACACCATAGGCACCTGTAAATACTCAACATTTTTCTTTTGGAAATCATTATATTTGTTAGCCTTAATGTTGTTACTCTTATAATTAAATAACAGGTTGTTAATGAGCTGGGAAATAATGCTTTTAGAAATCTTAGAAACTGGGAAGAGGTACTTCAAATATGCATCTTTCTCCAACTTGACTTTTTGTGTTTCAATTAAAAACACTTCTTTTAATTTGTGAAAACTAAGGCTTAGAATTTCATCGTGTTGGCATTTTTATAGAAGGAGCTGTGTAAAACCCATCAAGTGTCTGTCACAGTGATCCCTTGGTGTTCTAGAGTGAAAAAGTTTAAAACACTTTAGAATAGTGAGTATTAGATGACATTATATAAGACAGGAATTGAATTGCCCTGTAATTTTATAGTGGCAAAACTGAGGAATGTGATATAAAAAATGATTGTGAAACATGGTTGGCGTAGTGGGACTTGTGTTGATTTTTTTTTTTTTTTTTTTTGCTTACCTTGACTTCTGCCCCTCTTCTTGTAACAGTTTGGTTTTTCCTCTTGGAAACTGATTGCTCCCACTTCCTGTGGTTCTGGAGAACCTGCCAATCATAGCACATAACGGCACCACTGGGAAATCATAATCTTTCCATGAACTTTCCGAAGTGAAGGGGGAAGCTTGGCCACTTGGCTGTGACTCCAGAACTGCTGGCTGTCACATCCCTGGCACAAGAAGAAACCCAAGAAAATGAGATTGATGCTCAGGAAGAAGCAGAAGATAAAGGTGACGGCTGGGATGGGAAGAAAAAATTGTTGAGTTGTTCCTGGTTCTAGTCCCTGACTTCCAAGTAACCCTATCCTAGTGTCTGAAGGCTTTTTTTTTAACTTTTATTAATTTGATTTGGGATTCTGTTATTTGCAATAAAATATTTCTGGCTAACAGCAGTAAACTAGTGAGATATTTATTCCAATTACAATTCCTGGGTTCTCAAATTTAGCACAGTCCCTCATCACCCTTTGGACTTCCCTTTGCTAAGGTTTGGGCTCCACTTCCTATTTTAAGCAGAGTAAAGCAAAACCTCAATTGTGTTCTTCTAGTGGTGAACAATAGTCTTTCAAAATTTGCAGACCATCTCCAGTTCGATTTTATTTCTCTTTTGAATACATAGAAACATTGTATATCTCTTAATTTTTGTGCTTAGTCACCTCAATGGTGATTTTAGGTGACTAACATTTGTTGCCGGTGAAATGCTTTCGTGCTAAGGAGGAATCTCAGTCTGTGATCTAAACAACCCAGGGTTCAGAACAGATGATGATGTGAAAATTATATTCTGTGTATAGAACCATATGATTTTTAATAGCAGCAGCAGGATAGCTGTGGGAATAACTTATATACCTTGACATGCCAGGCAAATTCAGACTTTTTAGATAATTCTAAGGAAGATGTTTAATGTAAGATATGAATCTAGGCCATACTTCATACACCATGGGTGCACAGAAAAATGCAGTTCCTTAGCATCCATCACCTGGTTGTCAAATTATTGCTTGATTTTTATAGACATCTGGTTTTTTTAGACACATGCCTCATTGATACTTAAACATACAAAAAATAGTCAAGGTATTGTTGGAATAAATCACACTTTGCTTCTTTTTTTAAATAGATAAAGCATTGCAGGAAATGAGCAAATAAAATCCTGAGCTTGTTCTCCTGTGAATGCATTAATTAATTCATTCTTTCACTTGTTCGATAAGACACATATTCAATGTGTCTGCTGGTACCAGGCCCTGAGGATACAGCAATGAATCAGAGGTCACCCCTGCTTTCCCCATGATAGCACAACTCATGGATGTTACCGTAGAGGAGCAGAATGGCTTCTAAGCACACACACAACAGATAGCACTGGAGCACAAGAATGGGAAATCTCCTCAGATCAGACAAGAGTCAGGTAATGCTTCACAGAGGAATTAACGTTGGTCTATTTGACTTTAGTGAATAACATTTAATTCTTTTCTGACCAGACCACTTCGCCCTCTACACCCCCACACACAGCTGGAACCAAGAACCTCATCCTGTGACAATGTGAAATGGAACTCTTTTGCAATTAGTGATTTCAAAAGAGAACTGTAGACTATATATACGTATTGGTGGTGAAGGTGTTCCAAATAATATGATTTATACCATTAGTTTACTACGATGAGAAAGGAAATGTAAACAATCACAGTAACATTTACTGAAAAAAAGCAGGCCACTCAGTGGTATACGCACTATAATCCCAATTTTTGTTTGTGTACGTATAGATAGTATACAAATAACAGATGGAAGAGATACTTACTAATACATTAGTGGGGGTATCTCTGCAGGATTATGAATCATTTAAAATTAGTTCTTTGTAAAATGTTAACCTTTTAAAAATTTTTTCAATAAACATTTATTCCATTAGAAGGAGATAACTCATTTGGTGGAATTTTGAATCATTTAAAATTTGTTCTTTTTAATATTTTAGCAAAAAGTTTTCAGTGAACAACATAGTCTTAAAAAGTTAATAAAAGTGTTTAAAAAAGAAGGAGGAAAACTAACAATTCAGAGGGCAGAAAGGTTTAAAGGAACCTACTAACTGACACATTTAATATCTTATAATGTTCCTTCCCTTTGTCTATAAGTAAAGTTAATAATTACTTCACCTGGAGCATTTCACCTCCGAATCTTTATCATCTCATTCAAACATGGCAATCGCATTTCCTGCATCAGGGATTGCTTGGGGCCAGACATATGGTATAGTTCTGACCACTGAGACATGACAGTATATGTACTGGGAGGTTTCTAAAAGGAGTAAGGATGAAATGCCTGCTTCTTCCTCAGGACATTGTATGTGGAGGTGATTTCTGGAGCAGCCATTCTGCTACCTTGAGAGGAAACAACATGAGGACAAACCTGACTGGCTGAGAACACAAATTAGAAAAGTAGCAGCTGAATTAAAGAACTTCCTCCTTGGAGTGCCATTCCCTTGGGAGTTTTGATAAGGGTGATAAGAGCTTTTCCTGGTCGTTCAGTTCATTTTGAGTTTATTTTCGGTTGCCAGCAAGCAGCCTACTCAGTGCTCCCTTTTGCAATCCAAATTCTAATGCCCAGCCCTGCCCCCTGGCCACACTACCTCCTGCTCCCTGCCGTTGCCCACTGGTTTACTTTGTTGACCAGATATCTCTTTGTCTAAACTCAAGAGAGGTGTTTAATTCCTTTTTCTCCCAAAAGATTCCCGTTTCTGGGAAAGCCAAAAGGAAGGGTGTTATTTGATACTTCTCACAAAGAATTAAGCCCTCTTTCTGCCCAGTCATGACCCCATTATGTGTTTAGATAACCATATTTTATAAGAAGAGCCCAAACAACCTGTCCTTTGGTTCTTTCATTGTACATTCTTTCCTTTAGCATGCCTTACATCCTAATTGTTATAGGATATAAGGAAAAGGGGCAATTTCAGCCAAAATTCTAACTCCTCCTTTTTTGGAGTAGCTTTTGGACTTGGAGTCTCTAGGACTGAGGAAAAAGGACCATTTTCACACTCTGCTCAGAGTGGAAAGAAGCTTTAATGAGGTTAGGAGGTGGGATGTACCCCCAAGAGGAAGAGACAAAAGAAAGAAGCTTAGGTGATTAGGCCTGGTCAACCAAAGAAAGAGATTCCAGAGGCTTTGTGGAGGGCAGTGCCCACCCTGGAGCTGTCTCATCCTGTCCTGTACTCCTTGGTTGCTGACTCTGGATGTTCCTGTATAAACACAGGTCCTGTTAGGCTGGGACATTAAGACCTTCCACCTTTTGTTGCCATAACAATTAAGATTCTATGACTCTCTCATCTTCATGCTTCTTCCATGTATCTTTTAAGCTGCGAAACTAACACTTCCACTGAGGAACTGTAAATGGATTTGGGGGAAGAGGTTAATGTTTTATACTCACACAAGCTATTCAGCTTCCTAATTTCCAGGTGGAAGTTCTAATTTGCTTGTTAAGCTTCCATTTGTACTGTGGGCCAATGGCTTGAGGGTCCTCCTGTCAACACTTTGGAATTTTAACCCAGAGATGCTGGTTTGGCCTTGCATCTCATTTACTCATTCATTGAAGAAACGGTAGTAAAGTGGTGCTCAGGGAAAGTTGTATTTTAGGGTGTCATTTTTCTGCCCAATAATAAAGAATGTGAACTGTCTTCTTTGCCTGCTTTGTCTATCAGAGCTGAAATTAATGGTTTGTGAGGTGTCCTTACAGAACTTGTGAAGCTAAAAAACTTTCTTAAAAAGAAGTCAGGGGTACAAAGAAACTAGATCATGCTTCAACCTGATTTTAAAATACAGAACTTGCCATCATTATTTCAAGAGCAGTATAAAAATAGGTAATATTGAGCAGAGAACATTTTATTAAATATAACTCTTGTATTTTTTTAGTGCTAGCCTATTGTCAATGAATCAATAAGTATTAGCCACTAAGTGCTTCTGCTATTTTTAATTATAATAGTTATATCTATCATTTACCACTTAATAAGTAAGTAGTACTTCTGTTAAAAGTAATTTCCTACTTGAAGTTTCTCCTATATATAATTATAAAAATAAGTTTCTGGTTAACTGCAGAAATGTTTTCTTATTAAAAATATACTGTAATTTTATTTCCAGGCATTTATTAGATTCCCAGCCCCTGCCCCAGATATGCCTGTTTTATTTATTTCCTCACATCATACAAAGTGTTGAGTGATGTTGGTGTAGAAAGGAACCTTGTTACCCCAGATGAGTTTTGTGGACACTTGTTCTTTAGGGTGTTAATAGATGTGATTTGTTTAAGCAAGTTTGGGAAGCTTTAGCCAGTAATCTTTATTCTAAGCATTTCCACTGGAGTTCAATATCAATGCTTATTTTTTATAACAAGTAATTATGTTTACTAGGCTTCTCATTTGTATATTCTTATTTACTGGGCATCATTCTCCCTTCCATGCACCTTTACATCTGAGAGTGCATAAAAATAGTGTTCCAAGTGTTGCTCATCTACAAATATTTCCCTAGTGTCTGGTCTTAAAAGCCTTAGCCATAGTTCTGTGATTTTAAAGAAATCTCGGAAAGCAGACTTGGCCCTATGGATAGGGCGTCTGCCTACCACATGGGAGGTCCGCAGTTCAAACCCCGGGCCTCCTTGACCTGTGTGGAGCTGGCCCATACAGGTGAGTGCTGATGCATGCAAGGAGTGCTGTGCCACGCAGGGGTGCCCCCCTCATAGGGGAGCCCCACGTGCAAGGCACTGTGCAAGGAGTGCGCCCTGTAAGGAGAGCTACCCAGCATGAAAGAAAGTGCAGCCTGCCCAGGAATGGCGCTGCACACATGGAGAGTTGATGCAGCAAGATGACGCAACAAAAAAGAAACACAGATTCCCATGCTGCTGACAACAGAAGTGGACAAAAAGAAGAACACGCAGCAAAATGGACACCAAGAACAGACAACTGGGGCAAAGCGGGGCGAATCCGGCTGTCCATAGAGGGAACCCATATTATGCAGCTAAGGTCCAGCAAAAAATGTGAACCTATCTTTGATTTCAAAGTGGATTATTTTGCTATTTGTCATGTACTCCAGGGAGTACTCTTCTGTGCAAATGATTTCTGAGACCATATGCTGTGATAAATCCTTCATGGATTTAGGATCCATGTGAAAAGCATTTAAGCAGTCTGTGTCATAATACTGATGGGGCTGCTGTATTTGTTCATAATCAAGAGGTTTCTTCAGATCATTTGGTCTGGATACCCTGACAACTGTGTTGTGTGTAAGTTTAATGACTTTGCTTCAAGACAGAGTGATGTTAATCTGGAGAGGCTTGGGATACTTTTTCCAAGTAGCAGACTGCCAAAATGTGGTGGGATGTCTTTCTTCCAAACCAAACATCAGCTCAGGGGGATGAGCCAGCTCAGGGATAGCTGCATCAAACTCATTATTGCACATGTAGGGTTCTCCCATTCCACAGAATGTCTCCAGAGGGTCTCCATAGGTAATATCTGGAGGATCTAGTTTCACTTTTAGATGGTTTGTCATGTCCATGGATTCCAGCTGACAGGCCACATAATCCCAAATTTCCCCTTCTGTGTAAATCTGAGTCTTACAGACATCATAATATCCCCACACCAAAGGGTAAAGCTGCATCACTGAGGACCCTAATCCAAAGAGCTTGAATTGGCAAGAATCTTGACTAAGACACCTCTGAATTGTTGGCAGTCTTTGTGGTAACAAAAGCAAAGTTTTTGCTTATCTGTAATCTATGGCTATTTTACTTATACATACAAATATATACCTATATTTAGGGGTAGATCTGTGTATTTAAAAAAAGAAAAAAAAAAAAGAGGATGAGACCTCACAGTAGATTCTGCCACCAAATGTGAAGTGTTACAATATTGTGTGCATTTGAGTATATTGAGGACTTTGCTGGAAGCCTAACATACTTATGTGATAGGTGTCAAAGACAACTTTCAGCTTTTTCTCTGTCCTAGCACATACCAATTAGACTCAGGTCTATTTTGTTTTTTGTAAAAGATGTAGCAGGTAATACTTTAACCAAGTGATGGGTCTTCCATTGTACATCTGATAACTTTGAGTGGTCCTCGATGTTCACGACTCACAAAAGATGCTCAGACGTGCTGAGATATCAGTTTCGGAAGCATAGGCATGAGTGTCTATAGCCCAGTGTCTGTTTTCCATCAATTATTCTATTTTTCTGGCACCAACACCTGTGTGGCTCGTTCGCCCTTACACCGGCCGAGCAGAGCCGATTGCATCGGGCAGCGGCCTTGACCTGCCTTCTCCGCCTCGGGTGGCTACCTTGGAGCCCACCAGCGGCACCTAGATTTGCTTTTCTTTTATACCATCCAAAACATTTCTTCACATTCGTTTTTAGTTTTATTGATTTTTAAATAAATTGTTTAGGTTTTGTTTTAGTTGGAGAAACAGCAAATGTGCTGAAAGGGAAAGGATTTTGAATCAGAGACCAGACTTAGAAACCTACCCCTGATTTCTTACCATGTGACCTTGGTTACACCTCTCTGAACCTCAGTTTCCTTATCTGCAATGAAAGAGGTGTACTAAGTGGAAGACACTTAACTACTACTGTTTTTTAAACCTCCTCCCCTCCCCCCTTATCATCTGAATAGCACTTAGGCATGGTGAATGGTTTATATTTCGTGGTAACAAGCCACAGAGCTATTGCCATTTACAAAACAAATTTAATTGACGCTGATGCTATTTTTAAGGTCCAACCAATACCACAGATTTGCTTCCTTGCAAGTATAGATGTAAGCAAGTATATTATTAACATTGCTTTAAAAGTTTAATACCTACATGTCATTCACTTAAAATGCTGCTTTTGCAGCAGTTACTTGAGGTCAATAGGCTTCTTGTCTAGATTTGAATGGACTTATCAGATGACTTAATTGGCATAGTGAGCTTGCCCTACAGACAGCTTTACTTAGATTTTAGTTCCTTTTTTTTTGATGATTTCTCATTTCTTTGTAGATTGTGGTAGTTTTCAGATGCACATTAGTAATCTCAAATATGCTAGTTTTTCTCCCCCCCCTTTCCTACATTGCCTCTGGTGGAGGAAATATGATTTAATGTTACAACAATAATAATAATAACAATTGTATAGCACTTTATATTCAAGGCTTTTCTGTATCTGTTCTGTAATTTTCATCTCCATATAAACTCTGTAAAGTAGGTGGCACAAGGAAAACCGTCTTCCTAATTCAGATGAGGAAACTAAGTCCCAGAGAATCTATGATTTGTCTGAAATCACAAGAGTGTTTGGAATTCATTGTTAAAATTACCTGTGCAAAGATTATTATTTTTAAAGATTTATTTTTTTAATTTATTTCTTCTCACCCTCTCATTGTTTGCACTTGCTATGTCTCTTCCTTGAGTGCTCATCTTTTTTTTAAGGAGGCACCGGAAACTGAATCTGGGACCTCCCATGTGAGAGGGAACCACCTCTGCTCCTGCTCTGTTGTGTCTCTCATGTTTTCCTCCTTGTGTGTCTTGTTGTGTCATCTTGTTGCGTCAGCTCACTATGTGAGCCCATTGTGTCAGCTTGCTGTCCTGCTTGTCTTCTTTTAAGAGGCACTGGGAACTGAACCTGGGACTTCCCATGTGGTAGGTGGAGCTCAATTGCTTGAGCCACATCTGCTTTCCAGATTATTTTTACTGTATAAAATAAAGTGGGTTCTTAAACTTTTTTTTTGGACTGAACACTTCGAATCTCTGATGGTGTTTCGCTCCAGATAACAGCAGAGAAAAATAAAATACACATTTTTGTCTCTTTGTTTCTCTCCTCAACCCAACTAGTTGAATGAACCTCTAGTTTTAATAGACCTGCTTATGGATCCCAGGCTGATGTACCTGATAAGAAAAACTGTTTTGGCTGATTCATGATCCTATTTTACATGTGTATATAAATGTCAATTCTGAAGACACATGGCATAGATCTTTCTCCTAGCAATGCACTTTGATATTTCTTAACCACAGAACAAGAAGAATAAAAGCTGATCAACTTGTTCAAACTCTGTTCCATGGGGAATAGCAAACATCAAAATATTAACATCTTTTTTTTAAGAAAAGAGAATGCTGTATTCCAATAAGTTTAACAAATTCTGCCTATCATATCATGGACTCTCTTGGAGATTCACTTTAGCATATAAAGGACGCTAGGAATGCTGTAGTAAAGAAACCCTCATACCTCTTTTTAATAAAGATTTCCCCCACTTTATCAAACCACATAGCCTCCCCCCACACCCATTTGGGGAATTCCTATCCGCATTGCCTTTGGGTAATGGTGGATACTTTCATCTGATTCTCATGAGTCTTAGCCGTGTCTGCCACCTCGCTCCACACCTACTGGCAATGTGTGGTTGCATCACCTTTTGAGGAGTCTGGGACTGCTAGGTCCTGAGCAATCCTTTTCTTTTTTAACCTAAGCCTGATTTGAGGAAAGTCGCTTTGCTCTATTTAACAGTCCAATGTGTTTAGATTGTTACGGAGCTCATTTATCTGCTTTTCATTCTAAAAGCGTTTTGTAGACCACAGATAGGGACCTCCTTTTTCAGTGTCAGCAGTCTTTCCCTGTGTCTCTAAAGTTCTATTTATTATTTCAGTGATAGTTGAGACTAGAATTTATCTTAACATAATCTTCCCTTCTTCCATTATCAGGAAGGTTGAGTGGCAGAAGAATGTTGCAGATGAACAAATGGATCTGGGGCCAAGAGGCATGGGCTCAAAGCCTACTCCTTCCTAGCTTTGCAAGTGAGGCAATTTGCAAAACTGCATCTCTAATATGCAGATAATAATGTTATTATTATCTTCACCGATGATGCAGTTAATGATGAACACTCACTCACTATGGTCTAGGTCTGTGCTTATCCATTACTACTGAAATTTAGATGGATCTGGCTCTCATGACTTACTGGACCTGCAACGAATAAGCACTGAAACATTAGCCTTATCATTATTATTCTTTCGACAATTCTATTAATTATGTTGTAATTGTCAAACCCTCTCTGATTCCAGAAGTGGGGATAACTTTGATATAAATTGTTCATTGAAATTTTAATTCCAGTGCCCAGAGTTCCCGTTATGGAATTGAAATGTTATTTTGTTGTTATTAATAGCTTACACCAGTAAAGTACAGACTATTTTCTTTCTTGCTTATTTGAAAGAATTTGCCTGCCAAACTAAACCTCAGGGTAAAAGAGCTATGCATGTGGGAATGTGTCAGGATGTATCTAAATGAGCTTCAGGAAGGAAAAAGAGGCAATTATGCTAAACCTTCTGGAAATGCACAAACATCAAGAAAGTCAAAATTATGGAAAAAACAACCCAATTCTATTCCTGTGTTTATTTTTTATTTATTTTTTTGCTCCTAACCATTTCATTACATTTTGGTACAAAGTGAACGAATAGCTTCATTGTAAATTTGTTGTCACAACCTAAATAAAAGGCTCAAAAATGAAGAAAGGTAGGTTTATGATTTCTGTTCTATGCCTATTTATTCCTTTTAGAATTATAGGGGATATGGACTTGGCCCAATGGATAGGGAATCCTGCCAAATGGGAGGTCTGCCATTCAAATCCCGGGCCTCCTTGACCCACGTGGAGATGGCGCATGTGCAGTGCTGATGCATACAAGGAGTGCCCTGCCACGCAGAGGTGCCCCCCATGTAGGGGAGCCCCACGTGCAAGGAGTGCGCCCCGTAAGGAGAGCCACCCAGCATGAAAGAAAGTTCAGCCTGTCTAGGAATGGCGCTGCACACATGGAGAGCTGAGGCAGCAAGATGACGCAACAAAAAGAAACACAGATTCCCATGCTGCTGACAACAGAAGCGGACAAAGAAGAACACGCAGCAAATGGACACAGGAAACAGACAACTGGGGGGGGGGGGCAGGGGAGAGAAATAAATAATAAAAATAAAAAATAAAATTACAGTTTTCCTCTCTTGTTGTGGGAATAATTCTTGCTCAAGAGTTTTGAGTGTTAGTTTGTTTGAATCAACATTAGTTTCCTCTTCTTTTTTTATTATTGTTTTTAATTTATTGCTCTCCCCTCCCCCCCCCCCCCCAGTTGTCTGCTCTCTGTGTCCATTTGCTATGTGTTCTTCTGTGTCTACTCTTATTCTTGTCAGTGGCACCCGGAATTAGTGTCTCTTTGTTGCGTGATCTTGCTGCATCAGCTCTCTATGTGTGCTGTGCCATTCCTGGGCAGACTGCACTTTTTTCACACTGGGTGGCTCTCCTTACAGGGAGCAGTCCTTGGCTTAGCCAACCACTTTTCTAGAGCATCCATTAAAAATATTTTATACTTTGTGAACCAAGATACAAAATCCAGAATGTAATGCAGATACTTATATAACAAGAGAGAAAACAAATTTCCACAATTTTTATTTTACAAAATCAAAATAAAATAATAGTAATTGAGTACAAGCTTTTGTAATATAGTTTGGCTAATGAGAAAAATTGAAATCTTTTTTTAAAAATAACATTCTGCTAAAATTGGAGTTAAATTTAGTGTTCCATATCATCATATCAATTGCAAATGTTCATCTTTAAAAATAATTCTTAGCTCACAGAAACAGATTTGGTACATGGGCCATAGTTTGCTGAGCCCTGCTCTAGAAGAAACTTCAACTGGAAAATAACAATTGGGAGATTTCAATTAGCTTTTAAAGTGCTTTTATTTTATAGTAACTTCAATGAAACTCCTCATTTCTTTATATTGGCAATTTTTAAAAATCTTTGAGTATTAAATTACAATACCCTATGTGGCTAAAGTGGCAGAAAAAGAGAACTCTCAATAGATTCTGTGTGGGAGTCTTTTCAGGAAGGGAGTTTGTCAAAATGTGTCAAAATTCTAAAAAAGTGCACATACACTTTATTTGACCCAGTGCTTTCCTTCTAAGAAATTAATGTAATGAGGATTATATCAAAGCATATATGTGTGAGGTTCTTTATCACAGCATTGTTTATTGTAATGAAAATAAGGGCACATCCTAAATGCTCAGCTTTAGAGGGATAAGTCAACTCAATTAATGTGAAGACAAAAGATTATTATGCAGCTAATGCAAATTATTTTGTGGAACTTTATTTATTGACATGGAAAGATGAATACAATAATATGATTAATTGTTCTTAAAAAGCAAACTACAAACATTATGCATAGTGTTTATAAAATACGTGCAAGCATACACATAGAAAAAATGGGATTACAGGCTAAATGTTAACAGAGTTTATCTGTGAGGTAGAAATAAAGATTATTATTATAAGTAGCATAATAAGTACTATTTTCTATTTTTAATACATTTATTTTTTAATTTTTTAAAGATACTTTGGATTACATAAATGTTAAATAGAAAATACAGGGGATTTCCAAATGCCCCCCTCTCACACTTCCCACATTAACAACATCCTTCATTATTTTGCTATATATGTTACAATTGATGAACACATATTGAAGCATTGCCACTAACCATGGATTATAGTTTACATCACAGTTTACACACAATTTTCTAAATTATGACAAAATATATAATGGTCTATATCCATCATTGCAATGTCATGCAGGACAATTCCAATGTCTTGAAAGTGTTCCCATGTTAGTCTTCCCTCTCCCTCCCCACAGAACCTCTGGTGACCACTGACTTTATATCAATGATGAGTTCTTCCATTGCTAGAATAATAATAAGTCCATGGTAAAATAATAATAAGTCACTTTAGTCTATTGTTCATTCTCCAATCTTGAGAATTTTGGGATTGTTGTGTTACATATAATTTTGTGTGTGCAAATGTTATGCTTTCTTATTTAAAAAAATTTCAGGACGAGCTCTATAAATAAATTCTAAAGGAAATGTTATTTGCTTTAAGGCATTGGACCCCAACTTAGATTATATATTTTATTATTTTTTATGTATTCCTTCTATACAATATTAATTTTTTGGTTTCTGGTAATGCTCTTTATTATTTAGTTATATAAGTTGTAGGTTTACAGGAAAATCATAGAAAAAATACAGAGTTCTCATATACCAACCTATTATTAACACCTGCATTAATGTGGTACCTTTTTTACACTTGAGGAAAATATATTACTGTAATTATACTATTACTATAGTCCATAGTTTACATTAGTGTTCATTGTGTTGTAGAGGACCATTTTGTTATTGTTTTTATTTATTTAATTTGTATCTAGAAATATTTACACAAACTAAAATTTCCCACTTCAATCACAATACATTCTACAATTACAATAAGGATAATGTAAGTATCCATTCACATATGGTGGAATATGCTTCATATGACATTAATGCAAATGGTATATAATAAAAGAATGCAGAAAACATCATAATTTAGAAATATTGTAATTCCATGGTAATAACCTATCAATGTTCTATGATAATAGCAGTCTTAGAAATAGCAAGAGAGGCAGTGCCTATTTTATTTTATTTATTTTTAATTAAAAATTTTTTGGTCTTTTTTTTAAAGATCCATAGATCACAAAAAAAGTTACATTAAAAAATATAAGAGGTCCCCCTATACCCCACACCCCAATCCCCCCACTCCTCCCACATCATCAACCTCTTTCATCATTGTGGCACATTCATTGCATTTGGTGAATACATTGGAGCACTGCTACACTGTATGGATTATAGTTTACATTGTAGTTTACACTCTCCCCCAGTACATTCAGTGGGTTAAGGCAGGATATATAATGTCCAGCATCTGTCCCTTCAATATCATTTAGGACAACTCCAAGTCCCAAAAATGCCCCCACATCACATCTCTTCTTCCCTCTCCCTGCCCTCAGTAAACTACAGTGACCACTGTCTCCACATCAATGATACAATTTCTTTCATTGCTAGAGTCACAATAGTTCTATAGTAGAATACCAGTAAATCCACTCTAACCCATATTTTATTCTTCCATCCTGTGGACCCTGGGATGGTGGTGTCCACTCCACCTCTAAATTGAGAAGGGGCTTAGATCCCATGTGGCTGATGGATGTGATTCTCCTGCTTGCAGATGTAGGCACGCTCAGTTCCCTGGTGTGGTGGCTGAGCATCTTCACTTCCCTGTTAACTGACCTGGGTAAGTCCAATGAACCGGAGAGTAAGTGTTGCAACTCTGATGAGTCTCAGGGCCCAGCTGACACATGGACAGTCCAGAGATTCAAGTCTCCTGAGTATACACCAACCCCAGTACCAACCACAGATTCAGTAAAAGTGACAGAAGAGGCATGTGTAGAAAGGTCACATGAGTTCAATTCCATTACACTCAAGGAGCACAAATTCCAAAGTAGGGCTCACTGGAAAGGCAATGAACTCCAGAGCCATCTGTCATGACCATAGAATGTGTGTCTCCATAGCCCTCAGGAGCACCAGTACCTGGGGTTGTATCTACTTTGGCTATCTCTGGAATCCTGCTGAGACGGGTGTAAGTGTGACCCATCTGATGACCTCCTGACTCATTTTGAAGTCTCTTAACCATATAAACTCATTTGTTTACCCATTTTATTCAAGGTCTTTTTCTAGTTGTATAACCAGCTGGTGATTGGAAATAATCCCTCAGTGCCAGGGAACCTCAATCCTGGGAGTCATGTCTCACACTATGGGGAAGGTAATGCATATTTACATGCTGAGTTTGGCTTAGAGAGTGGCCACATTTGAGCAACATGGAGTTCTTAGGGGGTAACTCTTAGGCACCCTGCAGATCTAGACCTAGCTGAAATTTTTGGCACACAGGCTCATAAGCATAGTCATCAGTATCAAGGGCTCAACATTGCACCAAACTTCTTCACTGGTCTTTGGCCTTGCACTTGGGGGGTTGTTGATGTTCCATTGGGTAATGTGACAGGGCTCCCCTGGTTAGGAACTCAGCACTCCCTCAGTTGTCATTTGTAACTCTGCCTACTATGAAAATATCCAACGAATATCTGAACATTTTTATATACCCTATATACATGCCCTGGAGAACTCCTTCCCAACCATGTGTTCCCCATCAGTAACACCCCACACCAGTGTTCCTCCCCTGCCATCTGTGAACACTTCTGTGGCCCAAAACTTCTTCAAAAAATGAGGCCTAATATATTGCCAAATTTAATTAGTAGGAAAATGAAACAGTAATGATTGGTTGAAAGATTAGAAATAGAATACATACTAATTTAGAAAAACTAAAATAAAGTAAAAAATAAATTGGGGTATTAAAAAATGAAAATATCATAAAACTTTGTTTTTGACATTTTGCCTTTCATTACTTGTATATAGGTGTTGCCCTGTATGTACAGAGGCAAGGCAATCTCTTTCCTTCCTCATTGTCTACATCCTTTTTAAAAAAATTTTTAATTTTGTCTTCAAAAAAGTTTTAGATCACACTAAAGTTACATATACAATATAGGGGACTCCCATATATCCAACATCAAACCCTTTTTCCCATTCCCCAGCAATAATCTTTTTACATGGTCATGTTATATTTGCTACAGCTGATGTACTGATATTGAAACAGAGCTACCAACCATCGTTCAATTTTGGTTTACATTATGGTTTATATTTTAGACTGTACACTATTCTAAATTTTTAGTTACATTATGGCTTACATTATAGTTTGCAATTAGACTATACACTTTTATAAATTTTTGGTGAAATTTAACATATCCTATATCCATCATTGCACAATATTGTGGAACACTTCCATTGCCCCCCAGTTACCCCTGCTTCCATCCATTCTATTCCTCTCTCCCCCTGCTCTCAGTGCCCACAGAGAAAACCAAGCTTCAATGCTTGGAGGACCAGATTCATAGATCCTTGCAACAATGTGAGGGCTTGACACACTAGACTGTTTTCATCCTTTGGGAGTCAACAATGCCCTCGATAGACACCCTTCCCTCTGTTTGAGACTATCAGGCCTCCCCAGGAAGGGGGTACATCTTCCCACTATTATATGGGTCTCCACCAAATGATATAACATCATATGACAAGATGAGCATTCACACACTCCCTAGAAGCTTGCCCTGTGCCAGATGCCCCCCATTAACCACCTTAAACAAGTAACCCTTCCTTATTATATTTTCTAAAGAGTTTTCTCAACCTTATAGTTTCAGTCACATACCTGACAATCTCCCATGTTCATCTGCTCCCCCAACCCTCCCCTCAATTCCTTAGGCCATCTGACCCATCCTCCCAATCTTAGCCCCCCTCAATCCTGCAAAGCCCCACCAAATAGTATCCTTATGCCCCTGTCATATCCCTTCCCTGCAAAACTAATTACCTCCACTTTGTCATAGATTTCACCCATGTAGACACCAGCTCACAACCTTCTTCTCCCTCCAGTTTCCTGTAAGCCTATTATGCAGTCTCTAGCTCTCTGAAACAGCTTGATTTGCTTATTTCATATCAGAGAAGTTACGTAGTATTTGTCCTTCAAGGCTGGCTTGCTTCACTCAATATAAGGTCCTCAAGATTCATCCATGTTATCCCATGTGTTAGTACTGTATTCCTTCTTACAGCTGAGTAGTATTCCATTGGGTGTATATACCACATTTTGTTTATCCATTCATCTGTTGATGGGCATTTGGGTTGATTCCAACTTTTGGCAATAATGAATAATGCCGATATGAACTTGGTGTGCATATATCATTTTGTATCCTTATTTTCAGTTATTCTGGGTATATACCCAAGAGTGGAATCACTGGGTCAGATGACAAATCTATAGCTAGGTTTTTGAGGAAGCACCAAATTGTCCTCCAGAATGGCTGAATCCTTCAGCATTCCCACCAGCAGTAGATGAGGGTTTCCATTCCTCCACATCCTCTCCAACACTTGTAGTCTTCTGTTTTTTTAATAGCTGCCAGTCTAACGAGAGTAAGGTGGTATCTCATTGCAATTTTGGTTTGCATTTCCCTAATAGCTAGTGATTTTGAGCATCTTCTCATGTGCTTTTTAGCTATTTGTATTTCTTCTTTGGAGAAGTGTCTGTTCAAATCTCTTGCCCATTTTTAAAATGTGTTGTTTGTCTTTTTATTTTTGAGATATAGGATTTCTTTACATATGCAGGATATTAGTCTTATATCAGATATATGGTTAACAAATATTTTCTCCTATTGGGTAGACTCTCTTTTCACTTTCTTGACAAACTCCTTTGAGGTGCAAAAGGCTTTAATTTTGTGAAGGTCCCATTTATCTATTTGTTCTTTAGCTGCTCATGTTTTGGGTGTGAAGTTCATGAGGCCATTTCCTATTACAAGGTCCTGTAGATGCTTCCCTACATTGTTTTCCAAGTTCTTTATGGTCTTGGCTCTTATATTTAGGTTTTTGATCCATCTTAAGTTGATTTTTGTATAAGGTGTGAGAATGAATGAATCCTCTTTCATTCTTTTAGATATGGATATCCAGTGCTCCAAGTGCCATTCATTGAAGAGGCCATTCTCTTCCAGGTGAGTGGGCTTAGTGGCCTTATAGAATATCAGATGACTGTATATGTGAGTATCTATATCAGAGCTCTCAATTTGGTTCCATTGGTCAGTATGTCTATCCTTGTGCCAATACCATGCCATTTTGACCTCTATAGCTTTGTAGTATGTTTTAAATTCAGGTAATGTGATTCCTCCAATTTCATTTTTCCTTTTCAATATGTCTTTGGCTATTTAGGGCCTCTTTCCTTTCCAAATAAATTTCATAGTTAGTTTTTCTAGTTCATTAAAAATGTGCTGTTGATTTTTATTGGGATTGCATTAAATCATTAATTAGTGTGGGTAGGATAGACATCTTAATAATTTTAGTGTTCCTATTCATGAACAGGGAATATTCTTCCATTTATTTAGGTCTTCTTTGATTTCCTTGAACAGTGTTGTGTAGTTTTCTGTGTATAAGTCTTTTAAATCTTTGGTTAAATTTATTCCTACGTATTTGATTTTTTTATTTACTATTGTAAATGGTATTTGTTTCTTGATTCCTCCTCAGGTCACTCATTACTGGTGTATAAAAATGTTACTGATTTTTGTACATTGATCTTATAACCTGCTGCTTTACTGAACTCATAAGTTTAGAAGGTAGATTTCTCAGGACTTTCTATGTATAGGATCATGTCATCTGCAAATAGTGAAATTTTTACTTCTTCCTGTCCAATCTGGATGCCTTTTATATCTGGTTCTTGCCTCAGTGCTCAAGCAAGTACTCCTAACCCAATGTTAAATAGGAGGGGATACAGTGGGCATCCTTATCTTGTTTTTAGAGGGAAAGGTTTTAGGATTTCACTATTGTAAATGATGTTAGCTGTGGGCTTTTCATATATACTCTTTATCATGTTCAAAAAAGTTTCCTTCTTTTCCTATCTTTTGCAGTGTTTTTTTCAAGAAAGGGTGCTGTATTTTGTCAAATGCTTTTTCTGCATCTACAGATATGATCATGTGATTTTTTTCCTTCGATCCATTTATGTGGTGTATTACATTGATTTTCTTATGTTGAACCATCCTTGCATACCATGGATGAAACCCACTTGGTCATGGTGTATAACTCATTTAATGTGCTGTTGAATATGATTAGCAAGTATTTTGTTGAGGATTTTAGCATCTAGTTTCATTAGAGAGATTGGTCTGTAATTTTCCTTTCTTGTGGTGTGTTTGTTTGGCTTTAGTATTAGGGTAAATTTGGCATCATAGAATGAGTTAGGCAATGTTCCTTCTATTTTGATTTTTTGAAAAAGGTTAAGCAAAACTGATATTAGTTCTTTCCAGAATGTTTGGTAGAGTTCACCTGTGAAGCCATCTGGCTCAGGTCTCTTCTTAGTTGGGAGGTTTTTAATGACTTTTTCTATCTCTTTACTTGTGATTGGTTTGTTGAGATCATCAATTTCTTTTTTCTTTAATGTAGGCTGCTTATGAGTTTCTAGGAATTTGTCCATTTCCTCTAAATTGTCTTTCTAGTTGGATTAAAGTTTTTCAAAGTATCCTCTTATGATAGTCTTTATTTCTGTGGATTCAGTGGTGATATCCCCTTTCTCATTTCTTATTTTGTGTGTTTGCTTCTTATCTCTATTTTTTTTTCTTAGTCTAGCTAATGGTTTGTCAATTTTATTGGTCTCAAAGAGCCAGCTCTTTTGCTTGTTTATTTTTTCTAGTGTTTTCCTATTTTCTATTTCATTTAGTTCTGCTCTGATCTTTGTTATTTCTTTCTTTCTTCTTCCTTTGTGTTTAGTTTTTTAAATTTTTTGTTTTTTACTAATTCCTCCAAGTGTGCAGTTATGTCTTCAATTTTAGCTCTTTCTTCTTTTTTAATATAGGCATTTATGGCTATAAATTTCCCTCTCAGTACAGCTTTTGCTGTATCCCATAAGTTTTGATATGTGTGTCATCATTTTCATTAATTTCAAGGTAGTTACTGATTTCTTTTGAGAGTTCCTCCTTGACTCACTATTTGTGTAAGAGTGTGTTGCTTAACTTCCATATCTTGGTGCCTAATCTGGGTCTCTGGCCTTTGCAGATTTTCACCTTCATTCCACTGTGGTCAAAAAAATTATTTTGTATGATTTTAATCTTTCTGAATTCATTGAGACTTTCTCTGTGGCCTAGCATGTGGTCTACCTTGGAGAATAATCCACATTTGCTTGAGAAAAATGTATATACTACTGTATTTGGGTATAGTGTTCTGTATATGTCTATTAGGTCCAGATCCTCTAACATATTATTCAAAGTCTTTGTTTCTTTGTTTCTTTGTTTCTTTATTGATTCTCTGTTGAGATGTTCTGTCCAATGGTGGCAGTGGTGTATTAAAGTCTCCCACTATAATTGTCACGGCATTTATTCCTTCCCTTAGTTTTTTCCAGTGTTTACCTCATGTAGTTGGAGGTGTCCTGGTTAGGAGCATAAATGTTTATGTTTGTTCTTTCTTCTTGACAGATTACCCCTTTTACTAATATGTAGTGTCCATCTTTGTCTCTCACAATAGTTTTACATTTAAAGTCTACTTTGTCTGATGTTAGTGTAGCTACTCCTATGCTATTTTGGGTTACTGTTTACTTGCAAGATTGTTTTTTAGACAATCACTTTCAACCTCCTTACATCTAAGATGGGTTTCTTGTAGATAGCATATAGATGGGTCATATTTTCTTATCCATTCTTCCAATCTGTGTCTCTTGACAGGTGAGTTTAATCCATTGACATTCATTGTTATTACTCTCAAGGAATTACTTACATTAGCCATATTTTCTTTGGATTTGTGTATGTCATATGTTGTTTTTTCTCTTTTTGTCTTTTTAGTTGTTCTTACACTCTCTTCCAACTCTGTCTCTCCTGTTTTTCCTTTCCTTCTGCAGAATTCCCTTTAGTATTTCTTGAAGGGCAGGTTTCTCGTTGGCATACTCTCTTAGTTTCTATTTATGTGTGAATATTTTGTACTCTCCATCATTTTTGAATGCCAGCTTTGCTGTATTCTTTTCCAATATTCTTGACTGGAAATTTTTTTCTTTTAGTATCTTGATTATGTCATACCATTGCCTTCTTGCTTCTATGGTTTCAGAAAAGAAATCAGCACTTAATCTTATGCAGCTTCCCTTGTAGGTGATGGTTTTCTTTTCTCTTGCTGTCTTCAGTATTTTCTTTGTCTTGAGCATTAAATAATTTGACAAGTATATGTCTTGGTGTAGGCCTGTTGGGATTTATACTGTTTGGGGTGCATTGTGCTTCCTGGATATATCCATCCAACTCCCTCAATAGGTTTGGGATGTTTTCAGCCATTATTTCCTCCAAAACCCCTTCTGTCCCTTTCCCTTCTCTTCTTCTGGATGCCCATAATGCACATGTTTGTGCATTTTGTGTTGTCATTCAAGTCCCTAAGTCCCTGCTGGTTTTTTCCTATCTTTTATTGATCAATTCTAATATCTGTTTGATTTCAGATGTACTGTCTTCCACATCACTAATTCTTTCCTTTGCCTCTTCAAATCTGCTGTTATTTGCTGAGACAGTATTTTTGATTTCTTGGATTATGCCATTCATCACTATCATGTCCATTATCTTTTTGAGTATGTCTACAATTTCTTCTGTATACTCTCAAAGTGTTTTCTTAATATCCTTAATCTCTTCCTTTACTCCATTAAATTGGTTCATGACATTTGTTTGGAGAGCTGTGATCAGTTGTTCAATGTTCTGCTCCTCTTCCTGGATTTTAGTTTGTTCATTGGATTGGGCCATGTCTTCCTGATTATTAGTATGGTCTGTAGTTTTTTGTTGCTGTCTGGTCATTATTTTATCTTGATGAGTTTGCTCAGTTGATTAGCTTTTCCATCTAGTCTCAGGATTTATTTAGGTGTTATTTTTGTGTGTGTTATGTCTTCTCTTTGACACTTTGTTCTTCTTATTCTATTTCCTTGTTGTTGTTTAAGTTCCCTTGAAGGAAAATATAGGGCCAGGGAAAGCAAAAGAGTTAAAAAAAAGAAAAAGTGTAATAATAGTATTGATAGTAGATGTAAGCAGAAGAACCATGTGATACCCAGGAGAATAAATATTAAATTTGTGTAAGCTGTGTAGAGTTATAACAATAAAAAAGTGGAGTACCTACAATGAGATGGTAAACTGAATTATGGAGAATATAACATGAATTAAAAGTTCTGTGTGATCAGGAGAGAGGGAAAGAGAAAAGAAAGGACAATAACATAAAGAGTGAATAAAAGATAGAAAACAGGATAGAGGTGTTAGAAACAAAAAGTCAGAAAATTGGGGGCTAAACAAAGAAAGATGGAATGTAAGAGCAACAAGAGAAGATGGAAGATAGAAAGATCTAAAGGAAAGGGTATAGTGTTGGTAGCCAATATCAGTGCACACAGAAAAGAGGATATCGAGGATGAGGAAGCACAACAGACAAGAAACACTGCCTGCAGCACCTAATAGAAAAAAAAAGAAGAGAAAAAAAAGTCAATGGGGGATAAAGTGGAAGGAAAGATAAGAAAACAAACAAACAGAAAGCACCAGACAAGGCCTCAAGTAAGGTGGCCTCTTTACAATTGAATAAACTTCTTAGGAATCTGTCCTTCCCCCTTTCTCCCTTTCTCACTTCCCTCTCTCCCAGGGCAGCAGGAAGGTCATGTGAGAGCTCCCTTCTGAGATTCAAATGGGACCCGATGAACCAACCCACCACAGAAAAAAATGACAATTATTCTCTTTGAGAGCTAGCATCCACACCTTGCCAGGAACCCTAAGTATGCTATTGGAAGCCTACCAAGCATGTCCTCTTATCCCCCTCCCTTAGGTGTATTGCATAGGACTAGTTAATTTCCTGACTCCACCTTCTCCCAGGCCAATTTTCCTTACCCCATGGTGTTTAGGTAAATCGGGCTCTTTCAACAGATTCACCTCTCTTCCTATCCTCTCTCTAAGCCAGCTAGCATGCTCCTCCAAGCTCAAAAAGAGCGGGGACTAGACATTTTAACCTGCATTCCTTGGACCCCACTGAACCGTTCACCAGAATCCTCCCACTCTCGAAGTTTAGCTGAGACTGGTGGGCTAGGGGAATGCCTGTGTTAGGAGAGAGCTAGGTCCAGAGAACATGGGCTTGGGGAATGCAGGTTTGGGGTACACAGGGTTCAGGGAACAGGTTTGGGGATCATGGTTTTTTGGAATAAGGGGCTCGGGAACTCCACCATGTGATCAGAGGTGTTCAGGGAATGCTGTGGCTAGTAGCCCTAGTGGAAAGGCTTAGCCTTCCCACAGCTTGTGGGTTCAAGTGCCAGAAGCCCATGATTTTACCTTGAGCAAGCACTCCTTTTGTTGTATTCTCTCCAGATCAATATCCATAAACCTCATGCTTTACGGGTTCCCAAAACAGCTCACTCAGGCAGGATTCGGTCCTCACTCAGTTGGGTTTTTGCAGGAGAGATGATGAGGGTGCACTCACTCAGATGCCATCTTGTCCTGCCTCCCAAGTACTACTTTTTGACTGCTTGCTTGGTAACTGTAAGCACTCTGGGAAATGCTTTCTATAGAAATATGGTTATTTCCATAGCATGAGACTTGGAGAAGTTAAATAATTTCTCACTTTACTCTGTCCACACAGCTAGAAAAGGGACTAAAAACCAGTGGACCTGGATTTTGGACTCAAGTGTGTTTGATTTCAGAATTTATGATGCTATCTCACATGCCATACTGGCTCGCTTATTTTCTTTAGGCTAATTTATAATTTTTCTCTTTCTTTAAATAATTAACTGGGTATTTGGGAGAAAGTTAAATATGATTTTATCAGGTATAAGTACATTAAGAAGGCTCAATTGTCATGTAGAAGATTTAACCATTTCCTGTTCCATTACTTCTGTTTCTGGGGACGCCCACCTTCCTGTGCTTTCCGCTAACCCAAGGGACTTCCATAAAGATTTGGAAGGACAGAAGTCCTTTAGCAATACCTGCTAAAAAGCCTAGGTATTGTAGCTAGGCATTTTTTCTTGACTAAGTTCATAACCTAGTCAAGGAAAATTTGTTTTTCTCCAAAATGAAGAATAAGCTTCCATATTTTAAAAGTAAATTCCCTCACATCAGGAGACATTCTGAGTCTAAGTGCTTTTCAGAATTAGTGCAGGAAGTGGGAGTAGCAGTTGTTAATTGGAGATCAAGAAATTTCCTCTCACTCCCCACTGTTCTCCCCACTTCTTAACACATTCTGTTAAAAGTGAAGAGGGCTAGTATGAATACAAGAGAGGAATGTTAATTCATTGAGCTTAAATCTTATGTGCTTACAGAATGTTGCATCTACCCCAAATATATTATCACCTGGATTTAGACTTCATATTTTTTCAGTATGCTACAGATGTGATAAAAATGATGGCTATTAACTCTGACATTTTCCATTCACTGAAAAAGATGAACTGTTCTCTCCTCCTAAATTGCTCATTAAGATAATGAGTCCTGTCACCAAAGGTCTGTGATCATCTTGCCATTTTGGGTTGCGTGATTACTGGATAACAGAACACAGTCAACATGATCAATTTTTTTTCTGACCTGTTTTGTCACATCTTTTGTTTCCAGCACCTTGAAAATGGCATCATGGGCAAATTCATCTTTTTCTGGAATTGTGAAGAACCAAAGTTTTATTTATGAATGCAGTTAAATGATCTATTTTGGGAAGATCCAGGTTTACAGACAGACAGGTGGGGCTGTGTATCGTTATTATGGGAGACACATGGGAAATCTTGAATCACTGGTAAATTAAAAGAAATTATCAATATAAATCTTTGTATTGGGTTGAGAATGTAATGGTTATTACTGATTAAATCATTTTGGAGTAGGTAAAAATCAGGTTGCGCTGAGGATAGTGAATAGTTAAGAATGGTAATGAGGGGTTGAAGAGGGAATATAGAGAACTAGTATATAATAGAAGGTGTGATTTATTTTAGTTCCCATTCATTCATCTATTCATTAAACAAGTATACTTTTGAGGTCACTAAGTATTGAGGACACAAAACTGAGCAAGATGGACCCCAAACTCTCTTCTCATGGAAACTAGTTTCTTAGGTGGATGCTAAATGGCATCTTCCATAAATCTTGAGGGTCTATAACTCTCTCACCCCTCACCTATATATACTCATAATTATGATGACCGTGAAAATGAAAGGGAGAGGACAATGCGAAGGGCTGACTTTCTTAGCTGTATAAAGTTTAGATTGATTCAGATTTTTAAAAATACCCCTCACTGATCCAGACCAAACAGGGATGACTACTCTGATAATTGTTATTTTTTCACAATATTAAACTGGAGTTTTAATTCCCAAGAAGTGGTACTAAATGGCGACAAGTTGCCAATATCTGGTTTTGCCAGATATTGCAGATGGCGGCTTCTTGCTTGGTCCCTCTTTGTTTAAGCAGGGAATTTTTCCAATTTGGTATGTTTATTTTGCTATAGAAATAACATTAAGAAAGAATAATTTTCAAAGATAATGCTTTTTTAATGTAACTGGGTAAAATTTATTATCTTGCAAATATGAACATTCTTTCATAAACACTTCTCCATGAATAATTTTATTAACTGCCAATGAAAATTAAAACTTTTCTGGGATCTTCTGAAAAGATTTGAATACATTCTTTAACAGCTCTTCAAGGATCCTGGTCTGGATGACAAGATTTCCCCAGAAAATTGATCTTGACCTTCACTCCTTCACTGAACTGCATTTCAGTGATTAAGCTCCTTGTCTTTTATTTTATTTTTTTAAATATATTTTTATTTGTTTTTAAAAGATACTTAGATTACACAAAATATTATGTAAAAAAATATAAGGAATTCTCATATGGCCCACTCCCCACACCTCCCACCTTTCCCCACATTAACAATTTCTTTCATTACTGTGGTACATTCATTGCAATTGGTGAACACATTTTGAAACACTGACATTAATCATGGGTTATAGTTTACATTGTAGTTTGCCCTCTCTCCTACTCAATTCTGTATGTTATGGCCATATATATAACGACCCATATCTGTCTTTGCAATGTCACTCAGGACTACTCCAAATCATGAAATTGTCCCTATATCACATCTCTTTTTCCCTGTTTCTGCCTTCAGCAGCTCCAGTGGCCAATGTCTCCACATCAATGATATATTTCTTCCATTGCTAGAATTACAATAAGTCTATAATAGAATATCAATAAGTTCACTCTAGTCCATATTTTATTCCCCAGCCTGAGGATTCTGGGATGGTGATGCCCACTCCACCTCTAATCGAGAAGGGGATTCAGTCCCATGGATGGAACTCTCTTGCTTGCAGCTGTAGCCTCTCTCAGTTCCTTGGTATGGTGGTTGTCCATCCTCATATCCTTGTTTGTTGTCCTTGGTGAGTCCACTGAACTGAAGTGTAGGTGCTGCAACTCTTCTGAGGCTCAGGCCCAGCTGGCACTTGGACAGCCCATAGATTCAAGTCTCTTGGACATACACCTACAAACTCCAGCACCAACTATAGGTTCAAATAAAGGGGACAGAAAAGACACGTGTAGAGAATCCATATCTGAGTCCAAACTCTGTCACACCAGGGAGCACAAACTCCAAAGTACAGCCTACTGGCGAGACATCAACCACTGGAGCTATCTGTCATGACCATAGGACCTGGGTGTCTCCAGGGCCCTCAGGAGCCCCAATATCTACTTTGGCTGTCTATGAGATCCTGCTGAGATATGCATAACACCACCTCTGGTAAGACCTCCTGACTCATTTTGAAGTCTTTTAGCCATGAAAATCATTTGTCTTTACTTTTCTCTCCTTTTACTCAAGTTTTTTTCCAGTTGCATTGCTTGTTGGTGTTTGGTAGGAATCCCACAGAGCCAGAGAGGTTCATCCCTGGGAGTCATGTCCCATGCTGGGGGAAAGGTAATTTAACAGGTCTTTTATTGATGTATTTATTTTTAAAATTTATTTTATTTATTAAAAATTTTTAATTATCTTTTTTTAAAAGATACATAGATCACAAAAATGTTACATTAAAAAATATAAGACATTCCCATATACCCCACACACCAATCCCCCCACTTCTCCCATATCATCAACCTCTTTCATCATTGTGGCACATTCATTGCATTTGGTGAATACATTTTGGAGCACTGCTACACCACATGGATTATAGTTTGCATTGTAGTTTACACTCTACCCCAGTACATTCAGTGGGTTATGGCATGATATATAATGTCCAGCATTTGTTCCTGCAATATCATTTAGGACAACTCCAAGTCCTGAAAATGCCCCCCACATCACATCTCTTCTTTCCTCTCCCTGCCCTCAGCAACTACAGTGGCCAGTGTCTCCACATCAATGATACAATTTCTTCCATTGCTAGAGGCATAATAGTTCTATAGTAGCATACCAGTAAGTCTACTCTAATCCGTATTTTATCCTTCCATCCCTTTTAAGTTAATTTCTGTTTTAAGGCCAATTAGCTTCTCCTTTCAGAGTCTTTTTTCTCATATTTTGTATATAGCTCTGGAAGAGAGAAAAAGGGAATTTATCCTGAAGGGCAAGATGACTCTGAAACTTAAAGCGTTATTTACTCATAAAACAGTGTTTTAAAGACATTGTCTCTTTCTTGTATTCCTTTGTCCACAGCTCTTTGCAGACTCCCATCATAGCCATTGTTGTATACCTAAACAAATCTTTGGCAAAGGGGAAAGGAATTACTGTGATTGGCTTATTAGACCAATCATGATTCATCTATGAGGTCTGGAGAAATTCAGTCTCCCCCAAAGCCAGTGCCTTCTCAATGAAGGATGGACAAAACATGTGTTAACACAAAGGGTGTATGAATTACAATTGTTTAGGCAAGCAATGAGGTTTGCCAAAGTTTTGTTTATAAATAAATGTTATCAGTTTTGTTAAGTCTTTCCTTCCATATTTATTAAAAATATTTCTCATATGATTCTGTTTCTTATTCAAGTTATTCATTTGCTCTTCAAACTCATTTTTCATAGATAAAGTACAATGTTTTTAAAAACTAAATGTTTCTTGATCTAGAATTTCCTTTTTTGGAAAGACATTTATAGAAATATATATATTTTTAGAATCACTACCCTAAATTTCATGACCTAGAAATGAAGCAGGGGAAGGGGAAGAAAAGTTTACAGTTGAATGAAGACAAACAAATCTATTGGACCTTTGTCCAATAGATTTTTAAAATTTCACTATGCCCTGGTATTAGGAGCACTTAAACTCTGGTTTATTTAAGTATGTCCTTTAAGACAGTTAAATTGTCTGAGATGAAGATGGACAAGAAAGCTGAAGGGTGGTAGTAAATCTTTTTTTAAAAAGATTTATTTATTTATTTATTTATTTATGCCCCCGCCCCCCCATTGTTTGCTCTCTGCGTCCATCTGCTGCGCTCTCTCTGTCCGCTTCCGTTGTCAGCAGCACGGGAATCTGTGCTTCCCCGCCTTGCATCATTCCTCTGCATCAGCTCTCTGTGTGTGTGGCGCCATTCCTGGACAGGCTGCACCCTCCTTCGCGCTGGGTGGCCCTCCCTATGGGGCACACCCCCGGCGCATGAGGCTCCCCCAGGCGGGGGACACCCCTGCGTGGCATGGCACTCCCTGTGCACCAGCCCTTTGCATGGGCCAGCCCCACATGGGTCAAGGAGGCCCAGGGTTTGAACTGCGGACCCCCCATGTGGTAGACGGATGCCTCAACCACTGGGCCAAGTCCACTGCCCATGAGGGTAGTAGTAAATCTTTTGGTGGATACCTAAAAAATGTCTGGGACTGTACCAGGCTTCCATGTGTGTCCTTTATGAACCTCCACTTGAGGTAAGAATTAACCCATTTTAACCTCTGAGAAATTGAATCAGAGAGGACAAGTAACTTTTAAGGGGAAGAATTGAAAAATCAATTCTAAATATTTTCCATGTAATATGAAACCTGTAAAAGTGTATTTATAATAAATTATATATTTAGTAAAAATAGAATATATTTTTATAAAAGCAGGTTTATTGAAATACATCCACATACCATACAATATATCCAAAATGTACAATCAATGGCTTTTAGTATAATCATGTTGTACATTCATCACCACAAAAATTTTAGAACAATTTCATTTCTCCTAAAAGAAAAACTCCACACCCCTTAGCAGTCACCTCTCAATCCCTCTATCCTTCCCCAGCCTTACATAACTCCTAATCTAATTTAATCTTTATAAATTGATTTATATTTACATTTAAATAAATTTAAACATACACTATATAGCACTTGGTGTGTGGTTTCTTTCACTTAGCATAATGTTGACTGATATTAACATCTTGTAAAAATAACATACAACTGTTCAATTTCAAAGAAAAACAGTCATATATGCAATATTACCCATATTTCTACTTCAAATAAGCTTCTACAATGCAATACAGTCCCATGTTAACAACTTTTAGTTTTCTTTCTAGTAATATACATGACCTTAATCTTTCCCTTTCAAACACTGCCATACCCATATAATAGCACTGCTAGTTACAAACACTATGATATGCTTTAACCTTTTCTAGTCATTTCCAAAGATTGACAATCTTGCCCAGATTAAGCCTCAGATTTTCATTCTCTAACTTCATTATATTTTCTGGTGACCCATATTCTAGTTATTAACTCCATGAGTTTATACAATATATTTACTTCATGATAACACAACCATACAGTATTTGTCTAAAGGCAATCTAGGTATTGTTTTAAGTTTTACAAATATAATTGGAGACTTTAGGAATCTCTATACATACTTTGGCTAATAGTGCAGAGTCATTTTCTGTTTAGTACTCCAGTTCTGTAGAGGAGAAAGTATTACAAATCTAAAGAAAATTAGATGTTTGACTTGAATGGTTTCTGAAAAAGAAAATCAAAATAAGAATAATTTCTTTTAATTCCTGCTTTATATCAATACATAGTTTAACTATGCATATTTCTCTTACTGAATAGAATTTGCCCTTGTAACTAACAAAGTAATTGTTTGTGTGATGGGTATCAGAAAACTTACTGATGAATTTTTTCACAAAAAATTTTCCTGGATATGAGAGCCACACATGGCAGAATTATTGTCAAGCTGTGTACATACCCTGCCTGATTCTTAATTGCTGTTGTATCTAAATTTAAAAATTGGGTGTTTTTGAATACTGACCACATTTGACTCTGTGGTTAGGTTCCCCTAAAGTGGAAGTTACCTGGAGGCAGAAAAGCCACAGGAAAAGGCTAAACTGAATATTTTTAAGTGAGGATAGACTTAGGTCTGAAAGCTGGAGGGAAAAGATAACCCAGAGCAAGGGAGGGGAGCTGAACAAATCATTACTGCTGGGGAAGAAAATTTGTATAAAAACAAAGAGAACAACCCAGGACTCCAGGAGGAGGAGTAGAGGAAAGGACATAAACAGCAAATCCTCTCCTAGAAGAGAAAGAGTCACACAACATAAGGTATTCTTAAATCTGCTGCTTATGCCAAGGGCAAGAGGCAGGTACAGAGAGACCTGAGATAATCTCAACTGTTAATGCTGCTATAAAGGTATAGTATTAATTGGGCCAAGCAGGGAAGAAGAGCCTTAACACATAACCAATCTACACTAAAATCCTAAGCAAGAGGGAGAAACTGACTTTCAGAGTTAGCACATCAAAATAATCAAGGGCCCAAATATTAACAAAAGTTCACAAGTTATACAAAGAAACAGGAATAGATAACACAATCAAAGGAACCAATTAAAACTTCAGAGGAAACACAGACATTGGAACAACTAATTAAAGACTTTCAGTCAAATCTCCCAAATCAATTCAAAGAGCTGAAGGAAAACATGGATAGAAATAAAATAAGTATGAATATAGAACTGAACGATGTTAAGAAGGCAATGAGGCAGCGGACTTGGCCCAGTGGTTAGGGCATCTGTCTACCACATGGGAGGTCCACGGTTCAAACCCTGGGCCTCCTTGACCCATGTGGAGCTGGCCCATGCACAGTGCTGATGCATGCAAGGAGTGCCGTGCCATGCAGGGGTGTCCCCACATAGGGGAGCCCCATGCACAAGGAGTGCACCCCATAAGGGGAGCCACCCAGTATGAAAGAAAGTGCAGCCTGCCCAGGAAAGGTGCCGCACACATGGAGAGCTGACACAGCAAGATGACGCAGCAAAAAGAAACACAGATTCCCGTCCCGCTGACAACAACAGAAGTGGACAAAGAAGACACAGCAAATAGACACAGAGAACAGACAACTGGGGTGGGGGAGGGACGGGGAGAGAAATAAATAAATAAATAAATCTTTAAAAAAAAAAAGAAGGCAATGAATGAACAAAAAGAATTAGAAATTTTAAAAGAAACGTAACAGAACTTAAAGAGATGAAAAATATGGGGTTTAAAAATACACTAAATGCCTTTAATGGATTTTAATAGGCAGATGAAAGAACCACTAGACTAGAAGACAGGGCAATAAAAATCATACAGTCAGAAAAGTAGATGAAGAATGAAAAAAGTAAGTAGACCCTAAGGGAACTGTGGGACAACTAGAAGTTTATCAACATATACTTTATGGGAGTCCCAGAGGGAAAGGAGAAGGAAAAAGGGATAGAAAGAATATTTGAGGAAATAATGGCTGAAAATTACTCAAATCTTATAAAAGACATGAATATACATGTCCAAGAAGTGCAACAAACTTCAAACAGGATAAACACTAATTGACCAACTCCAAGATATATGCTAATGAGAAGGTCAAATGCTAAAAATAAAGAGAATTCTGGCAGTCAATGAGATTCTGCTGAGATATGCATAAGTATAACCTCTGGAATGAACACCCAACTTGAAATCTCTTAGCCATAAAAAAATCATTTGTATTTAATATTTCCCCCTTTTGGTTAAGGTTCTTTTCCAAATGCATTGCTAGTTGGTGCTTGGTAATAATCCCTCAATGCCAAGGAGGCTTATCCCCAGGAGTCATGTCCCATGCTGGGGAGGAAGGTAATGAGTTGATATGGTGAGTTTGGCTTAGAGAGAGGCCACATTTGAGCAACAAGGAAATTTTCAGGAGGTAACTCTTAGGCAATATACAATACTAGGCTAAGTTTCAGTTTCACAAGAACTAGGTTCATAAGTACAATCATCAGTATCAAGGACCTGGTGTAATGGTCTGTCCTCCTTTGCTAGGCACTGCCCATGCACTCGAGGGATTCTTGCCACTCTATTAGAGAATGTAGCAGCATTTCCCAAGATGAGAATTCAGTATTCTTTTTGCTATTGTGTGGGTGTCCACACAATATGACAATGCCCCATGACCACTTGAATATATTCATATGCCTTAGAGGCATGCCCCAGGTATAGACCTCACCACACATACCCCTATCACCAACACCATGCACCACTGCTCCTCCCCTGCTACTGTTGTGACCCTTCTGTGATCAAAATCTTCTGCAAAAGAAAGCAAAAAAAAATAAAAATAATATAATAAAATAGCAACAAAATAAAAAATAAACAAAAATAAAATACAAAAATATTTTTCATCAACATAAGATCTGTTATCTTTTAGGTACAGTGACAATTTCTTCCACATATTCTACTAGTGTCTTGTTTTTTGCATTATAAGCAGAGAAGCTTTAGGTTACATAAAAGTCACATGGAAAATATTGGGAATTCCCATATACCCAACTCCCTCTTCCTCTACCACTCTCCCCTATTAATAACATTTTAAATGTTTATGGTACATTTGTTACAATTGATGTACAAATATTGAAGCATCACTACTAACCATAGTCAATGGTTTACATTATGGTTTACATTTTGCATTGTACACTTTAGCGGCCTCAAAAGGCAGGGCCCTCAAGGACTCTAGAGACATCTAGATATTATAGACTGAGCAATCTCAGGAATTTGGCACCCTGTCAGTGGACATTACCTTGGAATATATGCTCCCCAATTTAACAGAGTTAGACTCATTTATAATTTCCCTAATAGGACTCTTCTGTCCCTTTTATTTGAACCTGTAATTGGCACTATACTCATTAAAAATATGTTCCAGTGACTTAAATCTTCATTCTGTTCGTTTGCTTGTTGAGCTCTGAATCTCAGCAGTTGCAACACCTACTCACCAGTTAATTGGACCCACCAAGGACAACTATCAAAAGACTGATGGTGGACAACACCCATCCCAAAAAACAGAGAGTATCTACAAATGCAAGCAAGACAGTTCAATCCATTTTCTCCATAGGATCTAAGTCCCCTCTCAATCAGAACAGAGTGAGCATCACCATCCTAAAATCCTCAAGATTAAGGAATGAACAAACATAAAGTGGGAATGCAACTATGCACTAAAGCAGACATTATTATTCTAGCAATGGAAGAACTTGCAGCATTGATATAAAGGCAGTGGCCACCAGAGGTCCTGCTGTGAGGGAGAGTGAAGAACAGGTGTACGTGGGACACTTTGGGGATATTGGAATTGTCCTGCATGACATTGCAATGAAGGATACAGACCATTATCCATTTTGTAAAAACCTATAAAACTGTGCAGTGTAAAGTATAAACTATAATGCAAACTATAGACCATGGTTAATTGTAACAAACATACCACACTTATGAAAGATGTTGTTGTTAATGTGGGAAAGTGTAGGAGGAGAGCGGTGGGTTATATGGGAATCCCCTATATATTTTTTTCTGAAGTTCCAGCTCTGGGACCTCATATGTGAGCAGCCAGTGCTCAACCACTGAACTACTCCAGCTCCCCTGAGTTCACTTTCATTTGTTTGCTTGTTTGTGTTTTTAGAAGGTACCAGGGATTGAATCCATGACCTCATATAGGAAGGAGGCACTCAACCATGTGAGCTACATCTACTCCCTCCCCTATATTTTTGATGCAACATTTATGTAATCTAAAGATTCTTTATAAATAAGAAAATAAAAATATAAAAACATTAAGAAAACAGCGATTTCTGAAAGCAGCAAGAGAAAATATTCATCACATACAAGGGATCCTCAAGAAGACTAAGATCTGACTTATTGGCTGAAACCATGGAGCCAAGAAGACAGTCATATGAAATATTTAAGGTACTGAAAGAGAAAAATTGCCAGCCAAAATTTCTTTATCTGGAAAAACTCTTCTTCAAAAATGAGGGAAAGATTAAGGTATTCATGGATAAACAAAAACTGAGTTTCTCACACCTACAGTCCTAGAGACTCACAAGAAATGCTAAACGGAGTTCTTCAGGTTGGAAGGAAAGGATGGGAAATAGTAGTTTGTAGCAATGTGAAGAAGTGAAGATCTCCAGGAAAGGTAATTATGTGGATAAATACAAAATCCGATAGTATGATATTGCTGGTATGTAACTTTACTCTTCTCTATAAGACTTATAATACAACTGAAGAAAAAATAATCATATTTCTATGTTATAGACATGCAAAATCAAAGGAAGTAATGTGTGACAAAAACAACATAGAGAGAAGAAACAGAAGGATATAGGTTACAGAAACTGTATGCTATTAATATAAAGTTGGTATCTTTTTTAACTAGTCTGCTATAAACTTAGGTTATTTAATATAAACTCCAAGGTAACCAAAATGAAAGGATTTGAACTATATACAGAAATAGAAATGAGAATGGGATCAATGAGTTCTATCAATTATACACACAAAAAGGTTGCAATAAAGGAAAAGAGAGACAAAAAGGATATGACATATGAGAAACAAAGGATAAATTGGCTGAAGTAAGTCCTGCCTTATCAGTAATTAAATTGAATGTAAATGTATTAGACTCCCTGTAGCAGTTTAGCATTGTTTATGAATTCCAAAAATAGACATTGGGTTATGTTCGTAAACTGTTCTGTTCCTCTGGGCATGATTAAATATGATTAGGGCCATGTCAATAGGATGTTAGACCATCCCCTTGGTGGGCAGGGACTCACAGAGGAAACCACATGACAGAGAAGAGAGTTGGAGTTTTTGAGCTGGAGCCCAGGAAGTAGACAGAAGCAGATATGGCAAAAGCCCTAGGAAGAGAAACAAGCCTTTCACCAGAGAGTCTAGAGCTGATGTTGTCGAGAGGGCAAAGCAGCTGAGCCCAGAGAGAAGCAAGCCCAGGAAGAGAGGAACGCAGGAAGTCTGAACTCTTGGCAGACATCAGCAGCCATCATGCCCCAACATGTGGCAATAAACTTTGGTGAGGGAAGTAAATTACACTTTATGGCTTGGTAACTGTAAGCTTATACTCCAAATAAATATCCTTTTAAAAAGCCAACAAATTTCTGGTGTTTTGCAGGAGCACCCTTTTGAATGACTAATACAGAATTTGGTACTGGAGAGTGAGGTCATGGTTTTGCAATTACCAAAATGCTGGAATGGTTTTATAAATGGGTAAGACGTATTTTTGGGGGAATTTGTGAGCTGTTTGATAGAAAAGACCAAGATTGTTTTGTAGAGACTGTTGGTAAATATATGGACACTAAAAAGACTTTGTATGATGCCTTTGAAGTAAATGATGAAGCAATTATTGGAAACTGGAAGAAAGGCGATCTGTATTTTAAAGTTGCAGAGAACTTAGCAAGATTAACTCCTTGTGTTTTATGGAAAGCAGAATTTGAAAGTGGCAAGCCTGGGCATTTAGCTGAAGAACTTTCCTGGATAAACTTGAACAATGCAGCTTGGCTTCTCCTTGCAGATTATAGCAAAATGCTAGATGAGTGAGATAAACTGAGGACTGAATTGTTGGGCACAAAGAAACCAGAAACTGATTCTGGAAATCCCAAGCCTCTGGAAATCAAGTTCCCAGATGATAGTGCCCCATTTGAGGATTTAACTAAACTTGGAACTTGTAAATCAGGATTGAAGATGCAGTTATCTTGAAAGACTTATGGAAAGTCTTACTGTCTGAGGACTTGGACCCCTACTTCTTGCCTGCTAAACCAACAAGCTTTTTGAGAGAGCTATATGAACAAAACCACTGTCAGCTTGGACTGAAAGGGACAAGGAAAGGAGAGATTGAAGGAGAAAGAGCTTTAGGACAAAAACCATGGAAGTTGAGATCTGGAATTAAGACATAACTTTGGGCCAAGAGAGGAACCCCACCCAGTGTACAGAGAGGTGAGTTTGCCCCAGCAGTTGAACAAGGTGGATGTTTCCACTCAAGGTTTGGGGAGAGTTTTGCCACCCCATTGTACAGAGAGGGTGGAGCACATTCCTCAAGGAGTAGGGCAGTTAAGGTCAGCACCCCATAGGTCTGAGGGGTAGACCTGTCCTCCATGGATTAGAGAAAGTCAGGTGGTCAACTTGTTGCTATGAGAGGGTTGAGCCTGTATCCCAAAGGTTAGGGAGGATGTTGCCTTCACCTCACAGTACTAGGGGGGTTAAGTCTTTAGTCCAAAGATTAGGTAAGGCATGACAATCACTCCAATGCTCTTGGAGGGTGAGGTCTGGAGTTTGGTTGACACCCAGATGTTTGATGATGGTGGAACCAAGAAAATGGCCATTGGGCAAGCCTGTGGAAAGGGTGGGTCTGCACTAGACCCCAAGGAGAAGAAATCATTGTCTTAAGAATACCTCTAACACCAAGGTCCTCTGGTGATGGCAGATAGCTCTGGAGATTGGTGCATTGCCAGTGGGCCCTACTTCAGAGTTTGTCCTCCTGAGTGTGACAGAGTTGGACTCAGATGTGACTTCTCTCCACATGCCTCTTCTGTCCCTTCTATTTGAACCTATATTTGGTGCTGGAGTTGGTAGGAGTATGTCCAAGAGATTTGAATCTTTGGACTGTCCATGTGTCAGCTGGGCCCTGAGCTTCAGCAGAGTTGCAACACCTACTCTTCAGTTCATTGGATTTACCTAGTTTAACTAACAAGGAGGTGAGGATGGACAATCACCATATGAATGAACCAAGAGAGTCTACAGCTGCAAACAAGAAAGTCCCATCCATTAGCCCTATGGGATTGTGGCTGCATCTCAATTAGTAGTGGAGTGGGCATCACTATACCAGAATCCTAAGGCTTGGGGATAAAATATGGAGTAGCAAGGATCAACTGGTATTCTACCATAGACTTATAGGTATTTTAGCTATGGAAGAAATTATATTATTGATGTGAAGACAGCAGTCACTAGAGGTACTGAAGGCAGGGAAAGGAAAAAAGAGGTGTAATATGGGGGCATTTTTGGGACCTGGAATTGTCCTGAGTGACATTGCAATGCCAAATACAGGCCATTATATATCCTGTCATAACATACAGAATTGAGTGGGAGAGAGTGTAAATGCCAATGTAAAGTATAATCCATGCTTAGTGGCAATGCTCCAAAATGTGTTCAGCAATTGCAATGAATATACCACACCAACGACAAAAGTTGTTAGTGTGGGAAAGGTGGGAGTTATGGGAAATGGAGCATATGGGAATATCTTTTAAAAAAATAAATAAATGTGGGGGAAAAATAATGACTCTGGAATATGCTCTGCAGATTTGCCGAACTGTAGAGGACCCATGACTCACATTTCCCTCCAAATTTCTCCTTATGATAATGAAAAGGTTTTCCCTTTGTCTGTCCATTTATGTATTGGAAGCAGATAAATGTGTTTAAGTGTCAGAGGTCTAGAGCCAGACTCCTGAGACTTAGCCCCCAGACAAACTGTATTTCTTCAAATTGATTGTGATGTGATTTTGTACTTAGCATTGCTACTGATTTAAGGTTTTTTGAATATTGTAATGTCTTTCTAGAATTCAGTGGGTGGAGTGCAGCAGTTTGGCATTGTTCATGAATTCAAAAAATAGGTAGTGGATTATGTTTATAAACTGATCTGTTCCTCTGGGCATGATTAAATTAAGATTAGGACTTTGATTGGGCCATGTCAGTAGGGTGTTAGACTATCCCCTTGGTGGGCAGGGACTCACAGAGGAAACCATGTGACAGAGAAGAGAGTTGGAGTTTTTGAGCTGGAGCCCAAGAAGTAAACAGACAGAAGCAGATATGACAAAGGCTCTAGGAAAAGAGACAAACCATTCACCTGATAGTCTGTAGCTGGCCTTGTGGAGAGGACAAATCAACTGAGCCCAGAGAGAATCAAGCCCCAGAAAGAGAGGAACCCAGGGAAGCCTGAACCTTTCCAGACACTGGTAGCCATCTTGCCCCAACATGTGGCAATAGACTTTGGTAAGGGAAGTAACTTACGCTTTATGGCCTGGTAACTGTAAACTTCTATCCCAAATAAATACCCTTTTTAATAGCCAACAGATTTCTGGTATTTTGCATCAGTACCTTTTGACTGACAAATGCATTCCCCAATCAAAAGGTACAGAATGGGGAAGCAGCTGTGGCTGAAGCAATTGAGCTCCTGATTACCATATGGAGCACTTGGGTTTGATCCCTGGGACCTACTGGTAAAAAAAGAAAAGAGGCGTCCCAGACTTGTGTGGTGTGGCGCAGGCCCATGCATCATGAAGTGATGCACCAGAAAGAAGATGATGCAACCAGATTGGGGGAGGAGGAAAGATATAGAATAGCAAAAAACATAAAAAAGCACAATCTGAGTATATGTTTTTACAAGAGATACATCTTAGACCCAAAGACACAAATAGGTTGAAAGTAAAGGATGGAAAAATATATTCAATGCAAATATTAACCAGAAAAGAGTTGCAATAGCTATATTAATATTGGACATAATAGACTTTAAGTCAAAAACTGTTACAAGAGACAAAGAAGGATACTATATTTTAATAAAAGGGTCAATCCTCCAAGAAGAAATAAGAACCATAAGCATTTATGCACCAAACTATGGTGCTTCCAAAGTACATAAGGCAAACACTGACAAAACTGAAGGGGGAAATAGATACCTCTACAATAATACCTGGAGACTTCAATATACCACTTCAATCAATGGATGAAACATCTAGACAGAAGATCAATAAGAAAACAGAGAGCTTGAACAATACTATATAAATGAAGTAGAGTAAATGACATATACAGAACATTGCATACAAAAGCAGCAGAATACATATTCTTCTTAAGTGCACATGGATCATTCTCCAGGATAGATCACATGTTACATCACAAAACAATTCTCAACCAATTTAAAAAGATTTTATCTTCTCTGATAACGGAATGAAGCTAGAAATCAGTAACAGAGGGGTGACTGCAAAACCCACAAATAGGGGAGTGGATGAACTTTAGTGTTTGAGTGACTGCCTTGATTGTATGAGGTCCTGGGTGCAATCCCCCATAATTCCAAAAAAGAAAATCCACAAATATGTAGAAGAAACACAATATATTCTTAATCAATAATGAATCAAAGAAGAAATTACAAGGGAAATTGGGAAATATCATCAGACAAATGAAAACACCTTTCAAAACTTAAGGAACATAGTAAAGGCAGGGCTGAAAAGAAAAGGTATAGCTCCAAATGCTTACATTAAAAAAGAAGAATGATTACAAATAAGAGTTCTAACCTCTCATCTGGAAGAACTAGAAAAAGAGGAGCAAATTAAATGCAAAGCAAGCAGAAGGAAAGAAATTAATATTAGAGGATAAATAAAAAGAGAAAAAAATTAAAGGGAATCAACTAAATCAAAGTTAATTCTTTGAAAAGATCGATAAATATGACAACCTTTAGTTAGCCTGACAAAGTAAAGAAGAGAAAAGATGCAAAAAACTAAAATCAGGAATGAAAATGAGAATGTTAAAACCAATCCCACTGAAATGAAGGATTATAAGAGAATACTATGGACAACTTAGATAATTTAGAATAAATGGACAAATTACTAGAATCACACAAACTACATACACTGGCTTAAGAAAAAAAATAAGATCTCAACAGACAAATAAGAAGTAAAGAGATTGAACCAATAATCAAAAACCTCCCAACAAAGAAAAGGTTAAGATCAGATAGGCTCACTGGAATTAACACTAATCTTGCTCAAAATCTTCTAAAATATTTATGAGGAGGGAACACTTCTTACTCATTCTCTGAGGGCAGCATGATCCTAATGTGAAAGCCAGAGAAAGACATACTCACACAGTTTACAGACTCTTTTTTTTTTTTTTTATTGACTTTGTAATAATATTACATTAAAAATATATATGTGAGGTCCCATTCAACCCCACCTACAGACTCTTATCCCTCATGAATATAGATGCAAAAGTCCTCAACAATACACTACAAAACTGATCTAAAAGCATATTAAAATAATTATTGACTACAATCGAATGGGGTTTATCCCAAGTATACAGGAGTTGATCAATAAAATTAATGTAATACAGTATTTAATAAACAAAGAGAAAAAACACACAAACATCTCAATTGATGCAAAAAAAAGCGCATTTGACAAAAACTTGGCACCTCTTCTTGATAAAAACACTTAGAAAACTAGGTATTGGAGGAAACTTTCTCAATATGATAAAGGGCATATATGAAAAACCCATAGCTAACATCATTCGCAATGGTGAAAGACTGAAATCCTGCCCTCTAAGATCAAGAATAAGACAAGGATGCCCACCACCACCACTGTTATTCAAATTGTATTGGAAATTCTAGCCAGAGTAATTAGGCAAGAAAAAGAAATAAATGGCCTCCAAATTGGTAAAGCAGGGGTAAAACTTTCCCTATTTTTCAGATGAGATGATCTTATGTATAGAAAATCCTGAAAATTCCAAAACAAAGTTACTAGCCCTAACAAATAAATTCACAAAAGTGGTGGGGAGAAAATCAATAGCCAAAACTCAATTGTGTCAATAATTTTAGTAATGTACAGAAGAGGAATTAAAGAAAAAAAATCCATTTACAATAGCAACTAAAAGTTTCAAATACCTTGGAGTAAATTTAACCAATGATGTAAAGGTCCTGTACATGGAAAACTATAAAACATTGCTAAAAGAAGACCTAAATAAATTGGAGGACATTTCATGTTCATGGATTGGAGGTCTAAAAATAAATATCAAGATGTCAATTCTCCCCAAAGTGAATTACTGAGTCAAGGCAATCTCAGTTAAAATTCCAACAGCTTTCCTTGCAGAAATGAAAGTCAATCATCAAATTCATAAGGAAAGGTAAGGGATCCCAATTAGTCAAAACCATCTTGAAAAAGAAGAATGAAGATGGTGGACTCATACTTCCTAGTTTTAAAATTTATTCCAGATCTAAATAGCATGGTACCAACACAAAGACATACAGAACAATGGAATCAAATTGACATCAGAAATAAACTCTCGTATCTTTAGCTAACTGATCTTTGACAAGGATACCACATTCACTCAGTGGGGAAACAATAGTCTCTTCAAGAAACCATGCTGGAAGAACTGGATAGCCATATGCAACAGAATGAAAGTGGACCTCTACCTCATACCATATTTGGAATGAAATAAAAATGGTTCAAAGACCTAAATATAAGAAGTAAAACTATAAAACTCCTAAAAGGACATAAGGAACTTTTTCAAGACCTTGTGTTCAGAAATGGTTTCTCAGACTTTTTACCAAAAGCATGAACAACAAAAGAAAAAATAGATAAATGAGACATCATCAAAATTAAAAACTTTTGCACTTCAAAGGGCTTCATAAAGAAAGTAAAAAGACAACCTACAGAATGGAAGAAAATATTTTGAAATCAAATATCTGATAAGGGTTTAATATCCAGAACATATAAAGAACTACTTAACAACAAACAAGAAAACATATAATCCAATTAAAAAATGGGAAAAAAAACTTGAATAGACACTTCTCCAAAGAAGATATACAAATGACCAAAAGATACATGAAAAGATGCTCAATGTTATTAGGCAATGGGGAAATGAAAATCAAGACCAAATAAGATACCCTACTCACCCATTAGAATGGCTAGTGTTTTAGTTTCCCAGGCTGCTCAAGCACATAACCATGAAATGGGTCAGAACAAACAATGGAAATCTATTTGCCTACTGTTTTGAAGCCAAAGAAATTCCTAATCTAGGCATCAAGGTGATGCTTTCTCCTGGAAGACTGTAGCATTCTCGGACTGGCTGCCAGTCATCCTGGAGGCACAACTTTTATATGGAATTAACATCACTGAATTGTATATTTGAAATGGGGGAAAGGGGAAATTTTTGGTCACATAGAAACCCATAGAACTACACAACACACAGAATGCACTCTAAACTGTGGACTAAAGTTAATAGCATAACTTGTATCATCAGTTGTCCTAAAAGTACCATCCTAATGCAAAATTTTAATAATAGAAAAACTGTAAGTGTGTTTAATAGTGGTTATATGGGAACTCTGTACTTTCTGCATGATTTTTCTGTGAAATTACAACTGCTCTAATAATTTTTTTCAAATCATCCACGGAAGAGCAGTAATGGAATGTCAATTATATATGAATAGTTAAATGGATCTTGAAAGGATTTTAAAGGTTCAATTAATGAAAATAATATTTCTTATGAAAATAGCATATGCTTGGAAATATTTATTTACTCTTTCAGTACATAGGCCAGCTGCTTAATCAATTAGTCAGTCAATCAACAGATCAACAAAGGAGATATTCCTTGAAATATCATCATAAAACAGAGTGCCAAGGTGAGTTCTATTTTCTCATAGGACAATGTTATAATTAGGACTCTGATAATAAGCACCCATTTTTGGAAAACTCATATTTGTGACCAAAATATGGTACAAAGATATGTAAACTTGAATATAAACTTGTAACATATCTTAATATGACAAAAAATATATATTTAAGAACCATAAAGTGAGCATTGATACAATGTCCTTCCCTCTTCTAAACAACTTAAGGTATTCTGAAATTTCAAAAAATGTGGTAACAGACTTCTGAAATGTATCTTTAGAAAAGATGAGGGAGAAGCAGTGATACCTGATGATGGCAGGTGGTGTTTATGAACTCATAATGCAGTTAAAAATCTCCTTTTTTCCCTAAATGCCAACTATACCTCTTTCTCACAGCTTACTTGAGTCACTGCTCAGAAACCAATGGATGAATGTGAAATATATCAATATATGCAGCAGGGTGTTAATTAATTAGCAATGAATGAAAATTCATGATATATGAAGAACTCAGAAATGAACTGACTGTAGGAATTCCTGTGTTTCAGATAAAATATTTTTACTTTGTGAGTTGTAAAATCCTCTCTTGGTTAATTTGAGTAGTATCTCTCTTGCCGTCAATAAATGGTATGAAATATACCATATGTTTTGAACTAAAATTATTTTTGCTTTGAGAAATTTTGCATCCTCCTTTGAAATAAATACTAGGACCTCAAAAGCTCAAGACTGAGAATGGTTCCTTTGAGTAGCATTTAGCATACTATCAGTAAGAGTGAACCTGGAAAGTATGTCAGCCTAAATAATGCCGCAGAGATTTTTATGAAGAGTAGAAAATGGGGTTGGAAAGAATGAGGCATTGTTAGCATATAAAACCTTTCTTATAAAGTGAAAATCAAAAGATCCAGTGGTCTATTCTCAAAATTCCTCTTTATCAGGAGGGTCATAGTCATGACTCAACACTTCCAAGGGAGAATGAGAAATATGCCTACTGTTTTCTGGTAAGATTAAAAGAAGAAATTTCTTAAGTGAATTGTTACATTGGCTAAAATTCAGATTTTAAAATTTGATTCACTTTTGTAGGAGGTACCAGGAATTAAACCCAGGATCTTGTACATAGGAAGCTGGCACTCAGCCACTGAGCTACATCCACTCCCCAGTGAAAGCTGTTTTTTTTTGCTTGTTTGTTTGCTTTGATCTTAGGAGACACCAGGGATAGAACCCAGGACCTTGTGCATGAAAGCAGTACTCAGTCATTTGAGCTACATCCACTCCCCTAACTTTGACTCTTAATTATAATTTTTCCTGGGCTTTTAGGCCACTGTCTTAGTTTGCCAGTGCTAAATACCACAAAATCTGTTGGCTTAAACAACAGGAGTTCATTGATTCATGGCTTTGAGGCTAAAAGAAGTCCAAAATCAAAATACCAGCAAGGCTTCTTTTCTCTCAGAGTCTGTAGCATTCTGGTGCTGACCACCAACAATCCTCAGGGTTCCCTGACTGGTATTTCTGCCTCCCATCAAATGGTGATGACCTCTCCTATCTGGTCTCTGTGACTTCTGGGTTCTCTTTATAAAGGCTGCAATAGTTTGGATTAAGCCCCTCTCTGGTTTGAGTCATCACATCTGAACCAAAATAACATATTCAAAATGTCCTATTTCCAATGGGTTCACGCCCATAGGGACTTGGGTTAAGATTAAGAACATGTGTTTGTCAGGGTACATACTTCAATCTATCACATAGTGCTGATTAGTCTTATCTTATATTCATGAATTTTACCAACATGACATCTTATGTTGATGAGCATCTTCAAAGTTCATTCAATGCTTCGGTCTCCTAGGCCAGGCATAGCTCTCACACTTGTCCCTCCTAAAATCTCCAAAACCTTTTCACCATCCCTCCTCTTATTTATGATCATATTTACTATTTCACTGAGTAAAAAATTAAACAGAAGAGGACTTCTATAAGCTGCCACCACCTTTTCTACACCACCTCTTCTACACAGAAAGCATATGCTTTCTCTCCTGACATTATAGATAAAAATGTTACAACAGAAAAAAAAACTAGGACTACTACTAATGGGACCCTTAATTACCAGATATCATATCTTTTCCCCTATTCCAAGGCTTTGAACCAGGAGCCAAGAAGTTCTCCCTCCTAGCTTTTGTAAAAACAAAACAAAATAAAAACCAAACAAAACACGTGGACATTACTTCTTGAGCATTCTCTCAGCATACATTCTTTAAAGTCTCCTACCTAAAGAAGGAGAAGGAGAAGAAGAAGGAGAAAAGAAGTAGAGGATGAGGAACAGCAGTAAGAGGAAGTGAGGAGGTAGAGAAGCAGAAACAGAAGAAGAAGAAGAAACATAAAAATAAAGAAGAAACGTTCACTTCTCTTGACCTCACATTCTCTTCATTCCTGTCCCTTCTTGCCTCTTCTTTAGAGTGAAAGTTTTGAAATGAATTTTTCTACTGGTTTTCTCCAATTCTTCACTTGTTCTTTCTTGAAAGCCACATCTTGAAACACCAACATCTCTAGTGAAGATCATCATGGACCACCTTGTTGCCAAATGATATTCTCAGTCCTTATTTTACTGGACTCCAAATATTTGACAGGGTTGGTTTCTCCCACCTCTTTGAAATATGTTGCTGGCTTGACTTCTAGGACACTATACTATTTTGTCCTCCTACCTCATTGGCCACTCTTTCTCAGTCCTACTCAGGTCTCTGAACTTTAAACTTTGAGGTGTCCCAATACTCAGGCTTTTAATTTCTCTATTTTATTTACATCACTACTTAGTCAAAATTATCCAACTTCATGATGATTCCCAAATTTATACCTTCAGCTCAGATCTCTCTCCTGAACTTCAGATTCATGATCCATCTGTCTATTTGACATTGCTACCTGGATGTCTAATACACCTTTTAATCTTAACTTGTCCCAAACCCTGTTTTTCTCAGTCTTCCACATCCAGCAAAAGGCATTTTTTTTATTTTTATTTTTTATTTTTTATTGACTTTGTAATAATATTACATTAAAAATATATATGTGAGGTCCCATTCAACCCCACCCCCCCACCCCCCCTCTCCCCCCCCCAACAACACTCGTTCCCATCATCATGACACATCCATTGGATTTGGTAAGTACATCTTTGGGCACCTCTGCACCTCATAGACAATGGTTCACATCATGGCCCATACTCTCCTCCATTCCATCCAGTGGGCCCTGTGAGGATTTACAATGTCCGGTGATTACCTCTGAAGCACCATCCAGGGCAGCTCCATGTCCCAAAGACGCCTCCACCTCTCATCTCTTCCTGCCTTTCCCCATACCCATCGTCCACCATTTTTCTAATTCCTCAGCTAAAACCTCAAACCCATGACTCTTTTCTTTCTTGATCCCACATCTGATCCATCTGCAGCTCTTTTTGTCCTCAAATATTTCCATAATCCTATCATTTCTCACTATCACCATGACTGCCAGTCTAGTGTGATACACCATCATTTCATACCCAAAGTAGTGAATAGCTTCTACCTTGTTTCCCTTTTTCTGTCCTTTTCTCCCCTCCAGTTTATGTTCGATTCAGGTACCAGAAGGATACTTTTTAAACTGAAGCCAGATCATGTAATTTCTCTGTTCAAAACTTCCATGCCTGCTTCTTATCTCACTTGAAATAAAAGTCAGATGCCATGATATGTGCCTCCTATCCTAGATAATTATGTCTAACATCATCTTCTCCTACTCTATCCCCCATTCCTTCCCTTCCATCCACACTGGAACTGGGGTGTTCCTCTGACAGGCCTGGTATACTTCTACTTTGGGCCTTTTCCTCTGCTTTGAATATTCTTTCCCCATATATTTGCAAGACTTGCTCCCTCATTATCTTAAAGTTTTCATTCATCTTTTATTGAGGTGTTCCCTTACCACTTTTTAAAAACTGCAACCACCATACTCTTTCCTCTATATTTTTCCATAGAATTTTCACCAACTGGCATATTACAAAGTATTTTATATTTTCCAAAATATTTACTTAATTATTTATTTAATGTCCATCTTCTCTTTTAGAATATAAACTCTATGATGGCAAGGGTTAAAAAAAAATGTTTAAAAACATTTTTTTTATTAGGAGGTACCAGGGATTGAACCTGGGATGTAGTACATGGGAAGCAGGCACTCAACCACTTGAGCTACTTCTGCTGTTTTAGGGTAATTCCAGTACATAAGGAACACTTCCTGGCACATTCACTTCCTGGCACATTATAGATAGTTTGTAAATATTTGAATATGTTAATGCATGAATAAAATTGGATAGGTTGTAAATGTATTTGTAAAACTTTTCAAAAGTTGTGAAATAAATTAGTAATTTACAGCATTAGGTTTTGGTCTTTTAACATAAGAATTCTGTTGTATAAAATGTAAAAGATACTCTTTACACTGATTAGAACATACATTGATTATAATATTAAGGCAATATAGGGAATTGAATGAATGCTAGTCAAGCCAAAGGTTACACCTTTTGTTGTTAATTTATAGCTATTTTTTTTACAAAATAGATTTTTAACCCTTTTCAGTTCAGTGGATATGAATATTTCCTTATATTTTTTTCTTTCAAATATAGATTATCTCTGTAGGTCATCTGTAGAAATTCACATTTATAAATGATCTTTTGAATGCCAACACAAATAGCAGGGCAGACGAAAGTTAGCTAAAATTAGATTTTCCAGTAACTCCTAAGCTCTAAATTAGAGGTTTTCAAACTGGAAGGTGCACAAGAACCCCCTGGAGCTGCTTGTTAAATACAGCTTCCTGGGCTCCACTCTAGGTTGATTTCCTAGAATCTCTGGTGATAGCCTCGGGAATCTTCTCCTTCACAATGCCTCAAGGGATTCTGATGCAGGAGCTCTGTGGACTTCACTTTATAATGTGCTGCTCTGATCATTCAAAAAATGTTCAGTATTTTTCCTAGAAATCAAGTAAAACTGACGATGAGGAGAAAAATGTCATAAATTTCAGTCCTTGTTATCATTTGTGGCTTGGCTGCAAACTTTACCTTATCCCCAAGGTGCCATCTTGCTTATGCTGTGGGTTACAAAGGGCAATAAATAATTTTGACTAAGCTCTTCTTGATCAATACCAACTTATCACCCTTCCTGGAAAAATAATTCTAATGAATGTCACTTAATTATAAGTGGTTTGCTGATTTATCATCAACTCCACAAATGGCTACATTTTTTTTGGTTTGTTTTAAGGTTTTGTCTCCTTTTTCCTAAGAGAACCAGATGATTAAAGCAGTCAGAATATGACGCACTGTTTCTAGGGAGACCAGAAACTACTCAGTTCTTATGCTGGCTGTTTTTTTCACTCTCTTACCAGCTGTTATTCCTTCTGAGTAAAAGATTTTTACAAAGTGGAAATGTGAGACTTCAAAATCTTTCTCTTTAGCTCTATTTGGTGTGAGAGAGGAATGCCACTAAATGCCTTTCATTATTCTGGGACAAAGAAGCAAAAAATGTAGGATTTTTGGTGGTGACATCTCCTGTCACCATGATGTTTGTTTTCTGGAATTGTAGTTATTTTGTTTTACATTTTTCTTAGCATATTATAATCATGAGTGGGAAGGCGTGGAGTGCTTTTAATGCACTCACCTCCTACTGCTATGAGAGAAGGAAACTGACATATTAGTAACTGCAGAGTATTCAATGAAATTCTATCAGCTGCTTTATAACAATAACTGCTCTTTGGGAACTTACTATGTCCAGGTACTCTTATAAGTGTTTCCTACTATCTCATTTAATCTTACATCAGCCTATGAAATTGGTTCTATTAAGCTCACTGTATTGAATGAGGGAACTGAAACATGTTGAGTCTAAGTGACTTGAACATCACTGGTAAGTGATGAAAGTAGAATTTGGACCCAGACAATTTAGCCCCAGAGCCCACACATTGGTTATGGTCACTGCTCCAAGAGAAGCTACTGATGAATCAATTGTGTATGTTGTTATAGCGTTGCTCTATAACTATAATTAAGGTCACATTCATGTGGGATGTGTGTGTGCAAGTCACAAGGCTGAACCAGAAGTTAGTTGAGTAAGTTGGAAAATATCCTAGAATTAGGGCATAGCAGGGACCTCTGGTGCTTGCATGACAGCCCCTAAATCCATCTCCAATTTCAGCAGGCGCTGTGGTGGACAGTTTTTTGATAGTTCAGTCTCAACTCAACACAGTCAGCCTCTCATCTGGAACCCAGATATAGGTCTTTCTCAATTCTACACCAGGTCTTCCCTGATGCTCTGGGAGTACTTATGCTGTGTTCAAGAGCAGCCAGAAGCATGGGATAGCCCATATGACATTTGTATGGGAAATAAGAACTAAGAACATGCATTTTTCTCCTCTTGGAGAGAACAGTAAGCTAAATATTGGTTAGAGCTCTCTTCATACAAATGTGGCAGAAGATTTTTGAGGCAATGTTTTCTTGATATTCTGAAAAGGAATTTTGAGAAAAAGTTCTGTTTTCCTCCATTCCCCTTTGAGGAAAGAACTATGAGTCTATTGCAACATGTAGAGAACTCTGGGCTTCTAACAGTGCTACAATCTTCTATGTAAATTATAACTTAATTTATTAAAAGACTTCTGCTTTATTAAACCTCCTGTCTCTTGCTATTAAATAGATGTTACAATGAAAAGGAATGAAAAACCGGTGAGTGTGGAATGTACCTAGAGTTGCCATGGAAACAGGAGGTACAACCATTCAGTAAAGAGATAGTGTTCAGCCAGAATGTCTGCAAATTGCCCCAATAATCATATGACTATATAAATGAGCTGGATAACCATGGTCGGTGCTATCTGTTCACCGTTCAACCCCATACTTAGGTAGGAATAAAAGGTTTACCTAGCATGTACAGCTATGCAGTCACAAAGCTAGTAGACGTCATCTATGCTGGGGTTCTTACCTTTGTTTTTGCAAAGAGCAGGAGAGAGAGAGTGACTGGAACAAAAATAATTTACATTTGTGTAGCTCTGTCCATATTTCCAAGTTATTTTATGTTCAATGACTCATTCAGATTTTTAAAGAGCCATGTAATGCAGGTAACCGTGGCCTTGCTATCCCAGTGTCACAAGGAAAACACTGAGGAAGGGTGGATTGTTCAAGGTCACATGACTAAAAAAGAAGTCAAAATGGGACTAGATTCCTGGACTTTTAATTTGTGAAGCCTTTCCTTTCTGCATAGCCTTAGCAGAAGGGTTGGGGGTCAGTTCCTATGAAACTTGCAAGAAATCCTGATGCCACTGTTTGAAGTTCCTGCTGAGGTGTTATATGTGGGTCCACCTTCTCTCCATTCTGCCTTCCATTTTTGCCCTTATTTAGACCTCAAATTCTTTTCCTGTAGGACAGTTTCTTTCTTCATGAAACCTTACTAAGTTAACTTAATCCCATATACAGATCTCTCTTGAATTCCCACATCATGTATTCTAAGCACTTTTTTGACTTTTATATATGAGAACCTTGACTCCACCTGGATTATCACATCTCTGCAGGCAAATGTTATAAAATATTATTGTGTCTTCTTTCATTTTTCTCAAATTTCTGGCAGTGTTGGATGCAAATTGTTTCAATATAGTGATTGAAAGTCTTATGGTTTACAGAATCCTCTATACTAGATTCCTATACTAGAGTTTGGTTGTTGTTATTATTTGCTTGTTTTGTTGTTTGCTTTCTTATTAAAGTAATATTTACATTTGTGAGATCGGATCCTTTTATGACCTATCTGCACTCATGACAGGGGCAAGTAAATAATTTGCTAACAATGCCAGAGCCTTTATGTAGCAGTTTGATATTGTTTATGAATTCCAAAAATAGATATTGGATTGTGTTTGTAAACTGGTCTGTTCCTCTGGGCATATTAGATTGTATTCAATTCAGAGGTTTCACTTTTACTTAATGAAATCACGATTAAGGCTTTGATTCAGCCATGTCAGTAGGACATTGAGTCCCTGCCCCCTTGGTGGGTGGGCACTCATAGAGAAAAATGAAATGACAGAGGAGAGAGTTTTAGTTTTGAGGCTGGAGCTCTGGGAAGTAAATACACAGGAGAAGAACACAGAGAAATAAAGACAGTGCTGTAGACACAGCAGAGGCCCCAGGGAAGAGCATGAGCCTGATAGTGTACAGTTGCAACTGAGCCCAGAGAGAAATGAGCCCCAGAAGAGAAACTAGACTTATCCCAGCCTATAGCTGAGAATGGAAAAGCTAGGACCATGGAGCCTTAAGAGGAAGAAGGAAGGCTGAACCCTTGCAAAGATCACCTACCATTTTGCTTGACATGTGACAAATGACTTTGGGTAAGAAAGTACCTCTTATGGTACCTCGAATTGGACTCTTTAGGGCCTGGTATCTGTAAGCTTCTACCCCAAATAAATACGCTTTATAAAAACCCAGCAGATTTCTGGTACTTTGCATCAGCAACCCTTTGGCCGAATAATACACCCTCTCAATTGCCATGGCCTCCCTAGGTTCCTGTAGTAATTAGTGAATTCAGAACCAGGCTTGACATCTAGAAACTTAGGATATTTTACTGACCTCAGAAGGTTTTTCTACATTATGAGAATGAGTTGTGAGCTTGCTCAAAGGAAATAAAAGGAAGCCCCAAATCTTTATACAAGTGAAGGCCCTCTTAAAATTGAAATATATTTATTGTTCCTTTCCTAGTTTATGCCTTATCTAGACATAGAGAATAAAGTTTCTTAATGAATAATGGCATAAGTTCAATAAAATAATATTTCTGATTCTTGAAATAGTTGTTAGTGAGTCAGGAGGTTAGAGGTATGGCCCTATATCCATTCAGGCTTGAGACAGATGGAGACTCTGTCTTCAAGGAGTGACTTCCAAGTTCACCCTGAGGGTGTCTCCATTTCAGTGGCATACAGTATCCTCTTATGATCTCATCTATCTCTGCAGGGTCAGTGGTAATGTCCCATCTCTCATTTCTGATTTTATTTATTTGAATCTTCTCTCTTTCTTCTCTGTCAGTCTAGCTAAAAGTTTGTCAGTTTTGTTGATCTTCTCAAAGAACCAATGTTTGGTTTTGCTAATTCTGTTGTTTTCTTATTCTTGATTCCATTTATTCAGTTCTGATCTTTACTATTGCTTTCCTTCAGTTTGGTTTGGTTTTTGTTTGCTGTTCTTTTACTAGCTCCTCCAGGTGTTCAGTAAGATCTTCAATTTTAGCTCTTTCTTCTTTTTTAATGTAAGCATTGAGGGTTATACATTTCCCTCTTAGCACTGCCTTTGGAGTGTCCCATAGGTTTTGATATATTCTATTCTCATTTTCATTCATGTCAAGTATTTGCTAAAATCTCTTGTAATTTCTTCTTTGACTTACTGATTATTTAAAAGTGTGTTGTTTAATCTCCATATATATATATTTAAATGTTAAATTAAAAAATATAAGAGGTCCCCAAAACTCCCCACCCCCCTTACCCCACTCCTCCCACATCAATAACCTCTTTCATCATCATGGGACATTCATTGCATTTGGTGAATACATTTTGGAGCACTGCTCCACCACATGGATAATGGTTTACATTGTAGTTTACACTCTCCCCCAGTCCACCCAGTCCAGCATCTGTCCCTGCAGTACCACCCAGGACTACTCCAAGTCCTGAAATAATCTCCATATATTTATGAATTTTATGTTTTTTTGTCCATTATTGATTTCCAGCATCATTATGGTATGGTCAGAGAGAGTGTTTTATATGATTTCAATCTTTTAAAAATTATGACATCTTGTCTTGTGACCCAACATATGGTCTACCCTGGAGAAGGACCCAAGAGCCCTTGAGAAGAATGTATACACTGCTGTTTTGGAGTGCAATGCTCTATAGATATCTGTTAGGTCTAGTTGATTTTTTATATTGTTCAAGCCATCTGTTTATTTATTTATCCTCTGTGTAGATGTTCTTTCCAATACTGAGAATAGTGTATTGATGTCTCCAACTATTATTGTAGAGACATCTATTTATTCCTTCAATTTTGCCAGTGCATGCCCTGTGTATTTTGGGGCACTCAGGTTAGGTGCATAAATATTTAGTATAGTTATTTATTCTTGGTGAGTTGCCCCTTTTATTAATGTATAATGACCTTCTTCATCCCTTATAACAGTCTTGCATTCAAAATCTATTTTATCTGGGCCATGGACTTGGCCCAGTGGTTAGGGCGTCTGTCTACCACATGGGAGGTCCGCAATTCAAACCCCGGGCCTCCTTGACCTGTGTGCAGCTGGCCCATGCATGGTGCTGATGCGCGCAAGGAGTGCCATGCCATGCAGGGGTGTCCCCTGCGTAGGGGAGCCCCACACGCAAGAAGTGCACTCTGTAAGGAGAGCCGCCTAGCACGAAAGAAAGTGCAGCCTGCTCAGGAATGGTGCCACACACACGGAGAGTCGACACAACAAGATGACACAACAACAACAAAAAAGAAACACAGATTCTGTGCCACTGACAACAACAGAAGCGGACAAAGAAGACGCAGCAAATAGACACAGAGAACAGACAACTGGGGTGGGGGGAAGGGGAGATAAATAAATAAATAAATAAATAAAAATCTTTTAAAAAATCTATTTTATCTGATATTAGTGTTGCTACTTTAGCTTTTTTTTGGTTGCTATTTGCATTGAAACCTTTTTCCAAACTTTCACTTTTAACCTGGTTGTGTCTTACATCTGAGGTGAGTCACTAGACAACATATAGATGGCTCATATGTTTATCCATTCTATCAGTCTATGTCTTTTTTAAAAAATTTTTTAATTCATTTTGTAAAAATATTATATTAAAAAAAATGAGGTCCCATTCAACCCCACCACCCCCACCCCACCATTCCCCCCCCTAGCAACACTCTCTCCCATCATCATGTATCAGTCTATGTCTTTTGATTGGGAAGTTCAAGCCATTAACATTCAATGTTATCACTGTAAATGTATTACTTACTTCATCCATTTCCTCTTTGGCTTTCAGTTGTCATATCTTATTGTTTGTCTTTTTATCCTTTAATTTACCCTCATTAATAATCTTCCTTTCCATACTCTTCTCCAAGTCTCATGCCCTTGTTTTGTCCTTTCAGGCAACAGAACTCCCTTTAGTATCTCTTGCAAATCTGGTCTTTTGGCAACATTCTCTATAAATTTTTGTTTGTTTGTGAAGACTTTGAGCTCCCTCTCATTTTTGAAGGACAGTTTTGCCAGATACAGAATTCTAGGCTGGCAGTTTTTCTCTTTCTGTTCCTTAAATACAGCATACCTTTTCCTTTTCCCAATTCTGGTTTCTGATGAGAGCTCAGTCTGTAATCTTCTTGAGGTTCGCATGTATGTGATGCTTTGCTTTTCTCTTGCTGCTTTCAGAATCTGCTCTTTATCTCTGATATTTGTCATTCTGTATAGTAGATGTCTCAGGGTAAGTCTATTTGGATTTATTCTGTTTGGGCTGTGTTGTCCTTCTTGGATATTGAAATTTACATCTTTTGTGAGGGTTGGGAAGTTTCAGTCATTATTTCCTCAAATATTCTTTCTGCCCCTTTTCCATTTTTCTTTCCTCTGGGACACAGATAATGCACATGCATGTGCATTTTGCATTGTCACTCAATTTCCTGAGACTCTGTTCCATTTTTTCCATTCTCGTCTCTTCGAATTTCCAGTATTTTTCAGTTTGGATGCTCTGTATTCAAAATCACTAATTCTATCTTCAAGCAATTCAAATATGCTCTTATGTGCCTGTAATGTCTCTTTTTTTTTAATTTTAAATTTATCTTGAAATAAGCATTAGATGACAGAAATGTTACAGTGAAAATATAGAAGGATTTCCATATACTCCTCCCACACTTTTTCTCATTAACAACATCTTTCATTAGTGTGGTTCATTTGTTACAATTGATGAACACATATTGAAGCACTGCTACTAACCGTGGTCTATAGTTTATATTATGGTTTACACTTTGCACTACACATTTTTATAGGTTTTCACAGAATATATAATGGCCTGTATCTATCATAGTTATGTCATGTAGAGCAATTTCAATGTCCCCAAAATGCCTCATGTTGTACCAATTCTTCCCTCTCCCTCCCCTCAGAATCCCTGTGGCCTTTTCCTTTATATCAATGCTACAACTACTTCCATTGCTAGAATAATAATGCGCCTATTTTAGTCCATAGTTGCATTCCCACCTTATGTGTACTCATTCCTCAATCTTGAAGATTTTAGGGTGATAATACTCACTCTGTTTCTTATTGAGAGAGGGCTTAGATCCCATGGGGCAAAGGGCATAACTGTCTTGGTTACAGTTACAGATGTTCTCTATTTTTTTGGGGATAGATGTTACCATCCTTTTGTTAGTTGCCCTGAGTGAGTCCAGTGAAATGGAAAGTAGGTGTTGCAACTCTGCTGAGATTCCCTCTAATGTATTTTTAATCTCATCCATCATATCTGTCATCCCCATAACCTCTGCTACTTTTCTTTACAGGCTTTCAAATTATTCTTTATACTTAGCCAGTGTCTTCTTAATATCCTTTATCTCTTTGGTTATTTTTTCTTTCAATTCTTTGAATTGATTTAGGAGTTTTGTGTGATTATCATTGATAAAATCCTGAAATACTTTAGGATATTTGGTTTGTTCCTTTGGTGGGGCCATCTCTTTCTGTTTTCTAGTATGACTTGTAATTTTTTGCTGATGTCTAGGCTAGGCTTCTGATTATGCTGTTGAATTTACTTTGATGGATAATTTCTCTCTCCTGCCTATTATTTTTTTTCACAACTCTTCTTTGATATTTGGCTCAACTTAGTCTTTCTAATTGCCCAGTTTAAGTTATTAAAATAAGGCTAAGGACTCAATAATGGAGCATAAATGTTCTCCCAGGAGATAGAGAACTGAGACACCTAAAAGTGGCTTTTCTCTGAAATTTCCAGGCTGGCCAGCACATGGTACTTGTCAATGTACCTTACCATGGAAGTGTTTTCACTCTCTGCCTTCCTGTGTTTTTGTCTGGCCAGAACTGACATTCAAAGTGGGCTTTCCTGGCCAAATTAACTAAAGAGAAGCCCCCCAACGACCCCTCCCTTTTTCACTCTAACAGCTGACAGGGAGAAAAGTGTCTGTTTCCCTCTCAGTTGACTGCAGTGAGCCAGGCATTTTACCTGAATTTAATATCTTGGGGATGGGGGAGGGAAGCCCTTCCTGGCCACCATGGAGGTTTGGTAACTCATATTTGTTGATTTGGGTTCTTTGTCTCTCTGTCCCTCATCTTCCTGGGAGTTGTGGAGCACTGTCCTGGTCTGCTGACCCCCAAAGCAGGTCTCTCAGACAGCTTTTGGTCCTTTGTCCATTGTTTTTGTGGGAGAGTTGAGTCCTGCTTGCCTAACCTGATGGCATCTTCCTGGAACATTTTTTCTACCACATATATTTGTAAATAAAGTTTTCTTGGAACACAGTTCTGCTATTTTGTTCATGTATTGTTTATGGCTGCTTTTATGCTTTTGTAAAGTATGCTTTACATGGTATAGTTGAGTAGTGTGACAGAGGCTGTATACAGCCTAAATATTCACTTTTGGATCTTCACAGAAAAAGTTTGCTAATTCCTGCTCTAGGAAAAAATACCTAAGCAAGAAGAGAAATAAATCTAGGAGGATACCTTAGGTTAATGAAGTTAGGATGAATGAAAAACTTGGTAAAGTTTACTGTTGTTTAAATAATAAAGGACCAAAACAAACTAAAATAATTTGGAAAGATTCCAGACCTGAAGTGTTTTTGATGACAACATGAGTGGGAGGAAAGACCAGAAGAGGTAAGTTTATGCTAAAGCCCTTGACTTGTTCAGGCAGCACTCCAGTATATAGGTTTTCAGATTTGCATGAACAATGGCACCCCATATAAGGAGGATCCCCTCCCACCATATGTCCATCTTAAAGTGATAATTTGTCCTCACTCACTTGTGGACAAGGACGGAGGTTGCGGGGCTGGAGGGAGCACAGGTAGTTGTGTGTACAACCATGGTGTGATGTGTGAGCTGCTGAGCTCCTGAGAGAGTGGTTCCTGTGGGCATAACTAGTGATTTTTGCTGGGGCACTACAACCAGAACCAGTCCCCTCTCCCCACCTGCTATCAGTATCTAATATTTAAAAACAGTTTTATTGACATATAGTCACATACCATACTCTCCATTCAAAGTGTGTAATCACTGTATTGTGCATTCATCCCCACAAAAAATTTTTTTAGAAAAATATCATTACTCCAAAAAAAGAACTCCACATCCCTTAGCAGTCACCTCTCAACCCCTCTATCCTTCCCCAACCCAACATAACCACTAATCTAATTCCATCTTTATAAATGATTTATATTTACATTTTATATAAATGGAATCATATGACAATATGTTGTAATTTGTGTCTGGTTTCTTTCACTTAGCATAATGCTTATTTTGTTTTGCCTGATGTTAACTTGTAACATTAACATACAATTTTTCAGTTTCAAATAAAAATAGTCATACATGCAATATTATCCATATTCATGTTTCACATGAGGTTTCACTATGTGATACAGTCCCATTTTACATTTTTAAGCTTTCCTTCTATTAATATACATGACCTTAGACTTTCCTTTTCAACCACTGTCATACCCATATAATAGAACTGCTGGATACAAACACTATCATGTGCTTTCACCTTTTGTATTCATTTCCAAAGATTAACAGTCTTTTATCAATTCTGCATAGATTTACTCTCAGCTTTCCATTCTCTAGTCTCATTCTATTTTCTGGTGACCTAATTCTAATTATTAATTCCATGAGTTTACACAATATATTTAGTTCATAATAGTGCATTCATACAGTATTTGTCCTTTTGTGTCTGGCTTGTTTCACTAACAACGTAGTGTCCTCCAGGTTCATCCATGTTGTCATATGCTTCATGACTTTATTTCTTTTTTCCACTGCATAATATGCATACACCACAGTTTGTTTATCCATTCATTGGTTGATGGAAACCTGGGTTTTTTCCATCTTTTGGTAATTGTGAATAATTCCACGATGAACATCGGTATGCACATGTCTGTTCCTGTCACTCTTCTCGGTTCTTCTGGGTAGTGGTATTGCTGGATCACATAGCAAGTCTATTTTTGACTTCTTAGGAATTGCCAAACAATCCTTCACAGTGTCTGTAACGTTGTACATTCCCACTATCAGTAAATAAGCATTCCTATCTTTCTACATCTTCTCCAATATTTGTAGTTCTCTGTTTTTAAAAAAATACTGGCTTCTATTAGGTGTTGTAACAATTTGATATGGTTTATGAATTCCAAAAATAGATATTGGATTATGTTTGTAAACTGGTCTGTACCTGGGCATGATTAAATTATGATTAGGGCTTTGATTGGGCCATGTCAGGACACTGAGTCCCTGCCCCCTTGGTGGGTAGGGACTCACAGATAAAACTACATGGCAGATCAGAGGAGTTAATTGAATTTTTGATGTTGGAGTTTTGATACTGGAGTTTTGAGCTGGAGCCTAGGAAGTAAGGATACAGAGGAGCAGAGCAGTTGAGCCTGGAGAGAATCAAGACCTGGGGAGACAGAGCCGGTTGCCTAATAGTCTATAGATGGCCTGGTGTAGCAAGGCAAAACCTACAGAGCCTCATAGTCTACAGCTGACCTTGTGGAGAAAAAAGGGGAGCTGAGCCCAGAAAGAAATGAGCTCCAGGAAGAGAGGCACCCAGAAAGCCTGAATCTTGGCAGATGTCCACAGCTGTCTTTGCTTCAACACATGGCAATAGACTTTGGTGAGGGATGTAAATTATGCTTTATGACCTGGTGACTGTAAACTTCTACCCCAAATAAATACTCTGTATAAAACCCAACAGATTTCTGGCATTTTGCATCAGCACCTGTTTGGCTGACTAATACAGGTATGAAATGACATCTCATTATAGTTTTGATTTGCATTACCCTAATTGCTTGATGTTGAACTTTTTCTCATGTGATTTTTTTCACCATTTGTATTTCTTCTTTGGACAAATGTCTGTTCAAGTCTTTGTCCATTTTTAAAGTAGCAGTTTGTCTTTTTATTGTTCAGTTGTAGCATCTCTTTATATATCAGCGATATTAAACCTTATCATGCATAACCTTTCTAAATATTTCTCTCATTGAGTTAGCTGCCTTTTCACCCTTTTGACAAATTCCTTTGAGGTGCAAAAGTGTTTTAATTTTAAGGACGTTAATTTATGTTTCCTTCTTTCCCTCCCTCCCTCCCTCCCTCCCTCCCTCCCTCCCTCCCTCCCTCCCTCCCTCCCTCCCTTCCTTCCTTCCTTCCTTCCTTCCTTCCTTCCTTCCTTCCTTCCTTCCTTCCTTCCTTCCTTCTCTCCCTCCCTCCCTAAACCAATAAACAAAAGGATTTATTTGGAAATGTCCAAACCTGCCGGAAGTGGCTCTTGTGAAGCCCTGGGCCCACTCTCTTTACCAAGCTCCAGAGGGCAACAACAATCCTCCCAGCCTCCCTCCTTCACCTTTCCTGCTACCCACTGTGCACACACCCATACCTCAGGCCATCCTAGAGAACTAGGATATCCCCTCCCTGGAGGAGTTTTCACCTCCCTGGGTCCAAAAGCTAGATTGGCAGCCCTTTCTAGAACCCTTGGAAAATGATGGCGGCAGGAGCTGCTTGCATATATTGAGGAAAAAAAATAAGGAAGGAGGCCCAAAACAGGGCTCCCTGAAAAAACCCAACTTACCCCTGTACAAAAAAAGTGGCTCCCACATAAAAAAATCTGCTTCCTAAATAGTGTAAATAGTCAAAGGAAAGGGAAAAATCAGCAGCAAGACTGGGTTTGTAGGAATAGCAAAAAGTGTTGTGTTAGAAAAGCTAGGAAGAGTTTGGGGCTGGGCCCCACTTCCTGACCTTGCTCCCAAGAACCAGCTCTGACACTTACCCCAAGGTAGATCCTGTAAACATGCAAACCCAGTGGCTTTTGGTTCTGAAATTTCTGTTACAATGTCAAAGCACAGCCTCCAGCAGTCCTACTTGGGCCTGCCTCCAGTGGGCAGAGAAGGCATTTTTTTTTTACTATTTTTTTTGTCTTTATTTATTTTTTAATATTACATTAAAAAAATATGAGGTCCCCATATACCCTCCACCCCTTCACCCCACTCCTTCTCCCATAACAACAATCTCCTCCATGATCATGAGACATTCATTGCATTTGGTGAATACATCTCTGAGCACCACCTCATCTCATAGTCAATGGTCCACATCATAGTCCACACTCTACCATGTCCCACCCAGTGGGCCATGGGAGGACTTACAATGTGAGGTAACTGTCCCTACAGCATAACCCAGGACAACTCCAAGTCCCGAAAACACCTCCACATCTCATCTCTTCCTCCCATTCCCTACCCCCAGCAGCCACCATGACCACTTTCTCCACACCAATAAGAGGAGGCAAGTTTTGAACCCAATTAAAGCCAATGCAAAAGGTAAGTAATAAGGCGTTGGGAACCCAAACAACAAGAAATCCTACCACTACATTTATGAAACTAAAGCTGCTGGGTAGAGGGTAACAGGAGACACCCATCACACCTCCTTATCTTACGAGTCTGCAGTCCCTCCCCTTCTAGGCTGAGGAAGGTATTGCTCTAGGACTGGGAAGTAAGGAAAAGATAGTTGAACATTTAGGCCAGGAGAATTCCCAGAACCTGTTCCAGTTCCTGCCTTTGCTGCTGCACCTTGGCAAAGATGTGCTTCTCCACTGCTTCTTGGGCCCAGAGCTAGCTGTAGAAAGCAGCTCATCATTCCTTCTCAAGATTCCCAAGCACATCAGTGATGACCTTGAGGGCTCAGTGCTGTGAACACAACCATTTCTAGATGAAGTCCTGCGGGTCTGTGCTAAAGCTGATCATGAAATCCCTCTGGGTTTTCAGCTGGTTGATGGACTCCATGGTCTCATGGATTTTGGCATTAGGAGAGGTAATATCCTGCTGATTGGTGGTAGAAGCTAGAAAATTGCTCATTTGGGCCTTTGTTGGGTCATTCACTTCCACATCAATATCATTACCAGGCAGTCGTCTCTTCATTAGGGTCCACTCTAATGACATAGTTGATGACAATGGTGTTTGGATGCTGCAGCAACCCAGCCAACTTCATGAGAATCTAAGAGAAATGGAGGTGACTACAACCGAAGATCTGGCTAATGTAATGGTTGCAATTCATGTACTTGTGTTTATGCATCTTGCAGCTGGTTGTGTTTGATGTATAGCCACAGGGCCTGCATGATGATAGCCTTGTCTGGGTGTATACTGCCAGCAGCCTCCCCAAGTAGGGCTCCAAATTGCACTGGGAAGACTGATGATCTAGCATGAGCAGGAGGGTGTAGTTGACTTTGAAGTCTCCAGGTTGTTTCACCTGGAAGCCATCTGTCTCCTGGGTGGTGGGCATCTGATGCCTGGTTGTCAGACTCATACATTTCCTTGTCCAGCTCACTGAGAAGGCTCTTAAACAACAAAGAAAACTTCCTCTTCTGTTTTCTTGGATCATCCACCAGTTTTCCCTTCACTTGGAGTTTCAAGGAAGCCAACTTGTTCTCTGATGGGGTTCCCTCTGAGATGTCCGAAGTTCCTGCACTGTCACCTTCTACCTTGCTGGGACTGAGTGTATTGGATATATAGATCTGAAGCTTTTGCTTTTGCTGTCAGAGGCTTTTTGATGGCCTACTGGATCCCTATCCAATTGTGAGTGATGGTCTGGTCCAGATTTGGCTCAAAAGCCAAGAGATCCATGCATGCCTGAGATTCTGGGACCAGCTCCTGAATTTGCTGAGGTAGAAACTTATCCACCTTCTTCCTCCTCTTTAGCCCCGGCACTGGGTGGGCATCAGGGGCTGGGCCTGGGGCATGAGCAGGAACTTTTGAAATGCGTCCATCACTTGGCAGGAGGCATGCCAAGTTGAAGGGGAGCAGCTGTGTCAAATGAGGGCCCAGCAGAGAATCCCACCAGCAAGCCAGCCAAGGGCATCAGACTCCTGGCAACATGCCAGGCTACTGGTAGGACACTGTGGGGACCATGGGCCCCATGGGGCACAAGGCAATGGTCCTGGAGACCACTACTGCTTCCAGTCACCCTGGTCCCCTGAGCACCCATCTTGGCAGCATGCTGGTCCAGCAGGGGAAAAAACCATACCCTGATGGCAAGGCTTAGGCACTGGCGGCCAGTCTCAGCAGGGGCAGCGGGAACCCACCTATGCCACAACCAACATGGCTCTGTACCATTTCTTTTTACTTTTGTGGCTTTTCCTTTGGGTGTAAAGTTTCAGAAACTACTGCCTACTACAAAACCTTGGAGATGTTTCCCTATATTTCCTTCTAGTAATTTTATGGTCCTGGCTTCCATATTTAGGTCCTTAATCCATTTTGGGTTGATTCTTGTATAGGGAGTGAGATAGAGGTCCTCTTTCATTCTTTTGGTTAGGGATTTCCAGTTCTCCCAGCACCATTAGTTAAGACTGTTTTGGCCTGTCAGCATGGACTTTGTAGTTTTGTCAAAAAACAGTTGGCTATAGAGTTGAGGGTTTATTTCCAGACTCTCAATTTTATTCCACTGATCACTGTGTCTATCTTTAGTCCAATGTCACATAACTTTGTAATATACAACTGTGTATCTCAGTATATACACTGTATATATCACTATAACTTTGTAATATATTTCAAGATCAGGCAATAAAAGTCCTCCCACATCACTCTTCTCCTTTTAGGATGCTTTTTGGTTATTCCAGTGCAATTTCCCTTCCAAATAAATGTGGTAATTGCCTTTTCTATTTCTGTAAAGTGGGCTATTGGGATTTTAATCAGTATTGTATTAAATTTATCAGTTTGGGTAGAATTAATGTCTTTACAATATTTAGTCTTCCAATCCATGAACACAGAATGTCTTTCCATTTGTTTAGGTCTTTGATTTCTTTTATCATTGTTTTGTCATTTTCTGAATATAGGTCCTGTAAATCTTTGGTTAAAATGATTCCTGGGTATTTGAGTCTTTTTGTTGTATTGTAAATGGAATTTTTTCCCCTGATTTCCAGCTTTGATTGTTCAATAACAGTGTTCAGAAACATTAGTGAATTTTGCATCTTGATCTTATATCCTGCCACTTTGCTGAACTTGTTTATTAACTCAAGTAACTTTGTTGTAGACATTTCAAAATTTTCTAAATATAGGATCATGTCATCTACAAATAGTGAGAATTTTACTTCCTCTTTTCCTATTTGAATGAATTTTTTCTTGTCAAATTACTTTAGCTAGAATTTCTATCACAGTATTGAATAACAGGCGAGGCAGTGGGCATACTGTCTTGTTCCTGATTTTACTGGGAAATCCTTCAACCTTTCCACATTGAGTATGATGTTGTCTGTGGGTTTTTCATATATGATCTTTATCATATTGAGGAATTTTCCTTCTATTCCTATCTTTTCAATTGTTTTTTATCAAGAAAGGATGCTGGATTTTGTCAAATGTCTTTTCTACATCAATGAAGATGTTTATTTTTTTTAAACTTTATTTTTAAAGAAGTTTATGTCTACAGAAAAGTTACATTGAAAATATAGAGATTGCCCTATATGCTTCCTCACATTTTCCCCTATTAACAACATTTTTCATTAATGTAGTACATTTGTTACAATTGAAAAACAAATATTAAAGCATTGCTACTAACTTTGGTCTATAGTTAACGTTATGGTTTACACTTTGCACCATACAATTTGATAGGTTTTGACAAAATGTATAATTGTGTGTATTCACCATTGCAATATCATGCAGAACAATTCCAATGTTCCCAAAATTTCCCATGTTCCACTGTTCTTTCCTCTCCAAACCCTCAGAACCGCTAGTGACCACTATTTTTATATCAACGTTACAAGTTCTTTCATTACTAGAATAATAATGTCTATTTTAGTCCATAGTTGAATTCTTCACTTATGTTTGTTCATTCCTCAGTCTTGAGGATTTTGGGATGGTGATGCCCACTCTGCTTCCAACTGAGTGGAATCAATTTGTTAATGTGTTGTATTATGCTAATTGATTTCCTTATGTTGAACCACCCTTGCATATCAGAAATAAATCCCACTTGGTCATGGTATATAATTATTTTTATATGCTGTAGAATTCTATTTGCAAATACTTTGTTGAGAATTTTTGCATCTATGTTCATGAGAGCACGTGGTCCATAATTTTCTTTTCTTGTAGTGTCTTTTACTGGCTTTACTATTAGGGTAATTCTGGCTTCATAAAATGTGCTGGGTAATTTTCCCTCCTTCTCAATTTTTTGGAAGAGTTTACAGAGGATTGTTGTTAATTCTTCTTGAAATGTTTGGTAGAATTCACTTCTGAAGCAATCTGATCCTGAACTTTTTTGTTGGGAGATTTTTGATGACTGCTTCAATCTCTGTAATGTGATTGGTTTGTTGAGTTCTTGTATTTCTTGTAGAGTCAATGTAGGTTTTTGTGTGTTTTAGGAATTTGTCCTTTTCATTTAGGTTGTCTAGTTTGTTGGCATAGAGTTTCTCACAATATCCTATTATGATCTGTATTAGTCAGCCAAAGGGTGCTAGTGCAAAATTCCAGAAATCTGTTGGCTTTTATAAAGGGTTTTTATTTAGGGTAGAAACTTACAGTTACCAGGCCATAAAGCATAAGTTACTTCCCTCACCGAAGTCTGTTGCCATATGTTAGAGCAAGATGGCTGCCAATGTCTGCAAGGGTTCAGGCTTCCTCTTCCTCTTAATTCTCTGTGGTCCCAGATTCTTCCAATATTAACTGTAAGTTGGAATAAGGTGTGTCTGTCTCCCAGGGCTTGTTCTTTTTCAGGCCAGCTGTAGATGTCAGGAGTCTCTGCCATGTCTAATGGAGTCTTCTCTCTCTTCTCACATATCTGCTTCTCTGTGTATTTACTTCCCCTGGCTCCAACCTTAAAATGACAACTGTCTCCTCTGCCATGTTGTTTTCTCTGTGACATGGTGCAATCAAAGTCTTAATCATTATTTAATCAAGTAAAAGTGAAACCTCTGAATTCTATGCAATCTAAGGGTATCACTAGTCCAGAGAAACAGACCAGATTACAAACATAATCAGTATTTCTTTTTTGAATTCATCAAAAATAGCTCCCACAAGATCCTTTTTATTTTTTGTGCTACAGTCTTAACTCCCCCCTTTCATTTCTGATTTTTATTTGCATCTCGGCTAACAATTTTTTTCTCTTTCCATACCCTCTTTATATCATACTACTGTCTTCTCACCTTCATGGTTTCTGAGGAGAAATCTGCTCTAAGTTGTACTTGGTATTCCTTGTATGTGATGGTTTGTTTTTTCCTTGTTGTTCTCAGAATTTTCTCTTTATTTTTGACATTTGACATTCTGAGTGGTAAAATGTCTTAGATTATGCCTATCCAGATTTACTCTGATTGAGGTATATGGTGCTTCTTGGACATGTAAATTTATTTCTTTCATGAGGGTTGGGTAATTTTCAGCCATTATTTCCTCAAATATTCTTTATGTCTCTTTTCCCTTCTCTTCTCATCCTGGAACTTTCATGACACATATGTTGTTGAACTTTGTGTTATCATTCCACTCCTTGAGCTCCTACTCAATTTTTTCCCTTCTTTTCTCTCCCTTCAATTTCAGCTGTTCTGTCTTCCATATCACTTATTCTTTCTCTACCACTTTGACTCTGCTTTTGTATGCACACTAAGTTTTTTTCATTTAAGGAGGTGCCAGGGCTTCAATTTCCTTGTACATGGGAAGCAGGCTCTCAACAACTGAGCTATACCCACTCCCTTCTAATTCTTTTTTTTTTTTTTTACCAGGAGGTCCCAGGGATCAAACCTGGGTCCTCCATATGGTAAATGGGAGCTCAATTGCTTGAGCCACAGCAACTTCCCTCTAATGTGTTTTTGATCTCACCTATTGTGCCTTTCTTTCCTATAAGGTCTGCTATTTTTTTAATTCAGGTTTTCAAATATTTCTTTGTGCTAGCCCAGTGTCCTCTTGATGTTCCTTATCCCTAGGTATTTCATCATTCAACTCTTTGATTTGATTTTGGAGATTTGTATGAAAATTGTTGATTAGTTGTTTCAAATCCTCTGTGTCATCTGAGGCTTTGTTATATTCCTTTGCTTGGGCCATTTCTTCTATTTTCTTAGTATGGCTTGTAATTTTTTGCTGATGTCTAGGCATCTGATTTTGATGGTGAGTTTAATTTGATGCTCAATTTTTCCCTCTTTAATAAGGATTTAGTGGCAGGAGACTGTGTGTTACTGCTGTTCTTTGATTCTTGGTTTAACCTCTTCTAGGTCTTTAGGATTGTTTCTGTTACTCAAATCTGTGTCATGGACCCAGTAATCAGTTGTACACCTGCTTCTAAGGACCATGGGGAGGAGACTGAAGGCTGGAAAAAGCCTCACTTACTTATTTACTTTTAGTTTCCTCACATGCACTTCCTTGGGGAGCTAGCAGATGGTGATCTTCGGCAGCCCTCTCAGTTCAAAGCCTCATGGGAGTGTGTTTGCTGCAACCAACAGCAACAATGGGACAGAGGATCCTGCCTTGAAGCTAATCAGAGCCTTGCAATTCAAACTTTCTCAGAGACTGTTCTTCAAACATTATTGGCAACCCCTCCCTTCTCTCAGGTCAGAAATTGTTGCACTCCCCGCTGCGTCATCAACGACAAGACCAGGTCAGTAAGGAGGGTGACTGAGAGGGTCAGATCCCTTTGATCCTGTGCTGGTTCCCAAGGCAAAACAGTTACCCAGCCCCACCTGGCCTGGAAGGGCTCATGTGACATAGCAGGCCAAATTGTTGGCCAAAAGCTGAATCAGCATTAAGCTATGTCCCTCTCTTTTCTGGTTCCTCTGGAGGTGGATCACTGTTGCTCCCTTTGTCTGTTGCCACTGGCCAGAGCCCAGAGAATTCAAAACTGTCTCCTCAGAGTGTCAGGGGCAGGGCATCAGCAACTGTATCTGTGACTTCCACTCACAGTTTTCCTGTTGAGATTCTTTTCCTATGCCCTTCTCGCTTCTGGATGGTGTCTACCCTTCCTCTGGTGTCCTAAACCCTAGAACAATTTTTTCCCCAGGTGGTTTCTGTCTGTCCTCTTGTTGTTTTTCTGGGAGGGAAGTGTGTCCTGTATCTCTCTAAGTTGCCATCTTCTTGAAAGTCTAATCAGTCTAATTTTAGACGATTTTTTTTTTCCCTTGGGGAAAGGTTGCCTTTCTTTATTCATACAAATTTGCCCTATGAACTAGAAGCTGCTCATTTTAAAGATGATGATTTAATTTTGGATAGGTTTAAAAATGATTTGAGAAGTAAACTGACATGTGACTCTCAATAAATTAGAGGAAACCATGAGATGTATAAAAATAGACCAGCAGAAGAATATTCTATCTATTCAATGGAAGGTAAGAAAAGAGGAGAAAAATAAGAAAATATAGTAAATAGAATTATAAAATAGTTGGTTAGAAGTAATTTCAAATGTAACAGTAATCACAATAAATATGAATGCATAAAACATTGATCCAAAGGCATAGATGCTCAGATTAGCCATTTAAAATGACTATTGTTAGGCAAGGGAATAAATGACTGTTTCCATGGAAACATACACATGGCATGGTAGTTGTCAATTGATAGTTATTTCTGTGTTTTTTTTTTTCTGTATTGAGTGAATTATTCAGAATCAAAGTATTATCCAATATCCTGGAGTCCAGAAGTGGGCAATCTAAGGTTTTATCTTTCAATTAATGATCTGTTGCACCAGTGACTCTGCTTAGAAAATCTTAATATGATGTAATGATATGAAAGAAAACTCAGGAAAATTTCCAACAGTTTTTAATAAACACTTAGATGGAAAAATTTCTACCTTAATAAAAATAAACCTTAATGAAATAATACTAAATACCTGATTCTGGAAATTAAATTTTGGTTAACTTGTTCAGAACCACATTTGTCAGAAAGGACTGTATGATTAAAATGTGCATAGAGTCATGGAGAAATTCAGTCTCACATACTTTGCATAAAAATGGACTAATTAGGAAGAACAGAGAAATTATAATACAGTAAGTCCTTTATTGCATGGCTGCTTGTTTAAAGGATTGGTAGATTTTTTCTATCAGCTTGATCTTGCTCGGCTTAGCAGAAAGAACTGAACACTTGCTCTGTTTCTATGATTAAAAATCATATATATATGCACACACACGCACATAAACACACATAATAAGAACACATATTGGGAAATATATGATTGGAGAATAATTACTAATTTAATTACTAATTTTCAGTAATACTAAGTACTTCCTTAAATATCTTATTGCTAAAATGTAAAGTAATGCAGAATGCATGTTCTGTTTTTGGACCTTGTGAAGCAAAAGCCAGTCTAAATAGTACAGATATTGATAACCATTTTGGTCCTTTACAGTATTGTCTAATGTCTGAGAGTGTTTACACTGCAGAATTAAAGAATATCCAAAGCTTTGTTGCACCTGTTCTGTTAAAAAGAAAGATAACATTCAGGAACAGTCTCATTAGAACACTATTTGAGTATCCTGTTCATGTGCAAATGGTTTCCACATTGAAATAATTAAACCTCCAAATACCTCAATGTCATAAAAATTTATAACTAGGGAAATAGGAAAACTGGTTTTGTGACTTTACAGAGAGTATTTAATTAGAAGTCAGGTCAAGCTGTTCTTTTAGTCATTAGTTAACACAGTAAAAACAGTAAAAGAAACAACATGTTATCTATAGATGTCTTAGAATAATTTGGAAGGCAAATCTATAGTGGACTAAGCTATATAGTCAACATCTGATGCTCAATAATAACTTAAATTAAACCCAGGGAAATGGTAAGACAGGAAAGAGGAAAGAGAAAAAACTGGCTGGTGAGGAAAGAGTATCTGCTGGGTTAAAATGCTTTTGAGCATATTTAGCTGAGGTAGAATAGTGAAGAGAAAAGACTGTTATGTGACCAGCATTTTAGCCCTACTTACTGAGGAATAGCAGGAAATCTTATGATTATTGGTTAATCTTGTTGGGGCTCAATTGAAAAAAGCTAACTTTAAGTACTGCACTTTTACTTCGAATTCGACTGAGAATAAATACAAAATTTCTAACTCGGTGCTGGCTTCAAACATAAATGTCATTTGAAAAATGTTAGAACCTATCTGTTAGGCATTTTGCTTGGTGCAATAGTTCACTTAGCTATTTAAGAAAAATTCCTGCCTTCAAAAACCTAATATTTCAGTGGTGGATATGGGGAAGTAAAGAGGCAATTACAGTATGATATGTGATTATAGGATGCTTTGGGAGTACATAGCGTTTGTCATTTGACTCAATTTGGGATATCAGAGAAGAATTTCTGGAAAAGGTGCTATTTTTAGTTGAAATCTTAAGCACGCATAAGATTAGCCAATGGGAGTTGGTGGAGGGTAGGTGGGGAAGTATATTTCAGGCAGAGAAAACTGCATGGTCAACTTTCAGTGACTAGAAAAATTGTGGTGTAGCCAGGAAACTGTAAGTAGTTCTTTATAGTTCAAGAATAAAGTAGTGGGTTGGAGGAAGTAGAGAAAAGAAGTGAGATTATTAAGAACTATTTTATAATCCATGCTAAGGAGTTTGAACTCCATGGCAAAGGCCACAGGAAATCTCCGGATAATTTAACTAGGGATATATGGTTATATTTGTGCTTTAAGAAGGTCACTTTGGAAGAGGTTTGAAGAATGATCTGGAGGGAAGCGGACTTGGCCCAGTGGTTAGGGCATCTGTCTACCACATGGTAGGTCCGTGGTTCAAATCCCGGGCTTCCTTGACCCGTGTGGAGCTGGCCCATGCACAGTGCTGATGTGCGCAAGGAGTGCCCTGCCATGCAGGGGTGTCCCTGGTGTAGGGGAGCCCCACGTGCAAGGAGTGCGCCCCATAAGGAGAGTTGCCCAGCGTGAAAGAAAGAGCAGCCTGTCCAAGAATGGCTCCACCCACACGGAGAGCTGACACAACAAGATGACTCAACAAAAAGAAACAGAGATTCCTGTGCCACTGACAACAACAGAAGTGGACAAAGAAAAGACGCAGTGAATAGACACAGAGAACAGACAACTGGGGCGGGAGGGTGAGGGGAGAGAAATAAACAAATAAATAAATCTTAAAAAAGAAAAAAGAAAAAAAAAGAATGATCTGGAAAGGACAGACTACAGACCAAGAGAGAAGTCAGGAAGCTTTAAAGCCAAGAGTGCCTACAACTGCAAGTAGGAGAATCGCATCCACCATCCATGTTGAATCTAAGCCTTCTCTCGATACAGGGGTGGAGTAGACACAACCATCCCAGGGTCCACAGGATGGATGAATATGGTAGGGATTGGAGTGGACTTACTGGTATTCTACTATGGAACTATTGTGATCAGTAATGGAAGAAATTGTAGCATTGATGTGGAGACAGTGGCCATGGAAGCTGCTGAGGGTAGGGAGAGGGAAGAAGAGATATGATGTGGGGGTATTTTCAGGACTTGGAGTTGTCCTGGGTGGTACTGCAGGGACAGATGTTGGACATTGTATGTCCTGCCATGGCCCACTGGGTGGACTGGGGGAGAGTGTAAACTACAATGTAAACCATTATCCATGTGGTGCAGCAGTGCTCCAAAATGTACTCACCAAATGCAATGAATGTCCCAAGATGATGAAAGAGGTTGTTGATGTGGAAGGAGTGGGATGAGTGGGGTGGGGGGTTTATTGGGACCTCTTATACTTTTTGAGTGTAACATTTAGAAGAAAATGAAGAGAAAAAAAGAAAAAAAAAGTAATCCAGGCAAAAGATCTAAACTAGATAAAGCAGCTGTGGGGATAGAATTGTCTTAGCCATTTGGAGTGAACAAATTTGTGATGGTTAGGCAATGGTGTCAAGTGGGCCAGGTAATTGTGCCCAGTTGTTTAGTCAAGCAAGCCCTGGGCTAACTGTAATACAAAGGCGTTTATGGACTTTAGTCACCATTGACTTTACAGCAGTGGTAAATCATAGATAGCTGGTTATAATTACATCAGTCAGGGAGATTACCATCAGCAGTGAGTGAGCTTAACCCAATCAGTTGAATCCCTTAAAAGGGGAAGTGATTCCAGAATTGAGAGAGAATTTCCTAACTCATCTTTGGAAAGCCAGCATATCCCAGAACTTTTTAAGAATGTTTGGAGCTCCTGCTTGCAGCCTGCCTGCAGAACCTGGACTTGTGCATCCCCTTGGCTGCGTGAGAGATTGATAAATCTCTTACTATTGACAGAAATCCCTTGTTGGTTCTGTTTCCCTAGAGAACCCTGACTAATACAGGACTTAATATCTAACTTGATACAAGGGAAGAAGGAGAAGTTAAAGCTGATTTGGGAAATTGGCAGTTGATATTGTTATCTTATAGAAAACTGATGGGAGTGGGCTTTTGGAAGAAGGGAGATGATATACTTGGATTTAATTGTTCTAAAATAAAATTTTCTTAGAAAAGTAGACAGGTTACTAGGAGAGCAGCATGTGTCTTGGCCATATCAGGCAGGAATAGAAAAAATAATATATCTTTAAACGTTATTTTGTGGGAGCATCATTTCACCACCATACAACACCTTCCACACAGATGCCCCTTTACAAACTCCTCTCTCTCAAATCTCTGCTTTAAACTTATTTCTAGGTTAATTGTGAAAGATTAGTCACAGCCTCACTAACCAGAGATACTGTTCCAGTTTAACTGTGACATCCACGAGGGCTTCAAGACTGAAAACTATGAAAAAAGATAATAAATTAATAATGATATCTTATTGTGTTAGTCTTCTATTGCTGCTGTAACAAATTACCACAAACTTCATGGCTTCAAATAGCACAGATTTATTATTTTACAAGTTCCGTGGTTCAGAAGCCAGATGTGAGTCTTAACTGGGTTAAAAATCAAGGGTTGGAAGGGCTCTAAGATTCGAAGGGAGAATCTATTTCCTTGCCTTCCTTGCCAGATCGAGCCTCTACAGGCTGCCTAAATTCCTTGAGTGAAGGTATGATTCGTCCATCTTCAAAGCCATCTGTGAAGGATTGCATCCTCCTCACATTGCATCACTCTTTCACTCTTTTGCCTTCCTTTCCCACTTTTAAGGATTCTTGTAATTACATTGGACCCACCTGAATAATCTGAGATAATCTCCCTATTTTAAAGTCAGCTGATTGTTCACCTTAATTCCATAGACAACTTTTGTCATATTATATAACATATTCATAATTTCCAGGAATTAGGACACAGATATCTTTGGAAAAGGGGTATTCTTAATCTACCACACTTAAGAAATATAATAAATCAGCATTTTAATCACTTTAATTTATAAGGATTTTCTTCTGCTTTTCTAATTTCATCTCATCAAGGTAATCAATGACTTCCACATGGTGAAGTACAACAGATCTCAATTCTTGTCATAACTTGACTTAAGAGCAGCTTGGACTTGTGAATGATTCATTCTTTTTTAATAACCAGTTCTTTACCTCATTTATAGCACATCTTACTCTCATGACTTTCCATCTATCTCATTAGCTATTTCTTCTCAGTGTTCCCTTTCCCCTGTGTATTAATGTTACAGTGCCATGGTGCAGTTCGTTGTCCTTTTCTTTGCAGCAGCTAAACTCACTTCTTCGGTGAGGTCATCCACTCTTTTTGCTTTAAATGTCATTCATATGCTAACAACTTTCAGATATATCTAGATCTCTCAAAGTGCAGATTTGTCTATTCAACTGCTTCTTCCACATCTCCATTTGAATGTCTACTAAACATTTCAAGGTCAACAATTTCATAATTAAATTGCTACTTTTTCCATCCAAACCTGTTCTATATTTGTGGCCTTCCCACCTCAGTTGAAGTCACCTTCATCCTTCCAAGTTCCTAGGACAAAGGCTTTACATTCACCCTTGAATCTTTTCTTCACACCTGTATCTAGTCTGTCAGGAAGTCCTGTGGTTTTGCTTTTATTATATATTAATTCTGATATACCCAGAATTAATCATGTCTCAATACCTGCACTGCTACTGACTTGGTCTATAAAATATTTTCAGGATTTCATGATTCAGACAAACTTGTTGAAAGTTGTTTCGCAATAAGAAACACCACTCTCAGAAACATGATATATAAAAATGAAAGAAAATGATATTCTTTATGCAGGCAAAACTTCAATAATTTTGTGATGTCTTTATTTACCTTACAAATTCCAGGGCAAATGTGCTATACGGCATGAACTTTCTTCAATTCTAATTTCAGATATTACTTTTTTTAAGAAGAAAGAAAAGTCATCTGATTTTGAAAATTATAGGACCATTTCATTGTTTTCGATGACTGGTCAAAGTCAGAATATTCCTGGGTAAGTTTCTGGACAAGGTAGATGACAATATGCTTTGTTTTAGATCATACCTACGACTTTTAGCAAACATATTAACACTTATCTTTAATAGTTGGAATAAGAAACCTAGAGTAGTGGATCTTGATTTTGCAGGTAGGCAAGCATGAACCTACAATATTTTTATGCATCTATACTACTCCTAAATATGTATTCCTTAATATACCCTCCAAATACCTGGATAATTACTAACCATTAATAGCATGAGGATAAATATGATGCATTGAAATAATTTTTAATTTATAGAACCCTGCTTTTTAATGTGATGATCACTTTGATTTCCCATGAAGATGAAGGTAAAAAGTGAAATTTGCACCCCAGGTATAGATTTTTCATGTCAAACTTCCTGGTTTCAGGACAAGATGATTTTGTAAAATTGTATTTCAAGGCTTTCTTTACTACTAAAATGGTTTGTATTTCTAGTTACTAGTTCTGATTAAGCTCTTCCTCCTTATGCCTCCTCCTGGGGGTATTTGTTTGAGATAAATATTATAAAAATTTTTTTCTATGCTGTTCTTTAACCATCTTTCACAAAAACTTTCTTTGTGACGGTTTTTCATTTTAACATACATATTAAAAAATACTTGCTACAGCAGCTTGCATACTGGAACCTCCCATAAAAAACCTAATATTACTGAGAATATTGATGAGAATGCACTCTTTGTCCCCAATGATGGTGCTAAGCTATTTTTGATCTTTTCTTCAAAAAGATCCTTCAAAGGAGACATGATGACTTGGACCTTCTGAACTAAAACATCACTTAGAAAATAAATAAATACAAATTAATTTGAGAAGAACCTAATATTTAAGAAGAATCATTTGAAATAATGATTACAGGGGAGAGAAAAACCACTCTTTTAGGCACATCAATTACCATTCCTTTCTTTTGGACCTGCACCTTAACAGATGGTCCAGGAGTACCTGTGGACAGCCTCTTTTTCAGAACACTATCTGCGACTTTATTCATATATTTAGGAAATTGTCACCTATCTTGTGTAAATGCTAAGTCTGTCTGAGCAGTTGCCATATCTCTGATTCTCAAAGGGTGTTTTGCTCTTGAAATTTCTGCTGATGATTATAGTCAATAGACACATGAACAGTGGTATTAGGAGCATGAGGACTGCTGATGTAAGAATTATCAATAGAAACCATGAAATTGTATGTTTAAAACGATTAGAAACATAATAATGAATAAAATCACCACAAAAGAGAACATTATGAACAAAGAGTAGTGGAAAGGAATAAAATCGACATAGTCATAGAATCAACAAAAATACAAGGCTATCTAAGTTACATTTAGCAATAGAAGCACAAATTCAACTTAACTTTATGCACCTTTTTGATTGTTTTTGGAAATTAAAAACTCCATGTTGATCAATATAGTGCAGCCTGGTGGCAGCGGTGGGAATGGTGGTTGCAAGCCAAAGTGACTAGAAAGTTTGGATTTTCCATATGAGGCAGGATTTTATGTTTTAAATCTTAACAACATGGAAATTAGGAACTGAGACTTTCCTACAAAGCTGCATTCCTAGTGTAAGACTGAAAAGGAAAGTGGTCTGCCTACAAGGATGGTATATAATAAGGAACATTATATATTTCAGTTTAGGTCTTGGTGGGGAAATAAAAAATCTCTCATTAATTTGTAACCATGTTTCTGCACTCATATAAGCTTGAGGTTTGGATTTACAATAACTTCATGTGTAAAAGTTACCAAGCTGAGAAGTTTAACATAAAAAGATGCTCAGCCAGTCTGAGAGTGGCTGGCAGAAGCAAATACAAACTCTTTAGACAGCCCACCCTAAACTTAGGGTGTACAAGATTGCCATTGATAGAGACTTTCAAAACCCAGAGTCAGACACAAATAAAAGTTCTATTGATGGTTAGAGTCAATAAATAGATTAGTTGCTTAAGAACTTTAGATATAAGAATCACCAATAGAGACTATGAAACGTGTATTTAAAATGATTGGAGATATAAATAATGAATCAAAATCACAATAAAAGGGCATTATGAATAAAAAGCATGCTTAAAAGTAATAAACTATAACTTCCAGGAATTAAAAGTACACTTATTAAATTAAAAATATAATGGAACAATTTAAAAAATTAAATCCCACTGAAGAATGAATTATTAAACTGGAAAATAGATGCAAGGAAATTAGGTATAAGGCAAAACAAAGAGATAAAGAGATAAGAAATATGAAAGAGAAGTTTAGAGATATGGCAACTATTTTAAGAAGACTAAACACACATTTAACAAGAACTCCAGATGGACAAGAGGGATTCAACAAATATTTGCTGATAACCCCTTCTGTGCAAGGGTTAGTCTAGGTACTTGAGACATCAGTAAACAAAATGAGTAAAAGCACTGATCTGCATGTTCCTAACACTATAGTAAAATTATAAGTAAATAAATTATAAAGTATATTAGATAGTACAAAAATAAATAGAAAAGGATAAAGGATAGCAAGAGTGTAGGTGGTCTGGGGGAAGGGTACTGTAATTTACAATTACTGTGACAATGATAGATTTTATTGAGAAGATGACATAGGAACCAAGATTTGCATGAGGTAAGAAAGTTAGCTATACTTATACCTGTGGATACTCCTCCAGGTAGATAGCACAAAAGCCCTAAGACAGGAAGATACCTAGAGTGCTCCATGAATGAAAAGGAGGCCAGAACTTGGAAATAATGGTAAGAGATGAAATAAGAGAGGAAATAGGAGTTCAGACAGTGTACAACCTTATTGGCCATTGAAATTAATTTGGTTTATGCATTAAGTGAAAAGGGGAGCAACAGGAATATTTTGAGCACAAGAGTGATATGACTTAACTGATACTTTAAAAAGGACATGTCTGGTTGCTAGGTTGGGTAAAAAAAGTAGGGAGGGGCAAGTTGATGGATGAATTAGTAAGCTAAAGAGGTAATAGAGGTAAGTTCAGGGGAAATGGCAGCAATGGAAGTGGGAAGATATGTCAAAGTCTGGATATATTTTGTTGGTTTGTCTTGTTTTTAGGAGGTACTGGGGATTGAACCTGGGATCTTGTAAAAGGTTAGCAGGTGCTCAACCACTTGAACACATCTGCTCCCTTGGGGACAAACAGATTAACTGATGGATTGGATATGGGTTGTAAGAAAAAGAAAGGAGCCAAGGATGATGTTTAGATCTTTGACCTGAGGAATTGCAAAGATGGAATCTCCATCAGTTGAAATAGGGAAGGCTGCAAATAGAGGAGGTTTTGGAAGGAAGGTAAATTCTGTTTTGAATGTAGAGTGTTTGAGATTAGACATTAAGTGGAGATGCTAACTAAGCAGTTAGATTTATCTGGGAGACTGATCTGGGTTTGAAATACAAATGTTTTGTAAAGTCATGAAAACAGAAGAGACAAGTTAGGGAATGTAGTGGGTTAAATGGTGGCCTCAAAGATATGTCCATGTTCTAATCTCCAGAACACATGAACATTACTCCATATGCCCAAAGAGTGAATATTATTTTGCAAGGCTAAAGATGTGATTAAGTTAAGAATATTGAAAGGAGGGCCTTATCCTGAATTATCTTGCTATACCCTAAATGTAATTGCACACACACACACACACACACACACACACACACACACACAGAAGGGATGTGAAGATGGAGGCAGATTGGAATGATGCAGCTACAAACCAAAGAATTTCAAAAGCCACCAGAAGATTGAAGCAGGAAACAGATTCTTCTTTAGAGCCTCTACAAGGCTGATGCCCTACTGACATCCTGCTTTTGGACTCCAGAACTGAAAAGAAAATAAATTTATATTGTTTTTAAAAACCCAGTTTGTGGTAATTTGTTATAGCAGTTACAGGGAGCGAGTGTAGATGGAGAAGAGGACAGGATCAAGACTAAGCCCTGGAGCATGCCAACATTGGGACATCAGAGGAAACAGACCATCAAAGAGAGCAAGGAGTGACAATAAATGTAAATAGACTAAAATCTCCAGTTGAAGACAATGATAGATTAGAACAACATTAGTCTGCATGCTGTTAATAAGGGGCATAATTAAAACATAAGGACACAGAAAGCAAAACCATGGAAAAAATTTATCAAGTAAATGCTTGTTAAAAAAAATTAAAGAACTAAAATAGCTATACCAGTATCAGACAAAATAGACTTTAAGGCAAAAATCATTTTTTAAATAATAAGGCTACGATTAAATGATAAAAGTAATAATTCATAAGGAAGATATAAAAATTCTGAATATACATGTAAAGACAGTTTCAAATTTATAGTCGAATTGATAGAATTACAAGGAAGAATTTAAAAATTTGCAAACATAATGTGATATTTCAATACTTCTTTCAGGAAATTGATATAGACTTAAAATCAGTAAGATTATATTTGATTTGATCAACATATTAAAAATCTAATTGAAATACAGAACCCTATGCTCTTTTTAACCATACTTGTAATGTATACAAAAATTAAACTATATTTTAGTTAATGTTTTCTGTCCCCACGACTCAACTCTTCCATTGTAGTGTGAAAACAGCCATAGACAATGCATAAACAAATGGGCATGGTTGTGTTCAATAAAATTTTATTTACATAGTTTGCTGGCTTGTGCTAGATGACAAAGCAAGCCTCAATAGATACCAAAGACTCTGAAACTTAGTCCATAATAAAATTAAGCCAAAAATCAAATCCACAAATAATCAAAGGAATTTTGTCTTATTTTTTGAAATTTAAAAATATACTTTAAAATATCAAATGTCAAAGTACATATGTAAACAAATTACATAAAATATTAATTTGAGTACATAGATGAAGTGGACAGTGTCCTACAAAAGTATTTATGATTAAAACTGGTTCACAAAGAGATATAAACAATCCTGAGTAGCCCTATAATTTTTAAAGAAAAGAATGAAATTGATAAAATTCTACCTACATTTATAAAGGAACTCACAAGTTGCAGATGATTTACAAGTAAGTTCTACTAAGTTTTCATGGTATAGATGATCTGAATGTATCACGAAGTAACAAAAACCAAGCAACCAACCAAAGTAGATGTTCTTTTACAACTAGAAGAAGAGAGAAACTCCCCGACTTATTTTATGAGGCCTATAACATTAATATCAAAGCCAGACAAGGTGAGTAATGATTGAAAAATTATTGACCACAAATACAAAACTGCTAACCAAAATTTAGCAATCTCTATTAAAAATGAAGATTGCTTCATCCAGCAATTACACTTCTAAGTATGCCCCTCGAGAATCTTCTGTATGAGCATAAGTAGAGATGTACAAGAATACATATAGCAGATTAACCTGTAATATTAAAATTTGGTACCAATCATCCACAGAATAATGACTGGACAAATTGATGTAAATTCTTACCGTGTAATAATAGACAGCAGTTAAAAGTCATGAATCAAAGTGCAGGTAAAAACATAAATGATACATTTACAGTAATGCTCACTCACTACTCCAGGAGCTCTGCTCCTTTTTAAGTTAGGCAAGGTTGTGTACCTTACTCTAGTTACTGGCCTGGGAACAAAAATGATGCCTACTTTTCAGGAAAGAAGAGTAGAAGAAAGGTTGTTAGTTCTCCACGTGTTCCCTTCCCCTACCATGGTGAAAGACAGTTGCCAATGGTAGTTGATTTGGATTCCTAAGTGACTATGTGGACTAGAGTCTCCTGACTCTTTGCTGGACCTATAGTGTGAACAGCACATAATCTCTATTGTGTTAAATCACTGTGATTTTTGAGAAAATTTATTAGTGCAATACAATCTAGTTTATCTGGAGTAATAAAATGGATAAACAACTTTAAAGTAAATGTGATGTGAAAAAGGCAAGTTACAAATAAACAAATGAACAAATAAGGATGACTCCAAGGTTATTGGACTGAGAATTAGAATAGTGTTGCATTCATCAAGAAGGGCAAGAGAGAGGCATATTGTGGGGCAAGGGAAACAAGAGTTTCATTTGGAAATACAAGCTTGTGATACTTACAAACATCAAAGTGGCACACTGAGTTGATAGCTATAGAAAACCCTGGAGATAAGGACTGGAGAAATGCATTTGAATTCATTGTTGAAATCTAGGGAGCAAATATAAAAAGATGTCTATCAGAGTCCTGAGCCCTGGGGTACTCCAGTGTGTAGAGGTAAGAGTGAGATAAAGGGAATTGAGAAGGAGCAGCTAGTGAAATAGAAGAAGAACTAGAAACAAATGACACCCAAGAGACCAGATGACTATGAATAAAGAATCACTTATGTCAAATACTGCTAATTTACTGAGTACTATGGCAGCATGACAGTCATAAAACCCTAAGAAAGGTTTTGTTAAGTGATAGGGGTGAAGAGAGAATGAGAGGAGAGGAAGTGGGGACAACAATTATAGATGATGTTGTGTTATGAAAAGAAATGGAGTGATAGAAGAAAGGGGGGGGATGTAGGATAAAATAGGATCAAGGGACATTTAAAAAATATTCAAGATATTTCAGCATGTTTGATGGTGATAGGAATAGGGAGGAAAATTGAAGATCGAGGGAAATGAGAAGATATTTGCTGTTGTGATGCCTTGAGTAAACTAGAAATTAAAGGATCCAGAGAAAAGAGAGGTTGGCTACAACTGGAGCATAGAGAATTCATCCAGAGTTATAGGAAGAAAGGCAAAATATATGTAGGTAGGGTGGATATGTAAGACATGTAATATATGAAGGCAAAGTACAGGTTTAGGTCAGTTAGTGGGTTTAGTGATAAAAGCCTGTGCAAATTCTTTTCTGATGGTCTCTAATTTCTTACTGAAATGAGAAACGAGGCCTTTACCTGAGAGTAAAGAAAATGGAATGATGAGAAAAGAGAGTATAAAATAGTCATCCACAGGAAGGGAAATGTGAATTAGGTAGGGAAATATGATTAAATTTCCAGAAAGCTCTAAGAACTAAGTTGAGGCCAAGGATTTAAAGTGAGACAAATCATCGTACTTAGTGTTTTTTTTTTCTTAACTTTTTATGTTGAAATACTTGCAAACTTACAGAACAGTTACAAAAATATTACAAAACCCATACAGAGAACTTCAAAATACTCTTATCCCCTCTGGATACCTAGATCCACCAATTTTTACATTTTTTCGCATTTGCTCTATCATTCTATTGCTTTAATTTTCTCATTTACCTGGGACATCAATTCCTTTTTCTTTGTATGTTTTGTAACCTTGTGTTGAAACCTGGATATTTCATATTTTCATATATTATCCCTGGAATTTAGACTTTGATGGATCTGTTCTGTTTAGGATTTCAAATGAAGAACGAATCACCTATGTCAAATACTCTAATTTATTTTCTTTGTGCTAGCTCAATGTCTTCTTGATGTTATTTATCTCTTTAACCATATTGTCTTTCAACTCATTAATTTGATTTTGGAAATTTGTGCACATCTTGCTGATTAGTTCTCTCAAATTCTGCCTCTCTTCTGGGGCTTTGATATATTCCTTTTCTTGGGCCATGTCTTCTATTTTCTTAGTATGGCTTGTGATTTTTTTGCTGATATCTAGGCATCTGATTAGCATGTAGTTTATTGAGATGCTCAATTTCTTTCTCTTTTGTAGGAATTTAGTGGCAGAAGGCTGTGTGTTACCACTGCTCTTTGATTCTTGTCTCAACCTGGATTGTTAGGATTGTCCTGCTGGTTGCTCAAAACTGGGCACTGGATTTGGTAATTGGTTGTAGAGTCACTTCTTAGGGCCTTGGGGAGGGAGGTTATAGAGGCAGAAAAAGCCTCTCCTACTTTTAAAAAATTTTCTTGAATGCACTTCCTTGTTCTGCCAGCAGATGGCGATCTTTGGAAGTTCTCAGTTCAATGCCTGGTTGGTATGTAGTTGTTGCAACACAGGCGGGATGGGAGCAGTGTGAGAGAGCTTCCTGTCTGGAGGCTATGAGACTTATAATTCAAACTTTCTCCAGCCTTCTCTGGCAGACCCTTTCCTTTTCCCTGGGTGATATTTCCACTCCCCTCTGAGTCCTCAACAATCAGTCCCTGTTAGTAGAGGAAGACAGGGCGGGGGGGGGGGGTTGTATAGTTTTAGGCCCTTGCTGGCTCCCAAGGCAAACAATGGCACAGTCCAACCTGGCCTGGAAGGACCCCTGGGACAAGCCATCCAGATTTGCTGGTCAGAAGCTGAGTCAGCCTTAGGCTGTATCCTTCTCTCTCCCTTTTTGGGGTGGTAGATCCCTGGAGCCCCCTTTGTCTGCAGTCGAAGGCTGAGAGTTCCTAGAGTTCTAAAGTGTCTTTAGTGTGGGGAGGATGGTGCTGGCAGCAGCAGCTGCTGGTTTCAACTCACAGTTCTGTTGTTGCGATTTTCCTCCTTTGTGCCTCTCTCCTCTGGGCAGTTTTCAGTATTTGCTGGTGTCCTAAATCCTAGAATATCTTTTTCTAGGCTGTTTCAGCCTGTCCTATAGCTATTTTTCTGGAGGAGAATAGAGTCCCATGTCTTTCTAGTCACAGGACTTTCTTTAAACTTGTCTTCAGCCAGTGTTATGACAGAGCTTTCCTTAAATACCAGGAGCTAACAAGGAAGAAAGAGGGAAAAATAAAAGTTTTCCCTGTCTTTGCAGAGTAACCTGTGAAAGTGCTCTCTTTCAGGGCTTATCCCTAAAAAGAGTACAGAGAATAGTTCAAGGCCAGCACTTAGGGGCTGCCCTGATCTTTTTTTATGCATGGGTCTTATTTTGGGCATGTGCATGTGGCCCTGGGAATTCCCCCTTTTACCTGTGTACAAATGTCTCCTCTTCCCTAAGAAACAATTTCCCCGTAGTCCTGTGCACTGTACTATATACTCTAGCCAGCAATTCCTTGCCTCAGGCAGCCATTTGACTACTCTCCTGAAACTTTCTGTAGGAAAGCTACAGAGACACGTATGTTCCAAGTATGTGCATGAGTGCTATCTTCTCCCTCTGGAACTGTTACCAGGGATTTGTGCACTGGGAGTGTGGGTTGCCTCTGTGCTGAGCTGGTGAGGGGTGGGAAGGGGCCAGCCAGAGTACCACAAGATCCTACCTCTTTTAAGTGACCTTTTTCTTGATTCAGTACTCCTCTGTTACTGCAGTCCTTTAACTGCTTTCTGGAGCTTTGAGAAAGATGTTACTGTCTGTTCTTGCTGGTTGTTCAGTTCTTCTGTAGGGACATGGAGCCCTAAAGCACCTCGTTCTGCCTTCTTGATTGGAGTACGTTGTTCTTGTGTCTTTGACCAGTCACACTGGGTACAGGATATGGAAGGGATTGGATTTGTCTTGCAATGGGGTTTTATAAATCATCCACAAGGGAAGAAGAAAGGGACAAGTGAGATACGAGATATGCAGCAGTGTGATTTTAATGATGGGCCATAGAATCCAAGGTGGGATCCAAGAGGGCAGTGAGGACATGAGGAAGTGAGTTTCACTTTAAATATGGCCAATGGCAAAGTGGGCTCAAAGCAATTTTGGAGGAGTAAAAAAGGGAGTGGTACTCTTAAAACAGCATTATGGGGAACAGCAGATATAGGTAATAGCAAGGTCTATTGTACAAGCATTGGGTGGGTGACTGACATGAGGTAGAGGACAAGATACTAGAGGAGGATAGATGAGGAATGGAAAGTCCAGGATAGAGAAACCTTGTCTACCTCAGTGATTCTCCATTTTGGCTTCAATTAAAATTATCTGGGGAGCTTTTTAAAAATGCTCAAATCCAGGCTTCATGTCAGACTAATTAAACCAGAATATCAGTGGATTGAAAGTATGTACTGGTGCTTCTTTAAAGTTCCTCACAGGTTCAATTTGAAGTCAAGATTGAGAACTACTGACAGATGTGGATAGAAATAATGATGGAGAAGGAGAAAGTGATCCAGGAACAAATCTTTAAAGAATGACCAGGATGTCTGTAAATGATGACTGTTGCGAACACAGTAGAATAATAGCAGTATATAGATGTGAAACATATTGATTCATTCTACTAGAACGTGTGATGAGTGTTTAGATTCCCAGGTTTCTTGCAATAGCCCAGTTCTTGACATGAAGAATGAGCCCACACCTTGGTTCTGTCTAAGAGAATTTTTCTGGTACTTTGGTATTTGTTTGGCAAGTATGGTCTATGATAATCCTGCACTGTACTTAATTATGCACTGTGGTAAATAGAATAGAATTGTGGCTGCAACATCAAAGTTTTCTATAAAATGCAGAAAAAGAAAAAAAAGTGAAAATGAAATTAAGTATATAGTTCCTGTCTAGGACATAAAATTTCTGGAAGGCCAGTGATTCTAAAACAACCTAGATTCCTATACATTAAAAATAAAATCCAGTAGTTGATGTATACCTTGAATTCTCCACTGTAATTATTCAGGAAGTTTATCTGGTATTTGGTCTGCTAAGGCAAATTTTTCCTCCAAGTTCTATGTAAAAAAATGTGAAATCAGCCTTTCCTAGCCTGAAATTTCATTTTAATTTTGCCCCTGAAATTTCTCTTGATTCAATTTTGCAATAGTCAGCAAAATCTAATGTAGCTGTCAGAATTTTCACAAATTATCATTATGGGTACTTTTTCCAGAGTTGGTCTTCTATCACATGTAGAAAATATAGAGTATAACCTTCCCGCTCTCTTCATGGTTTTATATTGGTATTGTATATAAATTTTTAAGGCTGTTGATCTAAATCATGCAACTTAAAAAATGTCATGACAGTAAACATTTTACGTATATTTAAAACTGTGGTTGGCAGGGATTATTGTACTTAAAAGTAATGTAACAATTCTACAAGAGTAGGAAGAAAGATAATAGTCATATTTTACTTTCAACACACTGGTGAAATTGGGTATTAGACATTCTGATGTACTCTACTATTTGAAAATGGTTATTTTTCCTAAGTATAATAGGAAATAGATGGGAAGCACAGAACTTTATACAGATAATTTAAGGGCACTGAAATGTTTTTGTCATATTGCCTGAAATACGTTTGGAGACCTAATTATTTTGGGTTTTGAATTTTTTTATTCTTTGAGAGCTCCTAATTCAGTACCTTTTTTTTAGGAGGTACTGAGGATTGAACCTAGGACCTTGTACATGGGAAGCAGGCACTCAACCACTGAGCTACATCTTCTTCCCAACGAGGGTTGCTTGTTGTTTGTTTTATTTTTAGAAGGTACCAAGAATTGAACATGGGATCTCACACATGGGAAGCAGGCACTCAACCCTTGAGCCATATCTGCTTCCGGAGCTCCCAATTCAAATGCAAGTAACACTGGGAATCCATTATCATCTAACTTTGATGGGCTGAGTACTTAATCTAGCTGAGTACTGAAATGTACAGAAAGAAGCTATGCGTCTTTCTGGTAAGATGTCAGGATAGGTGAAAATGCAGGAAGAGATGACTGGAGAAAATCATGTAGTATCACAGAAACGCCCTATTGGAGTTTTGCCTTTTGCCAGACTTGCCCATGGGCTAGTGGGAGTATGCTAAGAGAAGAAGGCCAAGAAGACCATATTTATTTGTTAATTTTTGAGTATGTTTGGGTGTGGGTAGTGGTATGTGGCCATGAATTCATATAATAAAGTTCCCACAAAGCTATGTTTGAGAAAGGGAAGTCAATGAATCATCAAAAGGCAAAATTGGTTTCTTTTTAATAAAATGTCAAATGCAGGTGAATTTACCAAATATAGAATGTTATAAGAATCTGAAACCTTTCGCAAAATCAAACTTTAATAAAATAGAATCTAGATAATGAATAGGGACTTCATGTTAGAAGCGATTTAACAAAGAAATGCCAAGGAGGGTTGGTAATAAACCATTCCTGGCAGTCATTCTCTTGGAATTCTACTTTATATAATTAAACTGTAGTGAGAAAAAGAAAAAGAAAAAAAAAGGAAATATAATATGGGATATTTTGACCTCAGAGTCAATTTAATTGATTCATTCTGGCAGAAATACATCCTAGTATCCACATTATTATAAAGGAACTGCCACTTTTTGGTTTTGTTTCATTGGACATGCAGGTATTAGTTTGTTCAGTTATTCAAAGAAAAATTTTAATTAAACAAATATGAAAATGACACTTCAAAAATGAAAAGAAGGACCTGATTTTACCCATGTAGAAAACCCCCATACTATGTGTGTATAACATATGTATACTGCATATATTTATATACACATACTATACATATCTATCTACACACATATACTAGGGAGATCTGGCTGAGCTTAAGGTCTAAAGAAACATTAGACATGTGAGACCCTGCAAACAGCTTTCCTTACTCCCTCCTCCCCCGTCCAAAGACAGTTCTTTGAGTGGAATATATAAGAACTTCTGTTGATTTGACTAAAGGAGGAAAACGGGTGTGTCTGCAAAGACAGCTGCGACTGAGAGAAGAGATAGAGGAGACAAAAATATTAGAGGGACAAAGCAGTGTGGTGACTTCATGCTTATTAATTTACCTAAGCTGGTAAAAAAAAAAGCTCCTTTTCCAAGAATTCCCTTCCTGTGTGGTTTGGAACTAGAGTCAGCCACAAAAGAAATTTGATAGAGCTATGGGAGCTGGTAATAAAGCAGTGGCTATTACACTCTAAAGTTAGATGACAGGTGTTCTTGTTGTTCTTCTGCTTTATTGCCCATCTACTTGCTCACCTCGTTGCTATGGGGAAATGGCAGGAACTCTTCTGGTTCTTGCAGGATCTCCTCTTTGTCTAGAGAAGCAATAGAGAGCCTCTGACAATGATATCTTTGTTCTTTGATGTTGAGAATGTTGTCCCTTAAGTATTTTTGTGACCCACAATAATTTCTTCCTCATACTGTTCACAACAATTAACTAAAAGGCTCAAATGCACAGACGAAAGGTATTTGGTGAGGGAAGAGAATAGCTATTGAACAAGTGAATTAAAATCTTCCTTTACTCTTTTTCTATCGAATGACTGTACTCACGATTTTTGGAGAAATAGAGAATAAATCTAAATTCTCTCTTAGAAGTCCTCTCTCAAAGAGGAATTTGCTATCTGAGATAACATGCAGTTTCATCCAGTTCTTGATATGGCTTTCTATACAGACCTCTCCCCTGATTGACTGCCTTCCTGTGTTATTTCTCTACTTCCTGATCAAGTACTCTTCTTTAACTGTACATTACATGTGGAAAGGCACTGAAATTAGGTTAGGAAGACTTGGTTTTATATGGATCTGGTTTTGCCGCTTTCCAATTACATGAACTATGGCAAGTTGTCTAATCTTGCAGATCATTTCCCGGCAAGTATTACCTCATTTTTGTAATCCTTTGTTCTCAGGAATTCGTCTTAAACTAACAGAGTATTTTAAACAGCCCTAATCAAAATGCTTGTAGACCCCTATATATTCTCTGTAACATTTATATAATCTAAATATTTTTTAAAAAATAAAAAAAAGGAAGAGGATATTCCAAAGAATTGCTGTAGCCAGAAATTTCCACTATTCAATATGTGCCTTTCTTGGGAAGCAAACAGGGTATGGCCTTATTGAGATAGTGTTTACGTGACTGTGCTCAAAGAAGACGACATTTAGTATGTGTAAATTATAAAATTAAAATACTAAAATGATAATAAAATAAAATACATTCTTGAAAAAAATATTTGTAGAAAACACTATTGACTTCCTACCAATGGTGTGTTCATAAGTCCCAGAGTGGGGCAGAATTACCTTATATCTTTTATCTTGTTGGAATTTTTAAAAATAATATTATTCACACACCATACAACACCCCCCCAAATGTACAATCAAATGCTTTCTGTACAATCACAGAGTTGTGTATTCATCACAATCAATTTTAGAACATTTTCATTACTCCAAAAAGAATAATCCCCTACCCCTTATACGCTCATATTATTGATACTCAGTATCGGTATGTTACGTTTGTTACAACTGATGAAAAAATATAACAATATTACTGTCAATAATTTGCATTAGTTGTATTTTTCTCATTTACCACCTTATTAACATCTTATAATAGTAATGTGCATTTGTTATAATTCATGAATGAACATTCTTATATTGGTACTTTGAACCATAATCATTATCCACAACAGGATTCACTATGCTATACAATCCCAACTTTGTCCTTCAGCTTTCCTTCTATTGACATATACAGCCCTAAACTTCACCTTTCAACCACAATCACACCCATAAATCAGTGCTATTGATTACACTCACAATAATGTGCTACCATCACCTCTGTCCTTTTCCAAACATTTACAATCAACTTGATTAAAAATTCTGCACACATTAAGCATTAGCTCTCCATTCTTTACCCTCATTCTATCTCCTAGTAAACTATACTCTAGATTTTAGCTTCATGAGTTTACTCACTATAATTAGTTCACATTGGTGAGATTATACAATATTTGTCTTTTGTTTCTGACTTATTTCACTCAATATAATGTCCTCAAGATTCACTCATGTTGTTGCATGCATCAAGACTTCATTTCTTCTTACAGCTATTGGAATTCTAAGAGTGTAAAATTTTATTCTCAATAGTGTCCCAGTTAGATGATAATTTATGTGGTCTTCCTATGCTTTGCCTTCTTCCTAATATCAGTTTTGCTGAAATATTTACTGTATCCCCAGCACCAGAAATAGATCTTGATTAGTAAATGCTGGTTATGCTAGTGATTGGTTCAGGAACACTTGTTCAAGTTAATTGGAGACTAGCATTCCTGGGTTGTTATCTTCCCAGGAGTGAGTACAAGTCCTAATCTGGCTCAATCAAATGAAAAGGGAGAGTTTATTATAGACCATGGTGGAGTGGTAGTTTTTCCCCTCTGTGAATTAGATAATATATTATCCCATTGTTGTTGTCAGCCACCTTGTAAGACAAGCAAGTAGGCTCAGGAAAAAAACTTGCACACAGAATGGGCATAAAAGAGCAATGGATGATGTGGTGAAAGTGGCCACAGTAGCTACTGAGAGAAGGGAGAGGGAAGAAGAGATATGACGTGGGTGCATTTTCAGGATTTGGAGTTGTCCTGGGTGGTTCTGTAGGGACAGATGTTGGACATTGTGTGTCCTGCCATGGCCCACTGGGTGGACTGGGGAAGAGTGTAGAGTACAATGTAGACCACTGTCCATGTGGTGCAGTAGTGCTCCAAAATGTATTCACCAGGTGCAGTGAATGTGCCACGATGATGGAAGAGGTTGTTGATGTGGGAGGAGTGGGGTAGAGGGGGGTGGGGGGTATATGGGACCTCATATTTTTTGGATGTAACTTTTAAAAGAAAATAAAGAAGAAGAAGAAAAAAAGAAGCTATTAGAATATCAGAGTATCGGTAGAATACTGATATTCTACTATAGAACTATTGTGACTAGTAATGGAAGAAATTGCAGCATTGCTGTGGAGAAAGTGGCCACAGTAGTTGCTGAAAGCAGTAAAAGGGAAGTAGAGATGTGATGTGTGACATTTTCGGGACTTAGAGTTATCCTAAATTATATCACAGGGACAGATGCAGGACATTATATATCCTGCCATAACCCACTGAATGGACTGGGTGAGAGTATAAACTACAAAGTAAACTATTATCCATGTGGTGCGGCAGTGCCCCAAAATATATTCACCAAATGCAATGAAAAAAAAAAAGAGCAATGGAAAGAAACTAGAACTTTGATTGTACCACACGTAGTCCTCGATTTCCTGATATGTAATGTGTTAGGTTCTCTAGGGAAACAGAACCAACAAGAGTTATCTGTAAATAATCTGAGATTTTATAAAATTGTCTCATGACCATGGGGATGCACAAGTCCAAATTCCATAGGGCAGGCTACAAGCTAGGGACTCTGATGAAGGCCCTTGATAAGTACTACAGGAGGCACTGGCTGCCTGAAGTAGAGATGGGAATTCTCTCTCTGAATGCTGAAATCATTTCTCCTTTTAAGGCCTTCATCTAATTGGATGAGTCATCACTCATTGTTCTTGGCAGTTTCCTCAGCTGATATTAGATGTCATCAGCCATAGATGCAATCAACTAACTGATGATTAAAGTCCATGAAATGCCCTTTATAACAATTAGCTCAGTTCTTGCTTGACCAAACAACTGGGCACTATTGGCCAAGTTGACACATTAACTTAACCGTCACATGTGAAATGGTACATTTTCTTATTATATACATTTGAGTCCAGGATTTCTATTACTTTTATCTAAATGCATCATAAATGAGATCATGTGCTTTCATTTCCTATGGCTGCTGAAACAAATTACAAAAAATTTGGAAGCTTAAAATAACAAAAATTTATTCTCATACTTCTGATGTCTGTCAAAAGTCTGAAATAAGTTTTCATTGGGCTAAATTCAAAGTGTCAGCAGTATTGGTTCTTTCTGAAGGCTCAAGGTGAGCTGTTTTGCTTGCAGTTGTAGATACTCTCTGTTTTTTGGGGATGGGTTTTGTCCATCACCATCTTTTGGTTATTTGTCCTGGATGAGTCTGTTGAACCGGGGAGTAGGTGTTGTAACTCTACTGAGATTCAGGGCTCAACAAACATATGAACAGCTGGAAGATTTAAGTCTCTGGGACATGTATATAATGATTCTCATGCTAATTATAACATCAAATAAATGGTGCAAAAGGAACATGTGTAGGAAAATTATAAATGAGTCTAATTCTGGTTCACCAGGGAGACTGGTTATATTCCAAGGTAAGGCCCATGAGTCTAATTCTGGTTCATCGGGGAGGCTGGTTATATTCCAAAGTAAGGCCCATTGATGGGCTGCCAATTTCCTAGGGGTATCTGCCCTGCCTATAGATGTCTCTAGAGTCCTCAGGAGCACCCTGCTTGAGGCACTGTTTACTGTGGCAGTCAGTGAGATCATCCTGAGGTGTGTATAAGCATAACTTTTGGAATGATGACCTGACTCATTTTTGAAATCTCTTAGCCATAAAAACTCATTCCTATTTAATATTTCCCCCTTTTGGTTTAGGCTTTTTTAAAAAAATGCATTGCTAATCGATGCTTGGCATTAATCCCTCAGTGCCAAGGAGGCTTATCCCTGGAAGTCATGTCCCACATTGGGGGAAAGGCAGTAAGTTTACATGCTGAACCTGACTTAGAAAGTGGCCACATTTGAGCAAAAAGGAGGCTTTCAGAGATAGCTCTTAAGCTATATCTATTAGTATGCTGAATTTTGCTTTCACAAGAACCAGGTTCATAAGTAAAAGTATCAATATCAAGGGCCCAGTATATTGGTCTGCCCTTCTTTGCTAAGCACTGCGTATGTACTCTAGAGAGTCTTGCCATTCTGAGAGAATGTAGCAGGACTTCCCAGGATGGGGATTCAATATTCCATTAGTTATTTTGTGTGTCTCCATCCACTAAGATGACACTCCATTACCATATGAACACATATTCCATAGAAGCATGCCCTATGTGCACCCCTCCCCACACATCCCCTCACCACCTATATCCTGCACCAGTAATCTTCCTCTGCAACAGTTGCAAATCTTCTGCAACCCAAAACCTCCCCCAAAACAAAGCCAACAACAAAAAAGTAATAATAATAAAATTTAAAAATTTAAAAAGTAATAAATATTAAAAAAATAAATTTTTTTGCTTTGTGTATTTTATCACCATAAGATAAGTTATCTTTTACATATATTGACAATCCCTTCTGTTTGTTCCTTTTGGTGCCTCTTAATCAGCCTATTATACAATGCTTTTTACTGTAAAGCCAAATGACAAAGTCCACGATAGTGAGATATGTAATATAGGAGGTTGACTGAGAATTTTCTGTTACCTTACAATTTTAGATGAGGTCACATGGTGAATTGAATCATGTCCTGCACAAAGACGTTTTCAAGTGTTAACCCCTGTGCCTGTGGATATAAACTCATTTGTAAATAGAATCTTTGGAGATCCTATTTAGATAAGGCCAAATAGAACCAGGAACAGCATTAATCCCATATGATTTAGTGCTTATTAACAGAGGAAACTGAATGTCATCAGTTAGCAAAAGACAGTAGACACAAGTGAATGAGACAGGAAGGGACAGATAGCCATGTGATGGAGGACTGTTGGAAAGCCATCACTAGAAAGTTACAGACTTTGGAGAAAGCATGGTTTTGCTGATGCTTAATTTTGGGCTTTTAGTCTCTAAAAAATGTGTCAATAAATTCATATTTTAAAAGTTACCAGTGTGTGGTATTTTTCATAGCAGCCCTGACAAACTAAGAAAGAGCATAACTATGAGAGCAGTAGGTGGTATTTTCTCATTTTAAAGAGATATACTAAACACATCCATGATCAAATTACTAAAATCTTTGAGACTCCCTAGAGACTATCAATTCTACCACCAATTTATAGCTTACATAAGAGAAGAATGAGAATTTTAAAGTAATTTAAGAGAAAGTGCTTGAAATAGGTGTGTCATTAGATAAATGAGGAAAACTAAGGCATTTCCCCTTCCTTCTCAAAGGAGTGCAAATGGGATGCTGGTTGTCTTAAGCCAATTGATGGATCTTTTTTTTTTCAATGAAAATTATTCTTTCTTTCTTTCTTTTTTTGTTAAATTGTCTTTTTTTAAAGATACATAGATCACAAAAATGTTACATTAAAAAATATAAGAGGTTTCCACCTACCCCTCACCCCACCCTCCTACTCCTCCCACGTCAACAACCTCCCTCATCATTGTGGCACATTCATTGCATTTGGTGAATATATTTTGGAACACTGCTGCACCCCATGGATTATTCTTTACATTGTAGTTTATACTCTGCCCCAGTACATTCAGTGGGTTATGGGAAGATAAATAATGTCCAACATCTGTAATTGATGGGTCTTCAAGAGAATAAATCTTAGAGTCAGGAGATGCCAAGAAGTAGGAGAGACTTGAATATCATTTCCTGACTGGCTGCTTACAGAGCTGCAGAAACTTTTAAGCTTCCTTGGAGTCTGGTAGAGAAATTCTTTAGGGACATGGAATTTTCCCTAGAGTAGGGTCATATGTGTACAAGAAACTGGTGCCTCCTCCCTACCTGCTTCTAGACTGAATAATTTTGAAACCCTGAAGAAGGTATGATTTTCCCATACTCTGAGCGGCTGTCATGGAAAGTCTAACTTGAACGTCCCTACTCAAGAGCCAGTCTGCTGGAGAGAGGAAACCCCAGCATAACAGACAAAGAGGTGCACCAATGATGGCAGGAACTAAGAGTAGTTCTAAAAAGTCAACTGGAGATGCTTCACTGATGTAAGGGAATTTTGCAGGCCTGAGGGAGGCTGCCAAAGAATGCAAAAATGTATACTATAAGAGAACCAGCATTTGGGCACCTGCTGTGACAAATTATAATAATATTTGTCATATAATATATACCTGTTTTCCTAATCTCCCTTATTCACCACCTTGACTCATGGGAACCTGCAGGAAGAATTGGTGTAAAAAGAGGAAGAAATGGGGTAAAATAGACAAAGACTACTTCACTATTGAAGTTATCCCACTATGGATCTTTTGAACTGTGGTGAAGGGTGAAGCTTTGACTGTCAGATTGAAATTCTAATTTAGACTGGATCTGATTTGTTAGTACCTAAAATGAGTCACAGTCCCCTCAATGAAATTGTTATTGCTACATATAGTGACTGTATTAGTCAGCCAATGGGATGCTGATGCAAAGTACCAGAAATCTGTTGGCTTTTATAAAGGGTATTTGTTTGGGATAAAAGCTTACAGTTACAAGGCCCTAAAGAGTCCAACTCAAGGTTACTTCCTTACCAAATTCTGTTGCCACATGTCGAAGCCAGATGTGGGTGACATCAAAAGGGTATAGTCTCCCTCTTCCCTCTTAAGGCTATGTGGGTCCAGCTTCTTCCAATTTCAGCTGTACATGGCATAAGGCTCATTGTTCTTCCCATGCTTCATTTCTTTCCAGGCTCAGTTGCTCTTTTCTCATCACAAGATCAGCTGTAAATTTCTAAACTTTAAACCTATCATTACTATTTCATTTTCCTGATAATTGAATTTAGCAATATATTAGGCTTCATTTTTTAAAACGTTTTGGATCACAGAGGAGTTCAACTACGGAAAGAGAGGAATGCTGGTGTGGGGTGTTATTGATGGGGGGAACATGGTTGGGAGGGGGTGCTCCAGGGCATGTATATAAGGTATATAAAAATGTTTGTATATTCATTGGGTATTTTCATAGTAGTTACAATTACAAATGACAACTGAGGGAGTGCTGAGTTCCTAGAGAGGGGAGCTCTGTCACAGTCCCCAATGGAAGTGCAAGGTCAAAGACCATTGAAGAAGGATGTTCCAATGATCAGCACTTGATACTGATGACTATGCTTATGAGCCTGTGTGCCTGAAATTTGAACTAGGCCTAGATCTGTAGGGTGCCTAAGAGTTATCCTGAGAGCCTCCGTGTTGCTCTAATGTGGCCACTCTGTAAGCCAAACTCAGCATGTAAATATATCACCTTCCCCCCAGTGTGGGACATGACTTCCGGGGATAAACCTCCTTGGTGCAGAGGGATTACTACCGATCACTAACTGGTGATACAACTAGAAAAAGACTTTGAATAAAAGGGGGAAATGGTAAAGACAAATGAGTTTATATGGCTATGAGTCTTCAAGAAAGAGTCAGGAGGTCGTCCGAGGGGTCACGCTTATATATGCCTCAGCAGAATACCAGAGACAGCCAAAGTAAATACAATACCAAATACTGGTACTCCTGAGGGGCTACGTGAGGGCTACAGAGACACTCAGGTTCTATAGTCATGGCAGTTGGCTCAGGAGTTCAGTGCCTTGTCCGTGGGCCCGACTTTGGAATTTGTGTTCCTGAGTGAGGTGGAGTTGGACTCAGATATGATCTTTCTACACGTCTCTTCTGCCACCTTTACTGAACCTGTGGTTGGCATTGCAGTTGGTGTATGCCCAGGTGACTTAAATCTTGGGACTGTCCATGTGCCAGCTGGGCCTTGAGCTTCAGCAGAGTTGCAACACCTACTCTCTGGTTCATTGGACTTACACAGGTCACCTAACAGGGAGGTGAAGAAGGTCAACCACCACACCAGGGAACTGAGAGTGCCTAGAACTCCAAGCAGGGGAATTGTATAAAGAGGTTGTTAATGTGGGAGGAGTGGGGTGGGATGGGGTTTGGGGTATAGGGGAATCCTTTATATGTTTTATCTATCTATCTATCTATCTATCTATCTATCTATCTATCTATCTATCTATCTATCTATCTATTTCCCTCATACAACCCACTCCCCATCCCCCACCACATCATTTTTGTAAATTGTATTTTTTGAAGATATATACATCACATAAAAAATGTTACATTAAAAATATAAAAGGTTCCCATATACCTCCCACCCCCTCAGCCCACTCCTCCCACACCAACAACCTCCCCCATCATTGTGGCACATGCATTGCATTCAGTGAACACATTTTGGGGCACTGCTGCACTACACGGATAATAGTTTACCCTGTAGTTTGCACTCTCCCCTAGTACATTCAGTGGGTTATGGCAGGATATATGAAGTACAGCATCCGATCCTGCAATATCATTTAGGACAACTCAAAATCCCAAAAATACTCCCACATCACAGCTCTTCTTCCCTCTCCCTATCCTCAGCAACTACTGTGGCCACTTTCTCCACCTCAATGCTAAAATTTCTTCTATTACTAGTCACGATAGTTTTATAGTAGAATATCAGTAAGTCCACTCTAGTCCATATTTTATTCCTCCATTCTGTGGACCCTGGGATAGTGATGTTCTCTCCACCTCTAGATCAAGAGGGGGCTTAGATTCCACATGGATGATGGATGCAATTCCTCTGCTTGCAGTTGTAGGTGCTCTTCATTCCCTGATGTGGTGGTTGACCATCTTCACCTCCCTGTTAGCTGACCTGGGTAAGACCAACGAACCAGTGAGTAGGAGTCGCCGCTCAGCTGAGGCTCAGGGCCCAACTGGGCTGTCCAGAGATTCAAGTCTCCTGAGTATGGAACATCTCTAGTGCCAATCACAGGTTCAGTAAAAGTGCCAGAAGAGGCATGTGTAGAAAAGTCCCATCTGAGTCCAGCTCCATCACACTCAGGAGCACAAATTCCAAAGTACGGCTCTCTGACATGGTACAGAACTCCAAATCCATCTGCCATGACCATATACCCTGTGGATTTCCATAGCCTTCAGGAGAACCAGTAACTAGGGTTGTATCTACTTTGGCTTTTTCTGGGATCCAGCTGAGGTGTGTGTAAGTGTGACCCCTCTGATGACCTCCTGACTCTTTTTGGAAGACTCTTAGTCATATAAACTCATTTGTCTTTGCCATTTCCCCTTTATATTCAAGGTCAAAAAGCAGTTTTTGACACTCTATCCAATATGTAGGCTGAGGTATTCTGCTAGTCTGAGTTGACCCTTTTATTTGAGGTCTCTTTCTAGTTGCTTCTCCAGTTAGTGATTGGTAGTAATCCCTCAGCACCAGGGAGGCTCATCCCCAGGAGTCATGTCCCACATTGGAGAGAAGGTAATGCATTTACATACTGAGTTTGGCTTAGAGAGTGGCCACATTTGAGCAACATGGAGGCTCTTAGGAAGTAATTCTTAGGCACCCTACAGCTCTAGGCCTAGTTCATATTTCAGGCACACAGACTCATAAGCATAGTCATCAGTATCAAGAGCTCATTATTGGACCATCCTTCCTTGTTGATCTTTATCATTGCACTTGGGGATTATTTTTGTTGTATTGGGGAATGTGACAGAGCTTCCCTGGGTGGGACCTCAGCACTCCCTCAGTTGACGTTTGTAACTGTAACTACTATAAAAATACCCAACATATATCATAACATATTTATGTCCCCTATTTACGTGCCCTGGAGAACTTCCCCCCACCCATGTGCTCCCCATCAATAACACCTCACACCAGAGTTCCTCTCCTGCCATAGTTGAACCTCTCTGTCATCCAAAACTTCTTCAACAATAAATCCTATTGTACTGCCAAATTCAATTAATAGGAAATTGAAATACAGTGTTGGGTTTAAGTTTAGAAATAGAATACATCGTAATTTAGAAATACTCAAATAAAGTAAAAATAAATTGGTGTATTAAAATGAAAAATATTATAAAGCTTTGTTTCTAATGTTTTGTCTTTCATCACTGTAACAGGTGTTGCCTGTATGTACAGTAGCAAGGCACTTTCATTTCTCATTTCTTGCTCAGCGTCTAAATCCTTTCTCTTTTTTTCTAATTTTAATTTTATCTTCTGAAAAGTTTTAGATAACAGTAATTCACATACACAATATAGGGAACTCCCAGATATCCAACATCAAACCCTTTCCCCCTTTCCCCAGCAATGACCTTTTTACATGTTCATGTTATATTTGCTGCAGCTGATGTACAGATTTTGAAACATAGCTATCAAACATGGTTCCATTTTGGTTTACATTATTGTTTATGTTTTAGACTGTACAATTTCTAAATTTTTAGTTTCCTAAGTTTTACATTATGGCATACATTTTAGTTTATAGACTTTTATACACTTTAGATGTAAGTTAACATGTTCTATATCCATCATTGCATGATCTTGTGGAGCACTTCCATTGCCCCCCAGTTGCCCTGCTTCAATCCATGCTATACCTCTCTCCCCCGCCCCTCAGGGCACACTGTGACAATCAATCTTCACTACTTGAGGGGTCAGATTTACAGATACTGCAACAATGCGGAGGGCTTGACATACTAGACTGCCCCAACTGATTGGGAGCCTGAGATTCTCTCGAAAGGCACAATTCCCTATATTTGGGAACATCAGATCTCCCCAGGATGTGTGTACTCCTTCACACTCATTGTATGGGTCTCCACCCCATGATATAACACAGTATGACAACATAAGCACTCAAGTACTCCCTAGAAGTTTGCCCCTGTACCACATGACCCCCACTTAAACACTTAAAAATGTGATCCTTCCTTATTATATTTTCTAAAGAGTTTTTATCAACATTAGTTTCAACCATATACCTGACATTCTCCCATATTCAATGGTTCCCCCCAGCTCTCCCCCCAGTTCCTTGGGTCATCTGACCCATCCTCCCAACCCTAGGCCCCCTCAAGCCTGCAAAGCCCCACCCAAAGTTATCCCTATGCCCCTCATCTTATCCCTTCCCTGTACAAATACTTACCTCCAGCTTATCATAGGCTTCACTCATGTAGGCATCAGTTCACAACCTTCCATCATCCCCCAAATTCCTTTAAGCCTATCTTCCAGTCTTTAGCTCTTTGAGACAGCTTGGTTTGCTTGTTTCATATCAGAGAGGTCATGTAGTATTTGTCCTTCAATGCTTGGCTTGCTTCACTCAACATAAGGTCCTCGAGATTCATCCATGTTATCACATGTGTTTGTACTGTATTCCTTCTTATACCTGAGTAGTATTCCATCATATGTATATACCACATTTTATTTATCCATTCATTTGTTGATAGGCATTTGGGTTGATTCAAACTTGGCAATAGTGTATAATGCTGCTAAGAACATTGGTGGGCATATCTCAGTTTGTGTCCTTATTTTCAGATCTTCTGGGTATATACCCAGCAGTGGAATTGCTGGGTCATATGGCAAATCTATAGCTAACTTTTTGAGAAACCACCAAACTGTCCTTCAGCATGGCTAGATCCTTCTATCTTCCCACCAGCAGTGGATGAGTGTTCCCATTCCTCCACAACCTCTCCAGCACTTGCAGTCTTCTGTTTTTTTGATAGCTGCCAGTCTTATGGGAGTAAGATGGTATCTCATTGTAGTTTTGATTTGCATTTCCCTAATAGCCAGTGATTTTGAACAATTTTTCATGTGCTTTTCAGCCATTTGTATTTCTTCTTTGGAGAGGCATCTATCTATTCAAATCTTTTTCCCATTTTTTAAATGGGTTGTTTGCCTTTTTATTTTCAAGATACAGGAGTTCTTCATATATGCAGGATATAAGTCTTGTATCAGATATGTGGTTACCAAATATTTTCTCCCATTGGGTGACTCTCTTTTCACTTTCATGATAAACTCCTTTGAGGTGCAAAAGGCTTAATTTTGAGGAAGTCCAATTTATCTATTTGTTCTTTTGCTGCTCGAGCTTTGGGTGTGAAGTCATGAAGCCATGTCCTATTACAAGGTCCTGTATATGTTTCCCTACATCGTTTTCCAAGGTCTTTATGGATTTGGCTCTTACATTTACATCTTTGATCCATCTTGAGTTGATTTTTGTATAAGGTGTGAGGTGGTAATCCTCTTTCCTTCATTTGCATATGGATATCCAATTCTGTAGACACAATTTGTTGAAGAGGTCATTCTCTCCCAGTTGAGTGGGCTTGGTGGCCATATTGAATATCAGATGACTGTATAGATGAGGATCTATACCAGAACTCTCAAATTGGTTCGATTGGTCAGTGTGTCTATCCTTTGCCAATACCATGCCATTTTCACTACTGTAGCTTTGTAGTATGTTTTGAAGTACAGTAGTGTGATTCCTCCTGTTTTCTTTTTCAATATGTCTTTGGCTATTCAGGGCCTCTTTCCTTTCCAAATAAATTTCATAGTTAGTTTTTCTGGCTCATTAAAAAATGTTGTGTTGATTTTTACTGGGATTGCATTGAATCTGTAGATTAGTTTTGGTAGGATAGACATCTTAATAATATTTAGTCTTCCTATCTATGAACAGGGAATATTCTTCTATTTATTTAAGTCTTCTTTGATTTCCTTGAACAGTGTTGTTTAGTTTTCTGTGTATAAGTCTTTTACATCTTTGGTTAAATTTATTCACAGGTATTTGATTTTTTCATTTACTATTGTAAATGATATTTGTTTCTTGATTTCCTCCTGAGATTGCTCATCTTTGGTATACTGAAATGCTACTGATTTTTGCACATTAATCTTATACCCTGTGACTTTTCTGAACTCATTGATAAGTTCTAGAAGCTTTGTTGTACATTTCTCAGGGCTTTCTATGTATAGGATCATGTCATCTGCAAATAGTGAAACTTTTACTTCTTTCTTTCCTATTTGGATCCCTTTTATATCTGGGTCTTGCCTCAGTGCTTGAGCAAGTACTTCTAAGACAATATTAAATAGAAGGGGTGACAGTGTGCATTCTTGTTTTGTTCCTGATCTTAGAGGGGAAAATTTTAGGATTTCATCATTGTAAATGATGTTAGCTGTGGGTTTTTCATATATACCCTTTATCATGTTCAGAAAGTTGCCTTCTTTTCCTATCTTTTGCAGTGTTTTTATCAAGAAAGGGCACTGTATTTTGTCAAATGCTTTTTCTGCATCTATAGATATGATCATGTGATTTTTTTCCTTCAATATGTTACATTAATTGATTTTCTTATGTTGAACCATCCTTGCATACCAGGAATGAAACCCACTTGGTTGTGGTGTATAATTCATTCAATGTGTTGTTGAATATGATTAGCAAGTATTTTGTTGAGGGTTTTTGCATCTAAGTTCATTAGAAACTGATCTGTAATTTTCCTTTCTTGTGGTGTCTTTGTTTGGTTTTGGTATTAGGGTAATGTTGGTATCATAAAATGAATTAGGCAATATTCCTTCTATTTCAATTTTTTGGAAGAGTTTAAGCAAAATTGGTGTTATTTCTTTCCAGAATGTTTGGTAGAATTCACCTGTGAAGTCATCTGACCCAGGGCTCTTCTTAGTTGGGAGGTTTTTAATGACTGATTCTATCTCTTTACTTGTGATTGGTTTGTTGACATCATTGATTTCTTCTTTTGTCAATGTAGACTGCATACGTGTTTCTAGGAATTTGTCCATTTCCTTTAAATTGTCCTTCTTGTTGGAATACAGTTTTTCAAGTATCGTCTTATGATAGTCTTTTTTTCAGTGGGGTCAATGGTGATATCACCCTTCTCATTTCTTATTTTGTGTATTTGCATCTTCTCCCTTTTTTTCTTTGTTAGCCTAGCTAAGGGCTTGTCAATTTTATTGATCTTCTCAAAGATCAGCTCTTTGTTTTTTGTATGTTTTTGAGTGCTTTCCTATTTTCTATTTCATTTAGTTCTGCTCTGATCTTTGTTATTTCTCTCTTCTTTCTTTGGGGTTAGTTTGTTGTTGTTGTTGTTGTTTTTTTTTTTTTTTTTACTAATTCCTCCATTGTTCAGTTAGTTCTTCAATTTTAGCTCTTGCTTCTTTTTTAATGTATGAATTTATGGCTATAAATTTCCCTCTCAGTACAGCTTTTGCTGCATGCCATAAGTTTTGATATGATGTGTTATCATTTTCATTAGTTTTAAGGTACTTATTGATTTCTGTTGAGATTTCTTCCTTTACCCACTGTTTTTCTAAGAGTGTGTCTTTTAAATTCCATATCTTGGTGCCAAATCTGGGCCTCTGGCCCTTGCAGATTTCCAGCTTCACTCCACTATGGTCAGAGAAATTATTTTGTATGATTTTGATTTTTTGAATTCATTGAGACTTTCTTTGTGGCCTAGCATGTTGTCTATCTTGGAGAATGATCCATGAGCACTTGAGAAAAATATATATCCTGCTGCATTTTGGTATAAAGTTCTGTATATGTCTATTAGGTTCAGATCCTCTAATATATTGTTCAAACTCTTTGTTTCTTTATTGATTCTTTTTTGAGATCTTCTGTCTAATGGTGACAGTGGTGTGTTGAAGTCCCCCATTATAATTGTAGCGGCATCTATTCCTTCACTTAGTTTCTCCAGTGTTTGCCTCATGTTTTTTGCAGGTGCCCTTGTTAGGGGCATAAATGTTTATGATTGTTCTTTCTTCTTGAAAGATTATCCCTTTCACTGATATGTAGTGTCTGTCTTTGTCTCTCACAACAGTTTTGCATTAAATGTCTATTTTGTCTGATATTAACATAGCTACACCTGCCCTTTTTTTGTTATTGTTTGCCTGTAAGAGTTTTTTCCAGCCATTCACTTTCAATCTCCTTGAATCCCTGGGTCTAAGATGAGTGTCTTGTAGACAACATATAGATGGGTCATATTTCCTTATCCAATCTTCCAATCTGTGTCTCTTTTCTCTTGCTGCTTTTAGTATTTTGTCTTTGCATTAGATAATTTGACAAGTATATATCTTGGGGTAGACTTGTTGGGATTTATGCTGTTTGGGGTACATTGTGCATCCTGGACATGTACATGCATCTCTCTCAATAGGTTGGGAAGTTTTCAGCCATTATTTCCTATAACATCCTTCTGTCCCCTTTCCCTTCTCTTCTCCTTCTGGGATGCCTATAATGCGTATGTTTGTGCATTTTGCATTGTCATTCAGGTCCCTAAGTCCCTGTCTGATTTTTTTCTATCTTTTTATCAATTAATTCTACTATCTGTTTGATTTCAGATATACTGTATTCCACATCACTAATTCTTTCCTCTGCCTCTTCAAATCAGCTGTTATTTGCTGAGAGTGTATTTTTGATTTCTTGGATTGTGCTATTGATCCCCATCATATCCGTTATCTTTTTGTGCATGATCACAATTTCTTCTGTATACTCTCCAAGTGTTTTCTTAATATGCTTAATCTCTTCCTTCACTTCACTGAATTGGCCCAAGATATACATGTCTTGAGAGCTTTAATTACTTGCTTGATGTTACACTTCTCTTCCTGTTTTTAGTTTGTTCATTGGACTTGGCCATGTTTTCCTGATTATTGGTATGGTCTGTAGTTTTTTGTTGCTGTCTGGTCATCATTTTATCTTGTCGGATTTATTCTGTTGATTATCTTCTTTGTCTAGTCTTGGGGTTTAATTAGTTGTTTTTGTGTGTATGTTAAGTCTTCTCTTGGTCACTTTGTTCTTTTTCTATTTCCTTGTTGTTGGCTAAGTTCCCTTGAAGGAAAATATTAGGTCCAGAGAAAGCAAAAGGGGTAAGAAAAGAAAATGGTAATAGTAGTATTGATAGTGAATTTTAGCAGAAGAGCCATGTGAGATCTAGGAGACTAGATATTGAACTCCTGTTAGCTGTGTATAGTTATAATCATAAAAAAAGTGGAGTATGTATAATGAGATAGTAAACTGAATATGGGGAAGAATATAATATGAATTAAGACATCAGTGTGGTCAGGAGAAGGATAAAGAAAAGAAAGGACAATAATATAAAGAATGAATAAACAACAGAAAACAGATTAGAGGTATTAAAGATAAAAAGTCAGAAATATTGGGGGCTAAACAAAGAGAGGTGGAATGTAAGAGAAACAATAAATAATGGAGGAGAGACTGATGTAAAGGAAAGGGGATAGCATTGGTAGCCAAAATCAGTACACACAGAAAAGAGAAAATTGAGGATGCAGAAGCACAGCAAATAAGGAAGGATGCCTACAGCACTAATATAAAAAAAGAAAAAAAAGGAAAAAGAAAGAGAGAAGAAAAAAAGCAAAGCAAGAAAAAGAAAAAAAAAAAAAAAAGGGTGGTGGGGGATAAAGAGGAAGGAAATACAAGAAACTAAACCAACAAAAAAGACCAGACAAGGCCTCAGGAAAAGAATCCTCTTTGCAATTGAATAAACTGCTTAGGAGTCTGGCCTTTCCCCTTTCTCCCTTCCTCACTTCCTTCTCTCCCAAGGCAGCAGGAAGACTGCATGAGGGCTCCTGTAGGAAATTCAAATGGGTCCCTGGTGAACCAACTCACCTGAGAAAATAATGTCTCCTAATTTCTTGAGAGAGAACCCATCCCTTGCCAGAAACCCTAAATATGCTATCGGAAGCCTGTAAAGCATGTCCTACTGCTCCTTTTCCTTGGTTGCACTACAGGGGGCTAGTTAATTTTCTGACTCTACCTTCTCCCAGACCAAGTTTCCTATCTCAGGGTGTTTAGGTAAATCTGTCTCTCTCACCAGATTCACCTCTCCTCTCTTCCTAGGCTGTCCCCAAGTCAGCTGATATGGTCCTCCAAACTCATTAAAAGAGGGGGGGACCAGAAAATTGAACCTACACTTCTTGGGCCCCTCTGCACCTCCCACCTAAACTCTCCCACTCCCAGAGTTCATTTGAGACCTGAGGGTTAGGGCAATACTGGATTTCCGGGAGTGCTGTGCTCGAGAAACAGAGGTCCAGGAGAATGTGGACTTGGGGTATGTAGGTCTGTGAAACCTGGGCCATGAGGTTTCACAGGCTTGGGGTTCACACATTTGGGGAACATGGGGCTTGGAGACTCTGCCCCATGACCAGCAGATCTCATTGAATGCCACCGCTCTTAGCCCTAGGTGGAAGGGATTTACCTTCCCAAGGCTTCCGAGTTCAGTGTTAGAAACCTGAAGTTCTACCTTGAGCAAGCACCAATTCTGTTTCAGTCTCACCAGATCTATGTCCAGACACCTCCCTCCCTGCAGGTTCCCAAAACAGCCTGCTCCGGCAGGACTCCATCACCACACAACCTGTCCTTTGTAAGAGAGACGATGACGGTGTACTTACTTATATGCTATCTTCTCTTGTATGTTCTAATGTCACATTTTTTTGTGATCTTTGTATCTTTACAAAAAAGACAATAATAAAAAAAATTAAGAAAAACAACAACACTCAGGCAAATGGCTCTTTTCTCTTCTGGGGGATTCTGCTGTGTCAATGGAGCTGTCTCTCTTCCTCTGTGTATCTTCCCTCTGTTTTGACTTCTGTGTGTTTCCTTGATTGAATGTACATTTGTATAGCCCACAAAGGGGGTGAGGACTCAAACTGAGACACCCTAAATGATGTGGTCTCATTAGCACCCTAATCTTAACATAACTTAATCAAAGGCAACTCAGCTGAATCTAATACAATCAAAGGGTATCATACCCAGAGGAACAGAACAGTTTATAAATATAATCAATCTCTTTTTGGAAATCACAAATAATATCAAACTGATACAGTGACCATAAAGGCATGGGATATGCCTGGGATATTATCTTGCAACAGAGAATATTGGGCAGCAATCACTATAAAAACAACAACTGCAAAGATTGCCAAACAGCCAAAAGATACCAATTCTAGGAGGAAGCAAGCCTTCTAGACTCTGAAACTAAGAGCCAATAAATTCCTGTAGTTAGGCCAAACCATGTTATGGTATTTGTTTTAACAGCTAGGAACCTAATACAATCAGTTTATCAAAAGGACTGAAATTTTAAAGTTTTTTGTTGTTGTTGATCTCTTTATAGATCATGGATATTAAACCTTTATCAGATATGTGATTTCCAAATACTTTCTACCATTGAATCAGCTGCCTTTTCACCCATTTGTCAAAGTCCTTTGAGTTACAAGAGTGTTTAATTTTGAAAATGTCCCATTTATCTATTTTTTTCTTTTGTTGCTCTTGCTCTGGGTGTAAGGTTTAAGAAACCACCACCTACCACAAGTTCTTGAAGATGTTTTCCTACATTTTTTTCTAAGAGTCTAATGGATGTTTTTTTTATATTTAGGTCCTCGATACGTTTTGAGTTTATTTTTGTATAAGGTGTGTGATAGGTGTTCTCTTTCTTTCTTTTGGGTATAGCTATCCAGTTATCTCAGCATCATTTGCTGAATAGACTGTTCTGGTCCAGATGGGTGGGCTTAGCAGTCTTCTGAAAAATCACAGAAATAGATGTGAGGATCTATTTCTGAGTTCTCAGTTCAGTTCCATTGGTCAGCCTGTCTGTCTTTATGCCAGGAAAATGCTGTTTTTACCGTCATTTAAAGTAATATGTTTTAAAGTCAAGAAATGAGAGTTCTCCAACTTTGCTCTTCTTTTTAAAGACATTTTTTTTGGCTATTTGGGACCCCTTATCCTTCCACAGAAATTTTATATTTGGCTTTTCAATTTCTGCAAAAAAGACTTTTTATTGGAATTGTGTTGAATTTGTAAATCTGTTTGGGTTGAATTGACATCTTAACAATATTTAGTCTTCTAATCTATGAACATGGAACGTCTTTCCATTTATTTAAGTCTTCTTTGCTTTCTTTCAGCAACGTTTTGTACTTTTGTGAATATAGGTCCTTAATGTCCTTAGGTAAGTTTATTTCTAAATATTTGATTGTTTTAGTCACTATTATAAATGGAATAATTTTTCTGAATTCATCCTCAGATTGTGCCTCAGTAGTGCATAGAAATGCTATTGATTTTTGGATATTAAAATCAAAATGGTGTATCCCACCACTTTGCCAAACTCCTCTATTGTTTCTAGTAGCTTTATTGTGGATTTTTCAGGATTTTCTAGATATAGGATCATATCATGATAAATTAGTGAAAATTTTACTTTCTCCTTTCCTATTTGGGTGACTTTTATTTCTTTATCTTGCCTAATTGCTCTAGCTAGGACTTCTAGCACAGAATTGAATAACGATGGTGACAATGGGCATTCTCATCTTGTTCCTGATCACAGAGGGAAAGCTTTCCGTCTTTCACCACTGAGCACAATGCTAGTTCTAGGTTTTCCATATATGACTTGATCATACTGAGAAAGCTTCCTTCTACTACTATCTTTTGGAGCATTTTTATCAAGAAAGGGTACTGTATTTTGTCAAATGCCTTTCTACATCAATTGAAAGGATGATGTGATTTTTCTTCAATTTATTAATGTGGTTTATTACACAAATTGATTTTCTCGTGTTGAGCCACATACCTGTGACAAAACCCAATTGATTGTGGTGTAAAATGTTTTAAATGTGCTTTTAGATTTGGTTTGCAAGTATTTCCTTGAGGATGTTTGCATCTATATTCAATAGGGATATTAGTTTCTAATTTTCTTCTTTTGTAGTATTTTTATCTGGTTCCAGTATTATGGTGATGTTTGGTTCCTAGAATGAGTTTGGTAGCATTCTTTTCTGTTCAATATTTTGGAAGAGCTAGAGCAAGATCAGTGTTTGTTCATCTTTGAATGATTGGTAGAATTCACCTATGAAGCCATCTGGTCCTGGGCTTTCATCTTCAGAAATTATTGATGACTGTTTCAATCTCCTCACTCCTGACTGATTTGTTGAGGTCTTCTATTTCTTCTTGGGTCAGTGTATGTGGTTCATATGTCTCTAGAAATTTGTCCATTTCATCCACATTGTCTAGTTTTTTGGCATGAGTTGCTTATAGTATCTTCTTATGATCTCTCTTATTTAAACAGGGTCACTGGTAATATCCCCTCTGTCATTTCTGATTTTATTTATTTGTGTCTTCTCTCATTTTCATTGTCAGTCTAGCTAAGAGTTAGTTGATCTTTTCAAAGAACCAACTTTTGGTTTAGCTGATTCTATCTACTGTTTATTTGGTCTTGATTTCATTTATTTCTGCTCTAATCTTTACTATTTATTTCCTTAGGCTTGGTTTGGGAATAGTTTGCTATACTTTTCCTAGTTCCTCCAGGTGTGCAGTTAGATCTTCAATTTTTACTCTTTCTTCTATAGTCCTCATTGAGGACTATAAATTTCCCTCTCAGTACTGCCTTTGTGTTGTCCCATATGTTTTGATATATGTTGTTCATTCATCTCAAGATGTATGCTGAATTCTCTTGCAATCTTTTTCCTGACCCAGTGATTATATAAAAGTGTGTTGCTTTATCTCCATATATTTATGAATTTTCCCCTTTTCCATCCATTTTTGATATCTAGTTTCATTTTGTTATGATCAGAGACTTTTTGAATAATTTAAATCTTTTAAAATTCATTGAGTCTTGTCTTGTGACCCAACATATGGGCTATCCTAGGGAAGGATAGAAAAGAATGTATATCCTGCTGCTTTGGGTTGCAGTGTTCTATGGAAGACTCTTAAGTCTAATTAATTTATCATATTCTTCAAGCCATCTGTTTCTTTAATTATTCTCTGTCCAGAGGTACTGTCCAATACTGAGAGTGGTGTGTTGAAGTCTCCAACTATTGTTTTTGAGACATCTATTTATCGCTTTAATTTTCCAATGTGTGCATCATGTACCTTGGGGCACACAGAGTAGGTGCAAAAATATTTATTATGGCTATTTCTTCTTGGTGAAATTCCCCTTGGGATGGGAACGAGTGTTGTTGGGGGGGGAGAGGGGTGTGGGGGGGTGGGGTTGAATGGGACCTCACATATATATTTTTAATGTAATATTATTACAAAGTCAATAAAAAAAAGATAAAAAAAAATATAATGACCTTTTTCTTCCCTTATAACAGTTTAAATCTATTTAAAATCTATTTAAAATGCATTTAAAATCTATTTTGTCCACTATTAGTATTGATACTCTAGCTCTTTTTTGGTTACTATTTGCATGCAATATCTTTTGCCAAACTTTCACTTTTTATATGGTTGTGTGCTTATGTCTAAGGTGAGTATCTTGTAGACAGCATATAGATGTCTCCTTTTTTTAATCCATTCTATCAGTCTATGCCTTTTGATAGGGGAGTTCAAGCCATTAACATTCAATGTGATTACTGTAAAGCATTACTTAATTTATCCATTTTGTCCTTCGGCTTTCTGTTGTCATATCTTACTATTGTCTGTTTTTTTACCCTTTCATTTACTCTTCTTAATAATCTTCATTTTTTCCCTCTTCTTCAAATCTCTTGTTTTGTTTTTTCTTTCAGTCTGCAGCACTCCCTTTAGTATCTGTTGTAATTTTGTTCTTTTGGTAACATATGCTATTTTTTGTTTGTTTGTTTGTTTGTTTGTTTGTTTGTGAAGACTTTGAACTCACCTCAGTTTTGAAGGACAGTTTTGCTAGATACAGAATTCTAGGCTGGCATTTTCTCTTTCAATACCTTGTCTGCATGGTTTCTCATGAGAGGTCGACACCTAATCTCATTGAGATTCCCTTGTATATGATGTTTTGCTTCTCTCTGTTTCCAGAATGCTCTCTTTATCCCTGGTATATGTCATTCTGAATAGCAGGCATCTTGCTATTGGTCTATTCAGATTTGTTCTGTTAGGGGTGCATTGTTTTTCTTGGATATTGATATTTATGGGTTTCATAAGGGTTGGGCAGCTTTTGGTCATTATTTCTCAAATATTCTTTCTGCCTCTTTTCTATTCTCTTCTCCTGGGAAACCAATAATGTGTATGTTTGTGTGTTTTGCATTGTCATTCAATTTCCTGAGACCCTGTTCCATTTTTTCCATTCTCTTCTCTTTCTCTTCTCCTGTCTTTTCCAGTTCAGATATTCTGTCATTGAAATCACTCATCCTTCTTTGAGCAATTCAATCTGCTCTTATTGCCTCTAATGTATTTTTAATCTCATCCATTTTGTCTTTCATTCCCATAAGGTCTGTTACTTTCCTTGTAGCCTTTCAAATTGTTCTTTAGGCTCACCTAATGTCTTCTTAATATCCTTTATCTCTTTAGTCATATGTTCTTTCAATACTTCAAACTGATTTAGGAGAGTTATGTAATTATCATTGATTAGTTGTCTTAAATCATGTATCTCTTAAGGATATTTGGTTTGGTCCTTTGGCTAGACCATCTCTTCCTGTTTCTCATTATAGACTGCAGTTTTTTGCTGATTTCTAAGCACATGATATGTTGGTCAATTATTCTGATGGTCAATTTCTCTCTCATCCATTTTTCCCCCCACAGCTCTTCTTTGATATTTGATTCAATATTTTATTCTAAGTCTTCAAAATTGCCCAGCTTAAGTCATCAAAATCAGGCTGGGGACTCACTAATGTGGCACAGATTTTCTACCAGGAGTACTGGTCTGAGAGACCTAAAACCTGTTTTTCTCCATGCAATTTCTGGACTGGCCAGCAGTGGGAGCAACTTGGTGTACCTTTCCACAGAGGTGTTTCTTTCAATCCTCACTTTCCTGTGTTTTGGAGCTGAGATTCAAAGCTAGTTCTGCTGGCCAAATTCACAGAAGGGAAGCCCCCAATTCCCCTCTCATTTCCCTGGTAACAACTCACAGGGAGGAAAATATCTGTTCTCTTCTCAGTTGGCTGCAGTGAGCCAAGTGTTTTTATCCCATCTTAATATCTTAAGCTTGGGGGTTGGTAGCCTTTCCTGGTCACTGTGGGGTTTCAGTAACTCATGTTTGTTGTTTTGGGTTTTTGTCTCTCTGTTTCTTGACCTCCTGGGAGCTGTGTAGCATTGTCCTGGTCTGCTGACACTCAGTGTAGGTCCTTTAGATGCTTTTGGCTTTTTCCCTGTTGTTTTTTTGTGCATGATAGAATTGAGGCCTGCCTACCTCCTACTCTGATGCCATCTTCATGGAACTCCCCTACCTCATTCTCGAAAGATGGTCTCATCTAACATCAAATTCTTGATTGACAATTGGTTTCTTACAACTTTTAAAATGTTTTGCTCTACTGTCTCCTTACCTATCTGGTTCTTAATTGACATTTAAAATTTTGGAGCTCCCTTGTACATACATGTTGCTTTTTTCCTGAGGATTTCTAAACTGTTTATTTATCCTTGGTATTTGACAGTTTGACACCTATATGTCTGGGAGCGGTTCCCTTCAAGATTATTCTGTTTGTGATCTATTGGGCTTCCTGAATGTTCATATTCATGTCTTTCATTAAATTTGGGAAATTTTATCCTCTTGTTTCTTTGAATATTTCTTCTGCCACTTTCTCTCTTTCTTGTCATTTTGGAACTTCTATAATGTGTATATTGCTATGCTTGAAGCTATTCCACAGGTCTCTTAGTTTCTGTTCATTTTTTTCAATCTTTTTCTTCTGCTCTCAGCCTTAATCATTTCAATTGTCTTGTCTTCAAGTTTATTAGTTATTTCTTCTGTCAGCTCTGCTCTGCTGCTAAAACCCAATAGGGAAATTTTCATTTCAGCTAATATGGTTTTCAACTTCAGAATTTCAATTTTGTTCCTTTTTAAAATTCCTGTATCTTTATTGAGATTCCCATATTGTTCTTTCCTTGTTTTCCTGATATCTTTTAGTTATTTCTCTGTGTTTTTCTTTATCTCCTTGATCATATTGAGGATCATTTTTTAAAAAAGTCTTTGATGTTATGTTGAAAGGCTTATGTTCTTCACAACAGTCTCTGGATTTTTAGCTTCTTCATTTGGATGGTCCATCATTTCCTGCTTGTTTGTTTTTTTTTTGTAATCTTTTTGTTTCACACAGTACATTTTAATATTTTAGAGTGTTGACTCTTGTATATAGTCTGTAAGCTGTCTGTTCCTTGTATATGTATCCTGCTAGTGATATGTATGAGAAATCCTTAAGTGACAGGAGCTAACAAAAGCAAACACACCAAGGCAGAAAACACCTTTTACAGTATTTTCTCTGCATTGACTGGTGCTTTCCTTCAGAATTTAGACTTCTTATTCAGAAGATCTGCTGAGGTAAGTAGGACATGCAGGGTCCTTTCTTTCTTTTTGAGCCTGCGTCTTTCCTTGGGCATGTATTTGCTCATGGCCTAAAGGAATTCCCCAGTTTACAAGAATTTGAATTCCTCCTCCATTCCCTATGAAATAAAATTTTATCTCTCTCCTGGAAGCTGTATGTATAATTTAAAGCAGATAATCCTTTGCTTCAGACTGCCTTGACAATATTGTCTTATACTGCTTTAGCTGTCTGACTTTAGCTCCTTTGACTTCAGGGCAAATTCTAGGAAGGCAAACCAGGGACAAATTTTCTGACTGATTGGTACCGACATATGTACATAGCTGTTACTGTGCTGCTTCTGGAACAGGGCTAGGGACCCACAACAGGAGCACAGTTTGGCTTCCCACTGCACTGGCAAGAGTTCCTTGAATTTCTCTTACTGTTTATTAAAGCTGTGTTCCCTTAATTTGACTTGGTTACTACAAACGTTTAACTATTTTCTGGAGTTCTGAGGAAGATGGCTCTGCCAATTTTTGCAAGTTGTTCAAAGATTTTGATGGGGAATGGCACCTTGGAGTGTCTTTTGCCACCATTTGTTTAACAAAAGGTTACATTTTCATTCTTTATATAAAGATTTCCAGTTGTCCCAGCACCATTAGTTGAAGGGTCTGTTATTTCCTCATGGAATGGATTTGCCACATTTGTATAAAATCAAGTGGTCATAGATTGTGGGTAAGTGTCTTTGGATGATCCAAAGTTTTAAATGTTGATGAAGTTTAATTTATAAATTTTTTATTGTTTGTGCTTTTTTCCAAAAAAATTTTTTTGTATTATTCAAGTTAACAAAGATTTCCTTCCCTAATGTCCTCTAAAACATTTATGATTTTAGGTTTCACCATTTAGGTCTATGATACATTTTAACTCTGTTTTTGTATATGGTTTAATTAAGCATCAAATATTTTCATTTGTTTGTTTTTTCAATCACTTTTTGAAAAGTGTGATGGTTGACTTCATGTGTCAACTTGGCAGGTTATTGTGCACAGCTGTTTTTTCAAAGAAGCACTTGCCTGATTTTTACCATGAGGATAGTTCATAGATTGTTTAGCATTTAGATCTGTTCATTTGCTTTTACATCCAACAAAGGAAATTGCTCTAAGCAATGAGATAGTATCCTCGTCCAATCAGTTGGGGTCCTAAAACCAGAACTAAGGATTTCAGAAGCAAGAAAGAAGAATTCCTGCCTATGCTTTAGCCAGTCAGCTTCTCCTAGGGATTTCAATGTCACTTTCATTGACATTCCTAACTAGTGGCCTTTCCTATGGAATTTGAACTTGCCAATTCCCTTGGTGGTGTGAGCCAATTCCTACAATAACTCTCTGTTTCTGTGGAGAACCCTGACAAATGCAAAAAGATTATCCTTGCACCACTGAATTATCTTGAAAACTTTGTTGAAAATCAATTAACTATATGTATTTTGGCATATTTCTGGATGCTCTATTTTGCTTTGAGCTATATGTCTTTCTTCATGCCAATACCACACTCTCTTGATTACTGTAGCTTAATCATAGTTGAGAAATCAGGTATGTGAAACTTCCAACTCCATTTTTTGTTGTTGTTGTTTGCTTTTTAAGAGACATTTGTCAAATTCTGGCAGCAAGGCCTTTGCGGAGTAGGGAAAACTTATATTTTCTTTTGCCAAAAGTTTTGACTCCCATTTGAATGTCCAGCGTGTGCTCTTCCTTATCACTTATCAAGAAGTTCTATATGAGCAAAAGTTTTTTATGAGAGGGAATAAAGTGGATGTCTGACAGATAGTACGGCAGACTGGGGAGAAAAAAGGAAATGGATGGGAAAGTCTGAATGGTAGTCACTTTGGAACAACAGAAAGGTCTCAGGGTGGGGCCACTTTCTGGGATGTCTTGGCTGAGTGGAAAGGAAGACTCCTTATTCAGGCATTGTTTGAAGAGCCCAAGACCTGTCTTAGGCCAGGTTTTTTGTTACATAATATATCCAGTAGTCACATAAAGGGGAAGGTTTCACTGCATCCTGCCTTCATACAAATGGGAGTTTTCAAAGTATCTACACAGAGAACCCTTCCCAGCTAACTGGCCTGAAGATGGAACTACATCTGGTCAGTGCCACTAATCTTTGCTGCTCCACTACCAGCTACCTATTTATGCTAAAAGATTCATTGCCACAGAACCCCCAAATATAATTATTAAATAATAAAAAGGACCTGAGATATCCAGCAGGGTACTGGGAGGATTCCTCAAGCTGGGGTAATGGAGCATGGACAATACTCTTACATCTATATATTTTTAAATTCACCAATATGATGGGTATTTCCATTTTACAGATGAGATAATTGAGGCTCAACAAGTTCATATATAATTCTCCCAGCAGGGGTGGTTCCAAGGCACAAAATCACTCTGAAATTAAAACTGATAAGACTATCCCCTTGATATTTTTTTATCCAGAATGAAGGACATCTCTTTTGAACCTTTATTTTCTAATATTTTGATCAAATTTAAGGTTTTCCTGGAACTTTTTTCTCCAACACTCTACGTTACTCTTTGGTGTGTACTGTATGGTATTGAATAAATCCAAATTTGTTCCTTATGGACAGTTACTGTCACCATTATGCCAAACTACTCTGGTTGGGCTTATTGAATGTGAATAGATGGAACATGAGACTCTTGGTAAAGGTTGGCACAGGCTGTTATACTGTAGCTTAATGAACCCTGAGGGTTCATAGGTGGATAAGCCAGACCTAAGTAGGTCAATTATGCTTTATAACCAGTCTTTTTCAAAAGAGATGCTGAAAGTGCTTTACTTCAATAATGCACAGTCCATAATAGTTTAACGTTTAGCACTCACAAATTGCTGTTCAATATTCTGTCTAAATACACATGATTCACTTTAGGGAATTGTTGTTATATAAGGTCAATCCATATTACTGCAAGTTAACAGTAGTGGTCAATTTGTAAAGTTGTTTGCTGCCCATTGCAATTTATTTTTGAGTTTTAAGTCATATTAAAGATTTGGGAATTTGTTTTGTTTCCCTTCTATTTCATATAAAAAGTAATTAGCCTTATTCTTTTTAGCAAATGTTGAATAGCTGTATTATTTATAATATCTTTTTCTCCAGAATAACTCATTTTTTATGAACTTTATTTAATTCTACAAAGACAATATCTTGGGGAAAATGTAAGTGGTAGTTTAAATATATGCACATTTTGGCACGTATTACTGGCAACAGATGAAGTTGCAGTTTATTGTATTTTAAACTGGAGGGCATGTTATGCAAACTCTAAATGTAATATGACGGAGAAATTTGACCATAATTCTGATTATTCAGCACTCTGAAAGCACAAAGGACAACTCTGGAAATATAAATAAAAGGGAGTAATATTAAACATTCTGATGTGCTTTTTTCTTTGCCTTCCCAAGACCTCTGATCTAATTTTCTCTAGTAGTCTACCTTGAGTGAGGGTGGGGGGTAGAGGAGTGGGCAGAAATTATAATTTGTTAGGGAAGACCAAGAAGAAACAAGAAAATATTCAGTCTCCACTATTCCATTATAAGATCATGAAGCAGGATCATAGTACTAGGCTTTGCCTTATAAAAGACTTAAATGATTTTCCTCATCTCTTTTAGTATGCCCATAACCAAGTATAGAGGATGCAGTATATTTGACTGTAGAGAAGATATAGCAGCTTGCCATTAAGGATTAGTTGGAGTTAGGAAAAGTATATAAATAAATAAACAAACAAGTAAGTAAATAAAGTACCCTTTCCCTTTTCTATCACAATATATTTGTAAGAAGGAAAAAAGAAAGAATTAACACTTATTGAATACCTACTGGCTTGGTTTGCTAGGGCTGCTGTAACAAAGTTGCATCTACTGGTTGGTTTAAACAACAGAAACTTAATTGTCTCACTCTTCTGGAGGCTAAAAAGTCCAAAATCAAGGTGTTGGCAGGGCTATGCTTCCTTTCAAAGGGGAGAATTCATTCCATAGCTCTCCCATGACTCCTGGTAGGTGGTTGGCAATCCATGGCATTCACTTGCTTGTGGCAGCATAACTCAATCTCTGCCCCTATCACATGACCCTCTCTCTTTCTGTCTCTGTCTCCCTGTCTGTGTCCAAATTTCCTCTCCTTATAAGAACAGCATTCATATTCCATTAGGGTCTATTTTAATCCAGTTTGTCCTTATCTTTAACTAATAGCATCTTCAAAGATCCTATTTAGAAATAAGTTCGCATTCACAGGACCCAGGATTAGGACTTGACATGTCTTTTTTTAGGGGCATGGTACAATCCATACTATTTAATATGAGTTAGACTCTTTTATAACTACTTACATGTATCAGCTCATTTTACTCTTACCACGACACTATCAGATAATTGATTTTATTCCCATTTTACAGTTGATGAAAATGAGATATAGAGACGACAGTAAATAATGCAACTGAGATCACATATCTAGTGAGTACCGGAGTTGAACTTGGCTGTCTAGCTCCACTAGCTCTAAAGGAGATGGGTTAGTGAGAATTTATAGGAGGCAAAGCGGTGAGCAGCTTATGTCCCTGCTCCCTGGTCAGATCTTTGTAAAGAAATCACCTTTTAGATGCATCTTGCACCAACCTCAGGCATGACCATATCGATGTAGCTACACAATGTGGTCAACAGAAGATGTACAATATGAATTTCCTGAACTGCCTTAAGGAATTACAGTGAGAGGTTAAATTGAGAGCCATTGACCCACCAGTAACCCTGCTTCTTAAGTGGAAATTGGTGGAACCATTGGTCCAGTGGATTGAAAAGAAGTTGTAGCTGTTGTGCAGAGATCTGTGGCCAGTGGGGACAAGGGTGAAACATGGTCATCCAGACATAGTACTAAGTGTGGAGAAAACCAAGACAGACTGATACATGAGTCATACTAATAAAGACTGAAGTATGCAACCAAGCAGAAGGAGAAAGAGCACCCAGAGCAAGGGTGTTGCCATGGACCTAAGAGGAGACTATATTGCACTGATGACTCTGGATCTACTTTTTCATGAGGATTCAAAAGTAGTGTTTCCTTTCCTCCACATTCTTATGCCCAGTATGCCATCAGAGGGAGAAGAGTAGAGAAAAGAGGGAAACTCAGGGATTAAATGATTTTTTTGAAGAGACTGAATATACTCCCATGGGAAGTCAGCACTGTGGATCAGATTAAGTTTGAGTTGAATTTACTTATTTTGTTTTCCTGCTAATCAGTAAGAATGGGGTTAAGACAGAGAGCCAGGTTAAGTAGAGAACTATAAAGAACTTTCATTTTTTCCTCACATCTGAGTTATAGTGGGAGTTACATTTTATAAACCTGATGCAAAATATGGTTCAACAGAAAAAATATAGAAAAAAATGCATCATAGTCAGGTAATTAAGGCATTGTAGTACAGACAATTAAGAAGTGCATGTTAGAAAAATGAAAGGGAGGAGTTGGGCATGACTGAAAGATGATAACAGAACAATATTAACCTTATTGATAGTAGTTTGTCATATTAGAAACTAATTTTAAAAAGAAAAAAATGGAAGGCATTTAATACCAGAGCTCCCTAGCTGTTAGAAAAATGCATATGGTTGTATAAAGAAAAAAATCAAATACCTGAATATTGTGAGGAAGATACAGAAAAATGAAATTATATGGGGATGACAGCATTTTCAGTGCTCTCAGTAGGTCATTCCAGGGCCACCCACACCTTTATTTGTCAGACTGTACTGTTTTTCCTCCCCATTGCACTTCTGGGCCTGGATAAGAGGGAGGTGGGTAGATGGAGAATAGTGTCTGGTTGCTTTCTTCTCTACAGCTTTCAGCTGCCTCATCACATCCTATCTCACCCTTGCCTGTCTGTGCTCCCTTCCCTCACATTGTTCAGGTTCTCATTCTTCCTACTTGGGCCATTGTGAAGGCTTCTTAATTGATCTTGTCTCTTACATTATCCTTCTTCCAATCCACCTTATAAAACCTTGCCAGAGTCCTCTTACTGCAGCATAATGGTTTTCATTATGTCCCACTCCTGTACAAAATCGACAGAAGTCCCTTCAAAAGACTCTCATTTTGCTACTAAATTGGGTAAAACTTCCTTCCCAAGACATGTAAGGTGTTTGATGATATGACCATAACAATTTGGCTGCTCAAGGTTTCAATATTCCTTTCTGTGGAAGCTTTCTGGCTCTATAGTGTTTGTTCTTTTGCTCCTCTGGGATCTATAGTTTTGATCAATTGAGGATTGTAGATACAAACACAAACAAATAAACAGGCAGAGAAAGAAAAATGTTGAAGAATGGAGGCATGTAATCAGGTTAAGTGGAAGTAAGTGGAACCTCAGAAGAAGAGGGGAGGTCTTTTGGGGTTTTTAGGAGAAAAGGCCCAATCAGGAGCAGTAGCTTATCTCAAAGACCACAGAGACACTCAGAGGGATAGGTATCCATCTTAGTCAAATGTGATATATCCTATTCATTCTACAAATGGGAATATGGGTTATGAGTAGAGAATTGCAAACTCACACCTGCCATACTTCTGATATTCTTGACTTTACCTTTTTTTTTTTTTTTGCCATACCAGGAATCAATTGATCAACCCTGTCTGTCTGTCTAAACTAATCTATCATCTACAACTATCTATCATCTATCTATCTATCTATCTATCTATCTATCTATCTATCTATCTATCTATCTATCTATCTATATCTACCATCTCATTCTCATCTCTCTCTCTCTCTCTCTCTTTCTCTCTCTCTCATATATCTAATATCATGAGTTTTACTGAGGTACAATTTACATACAATACGTTTTAACACTTAGGGAAAAATTCAATGAATTTGACCAATGAATTTATCCATGTAACCACCAGCACAAGCATAACCATCATTCCCAAAACTTGTTGTGGTTTATTATCTCCTTAAATTAGCCTCTCCCCACTACGATCACTGATCTGCATTCTATTGCTATAATTTTTACTTTTAAAAAATTGTATTTAAGTAGAATCATACTATATATATACTTTTGTATTGGGCTTCTTTAAGATAGCATAATGCCTTTGAGAACATATTTTTCTGTAAAGATTTATTTATTTACTTTACTTTTCTTTATTTATCCCCACCCTTCCCCAGATGGCTCTCTCATCTGTCTGCTCATTGGTTTTTGCTCACCTTTTCCAGGCACTGGGACTGGAACCCAGTACTTCCCATGTGTGTGGTAGGTGGGCGGCCAAATGGTTGAGCCACATCTGCTTCCCAAGAATCTATCTTTTTTTAAGTTGTTTAGAATTGAGATTAGGGATGTGAAAAGCATGGGAAGTCTGGACTCAGAAAGCACTGAATTTGACTTCTAGATTTGACACTTACTATCTGTATGGCTGTGGGAAAGTTAATTAACGTCTTTGAGCACTGATCTCCTAACCATTAAAATGGTGGCAAAAATATTGACTTCATGGAGTTGTTGTAAGGACTGTTAAGATGATATATACTTTGCATATCCTAAGTAATCAATACAATAAATATTTACTAAATAAATAAAAAGTAAAGTGACTGCTACCTGACACATTATTTTTTGCCTTTAAAAATGGTAGCCAATATTATTAACAGTGGCAGTGTATGTTTGTTGCAACCCAATATCTGATCTCCATAGGATGACCATATGTCCCAGTTTATATCTGCTACTCTGATGCAGTTTTTAATGGTACTCTTTTTCAACTCAATAATATCCCAGCTTGGAATAAATTACATGGTTACCTAGTTCCCCCTTTTCCTCTGTAATGGGATTCTCAAATTTTGACTCCACATGACCAAACAGAATAAAGACAATTTTTCCAGATTCTTTTGTAGCCAAGTAGTCATTTGACTAAATTTTAGCTAATGACATATAAGTGAAACTGTTGAGTAACTGCTGAGTTATGTCTTTCTCCTCCTTTTTTCTTTCCCACCCTGGATGGAATAGTAACATGGTGGCTAGAGCTGGCGTAACCATCTTTGACATGAGATGAATCTGATCACAAAAGCCAGGTCACATGGAATCACAGAATAGAAGGAACCTATTAAATATTATTTGAGATAGAAGTAAACTTCTATTTTTTAAAAAAATTATTATGGTAACATATATTCAACATACGATTTCTTATTTCAACATTTTTAAGTAAACAATTCAGTGGTATTAACCACATTCATAATGTTGTGCTACCAGCAGCACAATCCATTACAAAAAATTTTTAACACTCCAAAAGAAACTCTTTATCCATTAAACAATAACTCCCTATTCCATCCTGCCTCCTGGACTCCAGTTACCTGTAATCTACTTTCTGTCTTTATGAATGTGCATAGCATATATAGTTCATATAAGTGTAATCATTCAATGTTTGTCCTTTTGTGTCTGGTTTATTTCACTCAACAGGAAGTCTTCAAAGTTCATCCATGCTGTAGCATGTATCAGAACACTATTTCTTTTTATTTTTTCCTTCTTTTTTTTAAATGTTGCATTCAAAAAATATGAGGTCCCCATATACCACCCACCTCCCTCACCCCACTCCTCTCACATTAATATCCTCTTTCATCATCTTGGCACATTCATTGCATTTGGTGAATACGTTTTGGAGCACTGCTGCACCATGTGGATAATGGTTTACATTGTAGTTTACACTCTCCCCCAGTCCACCCAGTGGGCCATGGCAGGACATACAATGTCCAGCATCTGTCCCTGCGGTACCACCCAGGACAACTCCAAGTCCTGAAAATGCACCCACATCATATCTCTTCTTCCCTCTCCTTACCCTCAGCAGCTACCGTGACCACTTTCTCCACATCAATGCTACAATTTCTTCCATTACTAATCACAATAGTTCCATAGTAGAATATCAGTAAGTCCACTCTAATCCATACTGTATTTGTCCATCCTGTGGACCCTGGGATGGTGATATAGAGCACCCTCTATATCAAGACAGTGCTTAGATTCCACATGGATGGTGGATGCAATTCTTCTACTTGCAGTTGTAGGTACTCTTGGCTCCCTGGTGTGGTGGCTGACCTTCTTCACCTCCCTGTTAGCTCGCCAGGGTAAGTCCAATAAACCAGAGGGTAGGAATTGTGAGTCTGCTGAGGCTAAGGGCCTGACTGTCACATGGACAGTCCAGAGATTCGGGTCTCCTGAGTATATACCAACCCCAGTGCCAACCACAGGTCTGGTAAAAGTAACAGAAGAGGCATTTGTAGAAAGGTCATATCTGAGTCCAACTCCATCACACACAGGAACACAAACTCCAAAGTAGGGTCAATTGACATGGCACTGAACTCCAGAGCCATCTGCCATGACTGTAGAACATGTGGGTCTCTGTAGCCCTCAGGAGAACCAGTACCTGGGCTTCTATCCACTTTGGCTGCTGGGGCACGCTTAAGCATTACCCCTCTGATGACCTCTCAATTCTTTTTTGAGACTCATAGCCATATAAACTGATTTGTCCTCTCCATTTCCCCCTTTAAAAAAGTCATAAAGCAGTTTTTAACTCCTGATATTACACATAGGCTGAGATATACTGCTTGTCTGAGTTGACTCTTTTATTTAAGGTCTTTTTCTAGTTACAGCATCAGCTGGTGCTTGGTACTAATCCCTCAGGTCCAGGGAGGCTCATCCCCAGGAGTCATGTCCTCACGGGACGGGGATGGGGGGAGAGGTAATGTATTTACATGCTGAGTTTGGCTTAGAGAGTGTCCACATTTGGAGCAACATGGAGGCTCTTAGGCACCCTGCAGCTCTAGGCCTAGTTCATATGTCAGGTGCACAGGCTCATACTTGCAGACATCAGTATCAAGGGCTCATTGTTGGACCATCTGTCTTTATTGGTCTTTGCCATTGCACTTGGGGGATTGTTGTTGTTCCATTGGGGAATGTGATAGAGCTGCACTGGCTAGGAACTCAGCACTCCCTCAGTTGTCGTTTTCAACTGAAACCACTATGAAAATATCCAAACATTTTTATGTACCCTGTATACATGCCTTGGAGAACCTCCTCCCAACCGTGTGCCCCCTATCAATAACATCCCACACCCATGTTCCTCTCCTGCCATAGTTGAACCTCTCTGTGGTCTGAAACTTCTTTAAAAATGAAGCCTAATATATTGCCAGTTTCCATTAATAGTAAAAGCGAATATAGCAATGGGTTTAAAGGTTAGATATAGAATACATACTAATTTAGAAAAATTAAATAAAGTAAAAATAAATTGGGGTATCAAAAGATGAAAAAAATGAAAATGCTTTGTTTTTGATGTTTTGTCTTTCATCACTGCTGTAGGTGTTGCCCTGTATGTACAGTGACAAGGCAATTTCTTCTATTTATTCCTCGGTGTCCACATCCTTTCTTTTTTTTTCTACTTATTAAATTTGTCTTCACAAAAGTTTTAGATCACAGTAATTCAAATATACAATATACAGTACTCTCACATATCCAACATCAAACCCTTTGTCCCTTCCTCAGCAATGATCTTTTTACATGTTCATATTACATGTACATTGGTGCAGCTGATATATAGATATTGAAACAATAGCTTTCAAACATGGTTCCATTTGGGTTTACATTATGGTTTATATTTTAGACTATAGAATTTTCTAAATTTTTAGTTAGCTTATGTTTTACATTATGGTTTACATTTTAGTCTATATACTTTTATACATTTTTGGTGTAATTTAACATGTCCTATATCCATCATTGCATGATCTTGTGGAACACTTCCATTGTCCCACAGTTACACTGATTTCATCTATTTAATACCTCTTTCCCCCTCCTCTCAGGGCCCACAGTGACAATCAATCTTCATTACTTGAAGGACCATATTGAGAGATACTTGAAACAATGTTGAGGGCTTGACATACTTGACTGCTCTAACCCATTGGGAGCCACCAATTCTCTTGAGATACATTTCCCTCTGTTTGAGAACATCAGTCCTCCCCAGGATGTGAGTAGACCTTCACACTCATTTTATGGGTTCCCACCCAATGATATAATCCACTATGACAAAGTGAGCACTCACATACTCCCTAGAAGCTTGTCCTGTGTCAGATGTGCCCCCTTAAGTGTCTTAAACAGGTAACCTTCCTTATTATATTTTCTAAAGAGTTTTTCTCTACATTATAATTTTAACCACATACCTGACAATCTCTTATGTTCAAATGTCTCCCCCAACCTTCCCCCAATTTATTAGGCCATCTGACCCTTTCTCCCATCCCTAGCCCCCCTCAAGCTCACAGAGCCCCACCCAAAGGTATCTATCTCTATGTCCCCATTTTATCCCTTCCCTGTACAAATACTTACTTCCAGCTTATCATAGATTTCACCCATGTAGGTGTTAGCTTGCAACCTTCTTCTACCCCCCAACTTCCTTTAAGCCTAACATCCAGTCTCTAGCTCTCTGAGACAGCTTTCTTTACTTATTTCATATCAGAGAGATCATGTAGTATTTGTCCTTCAGTGCCTGGCTTGCTTCACTCAACATAAGGTTCTCAAGATTCTTCCATGTTATCACATGTGTTTTTACTGTATTCCTTCTTATAGCTGAATAGTATTCCATCAAATGTATATACCACATTTTATTTATCCATTCATCTGTTGATGAACATTTGAGTTGATTCCAACTTTTGGCAATAGTGAATAGTGCTGCTATGAACATTGGTGTGTGTATATCAGTTTGTGTCCTTGTTTTCAGTTCTACTGGGTATCTACCCAGCAGTGGAATTGCTGGGTCATATGGTGAATCTATAGCTGGTTTTTAGAGAAACTGCCAAACTGTCCTCCAGAATGGCTGCATTCTTCTGCATTCCCACCAGCAGTGGATGAGTGTTCCCATTCCTCCACAACCTCTCCAGCACTTGTAGTCTTATGATTTTTTGATAGCTGCCAGTCTTATGGGAGTAAGATGATATCTCATTGTAGTTTTGATTTGCATTTCCCTAATAGCTAGTGATTTCGAGCATTTTTTCATGTGCTTTTTAGTCATTTGTATATCTTCTTTGGATAAGTGTCTGTTCAAATCTTTTTCCCATTTTGTCTTTTTGTTATTTTGTCTGTTTGTCTTTTTATTTTCAAGATATAGGAGTTCTTTATATATGCAGGATCTGTCTCCTATCAGATACATGGTTACCAAATATTTTCTCCCATTGTGTAGGCTCTCTTTTCACTTTCTTGACAACTCTTTTGAGGTGCAGAAGGTTTTAATTTTGAGGAAGTCCAAATAGAACATTATTTCTTGATGTACATTCACTCTAGCTCACAAAGGTCACTCTTGGATCAACCACAATTCTCATCCACCTCTGGGTTCACTGTGTTATTCAGTCCCTAGATTATTCTCTAGCCTTCTTTCAATTGACATTTACATCCCTAGCTGTGGGTTTCTTATATATGCTCTTTATCAGGTTGAGGAAGTTCCCTTCTATTGTTAGTTTTCTGAGTGTCTTTATTATTAAGGGGTATTGTGTTTTGTCAAATGTCTTTTCTGCATTAATTGATATGCTCCTGTGGTTTTTATTCCTTTGTTCTACTAATGTGCTGTATTACATTAATTGATTTTCTTATGTTGAAGCACTCATGCATACCTGGGATAAGGCCCACTTGGTCATGGCGTATAATCATTTTAATATACTCTTGGATTTGTTTTGCTAGTATTTTTTGAGGACCTTTGCATCTATTTTCATAAGGGATAGTCTATAATATTTCTTTCTTGTGATATCTTTATCAGGCTTTGGTATTAGTGCAAAGCTGGCCTCACAGAATTAGTCGGGGAGTATTTCTTCCTTTCCAATTTTATGAAGGCTTTTTTGTTGTTGTTTTAAAAGCTATACTATTTCATGTTCTGGTATTCACAGACAAATTTACTCTAATTAATATGTTAGTCCTTCCTCCACACCACCCCCAAGCCAAGAAACTCTGAACTGTCTGAGGCACTGTTCTTAAAGCCAAGTTCCAATATAAGATAATTTCTTCCTTTGTTGTCTGTGAAATATAGCCTGAGATAAATATCCTTTATCATATTTCTTTTCTTGTACCTTGCCTGTAAGGTAGAAGTTTGGAGTTTATGAATAGCTAAGGATCTGTCTCACCTTATGAGTTTGTAAGTTGAAGACCTGGGAAACTTGATCATAAAATAGAATGATACATGCTATTAATTTCTATATAAGTGCCATCTAATTACACTTAGATATTTAGGTTGAAGATTCTTCATGCACTGTAAAGGGAGTTTGGATCCTTTGATGTAAGGGACTCAGACAAAGCCATATTTCTTTATCCTTAGAAGGCAGATTGTTTAAGAGTTACTTTATTAGGCGGTGTTTGTGTGTGTTTATTGGGGAGGGGGGCGGAGGATCTTGCTAAACTGACTATACAGATTAATCCCCTTTCCAAACTGTCAGTATTCCCCATGTTCAAAATATAACACAGGGATTAAGACAGTAAAAAGTTGTAATAATTGCCTTTACTGATTATTGATTGATTTGGAACAGACAAAGAAGTTGGTTGTGCCATGTTCTATAAGATACTCAACTTGTATGCCTTACCAGGTCTATTGAATAAATGCATCCCTTTTCACCCATAAAGGGAAACTATATATACTAGACTATATTAAAAAGTCAGTTAGGAATCCCCTCAATCCCCTCTTTTCTTTGCATGTTTGACTCTGTGACCTTAATCTTAATCCTTGCCTTTGGTCTTCCTTTGGCTTTTTTATATCTCTCTATATTTAAACCATCATTTCTTCTACTTTCGTGTGTCTCTTGAGTCTGGTTCTCAGTTTTACCCACAGTTCATATAGGAATTCTTCATGCTAGGCTTGCCCTATAGAATGAAATCCCTGTCCTAGTTGTCTAGAAGGGCACTGACCTGGGAAGACTCTGGTTGCCCAATGAGTAAGGGAATCATATACAACATGAAAGATACTGGAAGAATTTCTTGGAGACTTCTGGTCTCTTTCCTTACTTCTATAACAAGTTTTGCCCAGTTTTCCCTCTTAATCATAATATCAACTCGATAAAATCCTATAGTATATGCTTGTCTATCTTATTTGTTCTGCATATGCTCAATATTGGATAATATCTTTCTTCCTATATAAGGGAAGAGTACAAAATTTTCCTGGAATAGTAAGAATCAGTAGATGCATATATATTGATATATATACAGTATACATATTATATATTTTATTGCTCTTCCCTGAATCTGTATCCAGTGATTTTCCTGTCTTTTTGTTTTAGAATCAGATGTGTTTCCTTGGGGAATATGTTTCTCTTCTCTTCAGTGTCTACCATCCTAATTCCCACTTCTTCTTACAACAGCTTTGATATTTTTAAGTGTCCTGTATTATTTCCTGCCTATTTTTGCTCTTAGAGGCATTTAGTAATTTACAATCCAAAACCTTCTCATCTCAATAGCCAAATATCAAGTAAATAGAAAACCACCAGTTTGTAGCAATTTATTTGTGTTTTGGGGATCTATGCGGTTGAATTAATAGGCATGCAGACAACTTTCTATTCTCTTACCGTTATTTGAGACAATACTCTGTGCAATTATCTAAAATGGGATTAAGGATTAAACAGTGAACATCTTCCATAAAGGAAGGTCCAGAGCCTCTTTGCCTTCTTTTATTTGCACATTTCCTCTCTCTTATCTTTCTGCTGAACAGACATTCAGTTTCATGGTCAAGGTTATTTATATCAAATGTAAATTTATTTTTCCCATCTCTCTTTATGCCAGTTATTATTGAAGGTGAGATGGTTTGGAACTGTATGGGACACAGAAAATCATGTTCATACAGCTAATCCATTTCTTTGGGTGTAAACTTATTAGGTTACTTCAGTTAACGTATGACCCAGGGTGGTTCTACTTCTCTTAGTGGAATCCTTTTTAAGAGAATGTAATTCAGCGAGAGAGAAGAAAAAAGCCACCAAACCCAGAAGCTTAAAGCAATGAAACTAGGAAGAGAAGGACGAGACCAACAGACACTGTCTCTAGTCATGTGCCTTGCCATGTGATAGAGGAGTCCAGAATCACCAGTAGCCAGTCTTCGGAAAGAAAGCATCACCTGATGTTGCCTGATTTGGACATTTTACTAAGCTTCAAAATTGTAAGCTTATAAATTAATAAATTCATATTGTTAAAAGCTAACCCATTTCTTGGTATCTGCATTTACACAACTTAGCAAACTAAAACAGTAGGCATCACTATGTGTTGCTGCCTCTCGCCACCCCTCCTCCCCTTTCCAGCCGTCGCTATCTTTCCCGCCAGTCCCGCCCATATTGCCAACGTACAATCTGCCCTCTTCCCCGGTAACTGCTTACCTCGGGGCTGTCCATCAGCTTCAGCCTGTCCACTACTGCCCCGTAGCTAGCCCTCCCTCCATCTTACTCCTCCCTCTCAACCCTATATAACCTAGTGCACTTCCATAATAAAGCAGACCTGTTCTTGCGCTCAAGCGGTCTCCGTGGTTTTTTCCCAAACCGCGCGTCCCCCACGCCTGGAGAACCGGTGCTCCCTTCGGGAGTACCCCCCGCCGGCGGTTCGGCAGGAGCGAGCCCCCCCGACTCTTGGGCCTGAGCGAGGCTAAGCCCTCCAGCCCGACGGCAACTATGTTAATCAGATATCACTGGACCACCAATCATCTTGTCCAAAGACTTTTTGCTTATATGCTTTAATATTCCACCTTCCTCCCGTCCTTTTTCATTTTCTTTTTTTTACTATTTGTTACAACCAAAGATCCATTAATAATCTTTAAATTTAGCAAAACGTAGCTGTAGGAAGTAATTTTTAAGTTATCAAAGTATAATTCATGGAAAAAAAATAGTAAGCAGGAAAAATAATTAATAGTACTATGGAAGTTAAGCCTTAATTTGGAAGACACTTTATCAACACATTCATCTAAAGTTGGTGATGATTCAACCATGACATGATAATTGAGGAGGTACAGTGATTAAATACTTAGTTTATGTTTAATTATAGAGAGAACATTAATCTCCATCAAAGTAAGTATTTAAGCTTAATAAAAATGCAGAGAAAGAAAACTCTTTCCCAATGGTCCATGACTATTACCTTAAATATTACATTCTTGTATCCAGGAAGGTTTTCTCTCTTTAAAAAAACCATAAGCAATATAATTAATAAATCAGAACTGTATAACAGAGACAAATGGTCTCTTTTTTTCTTTATTTTTAAAGAAGTTTTAGGTTACATAAACGTTACATAGAAAATAAAGGGAATTCCCATATACCCTACCCCTCCTCACATTTTCCCCAATTAATAACATCTTTCATTAGTATGGTACATTTGTTACAGTTGATGTACAAATACCTGGTCTCTTAAGTGTTTATATGTGCACAGAGAAGTATGGTATTTATTTATTCACTTAAATAATGTTCACATGATATTGAATCCACCATCATTCCTTAGGCCAAATAAAGATCCCCTCCCCCTTTTCTCCTCAGTCAAAGACTGAAGTTGAGGATGAATCACATCAAAAATTTTAAACCAGTTGGAATTTCATTGTTAAAGGTCTTGTTTTTCTATAGTTATGAGAGAGACTATTAAATAATAGGCCTTCTTTATTAGTTTCAGCTTGTTCAGAGAGTTTAATATATTAGGGGAGGGGATAAAGGAAAGAAATAAACACTGTTCTGCATATTAACATGGAGTACTAATTCTACTATGAGAATTTGTGTCTTTACAAATTATAGAGGCATTAGAAAAACATTTCTCATCACCTGTGTGGGTTTATTTATTAACCTCTCAGAATTAATGCTTGTCTTTAGGAGAAATGCATGTGTTTGTGCATGTGTGCATATGTACACTTGTATATACTTTGAGTTCAAACTTTCTTGTTGGGAAATAGAAAGAATGAGAAAACATACTCTGGAAGATTTGGAAGGAAATAGATTTGGAAGGCCCACACTCACCTTAGACCACAGTTTTGCAGGATTTGCAATGTCAAAGGGTACAATTCTCTATCCTGATGAAGGACCTTGTCCCCACCCTTTTGGGTGTTCATCTAAGCCTGTGGTTCTCAAACTTGAGCATCAGAATCACCTGGAAATCATGTTAAAACAGATTTCTATTATAGTTCCCATTCCAGAAAAGTTCTCAGATGACGTGGATGCTGATAGTATGATGACCACACATTGGGAACCGCTGATCTAGGCTAAAAAACTTAAATGGGAAGAAATGTCTTGCTGGAGAGAAAAGGTAAGAGCCTAGGAAAAAGTCATCAGTACTAAGGGGAAAGACTTGCTGAAAGATGACTGGGTGTTTTAGAAATGTTATATCATCTTAGAATCATTTTAATTTTACATTTGAGGTTTCAGAGGAGGGGCATGATGTGCTGGGCTATCCTAAATAAATATATGGAAGATGCTGTTCTTTCTTGAAAGACAGGTCTTGAAAAAATTACTTTTATATGACTCTAGCTTTTTATACTCAATGTAATAAAAGAGGTCATGATGTTGCAGACACAAACACTGCTTTAACCAGCCCTATCAGATATATCCTACTTTGATATATCCTGGTGAGATTTTTGTATTTTCCTCTAATAAAGACCCTAGGTTTTATTCCAAGTTATTGTAGTTTTCCCCCCATTATTCTAATTTAGTATGTTTAGAATAGGGCTAGAAGTATCTGTTATTTAAAGGACTCCCCTATGATTCTGACTGACAGTCAGGATTGTGAAGCACTGAATCAGTGTAACCATCCACTCAATGCATCCAGGCTCATCCAAATATCTCTGTAGGATATTCCTCTAGGAATACCGGTTTCATTTTTGGAACAAGTAAATTGATAAAAGTTTCATAGTTATGTTGACCAAAATTGTAATATTCTTAAACCTGCTATTTTCATGGCCAACTTTTAGTTCTAGTTCTGCTTCTAAAATAATCAAGTAAAACAAATATATAAATCTTCCTCATGGCAATTCTTTACAATTTTTCTTAGACTTTCTTTTGCAGGTCAGCTCTCCAAATGTTCACTTAAAACATGATTTATAGACCTTCTACATTGAAGCCATACTCCAATTTATCAAAGTTCTTTTTAATATCTAGAATTCAAAATTGGAATGATAGTCCATTCCAGTTTAGAAATCTAGCAGTCCATGATTTGGCCGTTGGCCAATTTCTCAATGCAACTTGAGACTGTATATGATTTTATTTTATTTTTCTAAGAACAAATCATATTTTTGGATTATTCAAAAATTTCAGTCAATTTTTTCTCAAATCTGTGTGTGAGTGTGTATGTATGTATAAACATCCTTAACAAGAGAGTGGGCAATTCCAAGACTGGCACGGTATTTTCAAATACCTACAAGGGCCTCTTGGGTTAAAAAAACATGTGAATTGGGCCAGTTGGAAATAATAAAGAGAGATAGAGATTATAGCAAGCTGGAGAGATAATTTTCTATTTAGGGGCTTTTAAATTCAAGTAATTTAGCAACACTGTATTACCAAAATCCAAACCAAACTTTACCAAGTCAAAACAACACTGGTAGGTGAGATTTGGCCAAACTAAAACCAAGGCCCTGCTCTTAAATCAAAATTTTGAGTCTCTGGGACATGTTTACAAAGAGTGCAGAGATTCTTATACTGTTACTATTTTTTTTTAAAGATCTTTAGGAGTAAGATAAGATAGTGCCATTTTATCTTATGTCCTTTAAGATCTTCAAATTTTGAAAACATACAAATAATTTCGTTTTGCTGTCAGTAACCAGAAAATGTTACAAAAACAAATAGCTCTGTACTTATTTTCCCTCGGCTATACAAATTTGCTATATTGAATATAACTAAGTGTCAGAAAGACACTTTCCACCAAAGGAAGAGCCTTGGTCTTAAATTTTTTACTCTTTTCTGTCACTGGTAGAGACTAGAACTCTTGGAGCACACCCTCTTTGTTCTGAGAATAACAACTTGAAAGGGCCCTCTGATTGAGCCATTGGCACCAGAGACCTGCCCAATTGCCCTAGCAAAAGGTGTAACAATACTTGCTTTTCCTTTGTAGCAAAACAGAATATTTTATTTTATTTTTAAAGAAGCTTCAGATTACATAAATGATACATGAAAAATATAGGGATATTCCCATATACCCCAACTCTCAACCTCCCATACTTTTCCCCATTAACAACATCTTTCATTAGTGTGGTATATTTGTTACAATTGATGAACACACATTGAAGCATTGCTACTAACCATGGACTATGGTTTACATCACGATTTACACTTTGCACCACACATTTTTATAGGTTTTGACAAAATGTATAATGACCTGTATCTGTCATTGCAATGTCATTCAGAACAAGTCCAATGTCCCCAAAATGCCCCATATTACACCTATTCTTCCCTCTTTCTCCCCTCAGAAACTCTGGTGGCCATTGCCTTTATCTCAGTGTTACAAGATCTTCTATTGCTAGAATAATACTAAGTCTACTTTAGTCCATAGTTGCATGGGTGGAACTGTCTTGCTTGCACTTGTAAATACTATGTTTTTTTGGATGCGCATTGTCTATCATCATCATTTTGTTAGTTGTCCTGGTTGAGTCTGATGAACTGGAGAGTAGGTGTTGCAACACTGCTGAGATTCAGGGCTCAACTAGCATACAGAGCATTTAATTTCAATATCTTGGTATATACAGTTATATGAAGGGGGTGGACAAATTTGTGTCAGGGCTGAGAAGCCACCTGGGTGCAAAAGTTGAAGATCTTAATATCATTTTTTGTAACTGAAAAAATTAAACTATCCAGTGAAAGAAATGGTCGTGACTGAGGACTATAAAAATGGTTATTGATAGGGTCTGCAGAGACTGTAACCAATAACTCCCCAGTCAAGTCTCAGTTCTTTTTGTTGTGCACCTGCCCTGATTCCGTTGGTTCCACTTACCTCTGAACTTTGGCAGCTTGTTCAATGGAGAGCCCAGCCACCTCTGCCTAGTGTCTTCACACCACGGGTACTCTTAGCACTCCCTAAATTAAAGGCCAGTTTTTGCATGGTCTCTATTTTGCTCATCTTGGTAGGAGCTGCAATAATTCATTTGCCCGTGTCTGACCTTGCTGGTACCACAGGGAATCTGCCTGCCACTTCTGGACCAGATGAAGTACTGCATAGTGGGAAGTATAGGGGAATTAATGCCCTCTTGGGCAAACTTTGTCTAATGAGAGACAGGAAATAGGAAGGAGTCAGCAGATACATTCCTTTCATTTCTTCTGTCCCTATGCACTATTTGAAGAGAAAAGAGCCGTATGTTCTCTCTAGAGACATAGTTGTGTTTGAACAATATGTTTCCATGATAAGCTCAGTAATGCACTGCTTTACCATGTTTTCTCTATTTATTTCTACTTTCTCTACTTACTCCTTCCCTCATTTTTGCTGTCTTGGATTTGTACTCTCATTAATTTCAGTAGCATTTCACAAAGTTGATAAATCCTTCTTGAAACACTTTCTTCACTTGGCTTTCAAAGCCAGCACTGTCTATGTTTTTCTTCTGTATCACTCACTGAGGGCGCACAGCGGACAGCAGGCGGTGTCAAGGGCAGATGCACAGCGGCGCGAAGAATGCTGCGGAGATGGAGAATGGTGGCAACGCGTCTGCTTTATTGAGGAAGACAAGCGTTTATATAGGCTAGGGCGCTGGCGGTAGCAAGGCTAAGCCAAATAAGGCAATGTATGTGAGGGGAGGCCGCTAATTGGCTGGGGGACGGTTGGGGGTGAGGTACGAGGGTAAGGGGCACCGTGTGGGGTGCGGATTGGCTTAAGCTGAAGGCGACCTCCGATTGGTTGTTGGAGGCTGTTGCTAGGTAAAGGGGCAGAGGTGAGGTTGTCATTCTGGCGGGGGGTATTTGGGGGCTGGGGCAGAAGATAAGGGGAAGTTGTGGGTTGGGTTCTGGTGAGGCGGGGGAGAGGCAGGCCGATTACCCTAGGGCGGCCCCTATGGAGACCGGATGCTGGGTGGAGACAGAGGAGGCAGCCGCTATGGGCAAGAGTAGCAGGGGGGCGACAATCTACCCGCGCCAAGCACTCACCCAGCAGGAGACCAGGCCTCATCTCAACGTGCTGGGCCTGCCCAACGATGGTAGCATGCTTGTTACCTCAACTCACCACTGCTTTTCAGTCTCCATTGCTACTTCTATATAAACTTGACCTTTAACACTATAGTACCAAAGACTTCAGTCCTTTGACCTTTTCTATTCTCTATGTACTCCCCACTTCTTGGTGTTTTCATATTATTTCAAAGCTTTAAGTATGAACACTGCTGAAAGTTTCAAATTTATATCATCAGAACAAATTTAATATCTAATGATCTGCTCACATTCTCCATCAGAAGATTTCTCAATTTAATTTAACTCCCCCCTCTCCCTTTTTAAAAGAGTAAGGCATTTTTTTAATAAAGAAAGCAAATGAAAAGAAAATGCTCTCCTAGGATCAATGGTGTGAACTCTGGAAGGCAAGTAAAAAACTGAGGGTATACCATAGTTTATATGACTATGGATTCGGGAAAATGGAAATAAAATAAGGTGGTTTGGACTGTTCAGGAGAATATTTTATGCAGAAATTTTGCTATTCAGATGAAAATATTAGTCTTCACAAAGCACTACTCTACTCTGTACCAAATAAATTCATATTTGTGGTATTTTACTCTTAATGGAAAATCTATCATGAATGGGAATATATGGTATATAATAATCATATGTATTTCATGTATGCAATGGTCATCTTGTCTGTCCCCATTAGAATCACTGGGAGTCCAGTGTTTTGGGCAAGGCCAGAAAGCAGAGTCAGATTACTTGTAATTCCACCAACAACAAATTTTACTGAGCATCTGAAGTGTTAGACACAGTTTTTGATCATCACTACTTTACATCCTTTGAGTCCATTTCCTGTGTTTTCTTCAGATACTGCCCTATTTCAGTATGTATTGTTTTTCTTTTAACATATCATACCAATGAACAATCTCTTTAGGGGTTCCAAATGTAAAGGAGGACAAGTTATTCCTTCTCTGTGTGAGTAACCTCTTTTGACCATTTGGGCTTCTCTCCTTTAGTCTAATGTGTATTGTTTGGACTTGGACATTGGCACTTACAAACAGACAAAAAGAAACAAATACAATATCCACCATTTACCCTATTTTGTATGAATTAACTTAGAGAGGCGGTGTTCTATAGTGGAAATGATGATGATGCTGGAGTCAGAAAAAGCTTGTTAATATTTAAACTTTCCATGTAAGCCTGTGACCTTGGCCAAGTTTAACTGCTGAATTGTACTTATTTAGATGCACTGTTGTGAAAATTAAATGAGCAAATATACTTAGTGCTTATGTAGAGGAGGTAGTGAAAAATACATAGTTATTTTTAGATCTATGTTACTAGCAAATGTTACGAATTTCTCCAGTGTGCTTTTTCCAGCAGGTATTGATCAGGAGTCTGAGAATATGCTTACATGTTTACACATTTCCATCTTTTTTGTACTTATAATCATATTCATATGTATTCTTCCCTTATAGCTCATCCCATAAATTGGATTTTTTTTTTAGGAAAATGATTTTTAAAATTATTTTGTGGTCTTCCTATCATGTACCACATGGTGCAGTATTTCAGAGAGTACTTAATATTGTCTGCTTAATGAATCCCTAATCGATTTAGGAAATCTGTGATAGTGGTGATAAGTCTTTATAGCTTCACCTTTATATTAGAATAAATTTATTCCAACTCTGTAGAATTTTGCTTCAACCTTATTTCTCCTTTGATCTCTTCTTTTCTCAACAAGTTGTATATGTCATACTTAGGATAGATTACAGGAATTTAAATTTTTCCAGGCTGATTCTTCATGCTTACCTCACCACCCCCATCTTCTGGCTTAATGCCATTGGTTCTCACTTTATTGACTTCAATTTCAGGGTGAAACTTAGTCTTAAATTGATTTCTGAGTAAATCGTTATCAAGACCCTCATTATTATTACCCTTTAATCTCTTTTTTTGTATGTGGGTCACTGCTTTTTTTTAATCTTTGCTATGAATTTTGAAAAAAATGCAGAAAACAATCTAATATATCGAAAAATAAAATTGGGGCATAACAAGAACTATTATTTAGGGAAATTAAATTGTATACTGGTATTTTCCTTATTTGTTTAGCAGTGAAATATGTTACAGTTATTACATTCTAAGAAGCCAGTTTCATGGTTATAACAATTTTTTAAGTTAATTTAATGAAATGTACAGTGCATATTAAAAGCATGGTACAAATGGAAATTTAAACTGTATTAGTAAGGAAGTTCTGTTTGCTAAAAGTAGCATTACTATCATTCACATTAGATTTTAATTTGTTATATATCTTTGTAGTTCAGCTAATTCCCTTAATAATTAAAAAAATAATTAAAACTGCTATTTACTTAGGATGAAAATATCTTGGTTTATGAAAAAGAGGGGAGGGGAGACCCAGAAGATTTTTTAATATACTATTTAATTCAGATATATTGAATTCTCATGAATTTAAGAGGAATGGAAATATTTAAACACAAAAAGAAAATCATTAGTCTCATATTTGAGTGTTCAAATGCTTATGTAACTCTTCGTCTGGTTTCATAAAACCAAAATGTTTAACACAAACAAAAGTAGCAAAGTTCATATTACTTTATATGTTATTAAGTATCAAATTGTACCAATTTATTATACATGAAATTTAAAGAACATTACGGATTTTAAAACAAGAGTACATAACTGCCTGATTCTTTTTAATTCCACAAATGCCAACACTTCAGTCTAACATGTAAACAAACCTCTATGCTGCTTGATGAATTCTTTCTGATTTTTATAATACACTAAATGGTATCAGTTCTAGTATATGATTTTATGGGGATTAGGTTTCATTCATTACTTTGTTCTACTGACATAGTAAAGAGGGAAAATTTTTAACCTTTTTTTTAATTTAAAGCAATTTTTTTTAAAAATTTATAGCAAACTGACAGTATCAGATACCTGTCTTCAGAAAGGTCAGTGACATTTCTTAACCCACTCAAAGTAAAATTTAGCTTAAGCCCTTAATACTTTCCTGAACAGACATGCAACTAAACAACTTAGATGTTGCAAAAGGGAAAACAACATGAGTAACTTGCACTTTCTCTCCTATATAATAGAAACAAGGTAAAGCAAATCGAGATATTTTTGAATGAACTGCTGTCATTTTTAATACAGCCAGAGCTCTATAAAACTATAGCTATGATCAGATATACTTGTACAGATATATAATAATTATTTTTAATAGAGTCTCTTGCTTGCTTCAAAATTTAAGAGTGAAATTTTTTCTGGTCAGTCACTTCAAGGGAACAATAAATAAAGAAGAAAAGGATGAATTGTTTTGCATATTTCAGTGGAAGAAAGGAAAACATATTTTGAGAGGTTCAGAGAAGTCACTAAATAGAATGATCAGCATATATTCACTGTCTGTGCAATTTTTCTTGGTTGGGGTATTTAAATTCAAGAGCTCCTCCAAGACAAGAAGCTGCATTCATTGTTGTCCAAATTCTGCTATTTCTTTCATTGCAAAAAGAAGTTTTTTCTTTAGTTGTTCATAATTCTTATAGGGTGGTAGATCCAAGCAGTTAGAAAGTTGTCTTCAGCAACTTTTTCAATACAAAGTTTTTGAGGTTCGTTACTTCCCATGAGCTCACCAAATCCTCCTAGAGTAAATGGCAGGTTCTGGTGAAAAAGTACAGTATTTGCATTCTTATTTCATTGTCTATCTCTTTCACAAACTGCCAAACCAAATTATTTGCTTGCTGATTTTTTTGCATAATGCTGATAAACAGTATTTCTCTACCAATATGCCAAGTCAACCTCTTGTATACCACACAACATACCTCCAATTCTTTTTCATCAAAGTATTGCAGCTATTGAAGGGTAACAACTTTGTTAAGACCATCAAGGAAAGCTTAGGTCTGTTTTTGTACTCCTTGAGAGCCAGTCTGTCATTAAACCAATATATTCATCTTTGTTCTCTTCAGTCACCAGGATATTGGAACCTCCCAATTTCAGTTCATGTGAAGTAACTTTTCCCCAAATCTCCATGTCAACAGAAATGTACATTTCCAAGCCACATTCTTCAATATTATCTCTTATCCAAATAAGGGACTTATAAAATTCAGTACCAGTGGATTTTAAATACTTTTTATTTAGTATATGTTTGTAGAAAGGTAAAGAGAAACCAGTATCAATAAGCTTTCCATGAAAAGCTGTCATAGGGATAAAGCGATCAATGAAGCAAAAATAGGAAAGATGATTTGGATTAATGGTTGGTGCTGGATTTATCTGTAGCAGTAGTTTCTTGCCAGCCTACTCAAATAAGCATTACACTGGCTTAAAATCTTCAAGTGAAAGTAAGAAAAACCATTCTCTTTCTAGACCACCATAATCAAGTCACCTCCTCCAATCCTATAGTTTTAATGCCATAATCTGGTAGAAGATATCTTCAAATAATGCCTTCCAGGATACATTATCTTCACATGATTGAGTAGTGCATTAGATTGGTACAAATAACAGAAATGAGCAAGCTTCCACCTAACACTGCATTCATAAGCAATTTGTGGACTACAAATTGCAGATGACTTCACATTGCAAGGATCTTTGAATGTTGTTCTTGTGTTAGGATCAACAAAGGACTAATGCCTTCCTGGGTATACCTAATTTCCCAGCCTTCTGGCAGGGGTTCTTTATTCTGTAGGCCTTGAATTCTTGGGTTTTCCCATTGGGTTGTTCTGGTGTTATGATCTGCAAAGTAAAAGTTGTCTGTGGAACCTTTTTTCCCAGCCTAGTGGCAAAGGCCCATATGGTTTGTTTTTTCTGCAGATAACATTGAAGTTGAATAGAGGAATCGTTGGTTGAACTGTCAAACAGCTCCCTGTACTTAGTTATGCTGAGACAGCTACTGTTCAAAGTTTTGGACAGATTCCATGGTAGGCTGCTGCTGTGTTGTTCTGGTATTATGGTTTACATAATACACTCTCCCAAGATCATCATCTCTTATTTCCCATCCTGGAGGTAAAGGCTGTGGTCTCTCCCGTGTGGTTGTTTGGGTATTATGATCTACATACTAGGTTCCACCATGAGGACATTTTCTCTGTTCCCACTCTGGGCAAAGTTTCTGTGTTGGCATTTCCAGACTATTGCTGTGCAAGTTCCACCCACCCATCTGGTTGTCTTAATTTTGCTGCTTCAAAAGCAGAATTATTTCCAGAATTAGAGGTGGCAGAATCCAGCATACTTCCAGCTTCAGAGTCCATTGTTGCAATGGTGAAAGGAATGCATTCATTGTTTTTGAGGAACTCAGTATCTCTCAAACTGGAGGATCTTTGACAGTAATGCTAGTGCAGTTTGAAGACAAGGCAGTTTCTTCAGAAACTCCTGCATTCCCCATGGCCAATGTGTTATCTTTTGGTGCAGATGATAATGACTCACCAATAACAGAGTTCTTGGCTGGTTCAGATGTGAGCGGTTTTGGAGCTGGTGTATTTTTGGATCTGGCAGCAACCTGAGACCAAGATAAACGTATGTAGTCTTTGTTAACCGTGTATGAACAGCATGTTTGGAAGTATGCATACAATTATCCATACAATTAGTACCTTCAACAGCAACATGGTAGTTGTCCTTGCTGAAGGAGCTCCATTTTCACATACTGCCTCACCACTTTGCTGTATTTCTATGGTTATAGATGAGTTGCAGTTTGTTAGATTTTCTTATTCAATCATCATTTCATCAAGCACAGCTGTCAATTTGCCAGTTTTCACAAAATCGTTTCTGTCTTCCAAGGAAGGTTTTAATTGTTCTTTTACTCTTTCCAGTTTTCCATTATGTATTAACAGAACTTGCTTCAATCTATTGCTGGTCTTCTTAATAAAGTAAACTTAGAATTCCAATGTAGTCTGTGAGGTCACAGTTACAGTTAGCTGTTCATCCCACTTTGGATTAGAAGAATTATTGGATTTTGTTGTTTTCTTAATTTCTAGATCTACAGCCACTTCTGTATATATTGGCTGTTCCAAACCAGTTCTCTTTTCTTTTTAGTTTGGCACTAGAAACAGTTACCTGCAATGGTAACCTTCCACTGGGTTATTACTAGTTTCAGATCTTGGTGAAGCAGTGGCCATGTCCCAAAATTCTCATTAAACTATGTACCAGGAACTGTGCTAGACACTGGGGATATGAAGATGAGTAAGACACTTCTTTCAAGGAGCTCATAGTCTCCTGAGGAGACAAATCCTGCACAAAGCCATCTGTTCTCTGTGACCAGGTAGACAAGGAAGCAGTGCCTCGTTCTGCTGCCGAGCCCTCACTGGATGCCCAGGCACATCGAGCACTCGCTGACACCCCACCTTTTTCTTACCCTACATCCTCTTCCCCTTTAATCTCTGTTGACCTTAACGCTTAACTTCAGGGTCTAAAGGTGCTTTATAAGCTTATTGTACTATTAAATCCTTTACTAGAAAACATTTGTGATTTGAAAACTAGACCCAAACATTGTTGTGCTAGTTGTTATAGGAATGATAGCTTTATAAATTGTTCTTCCTTTTATAAAAGCCATCGTTCTTTGTCCAGGGCTGCTTCTGACACCCTTACCTACATTTCTGACTTATTAATTACAATTTCATATTCCTGCCTAAAATTCCTTCCACTGTTCTTATATGATTAGCATTTTACTCTTGATGAAGTCCACTGAACTGTATAAGTGACAACTGCAGCAGCTCCAAATCTTTTACAGGGAAATCTAGAACAGCAGCAATTCACAAGAAAAAAGACAGGAGTTGTACCACCCAGAGGAAATGCAGAGCTTCTGTTAGCAGAGCAGCTGACGCCCTTTCTTATCTAACTTGTGGCAGTTCTTACAGCAAGGCAGCCTTTGCTTTAAGCCAAAGTTCTAATTCAAATCTTTCTCCTCTTTAGCTGGGGGTATCTGCGAGAGTTTATTTATTTATGCTGGTACCTGCTGCAGAGGATTTGGAAACATGTTGAACCTGATTATAAAACCATAGGGAAAAAAGGTGAAATAAACTTGTTGATTTTGTGTATGAGAAGAAAGAAGACTAGCTCCAGGCTGGGCATCTTTATCTCACTCAATCAGTAGAGTAATAGTAGTATGATAAGTAACTTTCAAAACTCCCCACTCCTTTCACACTTAGAACTGGCACAATTGCCTCAATTACTTGTATGTTGTGTTTGATCTTTTTTCCTGCAGTTAAGAACAACTTGTAACAGTTTTAATCTGTTAGGAAGCATTTTTCATCCCAGAATATTAGACTGTAGAGAGAAAACTAAAGAAAGTGTGTAGGGTGGTAGCCTATAAGACATCAACAAATTGTATTGATTACAATTGAAAAGGTGAACTAAGAAATTCTTCCCTCTTCATACTGTTTAATTTATATGAAAATCTGTGATTAATATCTGACAAAGCTATAATAATGTTTAATGTAAATGAGTTTTAAAAGGCCCAGAAGAATGGAAATTAATCTAGTAACTTTAACATAACCAATTCCACTTAACAAGCCTATGGTGGCTTATATGTCCATATAAGATAATGGACTGGATGAGAAGACAGTGAGGTCAGGAGAAGAGAAGGCACCTAGTTGTAATCAGTCTCAATTTTATCACTATGGAACTGTATTATCCTGGGCACACCATTTATATGTATCTCAGGTTTTGGAATTATAAAGTAATGAGTGTAGGGTTAGACTATATGTAATCCAAGTTCCTTTATGGAGACAGTGATGTGTGAAGCATTTATCAAATGTGGATGCCTTACCGAAAATAGGAGAGGGATAAAGAGAATATTTCAGAAAACTCAGAGGTACCACTTGGTCCTTAAAAAAGGAAACTCTTCATACAATTCACATGACTGAATAAATAAGGCCAGTTACGATTTGAGGGTTGTTGAAAAGAGATGACTTATTCTATCAATATTCTTCTAGCCACAAGCAGCCAGACTTACAGAGCTATGCTTTGCATACCAAATTCATCAATTAAAAAGAAAGCTGTGACTTCTCAGCCAACATTTACAGTTTAGTGGAATTTTGGACTGGAGGATCAGACACGAATATACTATACATTGGAGAGATTTTGAGCCATTTATTCAACTAAATTTCAATTATGAAATGACTTTTACTGAGTCTAAATCAATCTATCAATGGACTCATTCAAGAAGGGACATTATTGAGCACCTACTATGAACTAGGCACGCTTGATTTGGTTATTGAACCAAAGGGCACCTCTCTATTTCATGTATTTTCATAACTCATTATATAAGTCATATTTTCATTGACAAATAACTTTCTTTCTTCCAAACCCTGACTTCAATAAGGAAATGTTGGAACCCGCTTTCTTATGGAGTAAGAAGTTGGTTTTTTTGAGCATTATGAGAAGATATTATAATTCTCCAATTATTTTTTGTAATTAAAGTGTAGTCAAGTTCCACAATACATATCTTGATTCAAACTTATATACTTCTGCTTCTTATAGGCTTTCTTTCCTGTCCTCATATTGGACAAAAAGGTATGTAAAAGGGAAAACATCTTTTAATTTAATTTTCCCCAGTTTGCAGATCTCTTCTACTGATTAGTTGTCAATGTTCTTCTGACTAACACTATCCAAGATTCAATGCAGCAAACATTTAAGTGCTGGCTCAATTCTGGGCAACAGATGTGACTTTTAGAATCCTGCATAGTCTTTCTAATCCATAGTTCCTGACATAGGGACTCCAGTTCTGGTCACAGTCTTCAACTTCCTCTTGGTTACTGCAACAAGGGGTTACCCCACAGGCTTTGGCTGCTGAAATCTCTCCACCACATAGCTGAGTTCCTTGGTTTAGGCACCCCCAGGACTTCTGAGAGCCAGCTATCTTTTTCAGAGTTCAGGTGGAGGTAAAGGCAGCTGTTGCCGCCTTCTCTCTATGACTCTCTTTTTCCTTGCTTGGGTAGGTTTAGGGGCAAATCAGTGATTCTTGCTGACTTAGCAGACAACTGATAGAGGGATGATGGTTTGTCTCTGATGGAATTACTCACAATTTTTTCAGTTTAACTTTAAGGAAGAGAAAACAGCTCACGCAGACAGTAGTTGCGTTTTTTTGTCATTTTGAACACTGCACTTCCTTGCAGGCCTCTGGGAATCCCAAGGTGCTTTCTTCCCTTCCTGAGTCCTCTGATTCTATAAATTGGGGGTGAAGGGTTGAGGCTTTTGAGTGATAGGACTCAACTAGTCTGCTATCTTTCAGAAAGGTTTTGGAGGGGTAGGGGAACACTCCTTGACCCTCACTGTTGGTGATCCCTATTAGAAAATGTGGTATGCAGCACTCTATTTTCAGTTCTAGGATTTAGCTGCAATTCAGGGCCAAAACAGAATGTCCCAGTCAATACCTACCTCTATCTTTGTGTCAAAAAAGATCTGGTTACATTTAGAGTAGTTTTCTTCAGATGTTTGAACTACATATACAGAGAAATTCATATTACTATTTTAGCAATTAAATAAAAGACTGATTTCGTACCTAGTCGTGAAAATCTCTGAGCCAATGAAGTTTAACCAGAAGTCTGAAATTTCTTCAAAGGATTAGGCCTGATTGGAGCATCCCATGCAAAATGACCGTTTATGAGGTATCAATAGATGATCTTGCAGAATTCAGTGATAAATCTGGTAGGAACAAATTTAAATTTTTCAGTAGTCCCACAAGATTCCTCAACAGCATTGAGTAGATGACAGACTGCTTATAAACTTAAAGTTTATAAACTTAGAACAACTTTACATCATTCATCTCTATGGTGTTTCCAAGTTTCCAATTACATATGCTATGGAGAGAGAAAACATACAATATCATGTTCAGTCTGCTAGAGGATGATTTCTATGGATATTACGTTATGAATTTATGTTATTTGTAAAGTCATAGAAAAAAACATCGTCCTATTTAAACAATTTCCCCCAAATCAATTCGTGTTCCTATTTCTCTGCATCCTCTCTAACACTTGTTATTTTTTATTTTTTAAAATAGTAGCCATTCTAGTGGTTGTGAAATGGTAACTTATTGTGGTTTTTATTTGAATTTCCCTAATGGCTGGCTAATGATGTTGAACATCTTTTCTTGAGCTTATTGGTCATTCTATATCATCTTAGGAGAAATGTCTATTCAAACTTTTGCCCAATCATTTACTTGGGTTATTTGCCTTTCTATTGTTGAGTTGTAGAGTTTTTTTTATATATTGTGAATATTATAACCTTATTGGATATGAAGTTTCCAAATATTTTCTCCCATTTAGAAGGTGGTCTTTAATTTCATTATGAAGTACTTTAATGAACAAAAGTTTTTAATTTCAATGAAGTCCCATTTATCTATTTTTTCATTTGTTGCTTGTGCTTCTGTGCAAAGTCTAATAAATCATTGTCCATTACGAGATTCTGAAGATGCTTCCCTAAGTTTTCTTCTAGAAGTTTTATAATTTTGGTTCTTATATTTAGGTCTTTGATCAATTTTGATTTATCTGTATATGGTGTGAGGTAGGGACCACTTACATTCTTTCACAAATGGATATTCAGTTTTACCAACACCAGTTGTTGAAGAGACCTTTCATTCCCCATTGAGTGGATTTGGTATCTTTGTCAAAATTAATTTGTCATGGGAAGCAGCTTTGGCTCAATCAGTTGGGTTCCTGTCTACCATATGGGAGGTCCTGGGTTCACGTCCTGGAGCCTCCTTGTGAAAGGAGGCTCACCCACATGCTGCGGAGAGCCACCTGGTCTGCAAGCGCCACGGAGTGCCACCCAGCCCACAGGCACCGTGGAGAGCTGACTTAGCAAGGTAATGTAGTAAAAAGGGAGACAAGTAAAAACAGAGAAGAGCGCACAGTGAATGGACACAGAGATCAGATAGCAATCAAGCCACAAGGGGGGGCTAAAAAATTTATTGACCATAACAGAACCTATGATAAGGTGCAAGGGGGTGTTTGGCAGTGGATGGAGTGAAGGTGGTGTAGGGATGTGAGTGTGGTTGATGGTTCTGTAAAGTGAGGGTGAGCAGGGTAGGGTTTGGGTGGGTTGGACTATTCATGGAACTGGGAGAAGGGTTGGAGAAAGGAACAGGTGAACTCTGGGGAGGTGGAGGTTTGTGGTTGAAAATACAACTGTGGGAATGTTCTTTTGGCAAATATGGCAGGGGAGGGTCTCTGGTGCATGGTGTTGGTGGTGGGGAGATATGTGGGAAAGGGTACACCTGGGGAATGCTTCTATGGAATATGAATGTGTTCATCTTGTCATAGGGTATTATCTCAGTGAGTGGAGACCCACACAGTAAACAACAAAATATTAAACTCACATCCCAGGGAGTCCTGCTGCATTCTCAAATAGAAGGGCAAAAATCTCCCAGGTACCTAGGAAGTGCCTAATAAAAGAAAACAGACAAGTATGTCAAGCCCTCAATATTAATGCATGTAATTATGAACCTTATTCTTACTTCCTGAAAACATCCTTGTTACTCAAATATGGCCTCTCACTAAGGCAAGCTCAGCAAATAAATGCCCTACCTTCCACCTGGCATGGGACATGACTCCTGGAGATGAGCCTCCCTGGCACTGAGGGATTACTACCAAGCACCAACCAGCAATGTATTTGGAAAAAGACCTTGTCAAAAAGAGGAAACATCAAATACAAAAGAGTTTTTACAGCTGAAAGATTTCAAAATGAGTTGGGAGGTCACTCCAGATGTTACATTTATGCATGGCTCAGTCAGATTTCACTAACTGCCACTGTGAACAAAGCCTAAATAGGTGTGTTCCTGAGGGCTCTAGAACTACCCAGACACTACAGGCAAAGTGTACAACCCCTTGAAATGAGCATCTTGTTGATAGGTCCTTACCTTCAGATATATGGCAACCTATTTCCTCAATGTAACAAAGTTAGACTCTTTCATAATTTCCCTACACATGGTTTTTCTACTCTTCTATTTGAGCCTGTAACTAGCACTATACCCATTAATTATACATCTCAGAGACTTAAATATTTGGTCTGTTCATATGCCAGTTGAGCCCTGAATCTCAGAAGAGTTGTGGCCAACACCTACTCTCCAGTTCATCAGACTCACTCAGGAAAACCAACAAAACGGTAATGATGAGCAATGCCCATCCCAAAAAACAGAGAAAGCTACACCTACAAGCACAACAGTTCCTTCTATCTGCCCCAAAAGATCTAAGGCCCCTCTCAATCTGAGGCACAGTGGGCATCATCATCCCCAAATCCTCAAGGCTGAGGAATGAACAAACCTAAAAGGTGAATGCAATTATGGACAAATTAAACTATTTAATATTGTAGTAACAAAAGAACATGTAATTGTTATAAAGATAGTGGTTACCAGAGGTTCTAAGAGAAGGGAGAGGGCATAATAAGTGGAATAAAGGGCATTTTTAGGGCACTTGTATTAAGTGTAAACAAAAATGTTTATATTTTATTGTATTGTTTAGTCACAATACTTCAATATTTATTCATCAATTATAACAAATGTATTACACAATTGTAAGATGTTATTAATTGGAGAAGATGTGGGAGGTGGAGGTGGTAGGGTATATGGAAATCCCTTATACTTTCTTTTTTTCCCTTTTTATTTTTTTAATTTATTTTTAAAGAAGTATTAGATCACTTATACTTTCAATGTAACTTTTCTGTAATCTAAAACCTCTTTGAAAATGAAGTTATTGTATTAAAATTTTTAAAAAATCAATTGGCTATAGATGACAGGGTTTATTTCTGAACTCTCAGTTAGAGTCCATGGATCTGTATGTCTGTCTTTGTGTCAGTATCATGTAGTTTTGAACACTGTAGTTTAGTAATAAGATTTAAATTTGGGAAGTATGATTCCTTCAACCCATTCTACTTTTTCAAGATAGTTTTGGCTAGTCAAGGCCCCTTACCCTTCCACATAAGTTTGATGATTGGATATTCCATTTCTGCAAAAAAGTCTATTGAAATTTTGATTGGGGTTGCATTGAAGCGATAAATCACTATGGGCAGAATTGACACCTTAACAATATTTAGTCTTCTAATCCATGAGCATAGAATGTCCTTGCATTTATTTAGATCTTCTTTATTTCTTTTAGCAATGTTTAGTAGTTTTCTGGGTATAAGACCTTTACATCCTAATTTAAATTCATTCTAGATAATTGCTCCTTTTAGTTTTTACTTAAATGGAATTAATTTTATTTCTTCTTCAGATTGTTCATTACCAGTGCATAGAAACACTACTGAGGTTGATTTTCTTGTTGACCTTGTCCTCTGCAAATTTGCTGAATTCATTTATTAGATTTAATAGTATTCTTGTGGAATTTTCAGAATTTTTCTCTACAGAGGATCATATTTGCAACAGGGAAAGTTTTGTTTTCACAATTTGGAAGATTTTATTACCTTTTTTTACCTAATTGCTTTGGCCAGAACTTCCAGTGCAATATTGAATAACAGTGGTGACATTGGGCATTCTTGTCTTGTTTGTGATCTTAGAAGGAAGGCTTTATGTCTTTTACCACTAGGTATGATGTTAGCTGTGAGTTTTCCTATATGCCCTTTATCATGCTGTGGCAATTTCCTTCTAATCCTAGATTTCTAAGTGTTTTTATCAAAAGGGGATGCTGGATTCGGTAAGTTGCTTTTTCTGAATCAAAATGATCTTGTGTTTTTTTCCTCTTCTATTAATGTGGTGTATTACATTAATTGATTTACTTATGTTGAATCACCATTGCATAATGGGGATAAATCCCATTTATCATGCTGTGTAATTCTCTTAATGTGTTGTTGGATTTGGTTTGTAAATATTTTTTTGAATCTACTTTCATAAGAGATATTGTTCTATAAGATTCTTTTCTTGTGGTGTCTTTATCCGGCATTGATAAGAGGGTGATATCGGTCTCAGAATGAGTTAGGAAGTGTTCCTTCCTCTTCAATGTTTTGGAAGAGTTTGAACAGGATTGGTTTTAATTCTTGGGAAGTTCAGTAAAATTTACCTATGAAGCCCTTTGGTCTTTATCTTTTATTTCTTGAGAGGATTTTTATTACTGATTCAATCTCTTTACTTATTGGCCTGTTGAGATCTTTTCCTTCTTCGTTAATCAGTGTAGGTAGTTTTTGTGCTTCTAGGAATTTGTCCATTTCATTAAGGTTATCTAATTTTTTGGTGTACAGTTGTTCATAGTATCCCCTTATAATCTTTTTTTTTTCCTATGAGGATGGTAGTAATTTTCCCCTTTTCATTTCTGATTTTAGTTATTGGCATGCTCTCTTTTTCTTTGATAGTGTAGGTAAATGCTTGTTGATTTTATTGACATCTTCGAGAACCAGCATTTGGTTTTGTTGATTCTATGTCTTTTTTATTCTCTACTTCATTCATATCCATTCTAATCTTTTTTATGTCCTTCTTTCTGCTTACCTTGAGTTTAGTTTGTTCTTCTTTTTCAGAACCCCCAATTATAAACTGAGTTTTATGATTTTAACACTTTCTCCTTTTTTAATATAACTGTTTAGAGGTATAAATTTCCCTCTCAGCACTGCCTTTGCTGAATCCCATACATTTTAGAATGTTGTGTTTCACTTTCATTCACCTCAAAATATTTCCTCATTTCCCTCATGATTTTGTCTTTGACCTATTGGTTGTTTAAGAATGTGTTTAAGTTCCACATATTTGGGAATTTTCCAATTCTCCCTCTTTTTTTGATTTATCAATTCATTCTATTGTAGTTGGAGAAGAGAAATTATATGATTTCAATAGTTTTGAATTTATTGAGACTTGTTTTCTGGTCTATCCAGCAGAATGACCCATGCCTATTAGTAAAGAATGTGTGTTCTTTTGCTGTTGGATGAAATGTTCTTTATTCCTTATTGATTTTGTATCTAGATGTTTTATTGAAGACTTTTACTATTAACATAGAACTGTCTATTTCTCCCTTCAATTCTGTCAGTATTTGTTTCATATATTTTGGGGCTCTGTCGTTAGGTGTACATATATATTTATAATTGTTATGCTTTCTTATTAAATTGCCCCCTCTATTGATATGTAGAGGTTTTCTTTGTTCCTTATAACAATTTTGACTTAGTCTATTTTTTTTTCCTGTTATTATAATTGCCATTCCCACTCTCTTTCACTTACTTTGCTTGGTATATTTTTTCCCATCCTTTCACTTTCAGCCTCCTTGTGTCTTTGAATCTAAGGCAAGTCTCTTGCCAACAGCATATAGTTAATTCATTTAAATTCAATGTCATTAGCACTTTTCAGCTATTTGGCCTGTGTAAATTTATACTTTCTTTGTCCCTTAATTTTTCAATTAATGCCAAATTTTATATTTATTTAATTGGTTTGTATTGTACCATTTTGAGTCCCATCTCATTTCTGTCCATATGTATTTTTCAGATATTTACTTTAGAGTTATGATGGGCCTGAATTTATCACCCTAAATCTATAACAATCAAGTTTGATTTGATACCAACTTAAGTTCAACAGCATACACATATTGTGTTCCAATACACTTCCACCCCCCCGAACCTTTTTTTTTGTACTTGTTAAAAGTGATATCTTTATATTTTGAATGTCCAAAATCATTGGTTTATAATTACTTTTTATGTGTTTGCATTTTAGGACCAGTAAGAAGTAAAATGTGGATTTACTTCCTAAAAAATACAATACGATAATACTGAAATTTATAATTACCCATATGGCTACGTTAATGTGTCAATTCAGCCAGGTAATTGTGCCCAGTTGTTTGGTCAAGCAAGCACTGGGCTAATTGTAATATAAGGACATTTATGGACTTTAGTTATCAGTGAGTGCATTGCATAGATGGTTGATTATATCAACCAAGGAGATTACCAACAGCAATGAGTGACATTTTATCCCATCAGTTGTATGCCTGAAAAGGGGAATTGATTTCAGCATTCAGAGAGAATTTTCCAGTTTGACTTGGACAGCCAATGTCTCCTTGGAACTTATCAAGGACCTTCATTGGAGCCCCTGGTTTGCAGCCTGCCTGTGGAATTTTGACTTATGGATCCCCATGGTCACATGAGATAATTTTATAAAATCTTATACTATTTACAGTTATCTCTTGTTGATTGTTTTCCTAGAGAACCGTAAGTAAAACAGTGACCTTTACAGTAGGTCTTTATTTCTTTTTTTTTTAAAGATTTATTTACTTATTTATTTATTCCGCCCCCCCGTCTGTTTTCTGTGTCTATTTTGCTGCGTCTTCTTTGTCCGCTTCTGTTGTTGTCAGCACCAAGGGAATATGTTTCTTTTTGTTGTGTCAGCTTTCCATGTGTGTGGCACCATTCTTGAGCAGGCTGCACTTTCTTTCGCGCTGGGCGGCTCTCCTTATGGGGTACACTCCTTGCGCGTGGGGCTTCCCTTCGCAGGGGACACCCCTGCATGGCACGGCACTCCTTGCATGCATCAGCACTGCACATGGGCCAGCTCCACACGGGTCAAGGAGGCCCGGGGTTTGAACCAGGGACCTTCCATGTAGTAGTAGACGGATGCCCTAACCACTGGGACAAGTCCACCGCCGGTCTTTATTTCTTTATGCCACTTTGATCCACTGTCCTTTTCTTTGTCTGAAGAATGCGCTTAACCTTTGTTGTTGGGCAGGTTCAGTGATGACAAACTCCTTCCACTTTTGTTTATCTAGGAATGTCTTAATATCTCCCTCATTTTTGAAAGAGAGTCTCATTGGATATAAAATTCTTGGTTTGCGATTGTTTTCTGTAAACACTGTAAATATTTCATACTACTGCCACCTTGCCTCCATTGTTTCTGATGAGAAACTGACATTTATCCTTATTGGGACTTCCTTATACCTAGTATGTTCCTTTTCTCTTGCAGCTTTCAAACTCTGTCCTTGCCATTGGTATTCAACCATTGACAACTATACTTTTGGAAGTGGTTCTCTTTTAGTTCATCTTGTCTGGGCTTCATTGGAATTCTTGAAAGTGTATATTCATATCTTTCACTAAATTTTGGAAGTTTTCTGCCACTATTTCTTTGAATCTCCTTCTGCCCCTTTCTCTCTTTCTTCTCATTTTGGAACTCCCATGATTCATACATTGGCATGCTCCATGGTGTCCCACAGGTCTCTTGATCTCTGTTCAATTTTTTTCCTTCTTTTCCTTTCTTTTCTCAGCCTGAATCATTTCAATTGTTTAGTCTTTGAATTCATTGTTTCCCACTTCTACAGCCCCAATCTGTTGCTGAAACCCTCTAGAAAATTTTTCATTTCAGATATTCTGGTGTTCAACTCTAGTATTTGTGTTTTGTTTCTTTAAAAAATTTCTCTCTCTTTATTGAGGTTCTCTTATTACTCATTTATTGTTTCTCTGATATCCTTTAGTTCTTTCTTGGTGTTTTCCTTCATCTCCTTGAGCATATGGAGTATCACCTTTAAAAAAATCTTTGAAAGTGTGCCCAAACTCTGGTCTCCTAAGCCTATCCTTTAAATAGGCAATTATTTACTGTTTGGTTATTTGTCTTATAATCTTTTGTTTCATACTATATATTTTAATATTTAAAAATGCTAACTCCAGCATATAGTCCCTAGATGGCCCATTTCTTGAGTATGTATTCAGCTACTTATATGACAGAGATTTTTTGAATGACAGGAGCTAACAAAAACAAGCACATCAAATTAAAAATTCACCTTTTACAGTTTTTGCCAAGTGTTGGCATATGCTTTTTTTCAGAATTTATTCCTCCTATGAAAAAGATAAACCCAAATCAAATGTGAAAGAGCAGGTCATCTCCATGTTTTTTGAGCCTTTATCTTTTCTTGGGCTTGTGTTTGCTCATGGCCTTAGGAATTCCCCGTTTATAGAATTTGAATTCCTCTTCTACTCCCCAGTAAAGAATCTTTCTCCCTCTCCCTGGTATAGTATTGTGTGACTTAAAGCAGCAGGTGGTCTTTTGCTCCAGGCTCAATGCTTGGCATTGCTTTAGCTGTTCCCAAGAACTTGCAGGGCAAGTTCTGGGAGGGTTCAGTCCTTCAGGCTGCCATCTGATAGATTGGCACCAACATACAGCTACTGTTGTGTGTGCATAGGGATTACTCTGTTCCCTCTACAATGGGGGCACAGGCTGGCTCCACATCACAACAGGAAAGTGATGGGGGAGGGGTCAGCAAGGGTGCCATGAGCTTTTCCTAGTGTTTTTTTTTTTAAAGCTGTCCTTTCTTGATTTGACATTCACTCAGATAGTGCAAACCTTTAACTGTTTTCCAGAGTTTTGAGGTATGTTCCTCTGACAATTTTTGCTAGTTCAAATTTTTTGTGGGAGATTGGCATCCTGGAGCATCTTAATATGTTATCTGTTTTGACCACAGGTGCAATGGTTGTTCAAAATCATTAGTTGGGCTTTTAAATTCTGTTTGAGTTTCATGGAAGCTAAGGCAAGTATGGAATAACTTTTTTTCACCCCTATCAGGGGTGAAGAAAGAATGGATGAAACTATTCTATTAAATAGATGCAATATCCTGAATTTTATAGGAACAAAAGAGAAGTTCAGAATACAGGTGATGTCCGTTTGATCATTTTCTGACACTCAGGAATCTGAGCTAAGAGATATGGAGAGAGAGTCAGTAATTGGTGGGGCAGCTGAATCTGAAAGACCAGTGCAGCCACGATAGGGCCTAGGGAAAGGGTCACCAAGTGAGTGGAGACCATGAGAGAAGTGTAGCCGAAACCGAGACAGCTGGCAAGGGACCATAGGGCCAGGGACAAACTGAGGGTTTGTGATTCCTGAAGCTCATCAATTTTGGAGGCTGCTTTAAGAATATAAAAATATCTATTGCAAATTAAAAAAAAAATATGTAATCCTATGAACACATTGCTGGTGATCCTTTTTAGAATTGAAAGGGGCTCACACAAGTGAAAGGTACTATAGATTGTGTCACTATCTTTACAGTAAAGATTACTGTGTATTTGGGAGTGGGAAGTGTGGAGAAATAGAGAGAGAAAATGAGAGAGAGACAGTGAGGATGAGAAAGTAACCATTCAGTCCAGAACCATCTTGTTTTCTGGAGGGTTTCCAGTTAAATTTGAGTTCTGGTCCAGAAATTCCCTTAGGATAAAGCCCTTTATTCATAAAATGACCAGATTGTTTTTTTGTTTTGTTTTTTGCTAATGAAAGTACTTCAATAATGCAGTTGTCCTATCCACTTCTGTGTGGGAGGCATTGCACGAACACCCTTATAGCATAATGGTTCAGAGAGTACTTTTAGAGTCAAAATGCTTGCTTTGGTATTGGACCATGTCATCTATGAACTTTGTGTCCCTTGGTATATTGCTGATCTCATAGTGTCTCTGTTTCTTTAAAGTGGGAATAACATTAATAACCTGCCTTACAGGGTTTTATGAGGAGTAATGGGTTAATATATCATGAGAACTTGTAGTGGTTTTGTTCCACAAGTGGTGCACCTTCCGTGTTGCTAATATCATGTGACAGTCCCGGACAAATGGGGAGGATAGATAGGAAACAAAACTCCCCTTATAGGGAGTGAAAAGTGGGACAAATAGCTATGATGATTTACATGCCTTCATGGGTACATTGGGCCAAATTTGAGAAGGAACAGATAGGCAAAAATGAATAAATTGTGTTCCTACAACTCTGTTCAGACCAATTCCAGGCAGCCTGAAAAATGCTATATTTGGAATAATCCAGTGAATTCTTCATTTTAAAATGCCGGAGACAAAAGATTGGTCATGTTCAGTATCAATAACCATGATATTGGTTAAATGGAATTCCCATTATTTTAGCAATTGTTTGATAATTGTTTCATTTTTGAATCATAATAGACAGCAAAAATGCTGGTATCTACTACACACTTTTCTTTACTGAATGGTGTTGGCATTTTTACTTTTATGAATAGTTCTTCAGACTTAGCTTGGTAAAGGAGACAGTGGACTCTGTAATCTTGATTTCTACACTTAACACGATTAACAAAATCCAGAGTTGTAATAATCAGTATTTCAGAGTTGACAACTGATGATTATTGTTGTTATCAGTTTATTGATTGCTTATAAAATTGAAATTTTGCAAGTGCTAAGTTAACACAGTCAAGCAATGATAGGGGATGTTAATATTTCCTTGCATTGGGATTCTTGACAACCCAGGTATACTGAGGAAGGATTTAACTTAACAGACACTTGACTCCACTTGTGATTAAAAGAATAATACATTTTCCTTTATAGTGCAGCTATTTTGAAAACACTTCTGAATAAGAAACATATATCAGAATGCATTGCTCTGAATGAAACATATTCAATTTATCTAAATAATCTTTCTTCAGATATGTCTTTTTTGCTTGGTTACTTCTAATTTGTTCATTTGCTGCTTTCACTTATTTTCAGAATCTATTTGCCTGGCATTTGAAAGGCTTAGTTGAATACTTCCTTAATCATTTTCCTTTTAATTTGGAAGGTGAAATAATAAAGGCATGGAGTTCTCCCCTATATCTCCATCTTCTCTCATCTGCTGCTTAGCTTGCCCTATGCTCATGTTATGGAGAAAACCACTTAAAAGGTTGGCCTCCAACTGATAAAAGCTTGTTGCCTTGTGAGCTAGGAAAGAGTTCTCTCTACTTGTTTAAAATCTGATTATTTATAGAATTAAGCTAATAAGAAAAAAATCCAATTTGAGGGATTGGTATTTTCATCCTCTTTCAGCAAAATGTACATGAATATAATTTGAATACTTAATAATTTTTAAAAAATTTCTGTGATTGGCAGTATGAGTAGTATATGGAATGTTGGTGTTAGAGTTAGGCAGACCTGAGCTTTAATGTTGAGCCCACTTCCTGCTAACTCTCCAGGTTATTCCACTGTATCAAGCCTAAGTTTCATCATCTGAAAAATGAGAGCTTAAGAGTATGTTGCTCTGATTTGGGATTGCCTATATTCACATCTCAACTTTGTCACTTAAGCAATCTTGGGCAAGGTATTTAGCTTTCCTGTGGCTCAGTTTTTCAGTTGTAAAAACGGGATAATAATAGAAGTATCTAACAGAGTTGTGAAAATTAAATTACTTAATGACAATAAAGCGCCTAAAATAGGCACCTGAGACCTAGTAAGTTCTCAATAAATGTTAGCTATTATTTATCATAGGACTAATGTGAGGGTTAAATAAGAAAATTTAAATGAAGTGCCTGCAGGTATTCAACAGCCATCAGTTTTCTCTTTGTTTTATATTATTTCTTTCTTCTTTAAAACAATTTTTTTATATGCAAACCCTTTCTAACCTCATTTTTTTTTTTTTTAATTTTTTTATTTTTTATTGACTTTGTAATAATATTACATTAAAAATATATATGTGAGGTCCCATTCAACCCCACCCCCCCACCCCCCCTCTCCCCCCCCCCAACAACACTCGTTCCCATCATCATGACACATCCATTGGATTTGGTAAGTACATCTTTGGGCACCTCTGCACCTCGTATACATTGGTTCACATCATGGCCCATACTCTCCTCTATTCCATCATGTAGGCCCTGTGAGGATTTACAATGTCCGGTGATTACCTCTGAAGCACCATCCAGGGTAGCTCCATGTCCCGAAGATGCCTCCACCTCTCATCTCTTCCTGCCTTTCCCCATACCCTTTGTCCATTATGTCCACTTTTCCCAATCCAATGCCACCTCTTCTATGTGGACACTGGATTGGTTGTGTCCATTGCACCTTTATGTCAAGAGGAGGCTCAGATTCCACCTGGATGCTGGATGCAATCCTCCCATTTTCATTTGTAATCACTCTAGGCTCCATGGTGTGGTGGTTGTCCTTCTTCACCTCCATCTTAGCTGAGTGTGGTAAGTCCAATAAATCAGATTGTAGGTGCTGGAGTCTGTTGAGGCTCAGGATCTGGCTATCACATTGTCAGTCCAGAGATTCAAATCCCCTAAATATATCTTAAACCCCAACATTAACTGCACCTCCAGCACATTAGCATGAAAGTCTTATGAAGGGAGATCCCATCTGAGTCCAGATTCATCACACATAAACACCATTTCCAAAGAGGGGCCATCTGCCCTGGTAGTTAACCCCATCGACCATGACCATAACTCCCATGGGTCTCTTTAGCCCTCAAAGGAACCAATATCTGGGGGTTGTATCTGCTTTATCTGTCTCTCTGACTCTGCTCAGTTGTGCATGAGGGCAAACCTTCTGCCAGCCTCCAGACTCTTTTTTAGAAACTCGTAGCCATATAAACTCATTTCTCCTTTCCATTTCCCCCTTACTTTAGGTCAAACAGCATTTTAAAGTCATGGTATTTTATGTAGACATGGATATTCTGCTGATCCGCATTGAACCTTCCGTATAAGGTCATTTTCCAGTTGCATCATCAGTTGGTAGTTGATAGTGGTCCCTCGTTGCCAGGGAGGCTCATCCCCGGGTGTCATGTCCCACGCTGGGGGGAAGGCATTGCATTTACATGCTGAGTTTGGCTTCGAGACTGGCCACATTTGAGTAACATGAAGGCTGACAGAAGGAAATTCCCAGGCACAAAGTTGCTCTAGGCCTTGTTATTATTTTGGGTTTATCAGCTCACAAGCATAGTCATTAGTATCAGGGGCTCACTGTTGAACCCTCACTCCCTCCCGGTCCCCACCACTGTACCTGGGAGACTGTCGCTGCTCCCCTAGGGACCACGACAGAGCACCACTGGCCGGGAACTCAGTACCCCCCCTACTGTGGTTTTTAATTGTTGCCACTATGAGTATATCCAAACATTTCCATGCACCCTGGACATATGTTCTGTACAGCTCCCTGTCAGTCATATATCATCTGTCATTGGTATCCCATACCAGTATCCCTCCATTGCCATTGTTGAAACACTCTGTGATCCAGAACTCCCCGAAATTTGAAGCCCAATATAATGTCATGGTCCCTTACTAGGGAATGGCATATAGTGATGAGTTTAAAGGATAGATAAAGAACTTGGATAAAGTTAGATAAAGAACTTAGATAAAGAATGTTGACTTGAAAAAATTCCACATCCTATTTTTTTCTCCCCCCCCCCCCCCTAATTATTCAGCTTTTCTTCACAGGAGTCCTAGACCACAGCAATGTATATATATAATATACAGCACTCCCACACATCCACCAGAAAACCTTTTCCCTTCCACAGTGATACTCTTACGCCCTATTCATATCATATTTACTTAAAGTGATGTACAGAGTCTGAGACATTAGCTTTCTAACAAGGTGACATCTGTATTTACATTATGGTGCATACTTTAGGATACACAGTTCTTTACATTTTTAGTTATCCTATGTTTTACATTATGGTTTACATTATCAGTCTGTCATCTCCTATATGTTATGGTGTAATATTACATGTTTTATATCCATCCTTGTGTACTCTCAAGAAACTCCTCTCTTACCCCCCATTTACTTTGGTTCCACACATTTAACGTCCATTTTCCCTTCCACCTTAGTGCCCTCAGTGATAGCCAACCTCCGTTTCCTGAGGAGCCACTTCCAGAGATAGATGGAATAGTGTTCAGGGCCTAACTTGCTCAACTGCCCCAATGCCCTGGGAGCCACCCTTTCTCTCGAGGGATACAGTTCCCTCTATTGGATGGCATTAGTCCTCCCCAGGATGTGGGTCCACCCCCACTCTCACTACTTGGGTTTCTACCCCATGGTGTCACCCACTCTGGCAGAATGAGCATTTAGACATTCCCCAGGAGCCCGTCCTGCATCAGACCCTCCCCTCCGAGCATTCTAAACAGGTAACCCTCTTTATTATATTTTGATATGATTTTCTCGGCATTTTACTCTCCACCAACCCCTGACCCTCTCCTGGTTCGTATGCTACCCCTCCCTCCCCCCACTTTTGGGCAACGTTACCCACCCGTCCCTCCCCAGCCACCCTCAAACCCGCAAAGCCCCAAGCAAAGGCAACCCCTTGCCCCCCTTTTATCTCTTCTTTGTGTTCATACTTACCACCATCTCGTCTTAAATTCCACCCCTGCAGACATCGGCTCATATCCTTCCTCCACCCTCCGATTTCCTGCAAGCCTATCGTTCAGTCTCTTGCTATCTAGGGCAGCTTGTTTATTTCATATCATTGAGGTCATGTAGTATTTGTCCTTCAATGTCTGGGTTGCTTCACTCAACATAAGGTTCTCAAGATTCATCCATGTTATCACATGTGTTTGTAGTGTGTTTGTTCTTACAGCCGAGTAGTATTCCATTGTGTGTATATACCACATTTTATTGATCCACTCGTCTGTTGATGGGCATTTGGGTTGATTCCAACTTTTGGCAATAGTGAACAATGCTGCTATGAACATTGGTGTACATATATTGGTTTGTGTTCTTGTTTTCAGTTCTGCTGGGTATATTCCCAGCAGTGGTATTGCTGGGTCATATGGCAAATCTATGGCTAGTTTTTTGAGAAACCGCCATACTGTTCTCCAGAATGGTTGGATCCTTCTGCATTCCCACCAGCAGTGGATGAGTGTTCCCCTTCCTTCACATCCTCTCCAGCACTTGTATTCTTCTGTTTTTTTCATAGCTGCCAATCTTATGGGTGTAAGATGGTATCTCATTGTGGTTTTGATTTGCATTTCCCTGATAGCTAGAGATTTGGAACATTTTTTCATGTGCTTTCTTGCCATTTGTATTTCTTCTTCGGAGAAGTGTCTGTTTAAGTCTTTTTCCCATTTTTTAAATGGATTGTTTATCTTTTTATTTTCAAGATGTAGGAGTTCTTTATATATGCAAGTTATAAGTTTCTTATCAGATATCTGATTGCCAAATATTTTCTCCCACTGTGTGGGCTCCCTTTTTACTTTCTTGACAAACTCCTTTGAGGTGCAGAAGGCTTTAATTTTGAGGAAGTCCCATTTATCTATTAGTTCTTTTGCTGCTCGTGCTTTTGGTGAGATATTCATAAATCCATTACCTATTACAAGGTCCTGTAGATGTTTCCCTACACTGCTTTCTAAGGTTTTTATGGTCTTGGCTTTTATATTTAGGTCTTTGATCCATCTTGAGTTGATCTTTGTATAAGGTGTGAGATGGTAATCCTCTTTCATTCTTCTACATATGGCTATCCAGTTCTCCAGACACCATTTGTTGAATAGGCCACTCTCTCCCAGTTGAGAGGGTTTGGTGGCTTTATCGAATATTATGTGGTTGTATATGTGAGGTTCTATATCAGAGCTTTCAATTCGATTCCATTGGTCTATATGTCTCTCCTTATGCCAATACCATGCTGTTTTCACCACCGTAGCTTTATAGTATGTTTTGAAGTCAGGTAGTGTGATTCCTCCAATTTCGTTTTTCTTTTTCAGTATGTCTTTGGCTATTCGGGGTCTCTTTCCTTTCCAAATAAATTTCATAGTTAGTTTTTCTAGTTCCTTAAAGAAGGCTGCATTGATTTTTATTGGGATTGCATTGAATATGTAGATCAATTTTGGTAGGATAGACATCTTAATAATGTTCAGTCTTCCTATCCATGAACAAGGAATAGTCTTCCATTTATTTAGGTCTTCTTTGATTTCCTTGAACAATCTTGTATAGTTCTCAGTGTATAAGTTCTTTACCTCTTTAGTTAAATTTATTCCTAAGTATTTGATTTTTTTATTTACTATTGTGAATGGTATTTGTTTCTTGATTTCCTCCTGATCTTGCTCATTATTGGTGTACAGAAATGCTACTGATTTTTGCGCATTGATCTTATAACCTGCGACTTTACTAAACTCATTTATGAGTTCTAGAATCTTCGTTGTAGATCTCTCAGGGTTTTCTATGTATAGGATCATGTCATCTGCAAATAATGAAATTTTGACTTCTTCCTTTCCAATTTGAATGCCTTTTATTTCTGGTTCTTGCCTCAGTGCTCGAGCAAGTACTTCTAAGACAATGTTAAATAGGAGCGGCGACAGTGGGCATCCTTGTCTTGTTCCTGAGTTTAGAGGGAAGGAGTCTAGGATTTCTCCATTGTAAACAATATTGGCTTTAGGTTTTTCATATATACTCTTTATCATGTTCAAAAAATTTCCTTGTATTCCAATCATTTGGAGTGTTTTTATCAAGAAAGGGTGCTGTATTTTGTCAAATGCTTTTTCTGCATCAATAGATATAATCATGTGATTTTTTTCCTTCAATCTGTTTATATGGTGTATTACGTTGATTGATTTTCTTATGTTGAACCATCCTTGCATACCTGGGATGAATCCCACTTGGTCGTGGTGTATAATTCGTTTAATGTGTTGTTGAATACGATTAGCAAGTATTTTGTTAAGTATTTTTGCGTCTAGGTTCATTAGAGAAATTGGTCTGTAATTTTCCTTTCTTGCGATGTCTTTGTTTGGCTTTGGTACTAGGGTAATGTTGGCATCATAGAAGGAGTTGGGTAATGTTCTTTCTGTTTCGATGGTTTGGAATAGTTTCAGCAGGATTGGTGTCAGTTCTTTCCGGAATGTTTTATAGAATTCACCTGTGAAGCCATCTGGCCCTGGGCTCTTCTTAGTTGGGAGATTTTTAATAACTGATTCTATCTCTCTGCTTGTGATTGGTTTGTTAAGATCATCAATTTCTTCTTTTGTCAATATGGGCTGTTTATGTGTTTCTAGGAATTTGTCCATTTCCTCTAGATTGTCATTTTTGTTGGAATATAGTTTTTCAAAATATCCTCTTATGATAGTCTTTATTTCTGTGGGGTCAGTGGTGATATCGCCTTTCTCATTTCTTATTTTGTGTATTTGCATCTTCTCTCTTTTTTTCTTTGTTAGTGTTGCTAAAGGTTTGTCAATTTTGTTAATCTTCTCAAAAAACCAGCTCTTGGTCTTGTTTATCTGTTCAAGTGCTTTCTTATTTTCTATTTCATTTAGTTCTGCTCTTATCTTTGTTATTTCCTTCCTTCTTCTTCCTGTTGGGTTACTTTGTTGTTGTTTTTCTAATTCCTTCAAATGTGCAGTTAGTTCTTCAATTTTTGCTCTTTCTTCTTTTTTGATATATGAATTTATGGCTATAAACTTCCCTCTCAGTACTGCTTTTGCTGCATCCCATAAATTTTGGTATGTTGTGTTATCATTATCATTTGTTTCAAGGTAGTCATTGATTTCTTTTGAGATTTCCTCTTTGACCCACTGTTTTTCTAAGAGTGTGTTGTTTAATTTCCAAATCGTGGTGTGAAATCTGGGCTTCTTTCCCTTGCAAATCTCCAGCTTGACTCCACTGTGGTCAGAGATAATGTTTTGTATGATTTCAATCTTTCTGAATTCGTTCAGCCTTTCTTTGTGGCCTAGCATATGATCTATCTTGGAGAATGATCCATGTGCGCTTGAGAAAAATGTATATCCTGCTGTGTTTGGGTGTAGCGATCTATATATGTCTATTAGATCGAGCTCCTCTAATATACTATTCAGATGTTTTGTGTCTTTGGTGATTCTCTTTTGAGATGTTCTGTCCAGAATTGATAGTGGTGTATTAAAATCCCCCACTATAATTGTAGATGTATCTATTCTTTCACTTAGTTTTTCCAGCGTTTGCCTGACGTATTTAGAGGCACCCTTGTTAGGGGCATAGATATTTATGATTGTTCGATCTTCTTGACAGATTTTCCCTTTGACTAAAATGTAGTATCCTTCTTTGTCTCTCACAATTGTTTCACATTTAAAGTCTATTTTGTCTGATATTAATATAGCTACTCCTGCCTTTTTTTGGTTATTGTTAGCTTGTATGATTGTTTTCCAGCCTTTCACTTTCAATCTCCATGCGTCTCTGGGTCTAAGATGTGTCTCTTGTAGACAGCATATGGATGGGTCATATTTCCTTATCCAGTGTCCCAGTCTGAATCTTTTGATAGGTGAGTTTAATCCATTGACATTCAGTGTTATTACTATCAAGGAATTATTTGTGTTAGCCATATTTTGATTGGATTTGTGTTTGTCATATTTTGTTTGTATATTTTTTTTTTGTCTTTTTTGTTGTTGTTGTTGGTCTTATACTCTCCTCCAACTTTGCCTTTCCTGTTTTTTCCTTTCTTCCTGCAGAACTCCCTTTAGAATTTCTTGAAGGGGAGGTTTCTTGTTGGTATACTCTTTCAGTTTCTGTTTGTCTGCGAATATTTTGAACTCTCCATCATGTTTGAATGCTAGTTTAGCTGGATAGAGTATTCTTGGTTGGAAATTTTTTTCCTTTAGTACCTTGACTATATCATACCACTGTCTTCTTGCCTCCATGGTTTCAGAAGAGAAATCAGCACTTAATCTAATTGAGCTTCCCTTGTATGTGATGGTTTTCTTTTCTCTTGCTGCTTTTAGGATCTTCTCTTTGTCTTGAGCATTGGATAATTTGACAAGTATATGTCTTGGGGTGGGCCTGTTGGGGTTTATGACTTGTGGAGTGCGCTGTGCTTCTTGGATATGTACATCTGTCTCTTTCAGTAGATTTGGGAAGTTTTCAGTCATTATTTCCTGCAACACTCTTTCTGACCCCTTTCCCTTCTCTTCACCTTCTGGAATGCCTATAATACGTATGTTTGAGCGTTTTGCATTGTCATTCAGGTCCCTAAATCCTAATTGGATTTTTTCTATCTTATTATTGACCCCTTCTACTATCTGTTTGATTTCTGATGTACTGTCTTCCACATCACTAATTCTCTGCTCTGTCTCTTCTAGTCTGCTGATATTTGCTGCAAGTGTATTTTTGATTTCTTGAACTGTGGTGTTCATTCCCATCATATCTGTTATGTTTTTGCGTATGTCTGCAATTTCCCCTCCAAGTGATGTCTTCATGTTGTTAACCTCTTTCATTACTGCATCAAATTTGTCGGTGATAAATGTTCTGAGATCTTTCATTGCTTGTGCCAAGTTTTGCTCCCCTTCGTGATTATTGGTTTGTTGATTGGATTCAGCCATGTTTTCCTGATTATTGGTTTGGTTCGTAGATTTTTGTTGCTTTCTGGTCATCTCTTTATTTTGACGAATTTAATCAGTTCCTTAGCTTCTTTGTCTGCTCTTGGAGGTTAATTAGTTGTTATTTTTGCACAGGTGTTATATCTTCTCTTTGTCACTTTTTTCTTCTTATTCTAGTTACTTGTTGTTGGTTAAGTTCACTTTAGAGGAAAGTATTAGTGTTGGGGAAAGGCAATTGTGTAAGCAAGGGAAAAGTGTAAAGTTGTATTGGTGATGTATGTTAATAAAGCAGGAATATGAGATCTGGAAGGATGGAGGTTAGATTCATGTAGATTGTATAGAGTTATAGCTGTAGGTAGAGTGCCTTTTATGAAGTTGATGACTGAATTTGGGAGGAATATGGTATGAACTACACAGCTATTGTTTTCATGAGAGAGGGAAAAAGAAAAGAAAGGTAATAGTTTCAAGAGTGGATAATAGACAGAAAACAGAACAAAGGTATTAGAAATTAAGAGTTAGACACTTTGTGGATCAAAGAACGGGAGGTGGGGGGTGGAATATAGGAGAGACAGTAGATGATAGTGGATATCAAGATGCAGGGGAAGGGGGATAGTGTAGGTAGCCTAAATCAGTTCACACAGAAATGAGGCAGTGGAGGATGGGAAAACCCAGCAAATGTGAGGTGTTCCCTGTAGAACCTATTGTATACTTGAATTAAAGTAAAAATAAGTGGAAGATGAGGGACAAGAGGGAAAGAGAAAACCGAAAAACAAACAAACAAACAAAAAAAAACAAACTAATTATAATAGAGAAAAAAGAAAGGCAAGAAGAAAGGAAGAAAGAAAAAGAGGATGGGCAAACGGTGGGGAACGGATAGGGAGAAGAGAGATACAGGTACACACGTGTCACAATTGCAACACTATCTAAAACAACAACTTCCCCCCGCTTTGCCCTAAAACCCCCCCGTCTGTCTGCCCAAATGGGTCTGCAAGCACCTCCCTTCCCACAAACCCCCAATAGGCCGCCCAGGGCCCACGAACTCCCCAGTACTGCAGATGCTAAAAAAAAAAAAAAAAAAAAAATTTAAGTAAAATTAAAAAAAACAAACAAACAAACAAACAAACAAAAAAAAAACAAAAAAAAAACAGAAACCCCTCCGCAGGCCCGGCTCCGCCCGCCGCGGAGGCTTGGACCGGCTCTGCCCGGCTCCTCACGCCGCCTTGGCCTGGCCTGGCTCCGCCCAGCTCCGCTCGCTACAGCGGCCCAGCCGGCTCCGGCATCCACCTCCCGCCACCGCGGCCTGGACCGGCCCTGCCCGGCTCCGTACCCGCCGCGGCCTGACCCGGGCCCGCCCGGCTCCAAACGCTACCGCGGCCCGCAGCGGGGGCCTGAACCGGCCCCGCCCGGCTCCAAGCGCTACCGCGGCCCGCAGCCGGGGCCTGCACCGGCCCCGCCCGGCTCCAAGCGCTACCGCGGCCCGCAGCCGGGGCCTGCACCGGCCCCGCCCGGCTCCAAGCGCTTCCGCGGCCCGCAGCCGGGGGGCCCCGCCCGGCTCCAAGCGCTACCGCGGCCCGCAGCCGGGGCCTGCACCGGCCCCGCCCGGCTCCAAGCGCTACCGCGGCCCGCAGCCGGGGCCTGCACCGGCCCCGCCCGGCTCCAAGCGCTACCGCGGCCCGCAGCCGGGGCCTGCACCGGCCCCGCCCGGCTCCAAGCGCTACCGCGGCCCGCAGCCGGGGCCTTAACCTCATTTTTATCACATAAACTACTGGCATTTCCGTTTCAGTCTCTACCCTGTTTGTAATTACTGTAATGTTAATATGTAATGTTAGTATGCTAACATTCTAAAAATGGCTGCTTTCCTTTGATGAAAAGTAAATTTTTCTTTTAGTGCCCACTAAATAGAAAATATTGTACTGGGTCCTAAAGTGTCCTAAGCAGTCTGTGCCCTCAGGGGCTTACACACTATCTGGGAAGTTCCCTGACTAAAGGGCACTGACTTAACATTTGATAAGCAGCAAGACCCAGATAAAGAAACTAAAGAATAAAGAATTGGCAGACAAAAGGGCAAGGGGGAAACAAGGGATAGGTTAGAGAGGTGAAGAGTTAGAGGGCAACCATGTGCCTGCCGCCCCTCTCCCCAGCCTGTGACAGTCCTTGCTGGAGCCAGATGCAGCCTTATAAGCCTTTTCAACCCAAATTGCCATGAGCCTGTGATTATCAATTGGCTTTTCAAATTGCCCCTCATGTGTTAGTTGGAGATAAAATGCTGCGGTCAGATTTGCTTATTAGGATCTGACAAATGCCACCTTTTGGAAACACAATTAGCTCTTTAATTATTCTTAGCCCTTTCTGAACATGGAACCATCCTTGTGTTTACAATTTCAAATTCCAAAGGTGGTCTTTTTGAACCAGAAGTTTATTTTTCCAAGGAAAAATTTAAAGGTTTTGTCTATGTGCAAAGAAATGTCTTTGACAAATGGTATTTAAAATGTTAATCACCTCTCTAGACCTATTACGTTCCTTTGATTTAAAAAGTTGTCAACCTGTCCAGTTATTGTGAGAAACTTAAAAAAAATTCCTTATGCTGCCTTATGCTGAAACCAAGTTTTAGTCAATTGTGCAGGTCTATCTATTTCTTTGTCTACTTGAGTCTTATTAAGGACCACACATAATGGGGTCCATAAAATTTTGTATGTATCATTTGGAAATAAATTATTTTGCCACTGTTTTTGGAAAATTGTATGCTTCAGAAATTTGCATTGGATAGCCTTAGCAGCCTATATGAGGGGATTTATTTCTCCATTATAATGCATCCACTCTTTTTGCCAATGTCTATGTGTGACAAAAATTACATACAACTGATGAACTGTGTTTCTTAAATTTTTATTTTATTTTTATCTTTTTCCTAAGGCTTCTTTCTAGCTTTAATGTAACCACTTCATCAGTGTTCCATAGGCAACATGAAAAAAGGACAGATTGCTCCAGAACACACAAGTCACTTGTCGTTCTAGGAGTGCCTTGTCTTAGATGGTTTTGTTTATCACTTGCTTTAATATTTGGCAAGAATTTAGCCTGTGGTGACCAGAAGATGAAGATAAAGATAATGAAAGGCTATAACCTAAATATAGTAGCAGATATACGTGAGAATTGAGGTACAAAAATGTCATAGGAGAGACATATTTCATGCAAGTTTCAAAGAGTTGAACAACTCATTCTCAGGGTTTCACCTGTGCTCTGCAACCCAAGGGGCTACCACTTCTTGCATATTTTTAAGTCCTAAAGATGATCCAGTGTTCTGAAGCTTCAATTTCAGAAAGTCTAAATTAAATTATACTTTAGGTTTGTCCTAATTCCACCATCCACCTCACCACCACAATCCCAAGCAATTCTGAAAACAAAGTCTATTATTTTTTACAAGAGAAACTTGAGAGTCATGACTAAACCAAAAAGGTTAATCGAGCCTTCGCATACTATATCCATTCACCTTTGGGTCCCTCCATGTACCTTCCTCTCTCCTGCCTTTGCATATTCCATGCCCTTGATCTACAATTCAGTTTCCTCTTTGTTTACTCGGCAAACTCCTGCTCATCTTTCAAGACAGCACATGGGTCCTCCTTTAACAAGCCTTTCTTGGACTTCCCTTCACACACATGGTATAATGAAAGGCTGTAGCTTTGGCTCCTATAGCATACCACACATAATGAACTGGAGCATTTATCATGCTATGTTGTTTTAGAATTTTAAAGTTCTGTCTCCCTCATTAGCATGCTAAGTCACCTTTGATGTTTAGCACACAGTCCTTGCTAAATAAAGTTTAGTAGAGATTTATAAATACATCGATTTTGCATTAAAATTCAAGTGCTTTTCTAGAGATGTAAGTGAGGCAGGGTTGTGAGTTTTCATGGTTAACTGTTGTACAGGTGTGTACCACAATTATTGATAACCTTGTCTTGGAAAACAGCAGCCATTCTTCTTCATTTCAGTAATAATTTCTCTGTAATTCTTCCTTCTTTTCCTAGCATGGTACTTCTGGCAACAATAATGGCATAATGCAGACACCCTGGCTACAGGCAGGTGTGGTTGGTAATGGATGGAATTGGATTTGGAGCTGTCTCAAAGATTTACTTTGGATCCTCTCTGATGTTCCAAGCTTTTGGTTTTGGCAAGCCTGTCATTTGCTAGTTGTCACATGGGTTGAGTCATTAGTCTGGCCTTGTCATCTGGGAGCATCCAAATGATTGATATGGCTCTGCTGTGCTTCCCAATGGGATAATTAAGTGTCCACTCAGCTCTGTCTACCTGGTTTTATAAAAAGTAAAATAAAATAAAAACTTATGATATTCCTTTTCCTAATTGTGAGAGCAGCAAGCTGAGGAAATATATTTGAAAAAGCTGTTTACTCTTTAATTATCAGTCCCTAAAAGACAAAATCCATGTTGGCAAAACCAAAACTTGCAATTATTCTCAGGCTAAGAAAATAATCTCCTCCATTTGTCCATTTTGCACAGTGATTTTACGTATATTTTCCTTTCTTCTTTACAACAATCTTGTGAGGTAGAAAGGGCAAGTTTTATCATTCTCATTTTATAGATACATATTCTAAAATTCAGAATTTAATTTAAGATCATACTCAATTTTTGTACTATATTAATTTCGGACTACACCATGAGATCAGACATACTATTGTACAACAAGGATGCCTGAATACTGCATCTACCTGAGTGTTATTCTCCCATCTAGGGCCTCTTTTTAAGCACATATGTTTTGACAAACTTGTTTGCCAAGATACAGGGAAACTCTTCAAGAATCTGCTGAGGAAGGAGAGCAGTAAATTTGAGTCATCCCCTCCCAGAATAGAGAGCTTGTCTCCAAGGTAGAGTTACTACCAATAGACCACTGAAGGAAAGTGCTAACTCAATCCTAAAATTGATGAGAAATATGTGAGAAGCTCCCCACTTGCCTACACAAATTGTTCTTTTCAAAGACAAGGTGCTTCTTGTCTCCAGTATAATGTGGCTCTTGGATACTAGCCAGTCAGCAAAACAGAAACTCGTATTTGGCAAGTTGAACCCAGCTGTGCTTCCTGGTATGTTGAATCAATAGGAAATGACTCTGGAAAAACACAGCAACAACAACAACTAATGGTTTTGAAAGTTTTCATCCAAACACTATATAAAGTGAACTGCCAGGAGTTAGCCATGTGGGATCCCTTTTCAGATGATAGCATATGACTTTCAACTTTTGCACAACATATACTATACGGCCTTCATCCTTTTGACTTCATTAAACCAAAATTCTTCCTAAAGCTGAATGGTTGTCTCTGCAAGGGCCTTAGATTTCTTAATTCTTACAGAATCAGGTCCTGATTCCCTTGATATCATCAGCATCTTGGCTCTCATCCCTATTGTTATCTCTTCTCAATTCCTCCCCAGCGACCTCCCGTTTTGCTTTCTCTTTTGAATATCAAGACAGATCTCAAAAAGTCAATACCTTATAATTCCTCATTCATATGTGCAGCCAGGCTGTCAGGGAGGAGGAGGAGTGGGTGGGGATGCAGGGAGGATGGAATACTGAACAGATGCAGGAGCAGCAGGATTTGGGGACAGTGGGGAGGGGAGCTGGAGAGGAGGATCTGTGGGAGCTGCAGCATTATTCTGTGGAAATGGATGGTAGGTAGGTAGAATTGGTCAGTTTATTGTTGGTGGTGGTTTCCTATCCTGTTTGTTTGACAATTTCAGTTTTGAGGTGGCAATATTTTGATTTTGTGACTCTTACAGAATTGGGAAAGCACTTTGAATATGAAAAACTCTTAGCGATATTCTTGAATTGGCTCTCACTTACATGCAAACTGATGTGTCTAAGAACAAGCTTTCTTCGTATTTACTGTTGCTTGGATACAAAACTAGAAAAGAGCTGTAAAGCACTGGCAAACTTCTGGTGGGTTCTGTTCCATTTTGGATTATAAAGGTTAAGTGGTAAAGCAAACTAAGTAGAACAAACCAAGATTTAGACACACACACACTTTCCTTTTCTTGTCCCCCTTTTCCACCTGCTTAATGAATATGAGTAATTCTAAATTTACTCTAAATTCAGCTAAAAAGAATGACAAGAAAGTGTCTTGCCAATCAAAATCCACTCATATTTCCTCAGTGTTGATGATGCTGATGCTGACAGGAAATATTCATTGAACACTTACTATCTGCCAGGCACAAAGACCAATATATGACACATACTTATTACATGCATTATTTTGCTTATTGCTTTCAATACTTCTGGGGGATAACAATTACTCCTAATTTAAAGGTGATTTAACTGAGGATTAGAAAGACTACCCTTCCTAAGGTTATTCATACATTTAGCTAGGCTTGAACACTGGTCTGTCATTTCAAAGCTCCTAGTTTTGCTCACTCTGTACTCTATATTTTACACCATGTGTTTTTCTTTTCCTGAGAAGTGTCACCACCAGAAAAACAATGTTACACAAACGGAAAGGGGGGTTACAAGGCATGGTGAAGCTTTATCCAGAGTGTGAGGTTTACTGCTGAAAGTGTGCGAAGTAAGCCTAGAGTTGAAGTTGAGGTGCATTCCTACACAGGTCTCAGAGAAGTGCTCTTATTAACAAATATGTGTAGACTGTCTCACTTATTTTATCCCAGGATTGTCCATTTCAGCTGACTGGGGGGAGGGGGGTGTCATAATTGCACAACTACAACAGCTCACATGTTTCGTTTGCCTATCGTGATGATTTGAAAACAAGTTCCAAATGACTTCATGATCAATTCTGGAGTTCTGAAAGAAGCAAAATAAATATAGCAGCTCCTACTGCGCAACTACCATACCAGGCACTGCGCCTGCTGCTTTACATTTCACCTCATTTTGATTCTCACTAAGATGCTCTAAAGCAGACATTAATTTAATTCTGCCCATAAAGAAAACGGGGCTGAAAGAATGAGTAACCTGGACAAGGCCTTTAAGCAAGTTGTGGAGGCAGGTTAGGACCAGGTCAATCCAGCATGTTTCAGTTCAATTCCACACGTATCCATTGAGTATCAACTCTGCTCCAGCCACGGAGCTATGCTTATCGAATTCAGCAGGGAGCCAGGCACACTTGACCTTGTGGATCTCACGAGCTAGGATAGTTCAACTCCCCTATGTACTGCATGTCAACAGCAATGGCAACAAATCACTGTGTACATTCGTAGTTTATATGTTCTTTTCTTTAATTCCATAATTTATATGCATCATAATAGAGTTAGGACACTTAAGTAGTACATTGTTCATGTTACGGTGACTACGCTAAACATGTATCATTGACAGAATTACAGACCCTCTGATGGAACCAAACTTACTATGGACAAAAGTGGACAGGGGTAGATAGCTTTTCCTTAAAAAACAAAGCAAAACAAAACAAAAGCAACTAAACCCATTAAAAAGCAAAGATTTAAAGTAAGACTCTTCTCAAAAGTATTTTCAGATTAGAAGTCCCAACATGTAGCATTTAAACACTACTAGTCAGTGAACTTGTCCTTGGAAAATACATTTTCCTTCCCTGAATATTGTCAGAGAGAAGAGATCTTAAGTCAGGTAGTAACTGCACTGACATGTGCAAAAATGGCAAGCGAATTCCACTTTGACCTTCCTTGAGGCTGTCATTTTAAATTGCTGTCTTTGTTACGTACCCACCCATTTCTAAATTTAAGCTTATATTCTATGCTAAGGAGCTGCTATTTGATGGAGTGTCTTCAAATGATAAAAAAAAAAATTCTTTTAAACTTTGAGAAAAAATTCTGAAAAGGAGTTCCAGTATTTCTCATACTTTGTGTATAGAGATATATTTCAAAACTGAGATTTCTTTGGGTTTTTCTTCCTAGGCATGATTTTATTTCTCTTCACCCAACCCCTACTCTCCATTTTGTATTTTTGCTTTGACCAAGACTACTTACAGTTTGTTATTGATTGAAGTCAGAGAACAGACTGCAGTTACTAAATGAAGAATCATAAACCTGCTTAATGAACTCCCTTTAGGGAAATTTTAAGCAGGTCTATGTATTTATAATATCGCCTATATTTTAGGACTTAAAGGAACACAGCTAACAAAGCAGAGGAATGTATTTAAATTCAACTTTAGTTTCTCTAAAATCAAAATAATTACCATTTTGTTATGTGTCAGTTATGTGTGAGCTAAATGCTTTCCATATAATGCCTGCTGCTAAAATGCTCACCACAACCTGTGTGGGATGTACTAGTTATGCCTCATTTTACAGAAAGAAAGCTATTTTGACAGAGGCCACACAAGTTTTAAGGGTCAGAGTTAGGACTCAAAGCTGGATTTATCTAATTCCAGAACCTGAATTAGCCTTCTATTAACAGTCAGTGCTTAGCAGTTATTTATTGAGCATTTACTGTGCATAACATACTGGGGATACTTTGGGAAGAGCAACTAGACCCTTGAGCTCCAAGACCATGGAGACCACTTGGAGATAATGACGTGGGAACAGGTAATAGAGAGTGAGGAGGTGTGGAGCGAGGAGGGAGCCTATGGCACTACTGAAGTACATAGAAAGACTGTGCACGCGGATGGGTGAGGGTCAGAAAAGGCTGCCCAGCAATTGCTGTTGAAGTGGAGACCAAAAGAAAGAGAAGAAATTGGCCAGAAGATGGAGGGGTTGAGTGAGTGAGAAGGGCAATTCAAGCCCAAGCAGAATTAACAGGCCTCGAAGCAAGAAAGAGCATGGTATAATCGAGGAATATAAATGACTCTGTGTGACAGGGGCTGGGCTGAGCTGGGACTGGGGAGAAAAACGGCCAGATCCAGAAGGTCTTTCAGCATGCTCTGCTAAGGAGTTGGGACTATCTCGACATCAAGGAAGATTTCTCTGGCTTTAATGTGGTCTTGGTGGCTGCAATTTTTAGGTTCATTTGCTTTGTTGGATCTCCTCACTCTCCCAGATCCTAGAATTGTTGAGCCAGGTGCCTAATGCTCTGTCCTCCATGAAAAGCATTTACTCTCAGTTGCTGCCCTTTAATTCTGTTTCTTGCTTGCTCTAGCCTTGTAACCATGTGAATAAGGTGTTATCACCTTATTCAAGGTAGCAAAATTGGGCACAGTTGGCTCCGAGAACCCTGAGTGCTAATTAGTGCTTCATGCATGTGGTTAGGAGTGTTCATGATGATGTGAAATCTTTGTACCACTGTCCTGTACACTTTTCAGTGACTGCTTCTAGACCCTGTGTCACCACTCCCTAATTATACATCTTACAAATATCCCAGGAAGCATTATGAAATACAGGCTTTTAAGGAAATCACTAAACAAGATCAAGCTGGATTATTTTGCTTAATTTCCGTGATGCTGGGTGGCTATTCAAATAAGTACAGTTCTCTTTACGATGTTTACTTTTCAGCAGATGGGATCCACTTGCTTCAATATAGATTCTGTTTTTAAAGGTATATGCTTTCCTCCTGGGTAAATCTGCAAGGAGTGAAACATTATTACTACAGATAAGAATGATTAAATTGGCCAATGAGAGGAAAACCAAAATCCGTGATTTGTGCGTGTTAGTTGCCGGTGGTGGTATTCTTTGAAAACACAGTTGACTACTTTCTTAAATACAGTCGATTTGACCCCAGAGAATACTGGGAATTCTGCCAGACTTTTGTTGCATCACCATTTGTCTCCATTTTGAAGATAAGCATTTGTTTTAATACACTGTCTTTTTTTATTAATCTCTTCAGGAGTTGTGCTGGGAAAGAAAGAATTATTATTCCCATTATACAAATAGGGAAGGTGAGAGACAGGAGGGAGTAACTTGTTTAAAATACTTTAGCAAGTTATTAGGCCTTAAGGTTTCTGTTTGCTGTTAAGCTTATTGAATTTCCTTATTGAGTCATGCTGTCACTTTCTGAATCAGCATTCTATTTACAGTTTTGATTTAAACATTTCTGCCCTGTATCACCCAAGCCCAGAAAAGCCCTCCATTTGCATGCAATTTGAGTGTTTCCATTTTAATTCAATTTAACTCACTTACGTGGTTTTAATTATGTTTGTTCATTTTTCTGACATCTTTGGTAACTGTATGTTTTCCAATGTTTCACTGAATAAGTGGTTCTTACAGTGGTTTGTAATGTCCTCAGCATGTTCTTAGGGCCTTTGGTCTGTGTCTACCTTCAGACACATGTTTTGAATGTCAGTATTCTCTAGACTTTTATTTTTTGGGTTTCCTGGATCTTTCTTCTTTTCTGTCTGTTTTGATCTCCTGCCTCTTGTTTGGTAATAGCTTATTTATACCATACCACAAAAAGATAACAACCTGTGTTTTCATGCTCACTTCTCATATCTTATAAAGTATATTTAGATTGACTTCCCTTTTTGCTAGAGTGCTTTCTCTGAGAATATTTTAAAATTGAGTTCTTGTGGGGTACATTTTCTGAGGCCTTCCATGGCCAAGCATATCTTATTTCATCCTCATTTTAAAATTAATATTTTAGCAGGACCCACAATTCTAGTTCAAATTTCCAGTCCTTCAACAGTACAGAAATATTACTTCATTGGCTTCTTGCTTCCAGTGTCCCTGCTGAGACAAGTGGTGTCGATTTAATTATTGTTCCTTTTTAGGTCATCTGCTCTTCCTTTATGGGAGATAGCTCATAGAATTTTTGCTCTGGTTTTGATGTTCTTGCAATTTATGATGTGTTTAGATGTGGACTTTTTTTCTTATTGATTCTGTTTGGCACTCTTTATTATAGACATAGGAAAAATACAGCAAGAGGTTGTTTGGCTGCATAAACGTAATACCAAGTGCATTAATCTGCATGAATACTTTTTCATATACAACTATTTACTGTGTGTGCAGAGAATAATGATTTCATATATTTGGCAATAATATCTTTTGTTGATTGATCTTATTATATTAGGCTCTGTCCAAAGAGTTTTTCAGGCATTATTTCATTAACTATTACAACAACCATATGAAAGAAGTACTTTTGCTATTTCCATTCTAGGATTTGAAGGAATTTTATGCTTGCATAACTAGTCCAAGTTAAGTAGTGGGAGAGCTGATACAGTACCTAAACCAGGTCATTTAGCTCAAGATCGTCTGGTTATCGCCTGGTTACAGTGCATCTGTAGTTATATATGCGTGATGATCAATTTATTCTATTTAATTGGTTAGTACTCTCAACATGTATGCTTCTCTTATTAGCTTGCTGGTTTATTGTTTAGGCAGGAATTTAATTACCTACAACTGAATAGTTGTAAAATATATATTTACTTGTATTTATATGAGGAGGAGATGTTTTTATATGAAGGGAATTTTCATGCCAGTTGTTTGCTTTGAAAACAATTTGGTACACTTATGGTAGTAACTGCAATATCTGTTAGAGAAGAGAAGGGCTCAGTAAATGAAATGGGTTAGAGGCATTATTTGCTCATTACTCTTGTCCTTGCAAACTGTCATCTTCTGGTTACTGTTGAAGTCATCTCCCAATTACAAAGGTAATGTAAGATCCATATTTGAAAGATGAATGATTGCTAACTAAGCGCTGTGCGCAGGGTTATCAGCCTCTCTGTCTTTGTCAATAGCAGTAGGCATTTATCACCCATATGTTCTGTTAACTGTTTTTAGTGCCGTTCCTCCCTGCCTGGGTATGATAACTCAAGCTAAAAACCAGGCTATCCATCAGAACTAGATGGGTAAAAATGGGGTGGAGATGGCAGGGTGGTGGTGGGAAGAACTTAAACGTTGATTCTAGAATCATTCACTTCCTGTATAATTTCTCCGAGGTCAAATTGAACTCTCCAAAGAGGATTACGTTTCATTTGAGTTTCAAATAAAATAAGTGCTATTTCAGTTCTTGGCATAGCCAGTCATTTTTACTGTTTGTCTCTTTAACTTCTTCCTAACTCTGTATTGAATTTGAGAGAGTATTAATGCAGGGAAAAGGAATTTTCACCATCACAGGTAAAATTTGTGGACAAGAGAACTACATCTTTTGTGTTACTTTTAACTCTTCCACTTGTGAACTTGCTATAGGCTTGGGACAGAACTTTCTGTTAGAAATGGGAGTTCACTTATAAAGATGAAATTCTTGTGTCCTAAGCTTAAAGGGGTGGTTTAATGTGATTCACCTTGTACTGGGTGCTGTGATTGTAACTCTTACAGCTATTTGTGTCATACAATATTAACTACCATTTATTGGGCTGCACCAGATATTTGGCATACATTATTTATGGTCCTCTCAACTATCTGTGATTCAAATATTATCATCCTCATTTTACAGCTGAGGAAATGGCAGCAGATTTCCAGGGCCATTCAGCTACAAATGTCAGTGCTAGGATTCAAGTCAAGGCCTGCTATCAAAGCCCATATCCTCACATCTCTTCCCCTTCCCATCACCTCATCATGGCAACAGTGCATCTTCAGTTTATCTTTTCTATGCTGACTCATCGCCTTTATCAGTGTCCCTTTCGTGTTTTTCCCTTGGAACAGTGACAGCCAGCACTTTGGTTATGCGTATTTAAATGTAGAAATCTGGGACCAAAGACCTGTGTTTATATTTTCAGAGCACATTAACATTCAACAGTTCTCTAATTAAAACATTTTGCTGCTCAATAACTTCGCATGAATTCAAACTTGGATTGATGTACTGTTGGATTGGAGGTGGGAGTGGGAGAGCAGGGATTATCTGTAAACATAAAGGAAGACTATTTACTTTTCTAGATTCTTTTTTCTTCATATAGCTGAATCCAACAAAAGAATTATGCCTTTAATACTATACAAACTACTGATGAATTATTAACAGAAGACATCTCTACATTCAATTCAGCTAGGGGGCTGCTTTCAATAAGACTGTGGCACCATCAGATGCATTTTCTCCTCTTGCACTACATAGTGCCTGTAATACTTAATTCTCTGGAATTTTTCAAGTCAAAGGCTAATTTACAATTGATTCAGGTAACGTGGTTTGTGGCACTAATGATGTCTGTCTATATGTACACTGTTCAGTATGGTAGTTGCTAGCCACATAAGGTTACATAAATTTTAAATCAATTATTGCAATTAAATACAATTAAAAATTAATTCCTCAGCTACATTAACCACACTCCCTAGATATCTTTTGGGGGTAGGAGATTCAGTCTTATTCATCATGATATCCCCATTACCTAGCACAGTGACAGACTCCCAGAGGCACAGTGAATTTTTGTTCAATGAACAAAAACAAATATCATTTAATGAACAATTACCAAGAAAATAAGACTAACAGAGAAGAGTTTCAAAGAATAATAAAATAGTGAAATTTTTTGACAAATAAATTTTATTATACTATTAATAAAGCATCCATCCATCCAAAATGTAAAATCAGTGGTATTCAGTATAATCCACATAGTTGTGCATGCATCACTTCAATCATTTTTAGACCATTTTCTTTATTCCAATAATGATAATAATAATTTAAAAAAACCATAAAACTCATTACCTCTCAATCGCCCTATGCTACTCCTTCCATACTTAGCTGTTACTCTGTTTCCTTCTCTCTAGTATATTTGTATGTATATTTTGTAAAACAGTCTTATATATGCAACATCAGCCATATTTGTATTTTACATGAGGTTTCACTGTTATATATTCCCATGTTACATTTTTAGCTTTCCTTCTAGAAATATACGTGACCTTAGACTTGTCCTTTCAACAACTGTCATACCCATCTAATAGCTCTGCTAGTTACAGACACTATGATGTACTTTCACTATTTCTACTCATTTCCAAAGATATACAAACAACCTTTTTACCAATTCTGTACAGAATAATCCTCAGTTTTCCATTCTAAACCCTCATTCTATTTTCTGGTGACCTATATTCTAATTATCAACTCCATGACTTTATGTAATACATTTAGTTCATAATAGCACAATCATAAAGTGTTTGTCCCTTTGTGGCAGGCTTGCTTTACTCCACATAATGTCCTCCAGGTTCATCCATGTTGTCAACTGTTTCATGACTTCATTTCTTACCATTGCATAATATTCCATCATGTATATACACTACAATTTTTTTTTATCCATTCATCAGTTGATAGATGTCTGGGTTGTTTCCAGCTTTTGGCAATTGTGAATAACGCCACTGTGAACATCAATGTGCAGATGTCTGTTTGTGTCCCTGCCTTTAGTTTTCTGGGTATATTCCTACTAATGGTATTTCTGGGTCTCATGGCAAGTCTAAATTCAGCTTCCTTAGGAACTGGCAAACAGTCCCCCACAGTAACTGTACCAGTCTACATTCCCACCAACAATGAAAAAGCATTCCTATCTCTCCACATCTTCTCTAACATTTATAGTTCTCCAACTTTTTAATAGGGGCCAGTCTGAGAGGTATGAAATATCTTATTATAGTTTTGATTTGCATTTTCCTAATCATTAGTGGGTTGAACATTTTTTCATGTGTTTCTTCACCATTTGTATTTCTTCTTTGTACAATTGTCTTTTCAAGTTTTGACCATTTTAATTGGTTTATTTGTTTTTTTTTATGGTTGAATTGTATGATCTCTTTATATATCATGGATGTTAAACCTTCATTGGATATGTGATTTCCAAATATTTTCTCCCATTGAATTGGCTGCCTTTTCACCATTTTGACAAAGTTCTTGGAGGTGCAGAAGTGTTTAATTTTGAGGAGTTCCCATTTATCTACTTTTTCTTTTATTGCTTGTACTTAATTGTAAGGATTAAGAAACTACTGTCTACCACAAGACCTTGATGATATTTTCCTACATTTTCTTCTAGGAATTTTATGGTTGTAGCTCTTATATTTAGGGCCTTGATCTGTTTTGAGTTAATTTTTGTATAAGGTATGATTTAGGGATCCTCCTTCTTTTTTTTTTGGCTATGGCTATACAGTTCTCCCAGCCTCTAGCCCAGCTAGGAAGGCTTGTCAAAAATCACTTGACTTTTAATGTGAGGATTTATTTCTGAGTTCTCAGTTGGCTTCCATTGGTTAATCTGTCTGTCTTTATGTCAAAACCATGCTGTTTTTACCACTGTAGCTAAGTAATATGCCGTAAAGTCAGGAAGTAAGAGTCCTCCAACTTCATTCTTCCTTTTTAAGACATTTTGGACTATTTGTGGATCTTTACCCTTCCAAATAAATTTGATAATTGGAGAGAGAACATATTTGAGCAACAAGGAGGCTTTCAGGAGGTTACTCTTAGACAATATGTAGTACTAGGCTAAGTTTCAATTTCACAAGGAAAAAGGTTCATATGTATAACCATCAATATCAAGGATGTGGTATAATGGTCTGTCCTCCGTCGCTAGGCACTGCCCATGTACTCAGGGGATACTTGAGGCTCTATTAGAGAATGTAGCAAGATTTCCCAGGATGGGAATTAAATATTATTTTGGTTATTATCTGGGGAAATATCAAGTACAAATGAGTTTTTATGGCTAAGAGATTTCAAAATGAGTCAGAAGGTCATTCATTATACTATGCATGACTCAGTAGGATCTCATTCTCTCACAGTAAAAAAGTGCCTCAAACAGTGGAGCTCCTGAGGGCTCTAGAGACATTTAGACACAATAAGTAGGGCAGACAATCTCAAATATTCGGTACACTGTCAGTTAGTCTTACTCTGGAATATATGCTCCCCAAGGTAAGAGTTAGTCTCATTTACAATTTCCCTACACATGATCCTTCTGCCTCTTTTATTTGAACTTATAATTAGCAATATGCTTGTTAAATATATGTCCAGGAGACTTAAATCTTCAGTCTGTTCATATGCCAGTTGAGCCCCGAATGTCAGCAGAGTTACTGCCAACCCCTACTCTCTAGTTCACTGGACTTGTCCAGGACAACTAACAAAAGTATAATGCTGGATAATGCCTATCCCCAAATCAGAGAGTATCTACAACTGCAAGCAAGGAAGTTCCATCCATCTGCCCCATGGGATCTAAGTCCTCCCTCCCACCCTTTAATCAGAAACAGATTGGGTATCACCATCCCCACATCCTCAAGGTTGAGTAATGAACAGACAGAAGGGGGGAATGCAACTATTGACTTAAGTAGACTTATTTTTGTTTATTAATTTATTTTTAATTGTCTTTAAAAAAAAAGATCACACAAAAAATTACCATTACATTAAAAAACATAAGAAGTTCCCATATACCCCCTCCAACCGTCCCCCTCCCCACCGACTCCTCCCACGTCAACATCCCCTTTCATCAGTAAGGCGCATTCACTGCATTTGGTGAATACACCCTGGAGCACTGCCACACTGCATGGACCATAGTTTACATTGTAGTTCACGCTCTTCCCCAATCCATCCAGTGTGTTATGGCAGGATATACAGTGTCCTGCATCTGTCCCTGCAACATCATTCAGAACAACTCCAAGTCCTGAAAATGCCCCATATCACACCTCTTCCTCCCTCTCCATGTCCTCAGCAACTACTGTAGCCACCATCTCACCATCAATGATACAATTTCTTCCTTTGCTAGAATCACAACTGTTCTGTAGGAGAATACCAGCAAGTCCACTTCAATCCTTATTATATTCCTTCATCCTGTGTACCCTGAGATGGCAATGTCCACTCCATCTGTAAATTGAGAGGGGCTTAAATCCCACATGACTGATGGATGTGATTCTACTGCTTGCAGCTGTAGACACTCTTGGTTCCCTGGTTGTGGTGGTTGACCATTCTCACCTCCCCATCAGCTGACCTGGGTAAGTCCAATGAACCGGAGAATAGGTGTTGTAACTCTGCTGTGCCCTGTTGGAACACGGCCAGTCCAGCAATTCAAGTCTCCTGAGTATACACAAACCCCAGCACCAGTCACAGGTTCAGTAAAAGTGACAGAAGAGGCATGTGTAGAGAAGTCACATCTGAGTCCTACTATATCACAATCAGGAACATAAATTCCAAAGTGGGGTCCACTGGAAAGGCAATGAACTCCAGAGCATCTGTCATGACCTAGAATATGTGTGTCTCCATAGCCCTCAGGAGCACCAGTACCTGGGGTTGTCTCTACTTTGGCTGTCTCTGGGATCTTGCTGAGATGTGTGTGTAAGCGTGATCCCTCTGGTGACCTCCTGACTCATTTTGAAATCTCTTATACATATAACTTATTTATCTTTACCATTTCCCCCTTTTATTCAAGGTCTTTTTCTAGTTGTATCACCAACTGGTGATGGTAGTAATCCCTCGGTGCCAGGGAGGCTCATCCCCAGGAATCATGTCCCATTCTGGGGGGAAGATAATGCAATTACATGCTGAGTTTGGCTTTGAGAATGGCCACATTTGAGCAACATGGAGCCTCTCAGGAAGTAATTCTTAGGCACCTAGCAGCTCTAGGCCTAGTTGAAATTTCAAGCACACAGGCTCATAAGCATATTTATCAGTATCAAGGGCCTTCATTAGACCATCCTTCTTCACTGGTCTTTGCCCTTGCACTTGGGGGATTGTTGCTGCTCCATTGGGGAATGCAAAAGAGCTCCCCAGGATGGGAACTCAGCACTCCCTCAGTTGTCATGTGTAACTGTATCTGCTATGACAATACCAAAAGAACATCCAAACATATCTACATATCCTATATGCATGCCCTGGAGAATTCCCTCCCACCCCTGCATCCCCCATCAATGACACCCCACATCAGTGTTCCTCCCCTGCCACAGTTTAATCCCTCTGTGATCCAAAACTTCTCCAAAAGTGAAACTAAATATAATGCCAAATTTACTTAGTGGGAAAATGAAATAGTATTGGCAGATTTAAAGATTAGAAATAGAACACATACTAATTTAGAAAAACTGAAATAAAGTAAAAAATAAATTGGGGCATTAAAAATGAAAAATACCATAAAATTTTGTTTTTGACATTTTGCATATTTCATCACAGTAATAGGTATTGCCCTGCACGTACAGTTGCAAGGCAATCTCATTCATTCCTTCCTCAGTGTCTACATCCTTTTTTTTTTAATTTTAAATTTTGTCTTCTAAAAAGTTTTAGATTCACAGTAAAATCACATGTACAATATAGAGGACTCCCTTATACCCAACATCAAGCCCTTTTCCCCCTTCCCCAGCAATGATCTTTTTACTTGTCGATGTTATATTTGCTACAGGTGATGTTCAGATATTGAAACATAGCTAACAATGATTCCATTATGGCTTACGTTATGGTTTATATTTTAGACTGCACACTTTCCTAAATTTTTGGTTCCATTATGGTTTATATTGTGGTTTACATTTTAGGCTATACACTTCTATAAATTTTTGGTGAAATTTAACATGGCTTATATCCATTGATGCACGATCTTGTGGAACACTTCCCTTGCCTCTCCCAGTTACCCCTTCTTCCATCTATTCTATTCCTCTTTCCCCCTCCCCTCAGGACCCACAGTCACAATCAAGCTTCACTTCTTGAAGGACAAGATTCACAGATAATTACAACAATGCCTAGGGTTTGACACTCTGGTCTGTCCTCCCCCATTGAGAGCCACTCACGCTCTCGAGAAACACACTATCTTCTGTTTGAGAACATCAGTCCACCCCAGGATGGGGTTACTACATTTTCCTGCTTATTGTATTAGTTTCCAAGCACTGATATAACACAATATGATAAGATGAGCACTCACACACTCCCTAGAAGCCTGCCCCAGGTGCACCCTGTGCCAGATGTCCCCCTATCAAACACCTTAAGCAAGTAACCCTTCCTTATTATATTTTCTGAAGAGTTTTCTCAACATTATAGTTTCAATCACGTACCTGGCAATCTCCCATGTTCACCCACTCCCCCCAAAATCTTTCCCCAATTCCATGGACCACCTGACCCATCCTCCAAACCCTAGTCCCCCTTAATCCTGCAAAGCCCCACCCAATAGTATCCCTATACCCTAATCTTAATCCCTTCACTGCACAACTACTTCCCTTCATTAAGTAGTCTTATGATTATTCTGGAAATGGAAGAACTTTTATCATTGACACAAAGGCAGTAGATACCAGAGATTCTGAGGGGTTACAGAGGGAAGAATGGGTGTACCATGGGACATTTGGGGGACTTTGGAATTGTTCTGCATGACATTGCAATGATGGATACAGACCACTATATATTTTGTCAAAACCTATAAAACTGTGCAATGCAAGGTGTTAACTATAATTTTAGCTATAGTCTATGGTTAGTAACAATGCTTCAGTATGTGTTCATCAATTGTAACAAAATACCACATTAATGAAAGATATTGTTAATGGGGGAAGTTTGGGAGGGGAAGAGTGTTGGGTATATGGGAATCCCCTATATTTTTGATGTAACATTTATGTAATCTAAAGCTTCATTAAAAATAAAGAAAATAAATTTTTTTGAGAATTGGCTTTTCCATTTCTGAAAAAAAGGCTGTTGGGATTTTTAATGGTATTGCATAAATCAGTTTGGGTAAAATCGGTGTCTTAATGATATTTAGTCTTCCAATTCATGAACATGGAATGTCCTTCCATTTAAGTTTTCTTTGGTTTCTTTTAGTAATTTTTGTAATATTCTGAATATTGGTTTATTCCTAAATATTTGATTCTTTTAGTTGCTATTATAAATGGAATTAAAAAAAAATTTCCTCTGCAGATTGCATATCAGTAGTGTATAGAATCCTGTTCTTGAATATTAATCTTGTGTCCTGCCACTTTACTAAACTTGTATATTATTTCTAGGCTTTCTTGTGGATTTTCAGGATTTTTTAGATATAGTATCATGTCATCAGTGAATACTGCAAGTTTTACTTCTTTCTTTTCTATTTCTATGCATTTTATTCCTTTATCTAACCTAATTGCTCTAGGTATAATTTCTAGCAAAATACTGAATAACAGTGGTGACAGTGTTGTCTTTTGCCTGATCTCAGTAGGAAAACTTTCTGTCTTTCATCATTGAGTACAATGCTACCTGTAGGTTTTCATATATGATTTTACCATATTGAGAAAGTTTCCTTCTGTTCCTATCTTATGGAGTATTTTTTTTAATAAAAAAATGTGTTGTATCAAAAATTTGTCAAGTGCCTTTTCTCCATCAATTGAGAGATTTATGTGACTTTTCTTCTTTAATTTACCACTATGGTTTATTACACTAATTGATTTTCTTGTGATGAACCATCCTTGCATCCCTGGGATAAAGCACACTTGGTCATGTGCATAATTCTTTAAGTGTGCTTTTGAATTTGGTTTTCAAGTATTTTATTGAGGATTTTTGCATCTATATTCACTAGAGATACTGTTGTGTACTTCTCTTTTTTCATAGTATTTTGATCTGGTTTTGGTACTGGGGAGACATTAGCATCATAGAATGAGTTCAGGAGTGTTTTACCTGTTCAGTATTTTGGAAGAGTTTAAGAAAGAATGGTATTTGGTCATCTTTGAATGATTGGTTCAATTCACCTGTTAAGCCATCTTGTCCTGGGTTTTTCATCTTTGGGAGGTCTTTGATGACGCTTTCAATGTCTTCGCTTGTGATTGGTTTGTTGAGGTCTTCTGTCTTCTTTCGAGACTTTGTATGTGGTTTGTGTATGTTTAAGAATTTGTCCATCTCATCTATAGTCTTGTTTTCTGGCATACAGTTAGTTGCTCATAGTATCCTCTTATGATCTCTCTTATTTCTGTGGGGTCAGTGGTAAGGTCCCCCTCTCATTTCCAATTTTATTTAGGTGCCTTCTCTCTTTTTTCTTTGTCATTTGATAGCTAAGGTTTTGTCAATTTTCTTGATCTTAAAAAGAACCAACTTTTGGTTTTGTTGATTCTCTCTTTGTGTTTTTGTTTTTTATTTCATTTGTTTCTCCTTGGATCTTTTCTATTTCTTTCCTTCAGCTTGGTTTGGAATTAGTTTGCTCTTCTTTTTCTAGTTCCTCCAGGTTCACAGTTAGGTCTTCAATTTCAGCTCTTTCTATATATATATAGTTAACTATATATATATAGTTATTGTTTTAAAATTCATTGAACTATATCACTCATACATACACATAAACAATAAGTGTATAATAATAGTTGTGAACTTACAAAACAAACATACGTAACATCATACAGGACTCTCATAACTCACACTACCACCAATACCTTGCATTGTTGTTAAACCTTTTTAACTAATGACTAAAGAGCATTGTCAAAATATTACTACTAAACAAAGTATTTTCCCCCAGCCAATCCAATTACTATTACCTTTATATCATTTATATATAAACATACATAAACAATTAAGTGTATAGTAAAAGTTGTGAACTTACAAAGCATACATGCATAAAATCATACAGGGGTCCCATACATCAACCCTCCACCAACACCTAACATTGCCATGAGACGTTTGTTACAAATTATGAAAGAATATTGTCAAAATCTTACTAGTAATCATAGTCCTTATCTTACATTTGGCATGTTTTCCCCCAACCCACACTATTATTTTTTTTAATATATTTTTTATGACAGAGGTTGTAAACTGATAAAACAACCATGCATATGTGTAGAATTCCCAAACAACACCCCTCCATTAACACATTACAATGTGGTGTTTCATTTGCTCCAGATAAAATAATATTATCTGATTATTACCATGTCCATAGTGTACATTTGTGTCACATTTTCCATACAGCCTCAGTGTCAACACAAGTACATTTTTCACATAGATGCAAGAATAGTATATTATTACTACTAACCACAGTCCATAGGTCACTTCAGCTGTATTTTTCCCATGCTTCTCCATATTCCCAACACCCTGCAGTAGTGATATACATTTGCTGTAGCTAACAAAGGACACTCTTGCATCTGTACTATCAACCACAATTCTCATCCACCTCTTGGCTTACTCTGCTATCCAGTTCCTAGATTATTCTTGAGCATTCTGTCAATTGGCATTTACATAACAAGACTAACATTTTCAGTCACATCCCATTTATAAACTAGCTGTTATTCACCGTGTGCTACCATCCACTCTGTACATTATCACACTTTTACAGTAAAGCTAATTAAAACTTCTACATACATTAAGTATCAGTATATCAGTAGTTCACTCAGTCCTTCTCTTATCTCCTTTAAGAATTCACCACCTACCACCAGGTCTTGAAGATATTTTCCAATAATTTCTTCTAGAAGTTTTATGGTTCTTGCTTTTATTTTTAGTTTTTTTTAAAATCCATTTTGAGTTAATTTTTTGATAAGGTGTGAGATAGGGGTCCTCTTTCCTTCTTTCAGCTATGGATATCCAATACTGTCAGCACCATTTGTTGAATGGATTGTTCTGCCCAAGCTGTATGAGTTTGACAGGCTAGTCAAAAATTACTTGACCATACATGTGAGGGTTTGTTTCTGAACTGTAAATTTGGTTCCATTAATCTATTGTGTCTGTCTTAGGCCAGTACCATGCTGTTTTTACCACTATAGGTAGGTATTATGATTTAAAGTCTGGAGGGTTCACTTTTCCTTTTTATGATGTTTCCAGCTATTCAGGACTCCTTACCCTTCCAAATAAATTTAATGATCGTGTTTTCAGTGTTTTCTTTAATGCTGGTAGAAATTTTATCAGAATTGCATTAAATCTATACATCAATTTAAGTAGAATTGACATCTTAATGATATTTAGTCTTCCAATCCATGAGCATGGAATGTTCTTCCAGATATTTAGGGCTTTTTTGATTTGTTTTACCATTGAGTTGCAGTTTTCTGAATACAATTGCTTAACATCATTGGTTAAGATTATTCCTGAATATTTGCATTTTATCTGTCATATTTTATTTTCACTACTCTTTTGACACTTTTACGTTTATTGATGTAATCTTCATTTCTAGACTCTCTTCCAGGCCCCTTTCTCTTGTCTTTTCTTTTTAAGCTTTAGCACACCCTTTAGTATTTCCTGAAGTTCTGGGCTCTTGCTTAGAAATTTTCTTAGTTTCTGTTTACCTGTGAATATTCTAATTTCACCCTTATTTTTGGATATAAGATTCTTGGCTGGAAGTTTTTCTCTTATAGTATCTTAAATATATCAGACCACTGTCTTCTTGCCTCCATGGTTTCTGGTGAGAAATCAACACTTAATCTTATTGGATATCCTTTATATGCCATGCATTGTTTTTCTCTTGCTGCTTTCAGAATTCTCTCTTTGTCTTTGGCATTTGACATTCTGATAAGTATGTGTCTTGGAGTTGGTCTTTTCAGATTTTTTCAGATGGGAGTACATTGTGCTTCTTGGACATGGATATCTATGTCCTTCAATAGGGTTAGGAAATTTTCTACCATTATTTCTTAAAATATTCCTTCTACCCCTTTTCCCTTCTCTTTTCCTTCTGGGACACCTATGACATGTATGTTTGCATGCCTTTCTGTTATTTAGTTCCCTGAGACCTTATTCAAGTTTTTCCATTCTTTTCTTCATCTGTTCTTTTGTATGTTCACTTTCAGAGGCCATTTCTTCAAGCTCACCAATCCTTTCTTTTGCCTCCTCAAATCTGCTATTATATGATTCCAATGTTTTTTTAAAAATTTCATTTGTCGCACCTTTCATTCCCATAAGATCTGCTATTTTTCTGTGTAGGTTTTTCAAATTGTTCTTTGTGTTCATCCAATGTCTTCTTAATATTCTTAATCTCTTTGACTATCTCATTGAATCTATTTGTCTGAACATCTATGATTAGTTGTCTCAACTCCTTTATGTCATCTGGAGGCGTATCTTGTTCTTTTAACTGGGTCATAGCTTCCTGTTTCTTGGTGCGGATTGTAATTTTTGGTTTGTGTCTTCACATCTGGCTTACTAGAGTATTTTTTCTGGATGCAGTTTTTCTCTTTAGTTTATAACTTCCTATCCTTTCTCCCTTGCTGGTTGTGCAATAGGAGACAAGCATGTAGTTTGTGCTGTGGAGGCTTAAGCTGTCCTCATTGTGCCAGGGACCAAATGAAGCTTCTTCCAACTTTCTCCTTTGCCAGGGGTAGGGACAGAGTCACAGCTGTGTGGAATAATCCAAGTGCAGGCCTAGACTGTGGTTGCCCAGAGAGAATGATGAAGCTTCACATCCCTTTCTCCCCTGCCTGGGGTGATGATGGAGCTGCAGGCCTGGGCCGCAATCTATACAATGCAGGCCCAGGATGACCACAGTTGCCCTGGTAGACTTCTGATTTTCAGTCTATGCCAGCCAAAGTTCCCTGCAGGTACTTGTATAGGCTGGTGCAGTGCTCCTCAGCCTCCTCCCTGCCAGAGGAAGGGCTGAAACTTAGGCTGATCAGTGTGAAAGAAACTGGTTCCTGCCAACAATGAGAGATTCAGTCAGCCTGGCTTCTGCTCAGGCTGGGGGCAGAGTCAAAATGGCAGTTACTTGCCTCTTTCCGACTTGGGCTGGTTCACACCTCAGCTGTTCCCAGGGTTATATCTTAGCCAGCCAAATCTACCAATCAGTAGCTGAAATCAGCAGCCAACCATCTCCTCCTCCCCTGGTTCTGAGAGATGGAGCTTCCAATTCCAGGCACGGAATGGCTCCTGGGCAGCTTGTGCCACCAGAGTAGGATAATCACCAGCCTCTGTGGTTTGACTGGTAATTACCCAGAGAAGCTGGCGCAGGTCCTCGCAACTTTCTCCCTGCTGGAGGTGGCACTGGGGCCTAGGTAGAGCTGCAATATGATCTGGATGGGAAGAAGCTAGTCACCACCAGGACTGGGATTCTCAATCAGCCCTGCTTCCTCTCATGCCAGGTGCAGAGTTAAGATGGCAGCTCCCGCCTGTTTCTGACTTGGTCAGGCTCAAGCATCAACTGTTCTCAGGATTATACTGTAGCCCACTGAATTTCTTCATCATAGCTGAAAATGGTGCCCAACCATCTCTTCCTCCCCCATTTTAGGGAAGTGGATCCTTCAATTCCAGCCAGAACAGCTCCTGAGGTTGCTTATGCCTCCAGTGAAGGATGGGCCTTGGCCTCCAGGGCGTGGAGCGCTCTACTTACAAGTCTTCTCTGCAGACAGACAGTATCGTCCTTCTACTCCCCCAAGGACATTGCAGGATGCTCTTCTGGCCTCCTGGAGCCCCTAAACAGGTGCTTCAGCTAGCTCCAGAGAGCTCTGGGTGTTTGCTAACTGCCCTGTAGCAGGAGCTGACTATAGGAGCGCCTTTCTCTGCTGCCATCTTCCTGGTTCACTCTTTCATCTTTTAAAATTTCCCTCTTTTCACTACCTTTGTGGAGTCACATCGGTTTTTACATGTTGTGTTCTCATTTTCAATATCTCAACATAATTACTGAATTCTCTTGCAATTTCTTCTTTTACCCACCAATTCTTTAAGTGCATTGTTTTATCTCCATATATTTATGAATTTTCTTTTTCCCATCCATATTGATTTCCAGTACTATTCTGTTATGATTGGAGAAAGTGTTTTGTATGATTTCAATCTTTTTAAAATTATTAAGTCTTGTCTTGTCACCCAACATATGGTCTATTCTGGAGAAGGATTCATGAGCACTGGAACAAAATGTATATCCTGCTGTTTTGGGGTGCACTGCTCTATAGATATCAAGTAGGATTAGTTCATTTATCATATTATTCAAACTATCTGTTTCTTTATTTATCCTCTGTCCAGATGTTCTATCCATTACTGAAATTGCTGTATTGAAGTCTTCACCTGTTATTGTAGTGACATCTATTTATCTCTTCACTTTTGCTAGTGTGTGCCTCATGTATTTGGGGCACTCAAGTTAAGTGCATAAATATTTAGTATAGTTATTTCTTCTTGGTGAATTGCTGCTTTTATTAATATATAGTGACATTTTTCATCCTTTATAACAGTTTGAATTTAAAATCCATATTGTCTGATGTTAGTATTGCTGTTGCAAATCTTTTTGGTTACTATTTGCATGGAATATCTTTTTCCAACTTTTCATTTTAACATGGTTGTGTCCTTATGTCTGAGATGAGTCTTGTAGACAGTATATAGGTGGCTCACATTTTTTAATCCATTCTATTAGGCTATGTCTTTTAATAGGGGAGTTCAAGCCATTAATACGCAACGTGATTATTGTAAAGGAATTACTTACTTAACAGAAAGCCTGTTGTTATATCGTACTATAGTCTATCTTTTCCTTTCAGGCATCAGCACTTATTTTTGTATGTCTTATAATGCTGGTCTTTTGGTAACAGGCTCTATCAGTTTTTGTTTGTCTGTGAAGACTTTGAAATCACCCTCATTTCTGAAGGACAGTTTTGCTGGATAAAGAATTCTTGCCTGGCAGTTTTTCCCTTTGAGTACCTTAAATACATCATACCATTTTCTTTTCACCACTCTGGTTTCTGATGAGATCTCAGCCCAAAATCTTCTTGAGTTTCCCCTGAATATGATGCTTTCCTTTTCTCTTGCTGCTTTCAGAATACTTTATCTCTGGTATTTGTCATTTTGAATAGTAAGTGTCTCAAGGTAGGTCTACTTGGATTTATTTTGTTTGGGGTGCATTGTCTCCTTGGATATGGATATTTTTGTCTTTCATAAGGGTTTGGGAAGTTTTCAGTCATTATTTCCTCAAATATTCTTTCTGTACCTTTTCCATTCTCTTCTCCCTCTTGGACATTGATAATGCATATGTTTGTTCATTTCACATTGTCATTCAGTTCCCTGAGTTCCCATTCCATTTTCTTTTTTATTCTCTTCTGCTTCTATTCTCCAGTCTTTTCCAGGTTAGCTGTTCTGTCTTCAAAACACTTATCCTGTCTTTGAGCAATTCAAATCTGCTGTTTTGTGCCTCTAATGTATTTTTAATCTTATCCGACATGTCTTTCACTCCCATGAGCTCTGTTACTTCTCTTTGTAGTCTTTCAAATTGTTCTTCATGGCCATCCAGTGTAGCACTTTGGTATGGTTCATGAATTCCAACTATAGATAGTGGATTACGTTTGTAAACTGGTCTGTACCTGGGCATGATTAAATTTTGAGTAAGGCTTTGGTTGGGCCACACCAGTAGGGTGTTAGATAGACAAAAGACATGGCAAAGGACAGAGCTAAGAATTTTTGATATTGGAGATTTTTGATGTTGGAGTCTTGAGCTGGAGCCTCAGGAAGAAAGCACACAGAAGAGCTTGGTCATGAGAAAAAAGAGAAGGCCCTGGGAAGAGAAACAAACTCTTTGCCTAATAGTGTACAGCCAGCCTTATGGAGCTAACAGAGCAGCTGAGTCCAGAGAGAGGCAAGCCCCAGGAAGAGAAGAACCCAGGAAGCCTGAACCCTGGCAAACATCAGCAGCCAATTTGCTCCAACACATAGCAACAGACTTTGGTGAGGGAAGTAACTCATACTTTATGGCCTGGTAACTGTTAGCTTCTACCCCAAATAAATTCCCTTTATAAAAACCAACTGATTTCTGGTATTTTGCATCGGCATTCTTTTAGCTCACTTATACACCCAAGGTCCATTTAATATCCTTTATCTCTTTAGTCATGTTTTCTCTCAATTCTCTGAATTGATTTTGGACAGTTGTATAATTGTTATTGATTAGTTGATTTAAATCCTTTATCTCTTCAGGATATTTGTTTTGTTTCTTTGGCTGGGCCATCTCTTCTTTTTTCATCTTGTGGTTTTTTGCTGATGTCTAAGTATTCAAATTTTTTGGTAATTATGGCCAGCTTCTCTCTCTTGCCTATTGTTTTCTTTTCCCACAGCTCTTCTTTGATATTTGGTTCAACTTATTCTAAAGCTTTAAAATTACCCAGCTTAAGTTATTAAAATCACGTCAATGACTCACTAATGGGATACACATTTTCTGCCAGGAGTTTGGGTTAAAGACAGTAGAAGCAAGTTTTCTTCATGCAATTTCCAGACCAGCAGCAGATGGCACTCAAAAATACACCTTTCCACAGATGTATTTCAATCTCTGCTTTCCTGTGATTTGGTCTGACTGGAACCAAGATTCAAAGTGGACTTTGCTGGCCAAATTCACTGAAGAGAAGCCCCATTTCCCCATACCTCCTTCCCTCTTTTCCCTTCTAACAGGTGACAGGGAGGAAAATGTCTGTTCCCCTCTTAGTTGGCTGTAGTGAGCCAGGTATTTTTATCCCAGCTTAATATCTTGGAGGTGGGAGATGAGATATCTTCCAGGCTGCTGTGGAGGTTTGGTAAATTTTGTTCATTATTTTGGGTTTTTCATCTCTTGTTCCTCACCATCCTGGGAGTTGTTTAGCAATCTTTTGATCCCCTGACCCCCAAAGAAGGTCCCTTGGACAGCTTTAGGTCCTTTCTCCATTGTTTATGTGATAAACGTAAGGCAAACCCTACCTGCCTTTTCCAAGGTCATCTTCTCAGAACTCCTCTATTGTGACTTTTTGGACAGTATAAACAAAATAACCATTTTCATTCCAATGTGAATTATGTCAGCCACATTGAATAGTTGATCAAAGAGTGTTTCAATGTAGAAGAGTTGACAGTTGTCCAGACTCCAAGGCCTGAAGATACCTGTCACCAGGAAAGGAAAAAGAAGTCAGAGTTTAATAGCATTGTCAAGTTCAGCTGACTCTGATTTGTACAGATTGGCTTTTAAGTTATAGGGGATCATTTTTGCTTCTCCTGGATGAATGAGAATCTGACCAGGAAAATAATCTTTTTATTAGAAGTGTTTTAATTTATTTCCTTCTCCAGCGTTAAGTAAAGCATAAAATTGAAGAAAGGAAAAGTCACTTACAGAAGCATTCACGTTTTGGGCACCATTTTAGGTTATAGCAAAATATAGTTTTGCTCTGTCCTTCCTTTCAAAACTTGTTTGTTTAGTAAGCAAATTTTATGTAAATAAAGAGAAACTGTTGGAATTGAGGTTGTGGCTGCAGAGCAAATGAATTTTGTGTGCATGTGCATGTGTGTGGTTGGAAATAATAGTATGCTTCAGGCTCAACCACTGAGCTACACTGAATCCTTGGTTGTGGGTTTTTGTGCATCCATTCACACCCTCTCATCTGCTTCTCCTTTTGCCTGGATAAGCATTTTTCAGTTAGCAACCTATTGCTGTGGAACAGATGGGGATATGTGATCCCAACATGGATGCTCTCACCAACTGAGACACAAGGAAATAGGAGATAAATTCACATTCTTAGGCTTTGATGATGTAACGTGCGCATGTGAGAGTGGCTTGAGATGAGAATATAAAAGGTCTTGTTTTGTTGTAGTCTACAGAAATCCTGAAGTTAATTTCAATGTCTGGGAGGCATTGACTCTAAATTTCTTTAAATTATAGGCCTTCCCCCTGCTGGGGATTGAATCATGTTTCCCACAGAAGACATGTTCAAATCCTAACACCCAGTTGTTGTGGGTTATAAATAGGATCTTTGAATATGTTATTAAGATAGGTCAAACTGAATGAGAGTGGGCCTTAATCTATTATGACTGGAGTCCTTACAAGATGACTGAGTAGAAGGAGTAGAAAACCAGAGGGGGAGACAGAAAGACAGAACACCATATGACAGGGGCAGAGATTGAGCCACCGTCATAACACTAAAAATTGTTGAGAAAACAGCCTGTGAATACCTTGATGCTGGACTTACAGCCTCCAGAACTATGAAACAATGAAATCCTGTTGTTTGAGTCAACCCATTCTGTGATAGCTGTCACAGCAGCCCTGGCAAACAGGACATCCTCAAACTATAGTGCTACCGAAGAAAAATAGATGGAAAATTACAAGATAATTTATCTGCTAATTGCTTATTTAAAAATAATTTATAATTGTATTTGTGTATCTAAGTCATATTTTTATCTAAATAATCTATGGTTTTTGGAATTTTTGGCAAAAGTAAATCTTTTTGTACTGTAAGAACATGATTTACTATCCTAGTCATTAGAAGTGGTTGATTAAACATTTTAAATACTGATAAAACATTTTTTGCCTATATTGTTCTCCCTTATTCCTTCATGTTTTTTTTTAATCTTCCTTTGTTCTAACAAATAAGGCTATTCCTTGCAACCTTGCCCCACCCAGCAGTCACTCCAAACCAAATTCAGCTCTGTGGGATTTAGGAATAATACAGAACAGGATCATGGCTTGTTCAGCCATCCTACACAAAATAGGAAATTTTCTAAGTTAGCAATGTTGGGTACTCAGACAAAATTTTTAAAAATCCTTTTGTTTTATGAGAAAATAGGTATTAATTTGTGAGTTGGAAGAAATATATCAAGCTGCTGAGCAATTAAAAATTTAAGGGATAACTCATAATTAGATTAATAATAGGTCAGATGAAAAACTATATTACATATAATGTATATAATAATTAGATTTCTGAACCCAATCTAAGAAAGTTCTGTCCAGATTAGGTAAGTCAGGGATGGACAAGATAACACTTTGCTTAACTTTCTGGCTGCCCACAATACATTCTTTACCTATGGAGGCTGCATCAAGACATCCAAGTAAATCTTGAGGATGCTAGCTGAGATGGATGCTGGCAGGTGGCCTCGTAAAACTTAGCCAGGAAACTCTCATTCAGAAGGGAACTTAAAACATTTGTGACAAAGCTGGACTATGTAAACTCCATCCTAGACATGGAGGTCTGGCTTTAGTGACTGTTTTAAAGCTTCACAGCCATACTCATATAGATGCTTTTCTAGACTAAGAAAACCAATTTTCCTGGAAGGTGTGAAGGGGCATCTTGCCACTTTCAATCAGGGAGCCCTTTATTGACCTTCCAAAATTCAGTTTTCTTTTCTTTTTTGTAGTTTATTTTCTCTAATATATTCAAATGTACACATACTGATGACAGGAGCTCAAGGTGCACGTGGAAAGAAGCCTGAGTGTAATGGGTAAATGACACAAGCTCTGAGGTACAAAATCAGCTTCAGTCAGAGATCACTGTTCTCTAAACCTTTAAATTTTAAATTACAGTTGACAAAGCAAACCACTGTGAACCTTTCTAGGTAAAATAAATTATTTCTTCAATCACAACAAGTATTTTTCCAAGCACCTTGATAAGTTTGATGTTCTCCCCATGGTGATAAAATAATTTTGAATAAAAAGAGAAAGAGAAAAAACATTATTTATCCCTGTGTAAAATAGTCCCAGAACTATTTCAAAGGCTGAGATCCTCCTTAGTGCAGTTCTAAGCAAATTTCATAAGTATGTTTGACTATCCATTCACTTCGAGCCCCTCTCTTTAATCCCGACAACTCTCTGCAGGCACAGGTATGTTAGAAATTGTTATGCTTTAGGATATGATTTCCCATTGCTTCTAGAACCAGCCATGTAGATGAACCATACACCCTTCCACCCAGAGAAGGTAGATTTTCCAATTCTGAAGCAAGTAATAATATTTAGATTCTAGCCATATTGGCTGCTGAGGTGACACTGGTGGTCTCTCACCCCTCTTACTCTTAACCTGGAGTGACTGTGTCAACAGAAGGGATATTTGACAATGTCTGAAGACATTTTTGGTTGTCACAAGTTGGGGAGCTCTACTGGCATCTAGTAGGTAAGGAAGCTTCTAAACATCCTACAATCACCCATAACAAAGACATTTCTGGCTCCAAATGTGGGTAGTAGAGAGGTTGAGAAATCTTGCAGCACACTTAGACCATTTGGTCAATTCCTCTGCCCTGATGACCTGTTCACATGAAAGTCACCATTGCAAAGGCACAGGTGGATGCAGACGCTTAACCACAAGGGTAAGTGAAGCCTTTAAAACTCCACTGTCCTGTGAAGACTCTCTCTCTGCCTCACGGCATGGAAAATTTCAACCTTCAGAGAAGGAGCTCAGGGAGAGCTGTAATCTCTCTCTTACTTTATGGATAATTACATGAGTTCACATCCAGTAATCCAGTAAGCCTCCCTGCACTTCAAGAATCACTTTTTGCACATTTGCTATTTTGTATTAGTAACAAGTTGCTCCCTGCTTACTTTGAGCCAGGCAAGTGTGAAGTGCTATACAGAGGTTAACTTAATTCACCCTTATGGAATGAATTGACATTATCAACTCCATTGTGTACATAAGGAAATGGAGACTTAGAAAAAGATTGCATTATTGGTAAGTGTGGAGTTAGAACTTGAACTTGGATTTAGTTTGATGTTAAAACACATACTCTTACTGGGGGAAGGCATGCTGTGGGTTGGGGGAGAGTGAAGAGGAAGGAGTGCTCTGGAGGGCAAATGCCTGGGATCAGATTCTGGCTTTTTCAAGAACCTGGATTTGGGAGTGTCATTTCACATTTGCCAATTATCAGTTTCATCTCAGGAAAATAGTGCAAACTAGAGATCTTACCTTATGGGGAGACAGGATATAATATGAAAATCTCCAAGGTAGGGAAAATATCAGGAATGTGAAAAAGTAGTTTTATTTACTTTTACCAAATATAAATAAGACCATATTACTTCTTGAATAAAAATAATTCCATGGATTTATATTCCATCTGGAAGAATTTACTGGTGAAAGCTGCCCCAACCCAATCTTTTCAAGGTCTCTCAATGTGCTGCGAGCTCCCGCCCGACTGGAGTCCTACCACACCACCTCTAGGCGGCTCCAGCTCTTTGTCTGGCTCATTCCACCACGGCTATGCACATTTCCAGAGACCTTCTGAAGGACTGGAGTAGGACATCGCAGGCACAAATGCCAAAATCTATTTAGTGGAAGAAGTAGATCTCAATTTGTTATCTCCACCTCCTCCTGCAAAGGATGGGAATCAAAGCCCTGTGCATTGTTTCCGTATGACCTCTGAAGGCGCCACCAGGTGGGCACGAGGAGACTTGCAGTCCTGTCTGGCCCTGTATATCTGAGCAGGGGTCTATTTCGATTAGTGCTCCAGCCAGCGACCCCCCGGGCAGCAATGGGCTTAGAACTCCCAGAGCAGGGGGAAGTCAGTCCAGGGACGACCTCTGGGAGATAGTAGGGCTAGGCCATTCCCCTGATGATATTAGTTAGAATTCTAGCTTCAAGCAGAGAACTATTCAGTGAAAAGACAAAACAAAACAGCAACAAAACAACAAAACTATGCTCTTAGGAAGGCTTAGAATACCTATCTAGGTATTCTGGAGAATACTGGGATAAGTAAGACATGCAGATCTGCTGAATGACCTTTCACCATTCTTGAATAACTAATGTTTAAAGCAAAACACCATGAAAAAAGAACCAGGCTTTTAAATAGTCATCTGGGCCAAATGTTAGAATAAGAGACATTGTACAAGAATTCTAGAACATAAGCTCTATGTAAGCAAGTAATTAGTCTGTATGCTTTTCCTTGGTATCCTCAGTACGTGGAACAGTGCTTGGCATATAGTAGGTACTGGATTTATATTGTTGAATGAGTGAGTGATACTGCTATGATCAGAAAAGATTTCCTTGGCTTGTCCATAGTAACAGTGTCTATTAAAGATTTCTTGCTGCAAATCACAGGATTCCCTACAGAATAACTTAAGCACAAATTCATTTATTACAATGATATATATATATATCTCAAATATATATATATATATATATATTTGCTTATGCAATACAAGGAAATATTGAACTATGAGGCCACGGGAAGGATTCAAATCTAGTTCCAGTAAGTTTTTGGATTTTCATTCTAGTGCTAGGCTCACCTTAACTCTGTCTGTGTCTCAGTTCATAGGTCTAAATGGCTTCTAATGAGCCAACAAATTATCTCTTTGTGGTCAAGTGATAACTTGGCCCAATAAATTATGGTCAAGGATGAGGCAGAGTCATGCAGTACAAACATGGATAACTTCAACAACTGTGGGAAAGCAACATTCAGAGAAGTATATGGTCAGGACCGATACCTCTACCTCATGGGATGTATGGAATGCTGACATTTCTGCCTTGGCAACATGCCTACTGACCACTCAGACTGATGTTCATACCTCCAGATTTAGCATATCCATGGTAGAGTAGCTACTGTCATTAGCTTTTGCTGTCATTTGTGCTTTTGGCACTTAGTTTAGGGAGAGGATTATTCAAAAAAGCACATTATTAAAATGATTAGGTTTTATGCCTGGTAATTGGCAAACATGTATTGCTTGCAGAGGAAATTTGTTCATAACTGAGGTATTTGCTCTGTGCAGCAGATGGGAAAATTAGTGTCCATAGGCTTCCCTCTCAATTTCAATTTACACAGTAGGTCATACAAGGAATAAGTTTTTATTTCCCATGAGCAAAGATCTATATTTTAAGCAATTTGCAAATGAGATTTCTCAGTCACTGGCAAAGTGTGTTATTGTAGTTCAACAATACTGAAGCTTTCCACAACAAATAAATCAGAGGGAAAAGACTGGATGATTGCAAATTGGATGAAAGAGGGGTGGCCACCTGTAGAAGAAATCATCAGTGCTTGATTTTCTCATTCAAAGACTGAAAATTCTAAATCCTCATCCTAATTCACTATGTCAGCAGGAGATTTCTATGCACTTTTAGGCTTAACCAATGGTATATCTCCTGACACCATTATAATGCAGTTATTTATAATGCATAGGAATTGGGTATCATATATGAATACAGATCCGATAGCTTTGACATGTGCTGTCTGGATCATAAAAATCTGTAAAGGGAAAAGACCAGATTGTTGGCTTACTGGAAAAAGCCATGGAGGACTTGAAGACAGTAAGACCAGACTTTAGCATGTAAAGAACATCTGTTTTATGAGAAGGACATTTTCCAATAATTATGTGGATTACTTTTCATAGCAGTGAGGAAAGTGAGTTCTCCCATGAATCAAAACATCTTCCCTCCTTACACTCCCCTATCTTTCCTTTTATATAGCTCATGACAATGTGTTATTAAGAGCCAAAGGCTTACTTTTGAAGTGTAGGAACAGCTGAAGGTTCTCACTGAAATTTGCTTTATGTGGACCTCGTATAAAATATATAGACTTACTATTTATTCAGTTACTTACAGAATGGCTTTAAGGCTATAGCTGATCTGTCCATTGGCTATTTCTTTGATGACATTTTTGACACTTCCCCTCTTGCTTGTCCCAAGGAGTCGATCACATTCTCAAGCATATTCACAATTCAAAACATTTGGACACAATTCAAAGCATATTCACAATTCAAAACATATTTCCTGGGCCTAGAAAGCTCTTTCCCTGTATTAGTACAGGGCTTTATCCCTCATCCTATTCAGTTTTTGATTATATGTCCTCCTCTGGCCATAATATATAAAGTGACAGTTCTGTCGGTTTCTATTCCCTTCTAGTAAAAATTTTTATATTTCTATATACCAATATATAAATATATAGAAATATAGATACTTTAAAAATAAATCAGCTTTATTGATACTTATTAATAAAGCATACAATTCATCCAAAGTATAGTCAATGGTATTTGGGATGATCACATAGTTGTGCATTCATCACTTCAATCATTATTAAAGCATTTTCATTATTTCAATAATAATAATAATAAACAAAAATAGACAAACAAAAAAAGTCCTCACCTCTCAATCTCTCTGTTTCCCCTGCTGTACATAGCTGCTATTTCTGGCTATTCATGCACAATTATTTATTTGTTTATTAAGCAGCTTTATTGAGATATATTGACATACCATATGATCTATCCATGGTGTATAATCAAAGGCTTTTTTTGTAGCTGTTAAAAAGCCCTTTGTTGTAAACTTGTAAAATAAATAGAAAAATAGACTGAAAGAAATTACAAATTTTAAATGAGAGTACAAGGGCAGGTTAGATTTAATATAATTTAATTATAAAAAATAGATAGCATAGCAACAAATCTTTATAAATGTAAATAATAATTGAAATATAATAGAAGTTAATTGTAACATAATTCTAATTTTTAAATTACAGCTCTAACTATTGGGCATAATAATTTCTAAGAATGAAATAAATTATTGGTTTAGTTATTTCATTTCCATTTAGGAGAATTCTTTCTAGATAACCAAATTCTTATTTGAAAATTCTTCACATTTTATTGGAATGAATTATAGCAGATGACAATTTGCCTACTCATAAGTTTATGAGGTAGAAAAACTCAAAATCTCATTCAACAGTAGTTATACTAAGTCATTATTGATCCAGATATATTATTTTAATTAAAGAGTATGAATAGAAAGAATTAAGAAAAATGAGGAAATCGAGTTCTTTTTTACTGTCTGTCTTTGCTCAGGAGAATATAAGGCTCAAAAAGGCAAAGTGACTTGTCAGTTTAGTCCACTACTATATAACTAATCCTAGAACAGTGCCAGAACATAGCTGATGCTTATTAAATACATTTTGAAACATTAATAGGCAAGTAAAATAAGCATATTTTACATTTGCATCTGCAAATAAGGTAGCATGTGGCATTAACTGAATGATACATTTTATTCATAGATTTAAGATACTGGTTTAGCACTGACTTCTAAAAAAAAGTCTTTATTTTTAAAGAAGCTTTAGATTATATAAATGTTACATTGGGGGAAGCAGATGTGGCTCAAGCAATTGGGCTCCTGTCTACCATATAGGAGGGCAAGAGTTCAATACCCAGGGTCTCCTGGTGAAGGCAAGCTGGCCCATGTGGCGAGCTGGCCCCCGTGGAGTGCTGGCCCATGCGGAGAGCTGGTGCAGCAAGATGATACAACAAAAAGAGACACAAAGGAGAGATAGTAAGAGACACAGAAGATTAGGGAGCTGAGGTGGTACAAGAGAATGATCACCTCTCTCCCATTCTGGAAGGTCCCAGGATCTTTTCCGGGAGCCACCTAATGAGAATACAAGCAGACGCGAAGAACACAGTGAATGGACACAGAGAGCAGACAATGGAGGGAGAGGGGAGAAATAAATAAAAACTTAAAAAAGAAGAAAATATAGAGAATTCTCATCTACCTTGACCCCTCCCCAATCCACACTTTCCCCCATTAACAACATCTTTCATTAGTGTGCTATATTTGTTACAACTGATGAACACATATTGAACATACTGCTACTAAGCATGGTCTATAGTTCATATTCTGGTTTACACTTTGCTGCACATTTTTATAGGTTTTGACAAACTGTGTAATGGCCTATATCCATCATTACATTGTCATACAGAACAATTCCAATATGCCAAAAATGCCCCATGTTAAAAATATTCTTTCATCTCCCTCCTCTCATAACTTCTGGTGACCACTGTCTTTATATCAATGTTACAAGTTTATCCATTACTAGAATAATGATATGTCAACTTTAGTCCACAGTTGCATTCCCCCCTTTTGCTTTGAGGAATTTAGGATGGTGGTGCTCACTCTGCTTCTGATTGAGAGGGGCCTTAGATCCCATGGGGCAGATGGGTGGAACTGTCTTGATTACAGTTGCAAATACTCTCTGTTTTGGAGGGAATGGGCATTGTCATCATCATTCTTTTGTTAGTTGTCCTGGGTAAGTCTGATGAGTGGAATGGAAGGTTGGCTGCAACACTGCTGCAATTCAGGGCCCAATCCACACAAGAAAACCAGAAGATTTAAGTTTCTGGGACATGTATTTAATGGATATAATGCTAATTATAGATTCAAATAAAAGGGCAGAAGAACTGTGTGTAGGAAAAGTATAAATGAGTCTAACTCTGATATATTATCAGAGATAGGCTATCATGAATTCCAAGGTAAGACCTGCTGAGGGGGTGCTGATTACTTGGGATTGTTTGCCTGCCTGTAGTGTCTAGATGTCATTAGAGCCCTTAGGAAACCCCCTGCTTGAGGCACTGCTTACTGTGGCAGTCAGTGAGATGAGTGTAACCTCTGGAATGATCTCCTGATGTATTTAATATTTCCCCTTTTTGGTTTAGGTCTTTTTCTGAATGCATCACTAATTGGTGCTTGGTAATATTCCCTTCGTAACAGGGAGGCTCATGCCTGGTTCCATGCCAGGGGTTAGGCAGAGAGTTTATACGCTGAGTTTGGTCTAGAGAGAAGCCATATTTGAGCAATAAGGAGACTTCCAGGAGTTAACTTTTAGGCAATATATTATTAGGCTAAGTTTCAACTTCACAAGAACAAGGTTCTTAAGTACAAGCATCTACATCGAGGGCTTGGTGTATTGATCTGTCCTCCTTTGCTAGGCACTTTCCATGTACTCTAGAGTTTCTTGCCACTCTATTAAAGAATGTAGAAGGACTACCCAGGATGATGATGGACAACAACCATCCCAAGGATCAGAGCAAGTCTGCAACTGCAAGCAAGACAGTAACACTCATCTGCCCCATGGGTTCTAAGCCCCCTCTCAACTAGAGGTGGGTTCTAAACCCCCTCTCAACCAGATTGGGGGATGAATGATGGACTAGAGTAGACTTACTGGCATTCTACTATAATCACTTATTGTGATTCTACCAATAGAAGAACTTTTATCACTGATGTGGAGGCAGTGGCCCTTAGAAGTTCTGAAGGAAGGGAAAAGGAAAACAGGTGCAATATGAGGACATTTTTGGGACTTGGGAATTGTCCTGAATGGCATTGCAATGACAGATACAGAGCATTATTTATCTTGTCATAACTTAGAAAATTGTGGGGGAGAGAGTGTAAACTACAACGTAAACTGTAATCCAGGCTTAGTGGCAATGCTCCAAAATGTGTTCATCAATTGTAACAAACGTACCACACTAATGAAGGATATTGTTAATGTGGGAAAATGTGGGAGGGGTAGGGAGTGGAGCATATGGGAATCCCCTATATTTTTAATGTAACATTTGTGGAATCTAAGTATCTTTATTTTAAAAAGTAAAAAGTATATTGAAAAAAAAGGACACCCTCGGATGGGAATTCAATGCTCCATTGGTTATTGTGTGGGTCTCCACCCACCGAGAAAATAGCCCATGACCACCTGAACGCATTCATATTCTACAGAGGCCTGCCCCAGCTGCACCCTTCCCCTCACATCCCTCACCACTGACACCCCTTACAAGCACTTTTTCCCTGCCACAGTTGCAATCCTTCTACAGTTCAAAATTTCCCCTAAAACAAAGCCAAAAAATAAAAATTAAATAAAAATAAAAAATAAATAAAAAACAGTATTTTTGCACTGTGAATTTTATCAGCACAAGATCTGTTACCTTTTATGTATATTGACAATTTCTTCTGTATGTTCCCCCAGTGTCTTATTATTATTATTTCACTTTATTTTCCAAGAAATTTTAGGTTACAGAAAAGTCACAAAGAAAATATAGGGGATTCCCATATACTCCACCCTCTTGTCCCCATACATCCTTCCCTACTAATATTGCTACTAATCATGGTCAGTGGTTTACATTATTATTTACATTTGTTCCATGCACATTTATAGGTTCTGACAAAAAAGTATAATGGCCTGTATTTGTCAATGCAAGATTATGCAGAACAATTCCAATGCTGCCAAAATGCCCTCTGTTGCATCCATTCTTCCTTCCTCTTCCCCATTGGAACCTATGGCAGCCATGGAGTTCAATTTTTGAAGAATAAGGCTCTTAATTACATGCATTCATATTGAGGGCTTGCCATTCTGGACTGTTTTCTTTTATTTAGGGTGACTATATACTTGAGAGATTCTTGTCGCTCTATTTGAGAACATAACAGGACTCCCCAGGGTGGGAGTTTAATATCTTCTTGTTTATTGTGTGGGTCTCCACCCACTGAGATGATACTACATGACAAAATGAACACATTAATATTCCACAGAAGCATGCCCCAGGTGAACCCTGTCCCACATTTTCCCCACCACTAACACATTGAATCAGTGACCCTCCCCAGCCATATTTGCCAACCATTATACTTTTAACCACAGATGTACAGATCCCCAGAGTTCACCTGTTCCCTTCCTTCAGCCTTCCCCACAGTTCCTTGGATAGTCAAACCCAACCTCCACCCCCTTCACCCCCACATTCCAACACCGTTGCATCCCTGCACCACCATCACCTTATCCACTGCCAAACAACCCTCTTATCAAGGATTTTGCCCATATTGAGCATCGACTCACCACATTCTACTCCCATTCTGTCTCCTGGTAACCTATTTTCCAGCTCTGTGAGTCTGTTCAATACACTTAGGTCATATCAGTGAGGTTATGCAATATTTGTCCTTTAGTGACTGACTTACTTCACTTAACATAAAGTCTTTAAGATTCATACATGTTGTTGCATGTGTCAATACTGCATAGTATTCCATTGTATGCATATGCCACATTTTGCTTATCCATTCTTCTGTTGATGGACACTTGGGTTGCTTCCAACTTTGAGCAATAGTGAATAATAGTGAATAGTGAATAAACATTGATGTGCATATATCTGTTGTGTCCCTGCTCTCAATTCTTCTGGGTATCTACACAGCAGTGGGATTGCTGGGTCATATGGCAATTCTATAGTTAGCTTCCTGAGGAACTTTCAAACTGTCCTCCACAATGGCTGCACCATTCTACATTCCCTCCAGCAGTGGATGAGCGTTCTCTTTCCTCCACAATCTCTCCAGCATTTTTAGCTTTCTGTCTAATGGGTGTAAGATGTTATTTCACTGTAGTCTTGATTTGCACTTCCCTAATAGATAGTGATGTTGAGAATCTTTTCATGTGCTTTTTAGCCATTTGTATTTCCTCTTTAGAAAAGTGTCTATTCAAATATCTTGCCTCTTTTTAAAATGGGTTGTTTGTCTTTCTATTTTCAAAATGTAGGATTTCTTTATATATGCTGAATGTTAGGCCCTTATCAGGTAAGGGTTCCCAAATATTTCCTCCCTTTTGAGTAGGTTGCCTTTTCACTTTATTGACAAACTCCTTTGAGGTGCAAAAGATTTGAATTTTGAGGATATTCCACTTATCTTTTTTTTTTTTCATTGCTAATGCTTTGGGTGTAAAGTTTATGAAACCATTACCTTCTACAAGATCTTGTAGAACCTTCCCTACATTATCTTCTAGGAGTTTTGTTGTCTTGGCTCTTATATTTAGGTCTTTGATCAATCTTGAGTTAATTTTTGTATAGGGCATGAGATAGCAATCCCCCCTCATTCTTTTGGATATGGATATCCAATTCCCCCAGCACCATTTGTGGAAGAGGCCATCTGTCCCAGTTGAGTGGGTGTGGTAGCCTTGTTGAATATGTTTAAACCATAAATGAGAGGCTCTATATCAGAAATCCTGATTCGGTTCCATTGGTCAGTATGTCTATCCTTGTGCCAATACCATGAACAACACTGACTTTCAATTGAATTACTTAATGAAGTGGAATAATTTAAAGTTGGCACCTATTAGGTATTTATTTAACAAACCTGCCAGTTTTATTTTCTGTCATTGTTATTTTGCTTTATAGCAAGAATTCTGTACTGAATATATCAACTTATCCTATGAATGTGTGACCATTTCTATTTTGTTTTCGGGTTACCAATTAAGAAAACAAAGGGTGGGGGTAGGGAGGAAGTACATTCCATCCTCATATGCAAACCTTTAAATCTATTTGAAACCAAGTATAAACACTTTTTACTTATAAATCTTGAGTCTTTTTAAAACAAAACGTTTTTTGCAGGCTTGTGGGGGGCTAGTTAATTAAAAATATTTTTTAAGAAAAGAAAAAATAAAGGTAGAGAGCACACAATGGTTCTTTATAAACTGGTATCAGGAAAATCTACTTGAAGCTCTTGAATTTAAAATAGATGATGAGTAAGGTTAGGTATACAACAAGAATTAGATAGAACTGTGAAGTGGGCATGTCTTGTCTTTCAGACTATCTCTATATTTACGTTTTTCCTGTACATTGGATATCCATTTTTGGTGGCTCGTTTCAAAGTTTATAGCTGCCATTATACTCTCATTCTCACCTCTCTTGACGCTTCTCTTTTGGAATCTCCATTCTTTTAGATTCTAGAGAATTTGTGATAATAAAGTACAATTACTAATACTATGAGTAACAATTTTCCTGGTAATTAGGATAACTAATATTTTACAATTGTTTAGATAATTCAGATGATTAATAATTTCATTGATAAATTGTTTTGGCTACTGGAGTAATGTACTAAAAGAAAAGAGCTGAGCTCTAACAACTAGTTAAAATATATGCATTCTCCCAGCCTTCTGATGGTAGTCTCTTTTAAAGTTTGGCATTAACTGGTGCTCAAAAATATTTATGAATTGCATGATAGTGACTTTTTGTGGTACTAGGAATTGAGATGATATTAAGAATGCAGTCTTTGGTCTGTTCATGTGCTGGTAGAGCCCTGAATCTCAGAAGAGTTGCAACACCTACTCTCCAGTTCACTGGACTCACCCAGAACAACTAATAAGGAGATGATGATAGACAAAGACCATCCCAAGGCACTGAGAGTGTCTGGAACTGCAAGCAAGACAGTTCCATCTATTGGCGCCATGGTATCTATACCCCCTTTCAACTAGAAACAGAGTGGGAACCACCATCTCTGAATTCTCAAGGTTAGGGAATGGACAATGGACTAAAACAGACTTATTATTCTATATAGACTTGTTATTATTCTAACAATGGAAGAATTTTTATCATTGATATAATGTCAGTGGCCACCAGATGTTCTGACAGGAGGGAGAGGGAAGAATAGGTATAACATGGGAGCATTTTCAGGACTTTGAAATTGTCCTGCATGACATTGCACTAAAGGATATAGTCCATTATACATGTTGTCATAACCTATAAAATTGTGTGGGACAGAGTGCAAGCTATAATGTACACTATAGTCCAGGGTTAGTAGCAATGCTTCAATGTATGTTCATGAATTGTAACATATATCACACTAATGAAAGTTGTTGTTAATAGGAGAAAGTGTGGGAGGGGAAGGGGTAGGGAATATGGGAAACTCCGATATTTTTTATGTAATCTAAAACGTCTTTAAAAATAAAAAAATAAAATAAAAAAGAATGCAATCATAAACTCTGCATAGAAGGAAGATTTGTCCTAGTCACAATTATAGAGAAGAGTCAGGATTTACCACGTAGGTGGAGGTATACCATATACCACCCCAAACAATATACCATCTAGTTCTTCTAAATGCAAAATGATAGTTTACCATCTTACTAAGCATTATTTTTTCAGAAAGCAATTCAATCTATTATCACCTTACACAGTAACAAGTTTAGTGAAGAGGATCGTTTTCAGTCCTGCTACTTTAATGTTTTGGATAAACAGCTGGACAATGGCAATGAATTTTTTATAGCATTTTTAGCTTTGCATCTATATTCATTTCTTTATTATCTCAGGTTGCAGAGATCTTAGCTGGAGATCAACTGTATTCACTGCTGATTTTTAGATAGAGCTGGTAAACAGCGGGTAGCTGCCAGCCAATTTGCATGTAGGACAATACATCAAGCAAAATTACTCTATTAGCAAAGCACTCATAATTGTCACCAGTGTTTTTCTGTCTATTTAGTCTTCTTCTGCCTCTGTGTGAATCCAACTAGGAAGTGGTTCTGGTTCCAGCATAAGATCTACTGTCCACTCAGTTTAAGGACTTTCACACTGACTTCCTTTCTGAACATCTTTTCTTTTATTTCAAGATAAATATTTTTCTGGCATATATTTTAGGCATCTTCTGAAGAACTAAAAGCATATAAACTAAGGAGAGAAACAAAGGAAGGCAGTTTAGAAACTTAAGGTCACATATAAACTTAGGTCATAGTTGATAGTATGGCAGAAACATTTTATAAATAATGTAGGTATTCAACAAGGTCTAAATGTATTTCTATGTCTTTTTAGGAGTAGAAAACCACCATGGATTCAACTTATACAAGCATGAAATATTGAGTATTTTGATCATCAAATGGATGTATTGACAGCTATGTTTAGAAATCGTAATCCAATTTTATTAAACCGGTTCCATAGTTTGAATTCATGAAAGATGATAACTTACGTGGGTGTTCTGTACTGGATTATATCAAGGTACACAACTGGGACAACCTCTAGAGCAGTGACTGACTATAGTAAGGGTTTTATAATTCTTTTTTATTTCAGTTACTCGTATGATGTCTGATATCATCTTTTCACCATAATTTCCAATATGAATAATAATCCATTAATTGGATGCATGTATATATTTAATTAATAAACCCTCTGTTTTAAAGATTTTTTGAGTTTTCACTATTATAAAAAAGTTCCATTATTTCTGCATGCTACTTTTAACATAATTAAAATTGTCCTTAGTGCATTAGTTGTGTAATACAATTTTCTATAATAGAACAAATAAACTCCCAAATTTCAGTACTTTAACCCAATATATGTTGGTTTTTCATTTAGTTCTCTTTCTGCTTAGTGAGAAGATTTCATTAAATGGTGGTTAGGGGACTTAGGCTCTCTCCATCTTGAAGAACCATTATCCAACAGATCCTTAGAGTCTTCTGCTTCCAGTGAGTGAGAAGGGAAAGCAAACACATCTCAAATACCCACTCCTAGAAATGACATATATAACTTTTGCTCATATTTTATTGAGAACCAATTATGTGACCAAACCTGGATACACAGGGCCTGGGAAATGGAATTGCTGACTGAGTAGCATCCTCCCTATGACAGTTCCATACTTTGGAAGGAGGATCAGAAATCTCTGGTAGATAATGCCATCCCAAAACACTTAGGCTAGATTTCCAGAAGATTGGCAGAGAAAAAGGGCATGAAGGTGTCTGATTTTTGATAAATATTGATAGATACTTTTCAAATAGATTGTTCTCTTTTTATCATAGCTTCATCAGCCTTGGATTTTGTCTTTAAAATTTCTAGTGTTTTTATTTAATTGTTTTTTGCTTTGTTTTTATATGGAAATGTATATTTTCCATGAATAACTGAAAATGTGTATGTTTCTTTTCTATATTTACAGATTTTATTTTTATTTCATGTTTAGTCACTGACTAAAACTTGCAAACTATATTAAAAACTGATGGTGATGGCAGAAATAATAACATTTAATTTTAGCATGTATTTCTAATATTTTTTATTTCTTACTGTTTGACTATCATGATGAACAAGTATCCTTCTATTAATGTTTCAAGCATATTTATTAGGAAGGGAGGATGAATTTTATTTATAAAAAATGTATTTGTGTCAAATGCTATATTAGTAGACTATTTAATAATGAACTGTCCTTAAATTCTTAGAATCAATATTAAACTATCTTTTTAATATTTTGTCAAATTCTAATCAGAATTATATATTTGATTGTCATATTTATATTCATATGGCATTGATTGCATTATATGAAGTGTCCAGCTTTATATATTTTTCTACATTTGAACATGATTTAAATAACATATAGAAGTCTGTATTTGAAAATTTCATTTATCTATTCATTCAAACATTCATTTAACAAGTATTTATTACCAGCTATATGCCAGGCTCTGTTGATGATGCTGGAGGTACATCAGTGAATAAAATGTACAAGTGTGTGAACAAATGGAGCTTATAACTGTGTGCATGTGTGCATGCAAATTAAACAAATAAATATATAACATTTCAGGTAGAAATAAGTGGTCTGGAAGAAATATAGCAGTGTTGCCATATATGTCTCATTTCATATCTCTTTTTGCTTTTTGCTTCTGTTATGTTAATAAGCATAGAAAATTTCAAACATATTATGCTTTACCAATACAATACAATACAAACATATTATGTTTTATCAATACAAAATTATGCTTTTATGCTTCCCAATGATTTTTGTGTATTTTTTATTAGCTGTTAATATTGTCTTCCTTTAAGTCTCATTGTTCATGTTTGACATTTGTCCCCATGGTTCAGTTTGAACAATGGGAATTTGTTAGTTTACAGTTTGAGGCTGAGAAAACCAAACCAATGCATCATCAAGGCTATGCTTTCTTCTCTAAGCCCGACTGCCAATGACCCCTGGCTCCTGAGTCACACAGCAAGACACCTGGCTGCTTCTGCTGGTCTCACTCTTCTCTCCTGGGTTTTGGGTTCAATGATTTCAGCTTCTTGTTTCCCTGGTTTTCTCTCTCTCTTTCTTTATTCAGTTTATAAAGGACTTTAGTTCTCTGTCTCTCTGTATTCATTCAGTAATAGGACTACAGTAATAGGATCAACACCCATGCTGAATGAAGTGGGTCACACCTTAGTTGAATAGCCTCATCAAAAGGTCCCACTTACAATGGGTTCATACTCATGGGAATGGATTAGATTTAAGGGCATGCTTTTCTGGGGTACATATAGAGTCAAACCACTACACATTTGTCAGTGCATTTTTAGGACAAAAAATTTATGAAATTATGAAACCCCTAGCAGAATTTCTCCTTTTGTTTTAACCTCATATTATATCTTGATCTTCTTTTTTATCTTTTTGTTAAATATAAAATCCGCCTAAATACTAGATTGTAAACTCTATGAAGGCAGGGATATTTTCTGTCTTGTTCACAGCAGTGTTTTAGTATTTAATATAAATACAGAGTAGTGAGAAAATTATGCTTCTAAATGAACAAATTAATATTGTCATACTGTTCTTTAACCTGCTTTTTAAAAAACTAATATGAACTTAATAAGCCATGAACATCTTCCCATGTCCACAAATAAATAGTATTCTTTAACATGTTTTATGTGAGGATAAATCAGAGAGAAAAAATTTGTCATAATTTATTTAACTTATTCTCCATTGTTGGATATTTGGTGTTATTTTCAATCTCTCACTATTATAATAAACAGTACTAATATGAACTTTGTATAGTGAAATTGCCACATACCTTTTTAATTTCTAGAAGAGACATTGTCATAAATATATGCTTTTAGGATTTTTTATATCCTTTGCAAATTTTTTTCTCTGAAATTACTTAATAATTTATACTTCCATCCTCAGTTTATGAGTTTCATTTCTTCTCACTCTCATCTACATTGAGGATTATACATGGTTTTTATGTTTCTCAATCTAAATGAAGAAAAATAACTCAATTGTGATTTGCATTTCTCAGTAACTACTGAATATCAACACATTTTAAGATATACTGACCATTGTGTTTTATTTGATATAAAATTTCTGCCAGTGTTTTTAATCTATTTTATTGGCATTTTATTCATTTCCCATGAAGTTTAGAAGTAGTTGTGCATATGTTAGGGATATCAACTGCCTGTAAATATGTTGCAAATACACTTTTTGAGTTTCATTGTCTCCAGTTTAATTTTGTTTATGGAAATTTTTGCTTTTAATTTTTTGTAATAATAAACTATTTTTAGAGAAGTTTCAGATTTCAGAAAGTTACATCAAAAGTATAGAGAATTCCCTATAACCCCATCCAACCCCCTCCCCCATTTTTCCCTATTATTAACATCTTACATTAGTGTGGTACATTTGTTACAATTGATGAACCGTTATTGAAGCATTGCTACTAAGTCAAGTCTACAGTTCAGACTATGGTTTACACTGTGCTGTACAGTTTTAGGCTTTGACAACCATATAATGTCAAGTACCCATCATTGCTGCATTATACAGAGGAATTCCAATGCCCTAAAAATGCTTTGTGTTTCACCTACTCCTCCCTCCTCCCCTCTGAACTTTTAATTTTTAAAAGTAGTTTTATTGAGATATATTCATATACTATACAATCCATCCAAAGTGACAGTCAATGGCTTTTAATACAGTCACAGAATTGTGCATTCATCACCACAATTTTAGAACATTTTCATTACTCCAAAAAGAAAAAGCCCATATCCTTATCACTGTCACCTCTCAATACCTTTACTCTTCCCCAGCCCTACGTAGACACTAATCTGATTTCAACTCTTTAAATTTATTTATATTTACATTTTATACAAATGGAATCATACAGTATGTATTACTTTGTGTCTGGTTTCTTTCATTTAGCATAATGTTCTTTAAATGAATATAATTTTTTAAATTAGAGAAGTTGTATTCTATAGAAAAGTCATGTAAAAATACTACATTCCCAGATATCTGCTTTAATTTTTATGTGATTAAATTTTTTCTCCATTATAAATTTGGGTTTTACAACAAGATTTCATAAAGTCCTTTCCATGTCAATAGTATTAAAAAAGTATAGATTTTTTTTCTTTTTCTTTTTTAAAACATTTAAGTATAACTTCTTAATTCGGGTTAAGTCCAAATCATTTTTTCATTTTTAGCTCTATTCTTTATGAATCTAAATTAAATCTGCTGTTTCATATATTGTTTTTTACCTTGAATTTTAACTTACTTGATATTAATATTATAACACCAGGGTGTGTTTGCTTTAATTTCTTGACAAATTTTGTTTTGTTTTTTTTTTTGCTCATTCTTGTATTTTTAAGCTTTAGAGTTTATTTGAAATGAGCCTTTTGATACATACAATACAATTTTCCTTTTTAAGGGTATAATTTAATAAACACTTGTCTCTACAAGATTATATAACCTTCCCAATCAAGATCTAGAGCAATTCCATCAGAAAGTTTTCGCATGCCCCTTTGCACACAGCCCCTTCCTCCTATCTGTAGTTAACTGGCAACAACTGGTATGCTTTCTGATCCTAGAGTTTGCTTTTTCTAGAAGGTCAAAAAAAAAAAAAAAAAACCCAGAATAATAGAGTATAGAGGTTTGTTTCTGTCATCTTTCATTTGCATAATGTTTTTGTGATTCATTCAAGAGATTGAGTATTAGCCATTTGTTCCTGAAAAATATTCCATTGTACTGATATACCACAACTAGTTTATTCATTTACCAGTTGATGGATATTTGGGTTGTTTCACATTTTTGGCCATTATGAATTAAAAGCTGCTACAAATATTCACATACAGGACATGTGTTTGCATTGTTTTAGGGTAAATATCTAGGAATGAAATTGTTGGGTCATATTAGAAGTATATGTTTATAAGAAACTGCTGAACTGTTTCTAAGAGTGGTTTTATCATTTGCATTTCTCACTAGCAATGAGATTTCTTCTTGTTCCATATCCTTTCCAGTATGTGGTATTGTCAGTCTTTGTGAGTTTAGTCATTCTAGTAAGTATGAAGTAATATCTCATTATGATTTTTGTTTGCATTCCCATGATAACTAATGATAATGAGCATCTTTTCATATGATTATTGGTTACTTGTATATCTTCTTTGCTGAAGAGTCTGTTAAAATCTATTGCCCATTTTTATAACAATTTTTTTGTCTTCTTGTTGAGTTGCACATGTTCCTTATGTATTCAGGATAAAAGTCTTTATCCAATATGTGTTTTGCAAATATATTCTTCTGGTCTGAGGCTTGTGATTTTATTTTCTTAGGGATGTCCTTTGAAGAGCAGTAATTTTGAATTTTGATGATAATCACTTCACCTTTTATTTTATGTTTTTCAGTTTTATTTATTTATTTTTGCTTTCTGCATACTAAAATCTATAATTAGCCCAAATAACAAAGATTTTTAAAAATGTTTTATTCTAAAAATATTATAGTATTAGTATTTATTTTTAAGTCTGTTTCATATTAATGTTTGTTTGTGATGTAGGTTGAGGATTGTTGTTTTTTTTCCCACATGGATATTCAGTTGTTTCTATACCATCATTAAAGAGAGTATCTTATTCTTATTGAATGCTTGACATCATTGTAAAAAATCAATTAACCTTAATACGTGTAAGTCCATTTTTGGAATTTTTATTTTGCTTTTTTGATCTATGTAGTATACTTAGGCCAAATTCCTCACTGTTTTGTTTATTGAAGCTTAATAGAAAGTTTTAAATGCAGGTAGTATAAGGCATCTCACTTAACTTTGCCTTTGAAATATTGTTTTGGCTTTTCTATCCTTGCTTTTCCACCTTAATTTTAGATTTAGCCTTTCTATTTCTACCAAAAAGGGCTGTTACTATCTTGATCAGGATTACTTTGCATCCATATATCAATTTGGAAATAATTGGCTTCCTAACAATATTGAATCTTTTGAACCATCAACATGATAGATATCTTCATTTATTTGGGCTACCCTTAATTTCTCTGGTAATATTTTGTAGTTTTCAGTGTCCTACTCCTGTTCCCTAAAGGCCATATAATTTTGTGTTCTTTTTGATATTTCCTCTACCTGTGCCATAGATGTTTTTAAAGAAATATTCTTGCTCTTATTCTTCTAAATATTGTGTTGCTTTCTTTGTCTGTGGCCATGGGGGTTGAAGTGTAGGCAGTAATAAGAAGAGACAGGACTCCGAGTATATTTTGAAAGAAGTGTTAATATGATTTAGTGATGGATACTTGTGGAGTCTATAAATAAGCAAAAGTCCAAGTTTTGGCCTAAGGAACTGTGCAGTTGATGATACCTGAGATGGTTGCCTTTTAAATATTTGTCAGCCAGGTTGTGTTTGCAGATAATATAAAATTTTCTAGTTATTTTAAAACATAAACTAATCTGAAGCAGGAAAGTAGATGATGTGAGGTCTAGGCTAAATTTTGAGGATGAATTCAGAACTTCCCTTTACCACCACAGGGATTTAGGGAACCTATTGTCCCGGGTACTGGTGCTGACTTCAGGATCCCACTTCAGCTTGATCTAAATATCAGGAAGTTTCTGCTACAACTGTGAACTTCTAGAACAAACTATGTCTGCTAGATTGTACCAGCAAAATATGTGATGTCTGCCACTGCTTCTTTCCCTAGTTAAGACAGATCCCAATTCGAGACTAATGTGAGGGTTCCAAATTGTCAGAAACTGAATCACATCCAGAATCTTATTTCAGGGAAGTTTGGAAAATGAAGCTTTAGTTTGCTAACATTTTCAGAACAAGTTAATACATTACACTGTCTTCAAAAGAAAGATTTATCTGGGTTCCAGGTTGAGAATAGTCAGGACACAAAAATTTTCCTAAACTCTTCACATCATCTTTGATACCTACAAATTTCCTCACTGATATTTGAGGAAAGAATAGATTTATGAGTTTATCTACTAGAACAGTTATTTGCATAAACCTAGAAATAACAAAATGTTGCTTCTTTCATTTATATGTGATTCAGTACAATACTTCAACCACCTAATCACTGCAGAGAGCGGTTCTGGATCAAGAAAATTAGGTTAGGAGTGGATTCCCAGTTGAGAGTGGCTCATTTACTCTGCTTGGTAGAGTTTAACTTGCTAGGGACAATTACCAGGGAAATTTAATTTGAAAAGTAAGCTGTTTATAATCCAAATGTATTCATGCAGTAGATTTTATGGTTATTATTAGAACATACCCATTTCTTATTTCTCGCCAAAATTTTAAGAAGATTTTGTTGCCCGTATCTTTCAAAATATTGCTTTTCAAGTGGACAATTTTTTTTTTTAATTACTTGAATTCTTTCAGGTCTGCCATTATACATTTGTCTCTCTGGGAAAGTATTGGATCTCTATCAGCCTTGTTTTTCTCATAGGAACAGTACCATTCATCTTACAGAACTTTTGGAAGGCCTAGTAAGATGATATATGTACAATCTGCACAATAAATGTTTAAATGTATCCCCTTTTTTTTGGCTTCCTTAAATCAATTGCCTTAAGGTTTTTCATTTAGCTGCCAGTGATACCTTTCTTACTGTGGAGTCAGGAAAAATAGGATTTCTCAGGCCAACTCCAGACAGCATCTTTTCTCCTTTCTTAAAGGATAGAGAGGGTAGCCTGCTTCCTCATACCTAATTTAAGATGTTGATATTCAAAGAAACTCTAAGGCAGCAGTTTTATTTCATACACTGAGTTTCAGAGGTTGGCTGCATGTCTATTTTTGTTAGTTTGTAAAGGGAGGTAAGTCTCTGAACAGATTGGAAATCAGAGATTCCTTAGACTTTAAAAAAGAAAAACTAGCTCATTTTTGCTAGAGGAGTTAAAAGCTGCTTTTAAAACTTAAAATGAACCTCATATTTCTGTTCTTTGGGGACTTATTCTGCATCTTTTGCTGATCAATATGTACATCCTAAATTGAGTTTCAGGTTTTTTCTCAGCTTTAGTGTTTCCTCCCCAAACAGCTGTCAGAGGCACTGTGTGTGGGCAGAATCTGTGGGCAGAGGCACTCTGTGGGTAGGCACTGTCTGTGCCCTTGGATGCAGATGGCACTCCGTGGATGGAGCCATGCTTTCTTTTCCCATTTCTTTTCATCCTGCCTGCTAATGAAAATTCATCCTCAACACTACTTTGCAAAGGAGGCTGATTAGACTAGGGCTCCATTATCCCTTTTGACTAAGAAAACAAGTTTACAGGGCAGGGATGCAAATAGGTAATTTAAAGTCATGATGATGGGAGGGAGTGTTGCTGAGGGGGGGAGAGGTGGGGTGGGGGAGGTAGGGTTCAATGGGACCTCATATATATATATTTTTAATGTAATATTATTACAAAGTAAATAAAATAAAATAAAATAAAAAGTCATAAACCATGAAGGAAAGGTTACTGGCGATATAGACAGACCTGCAGTAGCCTGACAATTAACTACTAAAAAAGAAGAATGGAAGTGCCTCCAAAAGGCCTTTCCAAAAGCAAATTTACAATACTGGGTGGGACAGTTGTGATCAAATGTATTACAAGCTTCCAGGTGTTACCAAACTCTGAAGCCAAGATTAATTAGGTCAAATTAACTTTTGAATATGCATTCACCTCTCTTTCCAGGTACTGAAAAACACAAAGCAGGGCAGTTCAGAATTATATTTACCCAGTGCTATTAACTATTCTTAAGTAGTACCTATTTGTAAATAATACATAAGTCTAATAGAAGAGGTTTGTTTATACCTCATCCACATAACTTCTGTATTAGTCTCAACAGAATGTATTTTACCTTGAGCCAGAGAAAGAATTGCAGAGTAAAGGTTACAGTTAAAAGAACAAGAAAATGGAAGTTTCTCTTTGAAATGGTTGTAGGAGAAGCAACTATTACAAAAACAAAACAAACAAACAAACTTTGGAAATGGTATATGCTTTGGTAAAGGGGAGAGAGGGCAATTATTACTTTGTTCCCTCCAGGTTAACATTTGTTTAAAATTTTCAGCTCCTGTTTTGTAATTTTATATTCTTTGGCATCAGTTTAGGACCCTGGTGAAAGGAGAAAGTGTGAGAGATTTAGTGGGCTCAACACCTGTGAACAATCAAGGGGCAAGGGAGCACAAGCAGGTAAGAGCAACATTTACACTGCATTGCATGCCTGTTGCCTGTGGAAACAGAGGGGAAGGGCCATTGATTAGGCTGTGCACTTCACAGAAAGTCAGTGAAACTGATAGGCTGACCAAAGCAAAGGTTGTCCATTAGAGGAGCCCTACAGAAGGCTGGCACAGCTCTGGTCCTTCCACTGTGCTCACTTACTGGCTGACAGTAGCCCTGAAAGAACAGAGTCTTGGTGTAAATGCCAGGGTGTGAATGCTTGGTGTGATGGGGGATCTCAAGATTATTAGTTCACCAGTTTCTTTGCAACAGTTTCTCTTTTGAAGGGAAAGATGGGCAATGCACTTCTGTGACTTCCACGCTGTTATAATGTGTTTGACTGTTATAAAAATTCTAAAAACTTTATAACCCCTCCTCATGCATTTTGCTAGTGTTAGACTTTATGTTCCTATATCAAGGACTGAGAGTTTTAGCAAAACGTTCATTTAACCTCATCCATTCATTTGTTGGTAATTGACATCTATACCCAATTCACTCTACTTATTTGGGCCAAGTGTTTGCATGAGATGTGAAACTTAAAGCAATCTGAGAGTTGTGAGCAATCTCTGTCCCACAGCTAAGCCTAGGCAAAATAGGCTGTTCTGATATATTTTTGCTTGACTCATTTCTTAAACTATTCAAGTTTGTTATGTAACGTATAAGATGAAACTCCATCCTTATCTTTAAGATTAAGGACTGTTGTTGGCAGGTGAATCTCCCACCTTGAAGCTACTTGAGATGATGTGTGGTGGGGCAAGGGAGGGAGTGTTGGCTCTAGGTGGACCCATCTTTCTGCAACAATCACAGTTCTCTCCCTTAGATGATGATCACAACATTCCAATTCTAATATAATCACATCATGAGGAGGTATCTGACTCTCACAGACTCAGCTGTAAATCCAAACAGATCATAGAACCAGCATGTCTGAGGGCAATATTCAACTTGCAGATGCCTATAGAATTTCATCTGCTTTTTAAAAATGGTGAATCAAGAAACCTGGGTGGCAGGGTAGAAGTCAGTTGACCTGATGTGTCTCCTGGGCTTTGCTCAATTCTTCCTCTCAGGGCTCCCCAGGACAGACTATTTTCTCTCTAGGAGGGAAGAACTGTAAAGAAGCATTAGGAAGACAGTCTTGAACATTGGCATGCTACTTTCTAGATTTAAAAAAGTGCATTATGGGTGGTTTGAAGAAAAGGGATTAAAGAAATTGATTTCGGGATAGCTTCTTTGAACAAGCGCCCTACTCTTCCCCGTGGTTTGTTTATGGTAATAGGCATGCATGGTGTTTTGTGGTTTCTTCCATTCTTTATCCCAGGATGTACTCATTTGTATAAACTTTCCTTTAAGGATTTCCTCTAAAAGACTTGGTCACTCCCCTCTACACAGGTAAGGATGCTACTGATGATGAAAATCCTTGGGTTAAAAAAATTCATGCAGACAGATAGTAGATTGCAGGTTACCAAGGACCAGAGGATGAGGGAAAGGGAGAGTTAATGCTTAGTGGGTACAGAGTTTCTGTGAGGTAATGAAAATGTTTGAGTAATGGGTATTGTTGATGGTAGCACAATATTGAGAATGTAATTAATACCACTGAATTATATACTTGAAAGTGGTTAAAATGGGAAATTTTGAGTTGCATATATGTTGTATATATGTATATACAATAAAGTTTAAAAAATGAATTATTATAAACCTCAAGTTTATAAGGATACTAGCCAGTATCCTTACAATTGGTTCTGGGAATAGTTCAGCTAATTAAAGAATACCTTTGAGATCTAATTCCAAAAGATAATTGGTAGGAGACAACTAGCAAGATGGTGGTGGAGTAAGAAGCACCTGCAACTAGAGTCAGCTCCTGCTACAGGGCAGTTGGTAAACAACCAGAGCTATCTGGAGCTAGCTGAAGCACCTGTTTGGGGGTTCCAAGAGACCAGATGAGCATCCTGCAACATCCTTGAAGGAATGGGAGAAGGAGACTGCTCATCTGAGGAGAAGATTTGTAAATAGAGCACACCACGCCACAGAGGCTGATGCTCATCCTCCAATTGAGGCACAAGCTGCCTCAGGAGCTGTTCCAGGCAGGAATTGAAAGCTCCACTTCCCAAAACAGGGAGGAAGATACAGTTGTGCACCAACTTCAGTTATTGATGAGTAAATTCAGAGGGCTAAAGTATAATCCTAAAAACAGCTAAAGTTTGAGTATGTCCAAGTCAAGAAGAGGTCAGGAGCTGCCATCTTAACACCACACCTGGCATGAAGCGAAGTGGGGCAGACTGAAAATCCCAGTGCTGGTGGAGACCAGCTTCTTTCCATTCAGGTCAGATTGCATCTCTAGCCTAGGCCCCAATCCCACCTTTGGCAGGGAGGAAGCTGTGGGGACCTGTGTCAGCCTCTCTGGGAAATTACCAGCCAAGTCATGGAGGCTGGTGATTATCTTACTCTGGCTGCACAAGCTGCCCTGGGAGCTATTCTGTGGCTGGAATTGGAAGCTCCATTTCCCAAAAACAGGAGAGGAGGAGACAATTGGCCAGTGATTTTGGCTACTGATTAGTAGAAGCAGCTGGCTCAGGTATAACCCTAGGAAGAGCTAAAGTTTGAACTTGTTCAGGTTGGAAAGAGGGTGGTAGCCACCATTTTGACTCTGCCCCTAGCCTCAGGGGAAGACTGGTTGACTGAAAATCACACTGTAGGAGCCAGTTTCTTTCACCCAGATCAGCCTGCAGCCCCAGCCTAGGCATCAGCCGCACTTCTGGCAGGGAGGAGGCTGGAGGGCCCTGCACCAACCTATCCAGGTAACAGCAGATACATTTGACTGGCACAGACTGAATAATTGTAAGTCTACGTGGCAACCATGGTCATCTTGGACCTGCACTGCATAGATTGCTGCCCATACCTGCAGCTCCATCCTCACCCCAGGCAGGGGAGAAAGGGATGTGAAGCTTTATCAGTCTCTCTGGGCAACTAGAGTCTAAGCCTGCCAGACCTGGATTATTCCATACAGCTGTGACTCTGTTCCTACCCCTGGCAAAGGAGAAAGTTGGAAGAAGCCTCATCAGTCCCTGGGATAATGAGGGCAGCTTGAGCCTCCACAGCTTATAGCACCAAATACATCCTTGGTTCCTACTGCACAACCAGCAAGGGAGAAATGGCAGGAAGCCCTAAACTAAAGAGAAAAACTGTGGCCAGAATAAATACTCTAGTAAGCCAGGTGCCAAGATACTAACAAAAATTACAATCCATACCAAGAAACAGGAAGATATGGCCCAGTTAAGACACAAGATAAGCCTCCAGATGACATAAAGGAGTTGAGACAACTAATCATAGATGTTCAAACAAATCTCCTTAATAAATTCAATGAGATGGATAAAGAGATTAAGGATAGTAAGAAGACATTGGATGAGCACAAGGAAGAATTTGAAAGCATAAATAGAAAAATAGCAAATCTTATGGGAATGAAAGGCATAATAAATGAAATTTAAAAATCATTGGAATCATTTTAATAGCAGATTTGAGGAGAGATAAGAAAGGATAAGCACAAGGCCAGCTGGGCACTGAGCCTCAGCAGAGTTGCGACATCTCTTCTCTGGTTCAGTGGACCTACCCAGGTCATATGATGGGGAGGTGAGAATAGTCAATCACCACACCAGGGAATCAAGAGTGTCTACAACTGCAAGCAGGAGAATCTCATCCATCAACCATGTAGGATATCTAGATGTAGAGGTGGAGTGGACATCAACATCCCAGGGTCCACAGGATTGAGGAATATAATATGAATTGGAGTTGTCTTGCTGGTATTCCACTATAGAATGGTTGTGACTCTAACAATGGAAATGATTGTATCATTGATGTGGAGAGAGTGGCCATGGGAGTTGCTGAGGGCAGGGAGAGGGAGGAAGAAGTGTGATATGGGCCATTTGCTGGACTTGGAGTAGTCCAGAATGATATTGGAGGGACAGATGCAGGACATTGTATATCCTGCCATAACCCCCTGGATGGACTGAGGGAGAGTGTGAACTACAATGTAAACTATGGTCCATATGATGTGACAGTGCTCCAGGGTGTGTTCACCAAATGCAATGAATGAATGAATATGCCTTACTGATGAAAGGGGATGCTGATGTGGGAAAAGTGGGGTGGGGTAGATTGGGGTGGGGATGGGGTATATGAGAACCTTTTATGTTTTTTAACATAACATTTTCTGTGATCTATTTATCTTTTTAAAAAAAGACAATATTAAAAAATAAATTAATTTTAAAAAATACATTTAAAAAGCCCCGACCAAATTGGAATTAATACCAGATTTGAGGAGGCAGAAGAAAGGATTGGTAAGCTTGAAGAAATGGCCTCTGAAAGTGAACATACAAAAGAACGGATGAAGAAAAGAATGGAAAAAATTGAATAAGGTTTCAGGGAACTAAATGACAGCAAAAGACATGCAAACATACATGTCATGGGTCTCCCAGAAAGAGAAGAGAAGGGAAAATGGGTAGAAGGAATATTTGAAGAAATAATGGCAGAAAATTTCTCAACCCTATTGAAGGACATAGATATCCACGTCAAAGAAGCAGAACATATTCCCATCTGAAAAAATTCAAGTACACCAACTCTGAGACACAAACTGATCAGAAGTCAAATGCCAAAGACAAATAGAGAATTCTGAGAACAGCAAGAGAAAAGCAATGTATGACATATAAGAGATATCCAATAAGATTAAATGCTGATTCCTCACCAGAAACCATGAATTCAAGAAGACAGTGGTGTGATATATTTAAGATACTACCTGAGAAAAACTTCCAGTCAAGTATCTTATATATGGCAAGATTGTCTTTCAAAAATGATGGCGAGTTTAGAATATTCACAGATAAACAGAAACTGAGAGAATTTCTAACCAAGAGACCAGATTTTCAGGAAATTCTAAAGGGTGTGCAAGAGCCTGAAAATAAAAGAAAAGAGGGAGAGGCCTAAAAGAGGGTCTAGAAATGAAGATTACATCAATAACAGTAACTAAAAGCGTTAAAAGAATGGTGAAAATAAAATATGACAGATAAAACTCAAATAGTCAGGAATGAGCTTAACCAACCATGTAAAGCACTTGTATTCAGAAAACAGCAATTCATTGTTAAAAGAAATAAAAAAAGGCCCAAATAACTGGAAGAACATTCCATGGTCACAGATTAGAAGATTAGTCCAATTCTACTCAAACTGATAGACAAATTCAATGCAATCCCAATAAAAACCCATCAGCATTTTTTTTAAACTGAAAACATGATCATCAAATTTATTTGGAAGGATAAGTGGTCCTGAATAGCCAGAAACATCATAAAAAGGAAAAGCAAACTCTCCTTTCTAGACTTTAAATTATATTACCTAGCTATAGTGGTAAAAACAGCATGGTACTGGCATAAAGACAAACACATAGACCAATGGAACCAAATTGATGGTTCAGAAACAGACCCTCACATGTATGATTTTTGACTAGCCTATCAGACCTACACAGTGTGGGCAGAACAGTCCATTCAACAAATGGTGCTGAAAGAACTGGATATCTATCGCCAAAAGAAGGAAAGAGGACCCCTATTTCACACCTTATCCAAAAATGAACATAAAATGGATCAAAAACTTAAAAATAAAAGCAAGAACCATAAAGCTGCTGGAAGAAATTGTAGGAAAATATCTTCAAGACCTGGTGGTAGGTAGTGGATTCTTAAAGGAGATAAGAGGAGGAATGAGATGGACTACTGATGTTTAATGTATGCAGCAGTTTTAATTAGCTTTACTGTAAAAGTGTGGAAATGTTTGGAGTAAATGGTAGCACACAGTAACAGTTAGTTTATAAATGGGGATGTGGCTGAAAATGGTAGTCTAGGTATGTAAATGCCAATTAACAGAATTCTGGAGAATATTCCAGGAACAGAATAGGATAGTAAACCAAGAGGCAGATGAGAATTGTGGTTGATGGTACAGATTCAAGAGTGTCCTTTGTTAGCTAGAGCAAATGTACATCAATATTAAAGGGTGATAGGAATTTAGAGAAGCATGAAAAAGTTTCAACTGGAGTGACCTATGGACTGTGGTTAGCAGTAATAATATAATATTCTTGCATCTATGTCAAAGATGTACTGCGTTGATAATGGGGAAATATGGAAAATGTGTGCCAAATGTACACTAAGGACATGGTAACAATCAGATGATATTATATTATTTGTAACAAATGTTCCAGCACAGTGTGGTGTGTTGATAGAGGTGTTGTTTGGGGATTCTGCACATCTACATGATTGTTTTATAAGTTTACAACTTCTGTCATAAAAAATACATTTAAAAAATAATAATAGGGTGGGATGGGGGAAAAATACACCAAATATAAAACAAGAGCTGCAATTAGTAGTAAGATTTTTACAATATTCTTTCATAATTTATAACAAACATCTCATGACAATGGAAGGTGTTGGTGGAGGATTGATATATGGGACCCCTGTATGATGTTATGCATGTTTGCTTTGTAAGTTCACAACTTTTACTATACACTTATTGTTTGATATTATGTTTGTTTTTAAATTCACAACTATTACTGTACACTTATTGTTTATGTATGTTTATGTATGAGTGATATACTTCAATAAATTTTTTAAAAAGGTAATTGGTATTTCTGTTTCAGAATGCAGAATGGAAAAATAAGTTGTTGCTACTACAAGTTTTTATCCATATCATTTCTAAATTAGGCTACTGCTCAGTCTATTAGGTGGGAAATCATAGCACTCTGTTCTGTCTATTACATGAGCCAAAGTGCTTATCAACTTACAAAACAAACATATATAATATGCAGGATCTCACATCTCACCCTACCACTAATACCTTACCTTTTTAAAAAGGTTTTGTCAGGTAGGTGCCCAGGGCAAGTGTTTAGTGTTGTAACAATTTTGTCAAAAAAACAAGTTTGGGGTTTGGCAACACAGTCAGTCCCTGAAAAATTGCTGATGAACTTCTGCTTGATTCTTCACCGTGAATGTGGGTCTATATCCTAAGATTGACTCGGATAACCAGCTAATGGAAAAAACCTGACCTGGTGCTATTTCCATAAAGTGCAGCACTGGAGAGTCCTTGTTCCAGTTGTAACCTCAGACAGCCACTTAGGAGGTTTCTTAGTTGTATTAAAAATACACTGCTTCTCTTAACAATACACAAAATATTCTGTAGCGGCAACGTGTATTTCTAGAACTCAGACTTAAATACTAGAATATTAACTTCTCAGTAGTTTTAGGTAAACCTAAGTTTTTGTTTGACCTTGTATTCTCTAATGAAGTTAATGAAACTACAATACCAAAGAAATTAAGTTGATTTTTTTACAGCAGCACATGTAAAAGTGCGTCCTTATTTTACTTGCTTACCAAATCTCCAAATTGAAGTCATATTTAACTCTAAATAGTTTTCTATTCTCCTTTTGGTGCTTTGGTGGAATAGTACATATTTAGAGATTGGTACTTTGGAACTGTGCAAACCACATAAGTGTTTTTGCTAGGAGAAGCTATTTCTGTCAGTTGCCTTCTTTACTTATAAGTTGACTGTAAAACATCACGAAGTTTATGCCCTATATAAATTGCTTTAATTATGTTGGGTTTATGTAACATCTTGTTTGTATAGGCAAAATGTGCACGTGATTTTTTTCCAAAAAACTCTTGAAGCTTGTTGAATGTCACAGTACATAAATATAACCACATTTAAATGTAAGTATTTATTCTTACTGTTTTTACTTAAGTCTAGATAGCCAAGATCATTGTCTTTGCGTGACAACATTTCATTTTTGGTAATTAAGTGGGATGAACAGACCAGTACGCTCATCAAAGCAATCCCAGATGGCAAGTGTAATTCTTAGACTTCCAGTTTACCAACATAAGAATCCTTCCTACCCTCTCCTCTGTCCTACAGAAACAAATATGGCCCAGATGCTGTGATAAATGTGTGGGATTCATCCTATATACTTGCAGGAACATTTGTCATGGCCAACTCTAATTTAAGACCAAAACATGCTTTCAGCTGTTTCTTTCCAGTTACTAAATCAAATGGCAGCACCAGTAAGAAATTCGAGGAATTTTGAAATGACTGAGGAGCTAATAAATTATGAAAGTCCCAGTAAAAAATAAAAAGCCCAGCAAATACCTATAACATGAATTTTTTTGCTTGCTCAATATTCCTCAGTCAAATATGACTTTGCTGAATAAAATATGACAAAACTTCAAGACATTTTAAAAAATCTAAATATTGTTCACTTTAATTGCACTGACTGCTGTTTTGTCAATGGAGAATAGAGTTAGTTGCACATGGTTATTTAAGCCCTTTCCAGACAGACTTTTTAACTGGTACCTCCATGGCCTATCTGCTTTAATTCTCTTCTATTTTACTGGTTTACATAGTTTATAGTACACTGAACATGAATAGGATTGAAGAAATGTCACTCCTGCTTTCCATATTGATATACATTTTATGGTTGGTGATAAGTGTTGTTATGGTGAAAATCTAGTTCAGCTAAAACTCTTGTGTTACTATGTAGTATCTAACTCTTAGTTTGATAAGGACTTGATTTGTTTTGAGAAATATTTATAGAATTCTCAGAGTGACCTCGTTGATGATATGAGGGACATTTTTTCATGACTAGATAACAAGAGGAGTAAAGTGTTGGAGCGCTAAGAATAAGATAGAAAATAGTCAAGGCTGCTTATGTACTTCCATCCTGCCTGTGCTTTCTGCTCATTTGCATGCTTGCATGCACTAATTTCATTCTTATTTATGTCTACAATATGCAAAACTTTGGGTTGGGTAGTTGAAAAAAATCATATGACTTCAGTTGTCCAGGAAAGGACTTCTGTTTTGCTGATGTACAATGAGTTTCTTGAATAAATCATAGGATGAATCAAAATAGTAATTAGCAATAATTTTTAAAATTTAAATATATATGTTTTGATTTCTTTAGTCTAGGATATTGGTTACAAGCACAGAAACAACCTTGGCTATTTAGCAAACAGGGAGTTTATTGTGAGGATATCGGGGGTTGTCATAACAGATATGAGACTGGAGGACTCAATTTAAAAAATGGACAGGAATCAGAGGTCCTCTGGAGAATAGGTAGTGAAAACTGCCACCAAAGTCATCCCACAGGAACTGTGTGATCTCTTTCTACATCTGTACCATGATCTATCTGACCTTAACTACTTCTTCAGAATTCCAGGAAGGAGTATCTGATTGGCAGAGTTTAGGAAACTGTGCCAAGGGTGGATCAAGGAAGAATCTGCCACCTTCAGTTTATGAAGTGAGAGGCTGCAGTGGGAGTGAGTGAGGTGCAATCGCTTTCTTATCAAGACTTTAGTCAATGGGGAATTTTTTCAAAAGAAGATGGCAGTCTCAATAGTAAGAAAGAAGGGGCATTTAGGTACTGGGTGGCCCAAAATGAAAAATGTCTGCTGTAGGAAGGTAAAGTCTAAGGCATCAAATAAAATTTAAGTCATCAGTTTCTGAAGGATTACTCAAGTTGATATAAGCAAGATTGGGCTTTGTCTTCTTCCAAGTTTCCCATTACCCACAAGTATTGGAAGGAATATTAGTAACAAACACTTACACTTTTTGTATCTGTTTCTACAACAATAAAGTAATAATACCTGCCATGTATGATGTGTGAAGGAAAAAGGTAATGTATGTAGTTTTCACAGTGCTAGCTAAAAGAAAATAACCCTCAAGAGATGATACTATTATTACTTCAAAGTCAGACGGTCATACTTCTTTCAAACAGGAAACTTTTGAATTTCTTGAAAAAAATAATTGAAACCCCAGAGTTCTTCCCCAAAATGCATGGAAGAGAAAATCTGATTTTAAAATATAAAATACAGGCATTACATTAAATGACCTCAACCATAAGTCAATGGTAGATAACTCCTGTAAAATGTCTTATTTTGAATAAGAATGAATGTTTTTGTCTGTGTGTGTCCACCAGGAAATCTAGTATTGGCTGAGAGAATGGGTATGTTAGTAAACATTTCTCAAATGTTACCTGAATGGCCTATACCACTGCAGACGGGGGTGCAAATGGGGTCATATTAGAATACATTATGATAGTGCTCATCTGTCCTGAGAGACCCGAGGTATCGTTCCCGTCATTTTGGGGGGTTCTTCAGAAGTTATAGCCCATAGCTTCTGGTACATCAGCTACTAGTGGTACTGTGAGGATACTGCTGCTCTCATTATAGTGTCATCCACAGTCACCCACCTGGATCTCAGGGAACCAAAGGGGGATGGGAGAAGAGGAAGATGGCCCTCTAACCCTTTCTACATAGCATTTGTCACCTGGTTTTATTTCAAGCTTTCCTGTAACTTTCGCAAAGTTCCTTCACCCGAGTTGGGAAAAAAAAGTCTCTCAGGGAGTCAGTTGCCTCTCCCTTCCTGCCCTTGTCCTTACATGGAAGAACACTAGTACAATTCCCTCCCCCACATAATCAGTAGCCAGGAAGATAGGTTTTGTCTTAAAGGTGCCAAATAATTTATGACGATAAACCTGTTCTTGGCATAAAGACAAATGTTTGTCTTCCTAGTTGGTATGATATAGGAAGAGAGTTCTCGTGTTTATATCATGTTGCCTACATATAAGTTAACAAAAGAAAGAGGATGAATAAATTTGAATGGAAATTGAGATTCATTCTTACAAAATTGCTATTGCACAATCCAGGTTGTGGGAAATTTTGATTGTAAAGACTGAGGCCAAAGTCTCCCACTGAAACATCTTCTAATTCCTTGATTTAAGATTATATATATATATATATATAACTTCTCAGCAGTCTATACTGAAGCAAGAGGTGAAGTGGAAGACATCCCTATTACTCGGGAAAGAACTGAAACCAAGTTTGAGCCCACCTCCCGGCTATTTTGAATGCAGCAAGGAGATCCCCCCAGAGAACAGCTTGTGCAGTGTTGCCTCAAAACTCACTTGATCTCAGCCAGAAGGCTGACAAATTATCCTCAAAGTTTAAGGTCTTGCTCCAAATTACTTTTCTCTTTCCCATATTGTTTTTTTAAAGAAAAATGATATAATAATATATTAAAGAATTTGAAAAATAAAAAATTTCCATAATAAAGTTCCATTTACCTCCTAAACTAGTTATTTCTATATTGCTTTTCCAATTTGTGCCCTCATGGATATACAGTTTTACAGCGTTATTAAAAATTCCCTACTTGCTATTGCATTCTACTTCACATGCTCTATTATGAGCACTTTTCTACATAGAAGTCATAGTAATGTTGGGTTGATATCCTCAGAAAGGTTTTTCTTGAAACCTTAACCAAAGTGGCTCCCTATTCCTTCACTCTCCATCCCTTCCAGCTTTTTATACTTTCCTAGCACTTATCATCACTTCACATTCTAGTATATGCTAATTTCTTTAACAACTATCTCTCCCACTAAAATCAGTTCAAAGTAGGAAGGTATAGAGAAATGCCTAGAATATTATGAACACTCAAAAAATTTTGTTGAAGAAATGGATTAATGAATATCTAAAATCCTGTTGTTAGGTCTTTAGATGCATTCCATGCTTATGCTGTTAATACATAAATGAACACCTTATTGCCTGTAGGTTTTTAATACTTCTTTTGAATATTTTCTTTATGATTACACTGATCAATCAAATATATATTTTTATTCACTCTCTGTTTACTCATCATTCATTGATTTATAAAATATTAGTTTCTGTGTCGCCAATTGTTTTCTGTCTGGGAACAAAGTTGTGGAAAAGATAGATGAATTCCTTGTCTTTAAGGAATTTTTATTTTATTGAGGGAGATGATAAATAGAGAAACAATTAAATATATAATCACCCTCAATGATAAATGCTATAGAGAAAAATGAAAAAGGGGAGGAGAAGGTATGCAGTTTTAGGTAGGAATGTCAGGGAAGGTTTCTGAGAACGTGTGATAGGATTCTTAAATGAAGTAAGGGGTTGAGCTAGGTGATATAAAATAGAGGGTACTGCAAGTGCAAAGATCACATGGCAGTAATTATTTTCTCTATATTGCCATATTATGTTCCAAAGCAAGTTGTATCTCATCAGTTTTGCATTTTCTTGATTAAAGTTTTAAAATTTATTTTAATTGTTATATTTTGCCTTAGTTTAGCTTGAATCAATGTTTCAATCACAAATGAGGATAAACACTTGTTCCATGTATTTATTCTTAAATGAACTCTCTTCCTGTCCCTTGGAAATTTACCATTGAAATATTGATGCTTTTCTTATAAATTTGAATGTTATCTTTATATATTAGAATTTCAAATATTTTTCCTTATGTGTCAGTATCATTTTCATTTTGGTTTTGCTACTTTTCATTGTATAGATTATCTTAGTTTAACGGGATAAACTGACTTTAAAAAGTGCCTGTGGTAGATGAATGTATAAATGGCCCCGCTTTTTCACGCCTTCCTCTATCCTCACCCTTTGCCATATAACTTTTTTCATTCCCATGTTGACTTCAGATCAGTTGTAACATGTAGCAAATATAACAAAAACAAAGGCATGAGAAATATTTGTGTAATTGTTCTTCTCCTGCTCTCTGTGGTGCCAGGAGATGGTGGTACTTAAGCTACCCTGCATGTGGATGGGAGACACATAGTACAGAGCCAATTTGTCCTGAAGTTCCAGCAAGATCATCCTACACTAGCACAGACAGCTGACCCAGATATGTGAGAAAACCTAGTTAAGGTCAATAGAGCCTCCCATACAACCACAGACGAAGCAGTCACATGAAGTTCAGCTCAGTCTCAGCCACTTGTGGTTTCAATAAATGTGCACAGTGTTTGACACTGAGGTTTTATAGTGATTTTTCAGTACTTTTTGTGAAATAGATAATTGATAGAGTGCCTGTGATGACTAATTTTATGTGTTAACTTGGATAGGTTATGGTGTCTAGCTGTTTGGTCAAATACTGGCCTAGATGCAACTGTGAACATATTTTTGTAGATAGCATTAGCACTATAATCAGTTGACTTTACGTAAAAGAAATTAGGTTCAATAATGTGGGTGGACCTCATCCAATCGAAGACCTTAAGAGCAAATAATTGTTTCCAGAAGAAATTCTATCTCAAGACTAAACACCCACTTCTTCCTAAGTTTCCAGACTGCTGGTTTCCTTTATGGATTTCAGACTCAAGACTTCAGTATAAACTCTTATCAGAATTTCTAACCTGGCTTGCCCTACAAATTTCAGAGTTACAACTCCTATAATGGTGTTAGCCAATTTCTTAAAATAAGCTGATATACATATACACATACATATACATATATATACATAAATATATATGTATATTTGGTTCTGCTTCTCTGGGTACTCTAATACAGAGCCCATCCATATACCAGTCTGGTTGTTTTATTTGTGTCCTGCAATGGTAGCTGATATTATTAATGGAATGAAAAAATTTTAAAACTGTATTAAAATCAAATGTTAGTGTTGGTCTAATATTAAGAGTCCATTTTATATCCATGCCCTAGAACATGCTGTATGAGTAAATTGGTATCAGGAAAAAACAGAACAATTTAAAGAAACTTCCCAAGATGGACTAATTTAATTAAGATCAAAGGGTTTTTTGTCTAGTAACTCTTTATGAGAGAAGGTATTGCTGACTGAACATAAAGAATAATACAGACATTTTAAAGGTAAAAATATTCAATGTATTTCAAATAAGGGATGATGGGTACACTGCTTAATTTTACATTGACTCCTGACTGGAGTCACAAGATATGGAGAACAAGGTGCAAAAACATTGTGCTAAGGAGCCAGTGTCTATTTTTCTAGTAACACGGATGAGGTCATGGCGTTTCCCCTAGTAACATCTAACCATGGTGCTCAGCAACTGTGGGTTGATTAGGATATTTCAAGAAGAGCCTAATCCCCTAATGTCTATTGTTTCTTCATCAAACTCCTAACAGTCCTAGATTTTAAGAAACACTTGGTATCTAGTTCCAGGATAAATAAAAGAGAACAGAAGGCTATGAGGAATTTCCTATTTGACCTACTGAACTTCAATAGACAAGGTACTGCTTAAGTGCTGGAGTATCAAGAGTGATTTAACAGCTCAGAATCTCAATGAAGGAAGGAAAAGAGAAGTCAGAGTAAATGATAATTGTGACTTTAACTGTGGCCACCTATTATTATTCAAATCATCAATTTTTTTTCCCTTTATGCATCTACTATATTTTAAGACTGAGAAAGTTATAATTCAGCCATACATTTGATAACTATTTTATTTGGTGCCATGTTTTCAAATGTTTATTTTTCTTCCACCTGTACCTCCCAAGTATGGTCAAAGTCAGATTATAAGTTTATTAATCATAAGGATCCAAACACATTTAAAGAGGAAATAATCATATTAAACACAGTCTAAAATTTTCAAGAATAGAAATAACAAAAGACAAACTAACCAATGAATAATTTAATGCTGATGCCTGACTATTGATACAAGCGAAAATCTTTCTGAATTTGTAGCATGGTATTTTTAGAGTTTGATGAGAAGTGAGTTTCAAGGCCATTTTCCTTTTATTTAGAGAAATGTCCTTCAGAAATAACCAAAGGGAATCTGAATTCTTTCTCTTGGTAGTCAATGAATAAAACTTTGACCACATCTATGGAAATACTGGATTTTAAGTCCCCAAAGCTGTTCTGTAAACTACTACATGCTGAGACTATGTGATGCTCAGAGGGATCTTGAATTGATTATAAACATCTGAATATTTGTCTGAATATTGTATTAGATTTATCTGAAAGTTGGATTTATGTCAAATAGAATAAGTTATTATTTTATGAACAAAGAACGTGACATAATATCTATACTTATTCATTTAAGAAACATCAAGTGAGCTCCTACTTCAATGAGGGTATCTGAGTGAGAACTGAACAGCAGGGTAAGCAAATTGGAAATTTTATTTTTCAAAAATGTTTTCAGATAAAATTCTAATTAGTGAAAACTCAAAGTTAAATTGGCCTGATTTGACCCAGGGTACCAGTAAAAGTTCTGCTTAGGAAACAGAAACAACTCTAGGTATTTCATTCAAAAAGAGAATGTAATACAGGGAATTAACTGCTTATAAAATCATTCAAAGAATTCTTGGTTCAGATGACTATTACTGTACTTATAAAATCTAGAAGTGAGAGAGCAGTAGCTCTGACTAGTCCTACTGCTGATGCCACTACAATTACCTCAAGCTCTTGGAAATGGTGACAAGACCCTAGAATATGGAACCCATCTGCCATAGACACAAATATGGTTCTGACCTTTCTTGCCAGCTACCACAATGGGAGGAAACTTCTCTTTGTACCATTTCTATCTTCCATATCTCTCTCAAGGCTGTCTTATAACACATCTAACCCCCTAGCTTTTGAGAAGCCTGAGAAACATATGCTTTTTCTTTCTAGCCCATTTGCTAGCGGGGGTAACATAGAAGGATGTGAAAAAAGTCCACATCCATTACACTTCATCTATTTTGAAGACCCATGATAACCTCCTGCCTGTTTTTAGGAGATAAATTAAAAATACTATAAAACCTTTCTCAGACTGCTCTCTATTTACAGGCAACCTCATAAACGGATAAAACTTTGTCAGAATATGGCACAGCTTCCCATGGATTAAAGGACTTTAGACCTATAGTCCAAAGTTAAAATTTAAATAAGTGTTTAGCTTTTGTATTTAGTACAAAGAGAAACATTCCCAACTCAATCATAATGTATCCACTTATGATGACTCCAACTATACTTGTTTATTGTATTTCATAAGAGCTGACTGCTACTACTACTTCTAATGATGATGAGAAACACTCAATGTTTATTGAGCAGTTATCATGTTTCAAGTGCTTTATAAACATTAATTATTTAAACCTTACAACTACCCAAATGAAGTAGCACTGTTGTTAGTTCCATTTTACTCATGAAAAACTGAGAATTAAATTAATTGCTTTGCCCAAAGTCATACAACCCACCAAACCTCACCACCCCCCCCCCATCTTTCCTATCTTGGTAAATGAGACAATCATCCACCAATTTGTTCAGGTAAAAAAATTCAGGCATTATCCCTCTTCATTGTTCTTAGCCTTGCCATCAAGCCTATTAATATGTCTGTCCTATTGACTCTTCTATGAAAATACTCCTCTATCACCTCCATTACCACTCTAGTCCAAGCCACCATTATAACTTGAATACTCCCCCAACCTCAACAGTTGACCTTGTCTCCACACTTGACACCCTATGATCCATTCACCATTCTTCAATCAGAGTTAATTTTTTATAAAACTTTCCTATGACTTCCCACCTAACCTAGAATAAAATTCCGAACCTTCCTACATGCTTTTGCTCCTACTTGCCATTCCAAATTCCTCTCATACCTATCACCCTTATCCTCTCCAGGCACACTAACCTGGTTGTTATCCCCAGAAAATGCCCAGCTCATTCCTATCTTGGCACCTTTCTACTAGCAATAGCCTCTGCCCTGGAGCTAGTCTCCCTGCTCTCCTCATGACTCGCTCTGTCTTATTTTTCTGTTGGTAGCTTAAATATCTTTTCTTAAAAAGATATTTCCTGGTTACCTCAACTAAAGTAGCCACTGAGTTACTTTTTGTCTCATCACTATTTCCCTTTTTCACAATACTTATTGCTTCCTGCCATTTTCTCATTTATTATTTAGTGTGCTGGTTGGTTTATTATCTGTTCTTTCTAGACCTTACCAAACTGCAAGTTTCATAAAGGGAGATACCTTGGCTGTCTTATTTGGTTAATATCTTAGCACCTAAAAGAGTACCTGCTCTGGCACATGAAAGAAAAGAAAGAAAAGAAAGAAAGAAGGAAGGAAGGAAGGAAGGAAGGAAGGAAGGAAGGAAGGAAGGAAGGAAGGAAGGAAGGAAGGAAGGAAGGAAGGAAGGAAGGAAGGAAGGAAAAGAGGGATGGACGGACAGAGGGGGTAAAGAGAAAGAGAAGAGAAAAATACATTTAGAGAGAAAGAGAGAGATTCAAATCAAGGCCTATTTCACTTCTAGATTTTCACCACTGAGCAGCTCTAAAAGAAAATGTGTCCCAAGTATTCAAAAGAATTTAAAGTATCACTTTGATTACCAGAGAAGTAATGATTGGTTTCAAAGTTTGTAGCAGTTTGATATGGTTATGAATTCCAAAAATAGATACTGAATTATATTTGTAATCTGGTCTGTATCTGGGCATGATTGAGTTATGATTGGGGCTTTGATTGGGCCACATCATTAGGGCATTGAGTTCCCACCCCTTGGTGATAAAAGGCATGGCAAGGGACAGAGTTGAGGGTTTTTTGTTTTTTTTCCTAAAGATTTATTTATTTATTCCCCCCCCCCCCCTTGTCTGTTCTGTGTCCATTTGCTGTGTGTTCTTCTGTGTCCACTTCTATTCTCCTCAAGTGGCACTGGAAGTCTGTATCTCTTTCTGTTGGGTCATCTTGCTGTGTCAGTTCTCTGTGTGTGTGGCACCACTCCTGGGTGGGCTGCGGTTTTGAGTGGGGTGGCTCTCCTTGTGCAGGGACCACTCCTTGTGTGGGGGGCACCCTTATGTGGGGGCCACCGCTGCGTGGGCTGTCACTCCTTGCCCACAGCAGCACTGCACGTGGGCCAGCTCACCACATGAGCCAGGAGGCCCTGGTATCAAACCCTTGGACCTCCTATAGGGTAGGCAGACGCTTTATCTGTTGAGCCACATCCACTTCCGCGAATTGAGGATTTTTAATGTTGGAGTTTGATGCTGAAGTCTTAAGCTGGAGCCTTGGGCAAAGAGACAGAGTCATTCACCTAATAGTCTACAGCTGACCTTGTGGAGAGAGGCAAAGCCTAGAGAGCCTCATAGTCTACAGCTGACCTTTTGGAGAAAACAGAGTAGTTGAGCCCAGAGGAATCCAGGAAACCTGAACCCTGGCAGATGTCGGCAGCCATCTTGCTCCAACACGTGAAAATAGTTTGGTGAGGGAAGTAACTTATGCGTTATGGCCTGGTATCTGTAAGCTCCTACCCGAAATAAATACCCTTTATGAAAATCAACCAATTTCTGGTATTTTGCATCAGCACCGCTTTAGCTGACTAATACAAAGTTGTAAGATGATATTTTGATTTTCTGACATAGAACTTTTTATTCTTTTCTGGGTAACATTGCTAGTAGTGTTTGATTCCATGATGAGTCTGCATAATTCTGAAAGGAGCTCAAAATTTGCAGATATAATGAAAATTGCTAAATTCAAGAAATTCATACAGGCAACTATATTATTTACTCATTTTGGCTCCCATTTCTTTCTTTTCAATGCCAAATATGCATCTCTAGTGAGGGAGGTGGGATATTGGAGGAAATTACTTAGCTAAACACACGTGCAAAAAAAAAGATGCAGGTGGAAATGGAACCAGAAACTACCCACAAGACAAGTAACTGAAGGAGGCCTCTAGGACATGAGGGTGGTCTCCAGCCTCCAGGTGGTACAAGTGTGGGCCCTCAAACATATAACCTCAAGGAAATGAATTCTGCTAAGAAACATGAATGAGCTCAGCAGCAGATTCTTCCCCAATCAAATCTCTAGATGAAAAGTTAGTCCAGCTGATACCTCTAATGTAGGATATTGAGACCTTGAGCCATGTCTGAGCTCTTGACCCATGGAAACTTTAAAATAATAGATGTGTGTTATTTTAAGATGCTAAGTTTGTGGCAGTTTGTTATGTGGAGTAGAAAACTAATACAGGGAGCTTCAAAATTAAGAGTCAATATTGGGCCTTGTACTTGGACAATTTTTGATATGTCTTTTCCAGTTTTTTTCACTACTTCAACTGAAGTGTTCATTTTAAAAATGAAAATAAGACATCCTCCTGGCCTAAAACTCATTAGCGTTTTCCATTATTTTCTGGAAAAAACATGATCCTTAATATAGCCCCACATGGGCCATCCTTTTCACATACTATGTTTCCCTTCACTGTTTTTGCTCTAGTCATACTGACTTTATTTAGGTTTCTAAGATATTCTTTGCTTCTTTCTGTCACAGGGTCTTTGCACTTGCTATTCTTGCTGCCTGGTAATATTTTTCATGGATTTCCATCATTTATTTTTTACCACTCCTTCTTCTACCCTTTCTTCAGATCTCATCTCCACTGCCACTTCCTCAGGATATCATTAATTTGATTTTCCTATATATGTCAATCCCTATTTTTATAATTCTAACAGAACCATGTACTCTCCTTCATAGTATTTAATACAATTTTAATTTTATATTTATTGCTGTACATATTGTTTTTAATGTTTATGACTCTTTGAGGGCCTGGAACTGCTTCTGTGTTGGGTTACCATTTATTCCAGTATCCCTAGCACCCAGTGCATTGCCCTGAAAAGATTAATAAAAATTCAAATAATTATAGTAATAAATAATATTCATTGAGCACCCAATTTAATCACATAATAATCTTATAATGAAGTTAATATTAATAAACCATTTGCAGATGAGAAACTGAAGCAGAAATTGGATACATAAAATTTCTGTTTATAAAAGTAGTAATTATTAAAGTTGGGAATTGCACACAGTCACCTGAAGCTCATGTAATTATTTAAATATTCTAATTAAGTGTTTTACTTTGCCAAGCTGTGGATGCAAAATATCAGAAAGGTACAGGTTTTTCTAATGGGAAATTTATTGGTGGTGAAAGGTTACAGTCCCAAGGCCATGAAATGTCCAAATCAAGGCATCATTAGAGATGCCCTCTCACCAAAGTCAGCTACTAGAGATCTGGTGTCCTGCCTGGTGAAGATGGCTGCAGATCTCTGTGGCGGTCCTGCCTTCCCTTCCAGAGTCTACCATCTCCTGAAGCTAAGCAGTGGGCAAACAGGCATAGGGCCTCTCATCAGGCCTCCTTTCTTAGTCTTGGCTGCTCTTCCTGAGTTCAGTGGTGAGCTATAGGACTCATCTGTTCAGCCTTGAACTGCTCTGTGGGCCCAGCCTCTTGGGGACTTGGTGCTTAAAGCTTTGGCTGCTAGCTATCCTCTAAATCCTCCTTTTTCCTATGTGTGTCTCTCTTCTCTCTGTGTGTCTCTATTTATATATCAGCTCCGGTGAGAAGGCAGAGACTCAACCTGAGTCACACCTCACTGATGTAGTCCAATCAAGAGGGTCTCACACCCACAGGAATGGATTAATTAAAAAACATAAGTTTTCTGTTTTGGGGATGCATAAGGGAACTTCAAACTGTCACAACAGTCCTGTATGCTTTCTCCCAGGGCAAGTGCTCCATAAATAGATGAATGAATGATGTGAACCTGGAGGGAATTTGTCATCTGTCCAATCACATGGTGTACTGATAAGTACACACTAATGCTTATGACATGTGAAAGAACTGCCTTCCCATTGATAGGGTGTGTGTGTGTGTGTATGTGGGTGTGTGTGTGTATTCTAGGGCCAGTGGTGCTACTTCCATCAATTTTTGTGATCTTAAATTTTTTTTCAAATATTTTTTCTGCCATATTCCAAAGAATATTACTTTTTCTCCTATTACCATCTCAGAGGTTGAAATTTGAGCAGAACCTTCCCTGACATTTGCTTTTCTGGCTGAAGAACTGGTTTATATCAGGGAAGTATAATGCTTAGCTTTTCTCTTTTTCAAGAATGTGAGGAAAGAGAATTCGTAGTCATAGATAAGTTTGGTTTATAGTCACAGATTGTCATAGAATGGTTGGATGTTATACCATTTTCTGGATTGTTCTTTAATGTTAAACCCAGTACGACCACCCTGATTGAAATCTAAATGGGATGGTATGTAAATACTTCATTCAAGATGCCACAGTTTACAGAAGTTAGGGTCAGAACAGATGGAGAGCATAAGTAAGGTAGTATGGCCTTCTATATCACCGTTAATGACAGGTCATCTGCAGAGATTCCCCAAGTCTGCTACTGCAGATCTGGAAGCTGCATGCAGATCTTGCCATGTCTGAGTTATAGGATACTCATTTTACAACATGATGACAAATGCCAATGTCTTGCTAGAGAGCTTTGGGCTTTGTAGCGTGACTGCAGTTGCTTTCACTTGAGTGCCAGGCATGAATGCCAAAACATCATCTCACACATCCCCAAATCCCTTGTCTTTCTTTTGCAGGACTGAAAGAAAAGATAAATTTTCTAAGGAAAAGACTGTAGCACTTTTATTGTAGTTGATATAAAATGTCCATCCCCATTTGGAGAAGTAAAAGAGACAACTCATTAGAAATTGTTGGTTGATTTGCCAAAGGCCAATTTCTTTGAGTGTGGGTTATAGAGAGAAAAAAGACAATCTGAGCAGATCTATATTACTGGATTCCACCGACTCTGAATTGCCTAGGTGATTGATATATTCTAATATGCAGCATCTCTAAATGGTCTTATACCAATTCACAGTGAAACAAAGGTTGATGTTGATTTGAAGATAAATAAAAAGAATCATGCAGCAGAAACTACAGTGTTTCACCCGAAGACATGTTTTCTAATTCACTTGTTTGAAAGACAGGTGATGGCTGTCAGCTTAACTTCATTCTGAGTTAACCCTAACTTCTATTAAGTATTTGCAGAATTCATAACTAAAGCTTTAGCTTTATGCTCACCAGGTGCAAATCCTGAATATTGAATAAATATGAATAAATATCATCCATTCCCTACCCCACTGCCATTGTCCATAGCAGACTTTATCAGTTGATCATGACACAGTTTCTCACTAAACCCAAGGTTCAGAATCCATTTCAATACATCACTCCATTTTTTCTTTTCCCATTCAGTGGAAAACAAGGCCAGTTTACATATGCATATATGTAAACTGTATGCCAGTGTTTCTCAAACTGTATAGATTTCTTTACTGCAACATTACTTGGAACCTTCAATACTTTGATGTATGTGCTATTCTAAAAGGGTCTGAAACACATAACAATTTCCAGACGGACTTGATCACAGAACTCCTTCCTAATACAATACCGGTGAGTTCCTTGGAACAAAATTTGGGAAAATGCTATAGTACTTTATTATTCATGGATTTTCCACTTGAGGTTTCTGATGTTTTTGGGTGATCCAGGTGGTTATTCAACATTATGTAATCATTTGTCTTTTTATAGTAGTATGGATTTGAATCATATGCTATAAGGCTGTAACAAGCCGCCAGCCTAGTGCATCACACAGCACACGCATTTCAAAGATGATTTCTTATTTGCAAGCTCTGTTTGTTGAACATTTTCTCTGAGCCAAAATGTTCTAAGTACTTACATCTGATTTAAATTTGGTGATGATATTTTCCAGTTTATGCCTGAGGCAATCCCCTCTTATGCTTGTGTTTCTTTCATAAGCATAACAACACTCCCTTTCATGATCAGAAGTGTGCTGTTTGATTGATAAATTAATTAAATTTTCTTCCCTACATTTAATTCTCAAAACAATCTAAGTTTACATTGGAATTATTACCTTATTTTACCAATGATGAAATATGGCACAGAGAGACTGAAAGACTGACTTAGTTCAGCCAAGATTCAAACTAGGTCAGCTTCCTTCAAAGCTCATGCTCCTGAATGGAGCACTGAACCACTGATTTAACTACATGATCTCATTGAACACCCATACAATTATGTAAGAAGAAGCATTATCTGCATTTTAAAGATGAGAATACAGTGAAAATAATAAACTGTCATTTGTAAATTTGAGGTCTATTTTATTGAGAATGTGTACTTTTTCTATTTCTATGTGGGAGTCCCTGCTTCTTTAGGTCTGTCCCACAAAAATAAGGCCGGCCAACAAGTGTGGCTGGCCGGTACAGCTATGGCAGGAACAACAATAGGGCCTCCTACCAGCTCTGTGCTATTTAGCTTGGACCCACTAGATCAGGCTCATGATACAGATCTATCTTCTAATTCTTTATCTTTTTTAGAAAAGCTATATGAAGTGAAAATTCAGGTAAGACCAAATAATTAAAATCAGAACTGCTGATCATTATAGAAAACAGAAAGAGACTCAGATGAGCAGATAGTCAGTGGACAAATAAGACAGTAATCATGAGCTAAGTAGCAAAGTCATTCTCAGTTTAAAAAATACTGAGAAAATTCTCATTTTCTAAAATCTGAGGTTTCCATTGGGTAGAACACTCTAATGTTTGATTTCTGAGAATGTGTTAGACTTATCTGTTCTTTTGAGTATTTAATAACCCATTTAAGCTTAGGCCATATGTGCTTAAAAGTAAAGATATTGATTTATGCTATCATAGGGGTTTCCACTTTCAGAAAACTGCATAAATTTAACTATATTTTAACAACCTTCTTTTAAGTGCTAATACCATTTAGTTTATGATCTAGATCATGGGTTCTCAACCATGGTACTATTGACATTTTGGACAGGATAATTCTTTGCCCTGTGTATTGTAGGAACTTTAACAGCATCCCTGATCTCTAACTAGTTGCTCGGAGGTCATATATAAGGTCATGACTATCAAAAATGGCCACAGATATTGCTAAAGGTCCCAGGGCAGGGGAAGCAAAATTGTCACAGTTGAGACCTACTGGTAGTCCAGATATTTTCTTTTTGTTATCCCAGAAAATAGGCTAAGTAGAAAATAAGGACATTAATATTTAAAACAAACTATTTTGATAACATTCAGTATCAGTTAAAATTTCTTGAGAAGTTAGAGTTCTGCTAAATATATAAACCTGAGGTAAGGGACTTATTCTTGGCTAAAGTTAGGAGTAATGGCTTGAGAACATATCTGATTATGAGTAAGGGATTACAGGAAAGATGAAGTGCATTAGCTCCTGGCAGCTTAGGTTTCTAGATTCAGTACAAAATCTCCAGGAGACTATTCTGGCAGTGGCTAGGGCTCTTTGAAAAATGTCCCAAATTCCCAAGAAAGCGCAAGTCTTTCTATTCTACTTTCCTGCTTTTTGCTTCTGTCCATGGAACTCTTCTACCACTAAATAAAGGTGTCACTTATGTGGTTCAATTCTATGGACAGTATTCCATGTATTCCATATGCTAGGGATGAAACAGAGATAAAAAGGTTGTTTCCCTGCAAATATTTTCATTTGGGGTTGCTTCTGAATTTGAATTATCCTTCCTCCCCATTTTCATTTCTTTACTGTTCATCTCTTCCTTTTATGGAACAAGTATGGTAAGAAGGACTCCTTTATAACTCTCAATTTCAAACTTATTTATCATTCTTGCTTCTATGTGGTGACAAAGTATTAAGACCCCAAGAACCAGAATGTTTTTGAAAAGAGGCTATAAAGGGGCTCTTTTTACTTTGGTTTTATTCTAAGGTTAGCCCAGTTCCTAAGAGAACTATTTAGAGATCCTGGTTTTGTATTTACATTTATATTAGAGACCCGAATAATACTTGGGTAAGAAAAGATCCAATTGCTTTACAATGAGAAAAATTGACATTTTATTTATCATTGGATCTTCAGATTCTTAATAAGAACCAAAATAACAGAATTGTAGGCATCAATCACAGGCAAAAATGGAAGCTCTTACTTTAGAGATGGTACATACATTTGAATTTGATAGATATACAACATTAAAGGAAAGCAATCAGTTTTCCTATTGCTTTTTCTAACTCTTTGCATATGACAGTGCACAAAAATGGGGATGCAGTGAGTGAAATGGCATACTATATCTTGAAAGCTTGGTTGTAAAACTATGGACTGCATTTCCAAATGTCATAATCAAAAACATCTAGTAGGGATTAATAATGCTACTGCTTTATTTTTAAATCTTCAGCTTATTAAAAATTATCAATAGTTATGAGAAGTCTACATGAATTATTTTGCAAAATGATTCTAAGTAACTCTTCTTGCCAATTTTTTAGGTTCATTACTTTATTTACTTCTTATAATAGTCTCTATATATGTTTGCGTGTTTTCTAGCTTGACAAATAAATGTGCTAAGGTATCCCATGTTAACTCTTTTGATCTCAGTTTTCTTCTTAGCTGAAGACTATTTCCTTTCTGGGCATGGTGTTTTTGGATGATGGGTTTTGGAAAAATCCCTGGCCTTGGCATGTAATTTCTGACTTGATATTTCCCCTCTGATTTCAAAAATTGGAAATGGAATTTACATTCAGTATGTCTAAGACCAAATTCATAACCTTACTCTCCAAAATAAGTCTTCTTCCAGGGCTCCTCACTTGAGGATAGGTACCTCCATCCAGCATCTGGACAAGCCTGGAACCTAGAGGTCATTCTTTTTTAAAATTATTATTTATCTATTTTAATGAAACTTTAGATTACATAAATGTTACATAAAAAATGCCTCCTCTTCTTTGTCTACCATATGTATTCCATCTCTAAGATTGTGGCTCCTGACCATCTCCTGAATCCACTTCACTTCCCACCATGCTCAATCATTGTCTAAGCCACCTTTGTTTCTGAGTTAGACTATAACAACATCCTCCTGACTGGTCTTCCAGTGTTTCTTCTTGCCCCCTAGTGCTCCATTCTCTTATTGACGATGATCAATTAAGGGTACATGTTCCATTTTCTAGGTTTTCTACCTATGCTTCTAAACTTTGTTGCACATCAAATCACCAAGTGTATTAGTCAGCCAAAGGAGTGCTGATGCAAAGTATCAGAAATCTGTTGGTGTTTATAACGGATATTTATTTTGGGTAGAAGTTTACAGTCACAAGGCCATAAAGAGTAAATTACTTCCCTCATCAACTTCTGTTGCCTTGTGCTGGAGCAAAATGGCTGCTGACGTCTGCAAGGGTTCAGGATTTCTCACCTTTAAGGCTCTGTGGTGCCAGCTTCTTCTAATATCAGCAGTAGGCTGGGATAACTCTCCCTCCAGGGCTCATTTCTCTCAGGGCTCAGCTGCTGCTCTGCTCTCTCCACAAGGCCAGCTGGAAACTATCAGGCAAACAGCTCGTCTCTCTTCCCAGAGCCTCTGCTGTGTCTAACGGAGCCTTCTCTTTATCTTCATGTATCTGCTTCTCTTTGTATTTACTTCCTGGGGCTCCAGCATTAAAACTCCAGCATCGAAACTCGAACTCCTCTGCCATGTAGTTTTCTCTGTGAGTCCCTGCTCCCTTGATTCCCACTGACATGACCCAGTCAAAGCCTTAATCATGGGAATTGGATTTGGCTCAACTGATAGAGTCTCCACCTACAACATGGGAGGTCCAGGGTTCAAACCCAGGGCCTCCTGACCCATGTGGTGAGCTGGCCCATGCACAGTGCTGATGTGCATGCCCCATAAGGAGAGCTGCCCCATGTGAAAAAAGTGCATCCTGCCCAGGAGTGGTGCCACACACATGGAGAGCTGACACAGCAAGATGATGCAACAACACTTATTGTAGTAATGAAAGGCAAAATGTCAAAAACAAAGCTTTTTCATTTTTTGATACCCCAGTGTATTTTTACTTAATTTAATTTTTCTAAATTGGTATGTATTCTATATCTAACCTTTAAACCCATCACTATATCCACTTTACTATTAATGGAAGTTAATATATTAGGCTTCATTTTTGAAGAAGTTTTGGACCACAGAGGGGTTCAGCTATGGCAGGGGAGGAATACTGTTATGGGGTGTTATTGATGGGGGGCACATGGTTGGGAGGGAGTTCTCCAGGGAATGTATACAGGGTGCATAAAAAAGTTGAGATATTTTCATAGTGGTTACAGTTAAAAATGACAACTGAAGGAATGCTGAGTTCCTAGCCAGGGGAGTTCTATCACATTTCCCAATGGAACAGCAACAATCTGTCAAGTGCAAATGGCAAAGACCAATAAAGAAAGATGGTCCAAAAATGAGCCCTTGATACTGATGACTATGCTTATGAGCCTGTGCGCCTGAAATATGAACTAGGCCTAGAACTGCAGGGTGCCTAAGAGTTACCTCCTAAGAGCCTCCATGTTGCTTAAATGTGGCCACTCTCTAAGCCAAACTCACCATGTAAATGCATTACTTTTTCCCCAGGGTGGGACATGACTCCCGGTGATGAGCCTCCCTGATGCCAAGGGATTACTACCAAGCACCAGGTGATGATGTAACTAGAAAAAGACCTTGAATAAAAGGGTCAACTTAAGCCAGCAGAATATCTCAGTCTACATGTAATATCAGGTATTTAAAACTGCTTTTTTGACCTTGAATAAAGGGGGAAATGGAAAGGACAAATGAGTTTATATGGCTATGAGTCTCCAGAAAAGAGTCAGGAGGTCATCAGAGGGGTTGCGCTTACGCACACCTCAGCAAGGTCCCAGAGACAGCCAAAGTAGATACAACCCCAGGTATTGGTTCTCCTGAGGGCCACAGAGACCCACAGGTGCTATGGTCATGGCAGATGGCTCTGGAGTTCAGTGCCATGTCAGTTGGCCCTACTTTGGAGTTTGTGTTCCTGAGTGTGATGGAGTTGGACTCAGATGTGACCTTTCTACAATGCCTCTTTTGTCACTTTTATTGGACCTGTGGTTGGTGCTGGGGTTGGTCTCTACTCAGGAGACCTGAATCTCTAGACTGTCCATGTGGCAGCCAGGCCCTGAGTCTCAGTAGACTTGCAACTCCTACTCTCTGGTTTATTGGACTTACCCTGGCCAACTAACAGGGAGGTGAAGAAGGTCAACCACCACACCAGGAGCCAAGAGTGTCTACCACTGTAAGCAGGAGATCTGCATCCATCATCCATGTGGAACCTAAGCCCCCTCTCGATATAAAGGCAGAGTGGACATCACCATCCCAGTGTCCACAGGAATAGAGTATGTTTTAGAGTGAACTTACTGATATTCTACTATGAACTATTGTGATTAGTAATGGAAGAAATTGTAGCATTGATGTGGAGAAAGTAGTCACAGTAGCTGCTGAGGGTAGGGAGAGAAAAGAGATATGATGTGGGGGCATTTTCAGGACTTGGAATTGTCCTGGGTGGTACTGCAGGGACAGATGCAGAACATTGTATGTCCTGCCATGGCCCACTGGATGGACTGGGGGAGAGTGTAAACTACAATGTAAACCATTATCCATGTGGTCCAGCAGTGCTCCAAAATGTATTTACCAAATGCAATCAATGTCTCACGATGATGAAAGAGGTCGTTGATGTGGGAGAGGTGGGGTGAGGGGGATGGAGGATATATGGGGACCTCTTATATTTTTCAAATGTAATATCTGAAAAAAAAAATAAAGAGAAAAAAAACAAAAGAGACACAAATTCCCGGTGCCTCTGATAGGAATACAAGTGGACACTGAACACATAGTGAATGGACAGAGAGAGCAGACAACTGGGGGGCAGGGGTAAGGGGAGAGAAATTAAAAAAAAAAATTAAAAAAATTAAAAGATTAGGAAGAAAAAAAAAGCCTTAATCATAATTTAATCAAGTGAAGGTGAAACCTCTGAATCCAGTACAATCTAAGGGTGTCACTAGCCCAGAGGAATAGACCAGTTTACAAACACAATCAATATTTCTTTTTGTAATTCCTTAATAATATCAAACTGCCACATGAGGCATGCCTAAGTAAGGGGTCCCTCTATAGAGATTCTAATTCCTTGGGTTTTAAATGAGACACAGAATCTGTATGTTCAATAAGTACCCTAAAATTATTCGGATGCAGTTTGTCTATGGATAAGCATTTGGGGACCATTGGCTATAGCTCACCAGCACCATACCTGGCCATTTTAAAGATGGTCAAAACAGGTTTCCTGCATATATCAAGGAATGAGTACCTGCTTGATATGTTTAGACCCTAGGGATATAGTAGTGAAAGAAACAGAAAAAAAAATCCGTTTTCATGGAGCTCATGGAGACTAATGGAAAACAAAAAATAAAATAAAATATATGGAATGTTAGTTGGCAATAAGTGCTATGGAGAAACATAAAGCAAGATGAAGGATTTTAGACTAAGGTTGTGAAAGGTGGGGCAGGTAGCAATGTAAAATAAGATGGTCAGGGAAAGTCTAACTGGGACAGTAGCAATTCAATAAAGATAAAGAAGAGGAGAGCTAGCCATACATATTACTGGGGGAAGTCCCCTCAGGGATTCAGGGGCTTTTCAACTAAGCTCTATCACAGCAGAGGAAGTGAGGCTGAGAATCTCCTTAAGGGATTTGGAGAGGGTAGCTGTGCTTGGAACTGGATTGAGTGGGCATCTGAGCTCAAGAAGTTCCTGATGGCCACAAGTCTCCTGTTGGCAACAAATAGACCTGGTGGCTTGGCTAGGGTCTGTCAAGGGCCCTCATGGGTCAGGGCCACAGAATTGCACAGCTCCAGAGGCAACTTCTTGTTCTCCTGTAAGAAGCTTTTTTCCGCATGGACAGCAGACTTGAAAAGGAGTATATTTGGTACTGGTATCCACAGGACTCATAGCCATCCCAAGGAGTCACCATATTCACAGCAGCTAGCAGTCCTCTTCTGCCCCACCCTCATCCTGTATTACCCACCCCCTCTCCCTTTTCCAGGAAGCCAGTCTTCCCTTTCATTTTTCCACTATCTGAAGAACAAAATTTTACTTGAGGGAGGGGAGATTGTGTTACAAGGCTTTGGGTTGAGGAAGAAAAGGAAAAAAGAGGTGAATGAGAGGAAGGCGAGGGATCCAATTAGGCCCAGGCAGGGCCCCTGATTTTGGAAGCTCTAGAGAAACTTGACAACAAGGCCAGGTTGGAGCCAGGCTTGGGAGGAACTAAACCAGCTTCCTGTAGCAGGAAGTGAGCCAGAGAGTGAGCGCCAGCTGGGGAAGTGCTCTGATTTCTTTGGCCTCCTCCAGCCTCTGGAGGTAACTCAAAGAGAGAGAGAGGAACCGGAGGGAGGAAAATGCAGCTGGGAGAAAGATCCTTTTTTTGTGATCTGCCCTCCTCAAGAGATAGAGACTGGAGGAATGTGATGGGGCTGGGGGCCTCCCAGGCCAGTCTGAAGTTTCTGCGTGCTGCTCCTCTGAGACATGGAAGGGAGTTGGGTGCAGAAGGTTCCAGAATCAGAGACCAGTCCAGTGAGAATGGTGAGGAATGGGGAAGAGGGGGAACTGAAGGTGGGAAGAGGAAGGGTTAGGTGTATGAAGGATGGGACTAGATCAAAAGCAGAATCTAAACATCCTGGGCAGTCACAGTGAGTTCCCAGCATTCTCACCTGTCTTGGACTTTCTTAAGGTTCTCTGCGAAATGTCTACTCCCTGTTCAAGGGAGGCTAACCTTGTGTACTGCTCTCTGGGTGGTGTCTGAGCCCCACCAGACAGAGCACATGGGGTCATTATGGGAAAAGCTCAGGCTTAGGCAGCCTTTCTGAGACCCAACCAGTCTCTTCCCTCTGGAATACCTGCAGATCCTGTGAGAGGGTGTGGTCATCTCATTCCTAACAGAACTGTCTTAAAGGCAAATCCTCCTGACTCTTAATTTGTTCATCAGATTCCACCCCCAATGTCACTCTATCCCCAAACTCATTCTCAATACCAATCCTTATCAGTCTCAGCATATTCAAAATTGTGGGCTATGATGTGGACCATTGACCATGAGGTGCAGCGGTGCTCAGAGATGTATTCACCAAATGCAATGAATGTCTCATGATGATGGAGAAGACTGTTGCTATGGGGGGAGAAGTGGGGTGAGGGGGGTGGGGGGTATCTGGGGACCTCATTTTTTTTAATGTAATATTAAAAAAATAAATAAAGACAAAATAAAAAGTCTCTGAATTTAACCCACTCCCTTATCCTCATCAAACCCTAAACTTTATTGTGGCCCCAACTCTTGACTCTCATCCTGACTTATGTGAAGCATAAATCTGACACACATAGGAATAGGAATAGTTAATCTATATTGAGCATTTCTGAAGTGTTAGGCAAGGTAGTAGGTTTTTCCCATTTATTGCCATATTTTATTAATACCAACTTGATGAGGTAGGCATGACTATTATCACCATGTTACACATGAGAAAAGCAAAACTCAGAAAGATTAGGCTGGTTACTCAGGTAAGGACTCCTGGTCCAGTGTGTGACTGGCAGAACGATGGCTCCCACCTGCAGTGTCTCACAGGGTGAGTGTGGGGCGTCGGCCGGTGTGTTTTCTGTCTGCAGGAGGAAGGTTATGGCTGTTCTGGAAGTAAAACCAAGCCCCAGAAGATTTCCAGATGGGGTCTCGGCTCAGGTATCGGGGGAAAGATTGCCCTGAAGCCTAGCCTGGAAACACACTGCAGATGCTAGGGGGGAAATCCTCGGTATTTACTCTATTTATGGGCACTAGGTGGTGAAATTAACTGGGCTTATTTATCTTAAAATTTTAAAATAAACTCGTAAGTGAAAAATTTAGGGGTTAATTCTCATACATTTATTTTGAAAAGCCAGACATTGCTTTAAACTGTCCAGTTGTGTTTGTAGCAATTATATGTGGAGAACATAGAATGACAAAACTGCATTCTATTCTAAATCTAGTGAATTGTTTCTAAGAAATCAGTTGGTTAAATTGTGAGTCTTTCAATGAAGAATATAGGTTGTGGAAATATATATTAATTTGTGATATCAAAAGTTTTACAATATTCTCAGGCTGGTAGGCAAATAGGCACTAAATTAGGGAAGGTACCTGCAAACATGACGTGACAATAAGTAGAGTTTTGGACGTGAGAAAGCTAGAAAATGGGCCAGTCATTTAAAAGGCAAATATGTACTTACTGAATTTGTATTTTCATGACCATTCTTTAAACTATTAATTTTGTACTGCAGTATTTAACGTCTCTGCTCATCTTCCTTTAAATTCCAAAATGGAAAATAGTTGCTTCAGTGCAAAAGTGCATTGTAAAATGCAAGAATTTTCAAAGACTTCAATTGCTCTATGGCATTCAACTTTAATTGTGATATACCCATCTGGAGAGGGATAATGCCAATTAAGCTGTGACAATAACAAAGTCCAAAATCCAGAAATCCAGAGGATCTGCTTCTGCTTCCATAGTATTAATTTGTTCTGGAGAGAACAGGCAATCCGAATGCAAGCTTCCTTTACCCAAAAAGTATAATACCTGCACATTCTTGAGTTTCATTAGAATAACCTGGAAATGAGATCACAGGAAATGTATTAATGAATACTGGGTCATCAGTAGGAATTGATTAGCCAGCATAAAATCATCCCCTATACATATGTCTTTCTAAGGAATGACCATGTTAGCTTGAAAAATATACATGTTTATCCTTTCAGGAAAAGACAATAAAATGTTTAAAGTAGTATGTTTTCTAGATAAATGATTCCTTTAAGTCCTTAACTAGCCTGCTTTAGGTTTTCAAAAAAAAATAGAACTAATATTTTACCCTCTTTAATGATCTTTCCTGCAAGAGAAACCAGATTCCTTTTCAGCTTGGAATCGAGTAGGAAGCTAAAAAAGAAAGATACAGAGTTAGCATTTCTCCATTTCAATGCTGAACAAAGAAATGTGACAAAGGCACAGTTGCCTTTCGCAGTCATGAAAAAAATAGCTTTGTGGAGACAACAGGCAAGGGAATCTTCCACCTTAAATGGAAATAGAATCATTGTAAAGTTCAACTACATCTAAGTCTTTGAATTCAAATTTTATTTCCATTTTGAGGGAGAGCAGTGCAAGTTTTGGAAATTTATTCTTTTCCTGTTATCCAAACTCTTGCTCTCAAAAAATACGCCATGGTTGTATAGTATTTCTTATCTTGTAGAAAGATCCTTGGCAAAGATATTTTCATAAACCCCTGGGCCTGGATGACACCCCAAAATTCTGTAACATTTCAGTGAGTCTGAGAATTCTGTTTACAGCTCATTGGTGGGCCACTGAATGATCCAAAATGCAAATATCAATAATTTCTTAAGGGTGTATGACTTTCATGATGATTTAAGATTCATTAAAAACATAAGTAGGATTAACGGGTTACTATATTTTGGTAAACTAAAATTAGCTCATTATAAGAACTTACCCTCTGGTGGCCAATGCCTTTATATCAATGTTACAAGTTCTTCCATTGTTAGAATAATAATAAGTCTACTTAAACCATAATTACATTCCCACCTTATGTTTGTTCATTCCTCAGTCTTGAGGATTTTATGTTGGTGATGCCCACTCTGTATTTTTTTTTTTTTTTACTTTTAATTTTTTGTTGAAGTATATCATTCATATATGAACTGGAGCAGATGGATGGAACTGTCTTGCTGCAGTTGAAGATACTTTCTTTTTTTGGGGGATGGGGGGGGGGGATAGGTGTTATCCATCATCATTCTTTTGCTAGTTGTCCTGGGTAAGTCTGATGAACTGGATAGTGCATGTTGGCTACAACTCTGCTGAGAACCAGGGCTCAACTGGCCTATGAACAGCCAGAAGATTTAAGTCTCTGGTACATATATTTAATGTATATAGTATTAATTATAGGTTCAAATAAAAGGGGGAGAAGAGCCATGTGTAGGGAAATTATTAATGAATCTCTGTTACACAGGGGACCATATGGTAAAGTCCACTGACAAGGTGTCTAGATGTCTCTAGAGCACTCAGAAGCCATGGGGCATTTTTGGGATGTTGGAATTGCTCTTAATGACATTGCAATTACGAATACAGGCCATTATACAGTTTGTCAAAACTGATAAAAATGCGTGGTGCAAAGTATAAACTATAATGTAAACTATAGACCATGGTTAGTAGCAATGCTTCAATATGTGTTCATCAAGTGTAACAAATGTTCCACACTAATCAAATATGTTGCTAATGGGGAAAAGTATGGGCGGGAGAGTGGGTTGGGTATATGGGAATCCCCCTGTTTTTGAAGTATCATTTATATAAACTATAGATTCTTTTTTAAAAATTTTAGAAAAAGAACTTACCAAGGTCTCTATTTCAGTATTTTAGCAAGAAATCTGGTGGCCACACAACCCTTGGTAACTGCAAATTTCTTACATCATAAAGGTATATTCAAGATAATTCAAATACCATGATTTTTATGAAGGAAAATTTATGGTCAGGCCATTATCAGTGTTGTCTTGAATTGGTCTTGGTTTTCGATTGCTGCTGTTCTTGCATAGTGTTATTTTTAGCTTCCTGTTAGCAATTTATTTTCAATTAACTCTTCAATGTGCAGTGGTGAACATCTGCATTAACAGTATTTTGGGGTTATACTTTGATATAAGTAGATTTTAAGGACTGTACACATTGTGATTCAAATAGACTTATCACATTTCTATTGCTAAAGCAGATGCTTTCATCATTCCTCTAAGATTTTCTTGGTCTGTACAGGTTGAATTTAGACACATTTGGTCTTGGTGACTTTTTCTCGAGTTCCTTCTTTGTGTTCTTCTGAATAGTTAATTTCCTTAAATTATTGCTCACGGAGTTTTGACACAAATTGTTATGCTACTTACTTTGTCCATATTTGTTAGGATGTTTAAAGCACAGGAAGGATGAAAGGCTCTCATGGTTTTTTCCCATGGAGAAGTTCCTTCTTTGCATTTTATAAAAATTAAGATAAAAGTAACATACCTTATTGCCAAAAGATATGTTGTACAAAATATTCTCATTATGAGCAGTCTCGTTACCTAGAAATAAAAGCTCTGTTATCTCTTCAGTCATTCACACATTTTATGATTCATTTATTTAACACTTTTTATAATATATTGCAAAGAGTCAGATATAAAGTGAACAATTACTAAAGAGATAAAAAGGACATCTTGAAAAGACACTCTTGGTAGGTATGTGATTAATTTCTCCTAACGAAATGAATTGACTTGGGTAGGGTACTGAAGAATCACTCTAGCTCAGTAACAGTCTTTCCAACATCTTTGAATAAGTTCCACTTGATTTCTCCTTTTGTTCTCTCCTTCTTACTCCCCCTTCTTCTGCTTCTTTTCTCTTCCCCCATTCACCAGTACTGGCCCATTACGACATACACCCTTCTATTAAAATGTATTCCCATTACTCTCCATTGGTCTATACTTTTGCTCCTTTCACCTTCTCGTTTTCCATCCAAGCAACATAGGCTAGTTCTGTGGCTTCACCATTTCCACATGCAGTGCTTTGGTCCAAGGTGTAAACAGGTACTTCGTTATTATTGGACAGCCACTAGCTGGCTTCTAGTTCCTCTCTACCTTCCCAGTATCCTGCACACATTCCTCCTCAATCATCTCCCACATATTGGCATGGATTTCTTTCTCAAGTGTTATTCAAACGTCATTTCATTTTCTCTATCAAGAACTCCCACTTATCAAACATCAGCTTCATTTGACATATGCCTTCATCCAATTTTACCATTCCCCATGGTAGGAATTCTTATCCACAGTTCATGTATGAGGAAACTGAGAAATGACTTGTCAAAAGTCACCACTAGTAAGTTGTGAAGCACCAGGCCAGTCAGAATTTAAAGTACTTGATTCTTTACTATATTACAATGCTTCTAGCACTGTTATTCTAAAATCAACTCAGGTTTATTTCAGTTGTCCAGAGGGTTTGCATGTAATTATAAAATCTATGTGAGTTTTTATACGATCTCCTTACTCATATTAGGTTTAGGCTACTATTGAAAGTGGTTTACTATGTACTTTGCTTTATTACTAAATCCTTCACTAAATACTAAGCACTTACCACTTGGATGGTGCACAATGGTGAGTTTATCTAGAAGACAAAGAAAAAAATATATTATACTGAGCCTTCCTCAGTGTGTATTCCAAGCTCTCTTCTTATTTATTGGGTAATTCTTGTCTTGTAGGTGGACTACAAAATCTCACCATCTGATTTAAAAATGTTAACCCCCAATTTATCTATTCCCAGCTACAAAGTATAAAGCCATGTCCTTTATTACTTTTTGTTATTTTTCTTCTTGACCCTTGTCTAAGACACTTATTATTGTGGTTTAAGATAAACTTTAAACTTATTAAAAGCTGGCTACACTGCTTTGATATTCCTTAACTTGAATTATTTGATTTTTAAAAATTAACACTTGCAGAAATAATTACATATAGTACAAATCACATGGACTAAACATACAGGTTGGTGACTTTTGGCAAATTTATACAATTATGTACCCAATTAAGACAGAGAACATTTAATTTCTGCAGAAATCCCCTTTGCCCCTTTAAGTCAATCCTCATCTTGCCACTGTCCCCAGCAACTACTGATCTGATGTCTATGTCTAGATATTAGTTTTGTTTTGATTAATATTATCTAAAATTCCAGATAAATGTAATCATACAGCATGTATAGAATCTTCTCCTTGGTGTCTTTCACCCAGCGTTACGTCTTGGTGATTCTTTCATGTTGCTTTGTGTAACAGTTATTCCTTTTTATTGCTGAGCCATATTCCATTGTATGCACCTACCACAATACAACTATCTTTTCTCCTGTTGGATATTTGGGTTGTTTCCAATTTGTCTATTATGAATGAAACTGCTATGAATTTTTGTAAACAAGCCTTTGGGTGGATATAAGCTTTTGTTTCTCTTGGAAAAATACCTAGGAGTGTAGTATCTAGGCTATAGTGTAAGTTAATATTCAGTTAGCAGCTACTTTATTTTTCAAAGTCACTGTGCTACTTTATACCCTTATCAGCAGTGCACCAGAGTTCCAGTCATTCTACATGCTAACCAATACTTTGTTTTGAAGGCCTTTTAAATTTTAGCCATTATAGCTGTAATATTTCATCATAGTTTAATTTGTGTTTCTTGATGATTAATGTTGAGCAACTTTTCATGTGCTTTTTGTCCATTTACTTTGTAAACCAAAATCTTGATTCTTGGTATGCTGATTGGTACTGGTTATCATTGTTTGTAGGTCCTCTCAGCAGACAGAGTTAAGGAAAAGTATGTATGTATATGCACATCTCTATTCCTTTATTTATTATCTGTAATATATAATAAAAACAATGAGTTTTTATAGTAATACATCCGATTCATTCTAACCTTTTCTCTTTCCTTCTTTTTAACTCTTTTCTCTGGCAATACGAAACCTTGCTTTCATTATCCATAGAACATTTACTTATTTGCTTAATCTAGAACACATATAAAGAAGTTTTTGAATTGCTACGCTATACCCAGGTGGGAAAATAAACCCTAGTATCTGAAGGAGAGAGTACAATTTTAATGCACTGTTCTTTTTAATCTTCAGTCTTGGCATATACTGCTTTCTAAAATTATTTATGTCAGCTTTAGCTATCTCCCTTCGTCGGTTTATGTTATTTATTTATAAAACAGTTAAGTTCATTTGCTTCTGCTTGTGCTCTATTTTGCCTTCCTTGCCATTGTTCATTCATTAATACGGTTCTAAATGTCTGAACTATAGAAAAAAGTATATTCAAAGAAGTGTAGTTTTTTATTTATTTTTGAGTCCATTTTGGTAAGTTTTATTTTTCAAGTAATTTGTTCTTTTTTATATAAGTTGTCAAAGTTAGCCAAAACTTAATTACATTTCCTTAGTATTCTTTTAATGGCCATAGGCTCTGTTGTGTTATCCCTAGTTTAATTTGTGATGTGGACAACTATTGTTTTTTCTGTTTTTATTTTTTTTCTTGATCTTTCTTGCCAGGGGCTTCTGAATTTTATATATATTTTCAAGTAACTCATTTTTGGCTTTGTTGATTTTCTCTCTTCATCTATTTTCTTTATATTGATTTCTGATCTGATCTTTAGTTTTTCTTTCCTTTTACTTTTTAAAAAAAATTTATTTGCTCTTCTTTTTCTAGTTTTCTTAGGTGGAAACTTAGATAGTTGATTTTAAGCATTCCCTCCCCCCTTTTTTTTATTATTAGAGAAGTTGTGGGCTTACGGGACAATTATGTATAAAATAAAGGATTCCCATATGCCACCCCACCACCAACATTGTGCATTGGTGTGGTACATTTGTTACAATTGATGACAGTATATTTTAAAATCATATTAATTAATATAATTATGTATATGGTTACCTAATAAATACCTATGGTTTAACTTAGAGAGCACTGTTTGTGTAATGCAGTTCGATGGAATTTTAAAAAAAATTTTGTTCTATGGTAATACATATAATCTAACATTTCCCTTTTTAATCACATTCAGATTTATGTATTTCAGTCCTGTTAACTGCATTCACAATGTTGTGCTATCATTACAGCAACAATTACCAAAACATTTCCATTATTCCAAATAGAAATCCTGTACATTTTAAGTCTTAACTTCCCATTCCCCATCTTCACTCCATCCCCTGGTAACCTATATTCTAGATTCTGACTCTGTGAGTTTGCTTATTTTAATTGTTTCAAATCAGTGTCCATTTGTGTTTAACTTATTTCATTCAACATGATGTTTTCAAGGGTTATCCATGTTGTCACATGCATTAGGACTTCATTCCTCTTAACAGCTGAATAATATTCCATTGTACGTATATACCACATTGTATTTATCCACTCATCAGATATGGGCACTTGGGTTGCTTCACTCTTTTGGCAATTGTGAATAAATGCTGCTATGAACATCAGTGTGCAAATATCTGTTCCTGTCCCTGCTTTGAGTTCTTTTGGGTATATATACCTAGTAGTGGGATTTCTAGGTCATATGGCAGTTCTATACTTAGCTTTCTGAGGAACCACCAAACTGTCTTCCATAGCAGTTGTATTTTTTCATATTGCCACCAGCAATCCTATTCTCTGCATCTCTCCAACACTTGTTATATTCTTTCTTTCTTATTTTTTTTTTAAGAGCAGCCTCTAATGGGTGTGAAATGGTATCTCCTTATGATTTCGATCTGCATTTCCCTGATGACTAATGATGTTGAACATCCTTTCATGTGCTTTCTGGGCCATTTCTAGATGTCATTTGGAAAGATGTTTATTAAGTATTTTGCCCATATCTTAAATGGTTTGCTTGTCTTTTTGTTGATAAGTTGTAGGATTTCTTTATATATCCTGGATATTAATCCTGTATCATATATGTAGTTTCCAAATATTTTCTCCAATTGTATAAATTGTCATTTTACTTTCATGATAATATCTATGAATTTTGCATTTATTCCTCAGTTGTTGATTTCTAGCTTCATTCCATTGTGGTCAGAGAATATACATTTTATAATTTCAATATTTTTGAATTTATTGAGACTTGTTTTGTGACCTGTGCTCTAGCCTATAGAATGATCCATGTGCACTTAAGAAAAATGTGTATTCTGTAGCTTCATTCCATTGTGGTCAGAGAATATACATTTTATAATTTCAATATTTTTGAATTTATTGAGACTTGTTTTGTGACCTGTGCTCTAGCCTATAGAATGATCCATGTGCACTTAAGAAAAATGTGTATTCTGTTTTTATTGGGTGTAGAGTTCTGTATCTGTCTGTTAGGTCTAGTTGGTTTAGTACATCATTCAAGTCCTGTACTTCCTTACAATCTTCTGACTGGATGGTCTATCCATTATAGGAGTGATATGTTAAATTCTCCTACTATTAATGTAGAACCATCAAATTCTCTTATCAAATCTGTTGGTATTTGCTTCATATATTTTGGGCCTCTGCTGTTAGGTACACATATATTTATAATTGTTACATCTTCTATTGAATTGTCCCCTTTATCAGTATGTAATGGCCATTTTTGTCTCTTTTAAAATGCTTTTGACTTAGAGTCTATTTTATCCGGTAATAGTAGAGCCACTCCAGCTTTCTTTTGGCTATTATGGCATGGTATATTTTTCCCACCCTTTTCATCCTCAACCTACTTGTATGTTTGGCTTTAAGGTGAGTCTCTTGCAGACAGCTTATTTGGGTCATGCTTTTTAAAATCCATTCTTCCAATCTCTGCCTTCTGCCTGGAAAGTTTCATCCATTTACATTTAAAGTTGCTACTGATAATATAGGACTTTCCTCTACCTTTTTGCTACTTATATTTAGCCTTTGTAAGTCATATACCTTTTTGTTCCTCAATTCTATTAATGCCTACTTTTAAATTTGCTTTTTTTCTGTTGTACCATATTGAGTGCCGCCTTCTTTCTATCTGGATATATTTTTCATCTATTTTCCCTGTGGTTACCATAGGGTTAAAATTCAACATCCTATATATATATAACAATCATATTTGGTTTTACACCAACTTAAATTTAATAGCATGCACATATACTTTCCATATAAACCTCTCACCGCCCCCCCCCCCCGTTATAGCTTTGTATGCTGTACGTCCAAAAACCTAGATTTATCATTACTTTTTATGCAGTTGTATTGTAGCACCTGTAGGAAGTAAGGAATGGAGTTACATACCAAACAATACAACACAGTAATACTGGCATTACATGAATTGCATTACCTTTACTGCAGGTCTGTATTTCTTTATGCTCCTTTGAACCACTATCTAGTGTCCTTTCCTTTCAGCCTGAACAACTACCATTAGATATGCTTATAAGGCTGTCTAGTGGTGCTGAACTCCTTCAGATGTTGTTTATCTGAGAATGTCTTAATCTCTCCCTAATTTTTGAAAGGAAGTCTCGCCAGATAAAATTCTTGGCTGGCAGCTGTTTTCCTTCAACACTTTACATATTTCAACCAATTGCCTTCTTGCCTCCATGGTTTCTGATGAGAAATTTGCACTTAGTCTAATTAGGACTCCCTTGTAAGTAACACATTGCTTTTCTCTTGCAGCTTTCAGAATCCTCTCCTTAGTCTTTTGCATTCAACAGTATACTCAATATAAGACAGGGTATATATTTTTTCATATTTATGCTATTTAGTGTTCTTTGAGCTTCTTGGATATGGATATTCACATTTTTGCAAAGTTTGGGAAGTTCTCTGTCATCATTTCTTTGACTATTCCTTCTGCCTCTTTCTATCTTTCCTCTTCTTCTGGGACTTCCATAATGCATATATTGTGTGCTGGATGGTGTCTCAGAGATTTCTTAGGCTATTTTTGCTTTTAATATTTCTTTATTCTTTCTGTTCCTCACCCTGACTCATTTCAAGTATCTTGTATTCAAGTTCATTGATTCTTTTCTCTGTTAGCTACAATATGCTCTTGAAATCTTCCTGGACATTTTTCAATTCAGTCACTGTGGTTTTCAAATCCAGTAATTCTGTTTGGTTCCTTCTTAAAATTTCTACCTCTTCACATTGTTTCATTGTTTTCCTGATATCCTTTAGTTCTTTATCTGTACTTCCATTTACCTCTTAGAGCATGTTCAATACCATCTTTTCAAAGGCTTTGTTCAATATGTCCTCATTCTCTTCACCGGCATTTTCTATATTTTTGTTTTCTTCCTTTTGATGGGCATTATTTTCTGTTTCTTTGTCTTGTATTTTTTGTTGCACAGTGTGCATTTCAATATTTTAAAATGTTAGCTCTGGGATTTAATCCTTGGAATGTCTGTTTCCTGATTTTCTAATGAGCTGGTGATAAGACAGAGATTTTCTTGAGCTTCAGCCCTCCTATCAGGAAGATGTGTGCAAGGCAAATGCAATGTGTAGAGTGTTCCCTGACTTTCTGGGTCTCTGTCTTATCCCGTACTTTCTGTTGGTTAGTTGTTTTAGAATTCTCCTGTTTTCAGGCATTTGGTTGTCCCCTCTGTTTCCTAGGAGACTAGGTATTTGAAGCCTGTGGGTCTTTGTTATAGCCTTTCTGCTTCTATAGTTTTTATAATCCTTTTATTGTCTCATGCTACTTATATCTGGAAGGCAAAAACTGGGAGTAGGGTCACCCTGGAGAGACTTTCACAAGTCAGTCTCTCCTAGCCAAAACAGGACCAGGAGCCCATGAAGGTGGCACAGACTGTCGCCAAAGTGCTCTATGAAGGGCATCAGGCAGTGGGTCTAAAGCTTCTCTGATGTCTCCCCAAAGCTAAGATTTCTTGGTCTGCCTAGCAAATGCAGCCCTTCCACTAACTATCTCTTGCACCCCTGAGGAAGTGCTGCACTTTTAAATCTCCACTGCTTTCATTCCTATCCAGGGAAGGTTGAAACAACAGCTACCCTCTGAGCCAGAACCAGCAATCCTAATTTGCTAATCAGAAGCCATGATCAGTGGTTGGCCATGCTCACCCCTGTTCTTGGGAAGAAGAGTTTTGCATCCCTGTCACCAGTACCTAGCAGGGTCTGGACCCCAAGGTCACCTGTAGCAAAAATGGGGGATTGGCACTAGTAACTGTAATGTTGAGATAGCAATTTAGACTTACTTACCATAATTCATTAGCCTCTTTGATGTGTTCTTCCCTGGATGCTATACAGTGTTCTGGCCTCTGGATTTTTAAGATAATTGTTACAGACAGTTCCTACCCGTTTAATAGTTGTTTTGCTGGAAGGGCTCTGCCCCTCTCCTCCTCTATAAATTTCTTCTAAGTACTGCTTTAATTGCACTACACAAATTTTGATACGCTGTGTTTTTATTATTATTCATGTAGTAATATTTTCTTGTGGTTTCTTATTTGACTCTTGGGTTATTTTGAAATGATTTACTTAATTCCTAAATATTTGAGAGACTTTCTAGATGTCTCATCTTTATTTCATTTATAATTTATTTCTGTTGTGGCAGAAAACATAAGATTTCAAAATATTAGAATCTTTCAGAGAACATACTCTGTAAGATTTCAATCCTGAAATTTATTGAGACTTCTTTTATGGCAGAGCACTTATTTTATCTTGGTGAATCTTCCTTGTGTACTTTAAAAAATGTGTATTATAAATTTTTTGGATATATTGTTTTATAAATGTCATGTAAGTCAAGTTAGTTGAAAGTGTTGTTTAGATCTTCATCACCTTACTGATTTTTTTCTATTTGTTCTATCAATTATTAAGAAAGAGGTGTTAACATCCCTGAGTTCTGTTGGATTTTGCTTTCAGGGTTTCAATATTTATAATGCACACAAATATTTTGGATTATTATAATTTTCTGGTGATTTACCCTTTTTATCATTATGCAATACACCTTTTTATTTCTTATAATGCTTTTTGTCTTGAAGTTTATGTCGTCTAATCTTGATATAAACACATCAGCTTTCTTATGCTTATTGTTTGCAATGTAGATCTTCTAACCATATTTTGCTTTCCACCTGTCCATGTCTTATATTTAAAATGCATGTCTATTATTAATATTTTTAGAGAAGTTGTAGGTTTACAAAAATATTATGCATAAAATATATAAAATACAGAGTTCCCATGCACCACTCTACTACCAAAACCTTGTAAAATGCATGTCTTTTAGACAGCATAAAGTTGATTATGTTTTGATCCAGTATAAAAATCTCTGCCTTTTGAATGAAGTATTTAATCCATTTACATGTAACATAATTATTGATAGGGTTCAGTTAAATTCTTCTATGTTGCTCTTGGTTTTTCACTTATCTAATTTGTTTTTGTTCCTTTTTTGCTTCTTTAATGCTTTATTTTTGGTAAATCAAATAGTTTTTGTTTGCTGGCTTGTTTTGTTTTAGGAGGTACTGGGGATTTAACCCCATACATTTTATGTGTGAAGCAGTCACTCAACCACTGAGCTATACCAGCTTCCCTCAAATAGTTTTTAAATGCTCCTTTTTAGTTCCTCTATTGGATTCCTAGGCATGCTTCTTTTTATTTGCTTAATGTTTTTATTGGCTGCTTTATGGCTAAAATATGCATTCTTAACCTATCAGAGTCTATTTAGCAAAAAAAAAAAAAGATACACTTCTTGCTTCATGACTTATACTTGACATTTAATACTTCCTACTTTACTTTTTCCTCTTCTTATCTTGTACCTGATTCTTCACTTCCACACCTTACATTTCAAAATACACAAAACTTACAACTATAAAATTCTACTTATTTGAATACTGTCCTTTGTGTGATTGTTTTCATTTTTCCATCTTCATATGTCATAAACTCCACCTGAAGTATTATTTCTTTTGCTATAGTTGTATTTGAAACAATTTACTAGATGAAAGAAAATAAAATAAGCTATATTCTAACCACATTGTTTCATTTTTCAGTACATTTTATTCCTTAGCGTGGATCTTAGTTTCTATTTAACATCCATTTCCTCTGATATGATATTCTTACAATTTTTTGAATTGTAGTTTCATTGTCTATGAATTCTCAGATTTCATAAATCTGAAACTGTCTTTATTTCACCAAATTTTTGAAGAATATATTCTCTGGATGTAGAATTCTAGACAGTCATTTATTTTTCTTTTGACACCTCAAAAGTGTCAAAAAAAGGTGTCATTTCATAATCTTTATTGCTCCATTGTTTCTGATGAAAAGTTAACTTATTTTCTTTCCCTTGTTCCTGTATGTAATGTGTATCTTTTTTTTTTTTTCTTTCTTTCTTTCTTTTGACTGCTTTCAATAATTTCTCTTTACTTTGGCTTGAAGTAGCTTGACAACAAGTTGCCTAGATGAAATTCTAATAATGGTTACACTATTTTATGTTCTTAGGATATATGAAATTCTTAGAACTGCACATAGATTGCTTGCATCAAATTTGGTAGGTTTTGGTCATTATTTCTTTAAAAATTTTTGCCCCAATCTCACTCTTTTTTTTCCTTCTGAGACTAAGAAGGAAATTACAAGTATGCTAGACAGTTTTATACTCCCCTTTATGTCTCAGGCTCTATTAATTTTTAAAATCTTTTTATCTCTCAGTTCATTGGATTGGATAATTTTTGTTCTGTCTCCACTTCACTGACTCTTTTGCTATATAAACTGTGATAAGCTCATCTGATAAATTTTTCATTTATTTTATTGTGATTTTAATTTTTATAAATTCCATTTGGCTTTTTTATATAGTTTTCATTTTTTTCCTGAGATTCCCTATTTATTCATTCATCAAAACTATATTTTTCTTTACTTCTGTCATGTATATAAGAGTTGCTTTAATGTCTTTGCTAAGGTCAATGACTAGACAATCTCAGGTTCAGTTTTTATTGCCAACTTTTTCTTCTTGACTATGAACTACATTTTCCTGTTTGTTTGTTTGTGTTTATTTTTTTAAACTGAGTATTAGACATTGCAGAAAATCTGTTGTATAATCTAGGTTCTGAAATCTTACTCTGATGAGTGTCAATTCTTACTTTAGCAGGAAGTTCAATTACTGACTTGAAAAAATTTGTGTTGGCTTGGTTTTCTGATGTTTTAGAAAACCCAAGATGTTTAGCAATCCCAAGATGTTTTCTAAGTCCTTATGACTTTGTAGGCCTTAACCTATAAATACTGCCTCCCTGTGGATCTTGTAAGAGCTTGGTTTTAGGCTTTCTTAGGGCAAATCTAGTGTAGGTCATACTCGAGGTCCTTGTCTTTCCTCTTGACATCTCTTTGTGTCACAGAAGAATTACAAGAGTTTTAATGAGGTATTAAGGAGATCTCTCCACTTTGGTAGGGCAGGAACTCAAACATCCCCAGAACTGCTCTTCCCCTCACACTGCTCAAGCTGTAGTATCTCTGCTCTGCTTTCTTTTTTCTTTTAATCAGCTGCTATCTTGTTGCCTTGAGTGATTTTGCTCTACACATGAACAGCTTCTGTCTCAAACATAGACTTGCAGAGTGCCTCACATGAATTTCTGAGGCTACCACTCTGTACTTCTCCTTCTTCAGTGACTTACCACACAGAATCTAGCAGCTTCAGCTGCCTGGCACAATGATGTCTGCCTCTTCAGTTTAATAGGATTTCCTGCTTTGCTCAGACTCTAATCAGGAAATATTTCCCTGGCATAGAGCCAGGCAATCATGAAGCTCCCCTTATGAGTTTCACTTGTTTTTAGGGTTCTACCTGGAAACAGTTGCCTCATCTTTGCCAGTGTTAAAGTAATATACAGTGGGAAGATTTCCTGATATCTGTTATTCCATTGTGGCTGGAAGAGAAACTAGTTGATTCATAATTAAAATTACCAGTGATTACGAGCACTGACTTTTGATTCAAATAGAAAGTGGTTGTAATTTCTAATTTGTGTGTTCTTAGCTTCTTGGTTATAAATAGTGAATAATGCCTATCTAATACAGTTTTATAAGAAATTAATAATATAAATACATAGTAGGTATGCAAAATTGTAGTTGGTGTAGTTTTTCCTTAATGAGGGAAAGATCAGAAAACAGATAAATATTAGTCAGTTCTACTATTTGAATGTTTCTTAGTAAAAGTACTGAAGTATTTTGTAATTTTATAAACAGTTAAAATTTTATTCTTATTATACATTAGAATGGAGGTCTATAGAACTACCCCTTCTGTAAATTAGCTCCATGTTTATGTCCTTAATTATTTTAGAAAGTATATTTCTGCTTTAGGAAACATTTGTAAGACAGCTTAAATAATTCTCTATGGAAAAGTAGATAGCAGCTCAATAATATGAAAAGAAAATGAATTTCAATACAGTGAATTTCCACATTAAGTACTAGTTAAAAGCTATGAAATATTATTGAAAATGGAAAAAATGAAATCTTTTCAGCTTTTCTAGTAGTTGTCAGTCTTTAATGATCTATGCAGGGTTAGAGACTTGGGGAAAGAGTGGTCACATAGTGACAACATAATTTATTTCAAATTTTGGAATGTACTGTTTATCTTTAGAAAAGATTTACCATTTTAATAATGTTTGGTTTGTGTTAACATTAAATGGAATATTTTTTTCTTGAGAGCAACTGTTAATTATCATCAGGGGGAATCTGCATTGCCAAGACTCATGCTCGCTGTAGGGGAAGCCAACCTGAGATTTAAAAATGTAAAACAACCCACATGTGGACAATTGTGAGAACTGACTATATTGAGAATATTATACCTTATTAAAAAAGTATGACTCCTTAATAATTTAATTCCCTTTATAATGGTTCACATAAAAAAACTGTAGCAAAATTATATTGCAATTTACATAGAAATCAAAGGAATGAAAGTAACTATTCTTTATTGAGGGTCCATTATGGACCACAGAATGTGATGAGCATTTTATATGCTAATTTACACAACTCCCAGAAATATGTATAATTACTCCTGTTTGGCAAAAAAGGAAGCTGAATAGCAGAGAATAAGACAGTTTCTAGGTCAGTCTGCTGGGAAGTGACGTGGTTTGAATTTAAACTCAGGTCCTTCTTATTCCATAGCCCATGCGTTTTCCACTACATCACTCTTATCATTTCTGAATAGGAGGCAAATTTTACTTACCACAGGCAATTTCTTCTTCTGGCCTATTCCCAATAATGCAATCTCGTAGTTGGCGTAATTTTTCCTTAATGAGGGAAAGAACAGAAAGCAGATGCCAGGGTTTATCATAGACCAAGATGCAAACATCAGCTCTTACTATTATTTCTGCTTAGTATTTATTGAGCTCTTATGATGTGCCAGTTGCCATGCTTGATACCTTCCATGCATTATCTTACTTATTCTCACAACTTCATAAAGTGTATTTCCTCATCCCCATTAGGCAGACATGGAAACTGAGGCACAAAGAGATTAAGTAATGTACCCAAATCATACAGTTTTATGTGGTAGAGTCAGGGTTGGAAGTCAAGGCCCATTCTTTTGGGAGTTGTTTTACCAAAATAACAATTGTGGGGTACTCACTGGCTGTTTGGTGTCTCAAAGCAGGAGGGCTATAAAACAGGTTTGTTGCAGCCTGAGCCCATCTCCAGCATCTGCAGGGCACGTTACTTCCTGACCTAATTCTAAGGATGAAGGGTTCAGGAGCAAATGATACATACCTAGATTCCTTTTCTAAGTTCATTTGCGGTCTTTCCCTAAATATTTTGCGTTGAATACCTACTATCTTTTAAATCAAAAAGTAAAGCAAATATTCAATAAATCCCCTTTCAGAATGAAACACAGGAATAGTACTTTTTTCCTCAGGCTTTCCCCTGAAACCTATAAACCACTATTCCTACAAAGACAGTTGTTTTCATTGTTTTAAAGAACCTCTTCTATGATGGGAACACACATCCTTCTTTAGGCCCTTTAGTGATTATGAGGCAAGTGAGGAGCAAGGAAAGTTTTCACCTCTCAACCATCCCACCTTCAACCCCAGAGATTTTACATGGGTCTTTGTTACTCTAGAAACCCTTCTACAATTAGTTCTGTGTTTGTTGTTTTTCTTCTTAGTTTCCTAGGATAATATTTCCATCAATTTTAATAAAACTTCACAGTTACCTATGATAGACTTATCACCAGGTACAAGTGGATAATTTTGCCAACTGCAAGAGTATTATTGAAAACATGTATTGGAGTGTATGTGTGTGTCTTGGGAAGTGGGAATTGGGGAGAACATTCATTTTTTTCCTCAGTCAGACTTTTGTCTGACATTCTTAACATATGTTAAGAATATACTGATTCCCTAACAGTATTCAGCCAGAGTTCCTAAATTTTTGAGTTCTTAAGAAAATCATTTTCTTATCCCTTTTCAGCCCAGTCTACATATTACACTCTTCTGAATGCTAAGCACATGCTAGGGTAAGAATGCATCGCCTTAATTTCATCCAAGAGATTCATAAAACATTTACTAAAGTAAGGACAGCCTTATAAACCAATTACGTGTTAGTTTTGATACTGGGTTCCCAGACTAAGTTCACCAATGGTTTGTAAACATGAACCCTGGGTATTTTTAAACTATTAGTTGGTGGTTTAAAAAATCTTGCTTATGAAATAATAAGAATAAGCAAACTCATATAGTAGGAATCTAGAATATAGGTTACCAGGGGATGAGGTAGGGGTAGGAATGAGAAGTTATTATTTAAATTATACAGAGTTTTTATTGGATTGATTATGAAATTATGGCAATAGATGGTGATGATAGTTGCACAACATTGTGCATGTAATTAACACTGAATTATATATTTGAAAGTGGTTAAAAGAAGCAATTTTCAGTTGTGTATATGTTACTAGAATAAAATAAAAAAAAACAAGCACAGGACTGTACAATATAGTGAACCCTACCGTAAATAATGGGCTAGAGTTAATAGTATAAGTATAAAGATGTTCTTTCATGAATAATAGCACAGTTACCACATTAAGGAAAGGTGTTAATAATAGGGTAGTATATGGAAACTCTATATTTTATGCAGGATTTTCTGTAAACCTACAACTTCTGTATTTCTTGTGAAGACTAAACATCTACAGAGACCAGAGCTCTACAAGTGAGTGACAGAAGGGATCCGAGTTAGTATTACCTGCTGAATCATTTCCAGGCCGCTCTTTCCCATCTGCCAGTGTTTAAATTTCTCCAATGCTTCATCCACAGAGAGTTTCCCATGTTTTACTTTCTCTTGCAGAAGAATGAGTTCTTCCTGCCCAGTGGCCAGGCAGTCCTTTAGAGTAGAGAAAGCTTGACTCTGCCTCCAAACTCTGTCTAATATAAAGGGAAGGTGTTTTAACAGGAAGTCAACACATGGCCAGCTGGGAAAACATTCTAAAAAATTAAGCAGCCTGAGTTTCTTGGTCCTAATTGTCTGTGAGCAATTACAAAGTAAATCAGCACACATTCTTCTTAGGGATGGTAGTTCCTGGCACCTATAAAATGGGTGAAAAGAATGCCGCTTATCACAGAAAAACATAAAGGAATGAGGTAGAAAGGACAGTAGCAAAAAATCCTTCTGGACTGTACAAGTTTGCCTAAATTATTCTGGGCAATGCCAGTTTCATGTTCTTTTTGTGGGGATTAAAACAGATCATGTAGGGGAAGCGGACTTGGCCCAGTGATTAGGGCATCCGTCTACCACATGGGAGGTCCACGGTTCAAGCCCCGGGCCTTCTTGACCCGTGTGGAGCTGGCCCATGCGCAATGCTGATGCGCGCAAGGAGTGCCGGGCCACACAGGGGTGCCCCCGCGTAGGGGAGCCCCACACACAAGGAGTGCGCCCCATAAGGAGAGCCACCCAGCATGAAAGAACGTGCAGCCTACCCAGGAATGGCACCACACACACGGAGAGCTGACACAACAAGATGACGCAACAAAAAGAAACACAGATTCCCGTGCTGCTGACAACAGAAGTGGACAAAGAAGAACATGCACGCAGCAAATAGACACAGAGAACAGACAACTGCCGGGGAAGGCAGGGGGTAGAAATAAATAAAATAAATAAATCTTAAAAACAAAAAAAATAAAAAAAACAGATCATGTGCACACAATATGCAGCATAGTGCCTGCTTCATAAAAGCTAGATAAATATTAATATTGTTATTAATAATAAATATTTTTTAAAAATAAGAAACAAAAAAAGAAAAAATAATAAATATCTGTGTAAAGAACAGAAAATCTCCAGCTTTGGGAAAAGAGTTCTCAACCAACATCTAAACATCACCGGAGGTTTAGGATCACTTTAAAATTTATTCCCAAGAGATTTAGAATAAATAATTGCTGGTTATTCAGCAGCAAAATGCTTTCTTTTCAAAAGAATTTGTTTGGGAGCAATATCATTTACTGTTTACCAAGCATAATAAGAACATTAGATTGTCTGATTTCCCAGGCTGTGTACTTGATGCTACACCAGAGATGGTCTGAGGTGATTCAGTACTTTGTTTGTCCAACAAGGTTTATATAAATGAACCTACGTGCCTTTAGGGATGGTATGCATTGTCCAGGTTACTCCAATGCTGCTCTTTTAGTTACCAGATGACTTTAACATACTTGTTCTACCTGCCAGACCACAGAACTCATTTGCCTTTGCACCTTTTCATTCAGCTATTTCCCTTAAGTCCAAATACCTATATTATACTCTCTTAGGACGGAAGAGCACATGTCTTAACGCACTGTTAAACCTTAATATGCCACCAGAGTCTAGGTAGACCTGTTCAACCACATGTTAGTGAGCCCTCCCTAGAGAAACCTTCTCATTTCTGGGATCCCTTTTTCAAGAAATAGTTAAATTATATTGTCTAGACCAGAGCAAAAGACGCTTGGGATATGTGGGGGTGGTGGTGGTGGGGGCATTCAAATTCTACAGTAGTAAGAATTTGTTGCTTGGAGAAGAGATGTGGCTTAAGCAGTTGAGCACCTGCTTCCCACATGGGAGGTCCCAGGCTCAGTTCCCGGTGCCTCTTAAAAACAGAAAAACAAACAAGTAAACAAATGAAAAAAAACAACTCAGGGAGCTGATGTGGGTCAGTGGTTGAGTGCCAGCCAACATACGAGGTCTTGGGTTCAGTCCCTGGCCTGCCCCCTCTCCCAAAGAATTTGTTGCTAGAGTTAGGATTGGTTGGTCTGGAAAGAGTTTTCAAGTATTTGATGCTAGGGTTTAAGTATATGAAGGGGACTTGAGCCTCAGACAGGGGCTGCCCTGGAATGACCTAATGTCCCTCTCAGTTTCAAAAAGGACTCTGGGGATGAATATTGGAACAGGGACTCTGGAGGTTTCCCTCATCACAAGATTCCCATGTAAGAAGAATTGCTCAATGGTCCATCATTCTCATTCCCACAGGGACTTTCTTGCCTTGTCTTTTCTTTCCAGATGTTCTAGTCTCCTGAACTAACAAGGCATCAACAGATTTTACACTGTAAATTTTTTCCTTTAAGGATGATAGAGCATGAAATCCCAGGGGAATTGGAGAAGTACAAGTCAACCAGAGGGATAACTGGTTCAGTGACAAAAACACAGATAACAATTGAGATCACATACCATTTGCTTTTTATAGGCCTCCCCACTCAAATTTAATTAGAGTAGAAGTCTATGTGCCATTCCTGGCTGGGTGTACAGGGTTAGCATCATCATTTAACAGCCATGCCATCTATGCATCATTTCACTTCCAACATCACTTTGCCCAAGTGTGAATTCATTTTTATCTTAATTTCTATGCCATGTAGTTGGATTTTCTACTTTAGGAAAGTGTCCCCAGAAAACTGGACCAGTTTAAGTTGTGCTAAATACCCAGGTTTAGCTGGATTCAGAAAATAGTGTATCCTTTTAATAATATTCATTTCAATTACCCCTTCACCTTTCAAATTCTAGCTATTAAAATGTAAGTGAGGTGCATTAAGCATCTGCTCCCATTTGCAATACATATTTTATATCCCAATAACCTATAATCTAAAGTTTACCTCCATGAGTTTACTCATCGTTTTTGGTTCATGTTAGTGAGACCACATAATATCTGTGCTTTTGTGTCTGGGTTATTTCACCTAACATAATGTCATGAAGGTTCATCCATGTTGTCATATACATCACGAATTAGCTGAATAGTATTCCATTGTATGTATATACCACATTTTTTATCCATTCATTGATTGATAGGATCTTGGGTTGTTTCTATATTTTAGAAATTTTGCATAATCCCACTATGAATATTGGTGTGCAAATATATGTTCATGTCTTTGCTTTCAGTTCTTCTGAATATATTCCTAGTAATGGGATTGCTGGATCATATGGCAGTTTTATATTCAGTTTCATATAATGCTAACAGGATATTAGCAACGGGGTGGGTGGGAGGAAAATACACCAAATATAAAATATGGGTCATAATTAGTAGTAATATTTTGATGGTGTTCTTTCATAATTTGTATCAAATGTTTTACTACAATGCAAGCTGTTGATGGTGGGGTGATGTATGATGTCATGTATGTTTGTTTTGTAAGTTCACAACTTTTACTGTATACTTATTTTTTATGTAGGCTCATATAGGAGTTTGATATTATTTATGAATTCCAAAAAGAAATATAGATTATGCTTGTAAACTGGTTGGTTTTTCAGGCATTATAACCCTTTGATTGTATTAGATTCAGCTGAGATGTCTGATTAAATTATATTAAGAATAGGGCTCTGATCCAACTATGTCATTAGAGTGTAACTCAGCATCAAAGCCCAGGCCCCCTTGGGATAAAACAGATGCTCACATGGAAGTAAACACACAGAGAAGAACACAGAGGAAGAGAGGCAGAGGCCCCAGGACGAGAGATAAGCCTGATACAGCTGTCCTTGTGAAGAGACCTGAGCAGCTGAGCCTGGAAAGAAGCGAGCCCTGGGGAGAAAGACAAGCCTTATGCCAGCCTACAGCTGAGACAGGAAGAAGTTAGCTGGGTCCTTGGAGCCTTAAGAGGAAAGAGGAAGTCTGAACCCTTGCAGACGTTGCCCACACTCTTGCTCTAAAATGTGGCCAATGACCTCGGGAGACAGTAGCTCTTATGTTTCCTTGAGTTGGACTCTTTAGGGTCTTGTGACTGTAAGCTTCTACTCCAAATAAATACCCTTTATAAAAGCCAACAGAGTTCTTGTACTTTGTATCAGCACCCCTTTGGCTGACTAATACACTCATTTATGAATTCTATACTTAAATAATTTTTTAATGAAAAATAATCATATGTAAGGTGACCCTTTTTGGTCCACAGAGATGTTCAAAGGTGAAAAACACAAGCTAGGGCATCAGCAGCAGTCCTAGATATCAAGTCCTGAAAGTGAGTAACTTAAAACTGGAATAATTTAATATGTGTATGATTTTACTTCTTTTTATGTCACACTGAAACAAAGCATTTTGTCTTGAGAAATTACTGTTAGGCATGACAAATTGGAAAAATGACTCAGGCATTTTAATAACTTTCCTCCTAAGGGCAGACTTGTCAAATCAAAACATGTGACCTGTAATCACTTGGTAGGGTTTGCAAGACTGCTTTATTGCATTTAGATTACTATTCACTGGAGGATGGGAGGCTATTTTCCGTTCTTCTAAAGTTGTATATTTTTTTAACTTTTTTAATTACAGTTTTTCATTCATATATGAACATCCATAAACAATAAGTGTATAGAGTAAGTTGTGAACTTACAAAACAAACATGCACATCATCATACAGAGCTCCCATACGTTACCCCACCACCAACACCTTGCATTGTTGTGAAACAATTGTTACAAACTGTGAAATAGCATTGTGAAAACATTACTACTAACTATAAACAATATCTTATATTTGGTGTATTTTTCCACCAACCCACCTGTATTAGTATTATATACTTGTTATAGTTCATGAGCAAATGTACTCATATTTTTTCTGTTAACCACAGTCCATCTTCCATCACAGGATTCATTGTGTTATACAGTCCCATGCTTTGTACAAGCCATTCAAATTGTACACTCAGTGACTCTCATATTCACCACAGAATCATTGTCATCACCTCAGCCAGTTTTAGAAGGTTTTCATTACTCCAAAAGGAAAAATCAGATACCTCTTTATACCGTGCTATTATCCCTCAGAATTGATACATCTTCTTTGCCATTGCTGCAAAAATATTACAATATTACAGTTAACTATAATCCATAAATTAGATTAGTTGTAATTTTCCCATGTATCACCATATACTTAACAATTTGTAAAGAAAGAACATTCTTATACTATTAGCCACAATCTTCATCCACCACCAGAATCACTATGCTATACAGTTCCCACATTATTCTCTAGATTCCTTTCAATTGTTATAGTACATTCACAGACTACTCCTTTCAGTCACAGTCACATTTATAAAGCAGTAGTGTTAGTTGTACTCACTATAATGTATTACCATCAACTCTATTCATTTCCAAACATCTACAATAAACTTTATTAAAAATTCTACACACATTAAGCATCAGCTCGATTTTTAATCCACATTCAATTTCCTAGGAACCTATGCTCTAGAGTTTACCTTCATGAGTTTAAGCTTCATTTGAATTCATATTAGTGAGACCACACAATATTTGTCCTTTTCTGTCTGACTTATTCCTCTCAACATGTCCTCAAGTTTCATCCATTTTGTCATATGCATCCTAATTTCATTTCTTCTTAACAGCTGAATAATATTCCATTGTATGTATACACTACATATTGTTTATCCACTCATCAACTGGTGAACAGTAGGACTGGTTCCATATTTTACCAATTGTGAATAATTCTGCTATGAACATTGGTCCGCAAATGTCAGTATACCTCCTTGCTTTCAGTTCTTCTGAATTCCTAGTAATTCCTAGTAATGGGATTTGCTGGATGATACAGCCATTCTATATTTAGTTTCTTGAGGAACCGCCAAACTGTCTTCCACAAAGGTGCACCATTCTACATTCCCATCAACAGTGAAGGAGTGTTCCTATTTCTCTACATCCTCTCCAGCACCTATATTTTTCTGTTTTTGTGATAAAGGCCCTTATATTATATGTGAAATGATATCTCAGTGTAGTTTCGATCTGCATTTCCCTAATAACTAATAATGTTGAACATTTTTTCATGTGCTTTTTGTATTTCCTCTTTGTACAAACATCTATTCAAGTCTTTGGCCTATTTTTAAATTGGGGTGCTTGTCTTTTATCATTGGGTTATATGATCACTTTATAAAACATGGATATCAAACTCTTATCAGATACGTGGTTTCCAAATATTTTCTCCCATTGAGTAGGCTACCTTTTCACTTTCTTGACAAAGTTCTTTGAAGTACAAAAGTGTTTAAGTTTGAAGAGGTTCCATTTATCTATTTTTTCTTCATTGCTCATGCTTTGGGTGTAAGGTTTAAGAAACCATAGCCTACCACAAGATCTTGAAGATGTTTCCTTACATTTACTTCTAGAAGTTTTACAGTTGTTGCTTTTATATTTAGGTCTTGGATCCACATTGAAATAACTTTTGTATATGTGATACAGGGGTCCTCCTTCTTTCTTTTGGATATGGATATCCAGTTCTCCCAGCACCATTTGTTGAATAGACTGATCTGACTCAGCTAGGTTTGCTTGACAGTCTTTTCAAAAATCACTTTTCCATAAATTTGAGTATCTATTTCTGAACATTGATATTTATTCCATTGGTCAACATATTTATCTTTATGCCAGATCATGCTGGTTTATCAATGTAGCTAAATAATATGCTTTAAAATCAGGAAGTGAGAGTTCTCCAACTTCATTCTTTTTAAAGATATTTTTGGCTATTCAGGACCTGTTACCCCTCCAAATAGATTTGATAATTTCTGTGAGGATATGAACCTATAGATTGGGTAAAAAAGTAAATCGGGCTTTTAATTAAATTTCTTGCTATTTTTAGATGACTGGCTAAAAGAACATTTGAAAAAAAATTTAAGAAAGCAACTGATTGCCCAAAAATAGGGATTCTAAAATATGAATTATTTACTGAGTAAATATTATATGCTCATAATGATAATAAAGTACTTATTTTAAAATGAGAAGAACAAACACTAATAATTCTTGAAAGAGATTTATTAAGGTGAATAATTGGATGTCTCTATTGGTATTGCCAGGAGTGACTGCCCTTCTCAGAAATAACAGGGAACTTATAAAGAACTAAAAATAAAAGTGGGGCTTTCTGAAAGAAAATAAAAGGAACATACCCTGCAAAATTAGCAGTTTAAGCAACAATTGGAAAAAACTGGTTTGGGTCTAATGGGGATAGCCTAACAGAAATAGAAGACACAACCACCCCGCCCCCCCAACCATCTCTGCAATTGGTGAGTGACCAGGTTTTAATATCCATGGGACTCTTAATCCACTGCTCTTTTTCTGCCCATGAAACTTGAGAGGTAATTTTCTCCCACATCTGTGTTCCACTTCCTTTGCATTGAGTTCTTTGGATTATTGCTAGACTTGTTTTTGGTTTGATCCAGTATCTTCTTGGTGAGTACCTTGTTCTGTGTGTGTGTGGAGGTTTTACAGAAGTTCTGTACACCTTAAGACAGCCACTTTTCTATTTTCATGATGACCCCTATGTAAGTTCAATTTCAGAATCTTTGAACAGAGGCTTTTCTCAATTTAAACTTAAATCTCTGTTCTTCTTTAGCAAATATGCTTGTTACTTATATGTTTTCTCACATTGGGCCAAGTTCATGTTTATTTTTTAATAAATGGGTAAATCTCACCAGGGATGACTTGAATTTGCATTGGTCACATTGGGGAAAATATTGAGCTAGTTATAATAGTACACTTGAGAGGTATACTTAAAGAAAACCTGCTGGACTACACAAAAGGAGTTGGGGACATTTAAAAATTAGTGGTCAAAAGCTTTTAAAAGGCAAAACGACTTTCATAGTTACACGAACCCATGTCACCATTACCCTTTCCACCTGACCTGAGTGTTTTGTCTGGTTATAAAGGATTTCCCAGGCACCAAGAAAAGTCATTCCAAATTGTAGAAGAAATTACATCAGCTAGTTCATATGTCCTTTTTCCCACTATCCAAACCTCTTACCACAATAATAGGGCCACTAAATGATGAGTATTCCTTTAATTTGTGAAATGTCTTCAAAGTAAGAGATCCTTTCACAAAACAAAACTACATTCTAGATCATCCAGTGCCTACAATGTATGGCACAAGTCCAATTAGACTTCCCTTCTAGGGACACATCAAAATATCAACCTTACAAAAATCCAAATTCATCCTTCCATGCTGTTACCTAATTTATCCTTAATCAAAACTTTTTGGATCATGCTGGCTACTGTCACCAGTGATTCCCTCTTAAATGACTATTCCCTGTCATAACTTAATTAAAACCTTAACTCCTGAGTGATTACATTGAGAGGAAAATGCGAATTGGCCTATACCCTATCAAAAGAGCTCTACAACAGCCCTTGACCTTAGGCATATCTAAGTAAAATTTACAATTGGGGAGTTTTCACTCAAAAACATAGAGACCAATAGAAACCCACAATTTGCCAAGGCAAAGAGAAGCCAGCAATTTTATATAATATAGTGAGTTTTGTTTATCTGTGTTTAGTCTTTTTGTGTTTTTATAGTCAATTTGTTTGACTCATGGCTAAAAATTTTGAATTATGTCTTTATTGTATGTGTCTGAATGCTTGCATATATATATATATATAATGTGTGTGGTACTTTTTTCCTCCAGATGGTATTACCAAGTATTCAGGTGTTCAGGATAAATAAACATTTATATGAGTTAAATACTCCTGATGCCTTGGAATTAAAGAAATCAAACTTTAATGCTTCAAACGTTTTTAGAAGCTAATTGAAATGTTTTAAAATCCAAGTTCACATAATCTAGGTAGCTCTTTAGCAAATGAGACAACATTGTTGCCTAAATATAAATAGCTATTTGTTTTGAGAGATAGATACAATACAAGCCAAGTTTTTACTCTACTTTGGTATGTTTTTCCTAAAATTATACAAGGTTACTGATTAAATAAACTGAAACATTTATGTTTACTAAATGTTTAAGAAGAAAATTTGAGGTTTTTGTTGCCCAGATTGATTCATTATTTTGACAAAAATTATGCTTTATAGGATGCTAGCTTAAAGACAGTTTTTAATTATCTTTTTGCTAACTAAATTTGTAAGATATATAGAATGTGTCTTTATTAAGGGAAATAAGAGAGTAGCTTTGTCCTAAAATAAAAGAACTTGTTCATTTCATGTGGTCAAAGTTGGTCAGAGTTGATGGGTTTATTTATAAGGTTTTTTAAGAGCAATTACATCAAATAATGTACTGACCTCGATTTTCTTTTGTTAGACAAACAAAATGTCCTTGTATTATTGGTCTGCTTTTAGTAAGACATTAAAAATAGTTTATTGAATGTAATCATGTTACCTCCCATAATACTTTCTCTAATTTTTATTAATACTTTTGTTAAATAGCAAACCAAGTGTTGTCTCATAGTAACTTGTGATCTTACTTTACTAAGTGTACAAACCTTTGATGACTTTTACCATTTTTCTTCCTCCAAAATAAAATCCTAGATAATATTTTGATTTCTCCTTTGCATTCTCTTTGAGACTTCACATTTAGAGGATGTATTTTAAACCTTACTAAAAAGGATCTGATCAGGCTTACAAAAAATATTTTATTGTTACTAAATAACAGAAAATTAACCATTGGAATCATATCTCTTAGGTTAAGCAGGCCTCTTTCAGGGGCTAAATTGAACCTTCATCCCAATAAAAGAAAATAAATTGAAACTAAGGATCAGGAGCAGCTGGTCCTAGAAGAGGATGACTTCAAAGGACAGCTTTAGTCAAGATCATGGAACAAGGCACTAAAGATTTGACCTTTCCCCATTTGGTCCTGATATCTTGTAATATTGTTACCACCTTTGGTTTTCTTATTGATCTATTTGCCAATGTTTCCTAGTACCAAATGAAATCTTTAGATATAATAATGCTACTCTTCTTTATCCTAAGTATTTTAAATTAAGACCACCCTTTAGCTCCAGCAATACAAAAGATCTCTGATACAGGCTGCCTAACCTATTGCTGGCTTTGCACAAAACTGCTCTATGATAAAATGCCAGAAATGTATATAAGTCCTGTTCCTGTAATTGCATTTAGAACTATTTTAGCACCAGAAGGGGACAGGAAATACAAATAACTATTGTTGCCAAAATATCCACACATTACACTCTCTGCCATGTCAATAACAATTTCTAATGCCACTAAAATTTCCCCATTTGTCTGGAATACCTCAATGGAAGACACCACATCAGAGAAACTCCCTCTGACTTATATAATCAAATTTTATTGTTTCATCATAAATATCTTAAATGGCTTCCTGCTTATAATGATACTGGCCTTAAAATAAATGCTACTGTATTAGCCATCATTAATTCAATCTTCATATATAGAATTTCAAAACTTTCAAAATATACTTATAATTCATTTGGCCACTGTAATATGTCTATTTTCCCCTTTATATAATACCAATAAGTTTGATGTTCTCTGGGGTGATAAATACTCCAGATGAATTCAGAGAGGAAATTCTATGCATACAATGATTAGATTTGACTCTGGCCTTTTGTGGCTACTTCCAGACATACTGACTGTTCTTATAATTTAACTAAATTCCCACTTTATTGGTCTTGCAAAGAAACGATTATTTGAGGTAGTTCCATTTTACGCATAAAGTTACCCAAACCAATGTTTATTTCTCATGGAAAAAGAATATATAAAGCACTTCCCCATAATTGGTTGGGAAAATGTAGACTAAGATAGCTTGCTCTGACTGTGATTAAATCATCTACACAAAATGCTGGCCAAAGAGTTAATTTAAGCTTCTTTGTACATCAAGTCTCAACCTGACAAATAAGGAATAATACTCCCAACTGCTTAGTATAGGTTTCATTCTTACATTCCTGGAGTCCTTGGGGACATATGATCTGGAGTAAGCGATTATAAACATATCAAAGTTTATGGAACTGAGCTTTAAGACTACTCTAAAAATTCTCCAGGCTCCCAAGATGAAGTAAATAGCCTAGTATTAGTGGTTTTACAGAATAGATGGGACCTAAACATTCTGACTGCCCAGCAGTGGGGCATTAATGCCCTGATACATGAACAGTGTTGCCTTTATGTTAATAAATCTGGCTCTGTAGTAAACAATTACATATTTATAAATATCAATGAGAATATTCCATGATATTGGTTATACAAACATTTCAATGGGCAGATTTATTTTCTGACCTTGGCTGCTGGTTCATTGGAATTTGGGGACCAATAACACACTTTGGATTCATGCACTTTATAAAAATTATTGGAATATACATTTTTAGATCTTATACAAATTGTGTTTTGAGAATTTTTTCAAATTCTTTGTCACTCATGGGACAAATGATTGCTCTTACAAAAGTCAGTCAAAAGGAAATTAAATGGAAATGGGACTGTTTTTGGTGGACTGAGACTAAAATTAAATATAAATTTAACAGCAGTCTCCCTGACTTGAAAAAGGAGTCATAACCATAATCTCCATTCATGAGTTTGTGACTACACTGCAATAGTCTTAAGTGTAATTAAACAGCCACCTAATACATCCCACTACAATAAAAAATGGAAAACCAGTGTGGAAATTAAAAGGAAGAAAGCAAAAGTGAGTCTGCTGTGACTGCCTGAAACTCTGATTACTGTGACCTCTGACTAGAGGAGAGAGAAATGGCAGTGACTTGAGTGTTTTAGCCAAGTTCACGACGAAATCATTGGAAAAATGATCAAAAGGGGGGAATATTAAGTACAATAAATTGGCTGCCTATCTTGGTGTGGCTGGGAGCAAACTTTCTCTAAGAAGTAATAGGGACTTTATAAAGAGTTAAAAATAGAGATGGGACTTTGTGAAGGAAAAAATAGGAATGTACTCTACAGAATTGGCAGTTTAAGCAACAATTGGAAGTAAGCTGGTTTCAGTCCAATAGAAATAGCCTATCAGAAATAGACAAATATACTGAATAACCAATCTATGATCATTCTCTGCTTTGAGAGACCCTCCTTTATAATAAGGAACTAAATGTCAACCAATTTATTTTTCAACCAATTATTTTAATTTCCCCTTTGGAAATCCTCTAATTGCATTTGTAAGCCAGTGTAACTTGCTAACTATTTTGAGACTCTTGAGGTTGAGTTCTCTCTGCTCCAACAGTTTCTCTTTCAATAAAACTATTATATTGATTTGTTATTGGTGATTGAGTTTCTTTTGCCAGAGCACATTTATATAATCATTATTAAGCAAGAGCTTTGGGGTTTATTTTTCCTTTTCTTCTATTTCTCTCTGTTCACTCCAAATTTTGTTTTCAGTCTTAGGACTAAGGAGGAGTTTGATCGGGGCAGTTTACAACCCAAGATCCCAAGGTCTATCAGGCTTTTGTCCATTTAGTGCAGCCCTGCATATAGAGGTGAGCCATGATTCTCTGTCACTGTGGACTGAGATCTGTAAGCAACTAACCACCAGCTAAATTACTAAGAGACCATCCCATCCCCTTATTACAGAACTGTATTTGAGAATACCAGGGTGCAGTATATAATATTAAGTCCCTTCTCTTCAGTCCCTACTGGTAAGACTATTTTCTAAATGTATATGTGAAACACAAGAACTTGGGGGTGGTAGCACTTTGAAAAATTAGCTTCTGTGTAAAAGAGGGATAGCTGAGGGTCAGGGGATGAGGGTATTAAATATCTCCCCACATTTTTTGATGAGCAAAGGACTTGGTTTCACTGACAGCAGGGGTAGACTACTGATTTTATTTGCCTCAGTACCCTTTTTTCACCTTTAGAATTAATTAGAATTGGTTCCAGATTCTAGCATTAGCTTATCTTCCTGTGTTAGGTCTTAATATTACTAAGAATGTTATCATTGTTGATGCCTTCCCTTTATAAGTAAAACCTGAGGGACCGACCACAATGTGGGCCGTGAGCACATCACCTGAATATGCACTCATTCTAACGAATGAGAACACTGGACCTGAATTCAGTTGTTATACAACTTTTTTCCAGGTATGACTTTAACAACAATAATAACAAAAACTTTTGTGAGTGATACAACAAATGGAAATATAAGTTATACTGGAAAATGGAACTAAGGACATTATTCTTTTATGGAGTACAAATGACCACATTTTGACAATTTTTCCTCTTTCCTTTTTTAATATATCCAACACTGGCAAAAACAGCATGATGAAAATACCTCAGACACTAGCAATCCCTTTTCCCTACATGAGGGTAATATCATCCACGTTTCCCCAAGTCTCCTGCTTATAGGAAATTTTATTATCTAACATTTATCAAACTGCTGTAGCACTGGACTTATGAGAAAACATAAAAGATATGTTCCCTGAGTATATTTTCCTCGTGAGCATGCATCCCTCCCAAAAGACCAGCCAATAACAATTTTGCAGTCTGAGTGAAGAATTGGTGGGCAGTGACTAAACCAGGGATTGCAAACTCATAAGCCTACAGGAGTCAGGCAGATAAAATTACCTAACAAAGAAGATTTAGTGCCTACTCATTAAATACACTAGTCTTCATTATCACCAATAAATATGTTCTCTTTCTTTTTATTCCTGATAACATGATTCTTTCAGTATACCTTTTATTTTCCCACTTTTGATAGAATGATGAGTTGAGAAAAATGTCTCAAATATAAGAAAAACAACACAGAAAGCATGATAACAAATGATAATTGCAAAAGTCATTTGTAGCAAATGATATATAATAGGAAACAGTTGTAAATCTGAATTTTTACATGAAACATGGTTTTAATGTTTGCAAAAATGTAAAAGTATATTTTGAAGGTTATTTTTGAAATACAATATATTTACAGCCCTTATTTGGGCACAATGTGACCTCTGAAACATACTGTTTCTTTTGGTGGGAATTTTTTTTGTATGTGAGTTTTGAGATTATTTACTGATTATTATTCTCATCTATTGTACTTTTAATCCAAATCTAAGGTAGGGCTTAGGCAAACAAATATTCAAATTACTGGAATAAGGTATGGTTAGGGTGGATGTGTTCCTCATACACTCTACCCCCAACCCTCAAGGAAATGCCCTGTAAGAGTGACAGCAACAACATATCTTGAGGAGATTCCTTATTTAACTGTATGGCTAAGGAGGTTTGTGGATGAACAGCTGAGTCAAGTTGGCTGACCGCTGACGACAGGGAGGCAGTTTGCTAAGAATGATTAAACTTCATCAGTTGCTATCCATCCTATCTGAGTTAAGACCATGTCAGTAAAATGGGGATGAACTCAGTAAAGACAGAAAAAACTTAACACAGTCTAAGAAAACAGAAAAACAGATATGGGAGTCATGTACAGTTTTGACCCTGGACTATTATACAATTTTGTGAGGCAGAGAAAGTTAACCAGATATCATAAGCCCTTGAAGAAAGAGCCTTTAAATTCCTCCAGCACCCCTTGAATTGATCCATATAGACCTAGTGATTTTCTAATTACAGTATCTTTTATAGAAACTTTATTATTCACCAGAGTCCTAGGAGATGCAAGCATTATAATCACTAAAAAGGAATATTTCTCTATTTTGCTAGATTGGAATTGAGAGTTATGAATCAATCTTCTGTGAGCTTGGTTAAAATGACTCAGACTTCAAAAACCTGACTACTCCAATCACTGTAATAGCGTTCAGTTTTAGAGGTTAAAACAAAACAAAACAAAATAACAAACCAATTCCTTGACTTCCCTGTAAGGCTCAATTTTGGGCAGTGGGGTAGAAGTGTGGGTGGCAGAATTTTCTAACAGTTTTCTCTGGCACCTTCTAATTTCTAAAACAACTTGGGAAAATTGATTTGACAATTGTATTTTGATGGAAAATTTTATCTGTGATCCAATGCCCTCCTCACTTTTACTTGTTTATTTCAAGATGAGAAAATTGAGTTGAAGCAATACATTAAGTTTCCATGATGAGAGTGCCAATTAGATTTTTTTTGTTGTTCCTCAGGAAAATTCCTTGACTTAGCAATAATATAACTTCCTGGCAATCCCTTGGCAGTATTGAACCTACACCATTTGAAACACACTTCCAGTGGGAAAATAATTGGCTTTCATAATCCCTTTTCCTCCCAGCATCTAGTGGGAGAATTAAGTAATTTCTTTTACTTTCTTTAGAGAACTTAATAGCGTCCTTAGAGAATACGGATTCTGATAAGCATTTAATGAAAGGAACTTTTTTTGTTCTCTACCAAATAGATTTTCATTGGTGAAGTCTGTGCTTCTTTTCCTATTATACCACGAAATTATAAGATGTTTGAAAAGTACTCATTCAATAATAAGCACTTGCAATTGCCTAGTACATACCATTAACTAAAGTCATAAATAATTTTAAAACAGAGAAAAATGGTTGGATGGAAGAAATCATTTAAGTACGTAAGTATTTTATTTTAAAATCTTCTCAATTATTCGTATCTTTTTTTCATGCTAGACTTTCCCCCCTATAGATGGTAGTTATCAGGATTTATAAAAAAACATTTCATAAGGTTTGATGGAACCTTAGTCCTTTCAAATGGAACAAATTCTCTTTCATTCCACTGGGTCACCAATGTCCAGGGTTAGGAGACCCAAGGAAACTGCATTAAGGTGACTAATCAAAACCTTCAGTAAGCTGGATTTAAGTATCTACAGAGAAAATATTCATATAAAGTTTGATTAAAAATTTCAGTATCCCAGGCTCCAAAGAGTTTAAAAAATCTAATGATAGTTTACTTTGAAGGAATAAATTAGGCATAAAGATATAGACAGATATTAATCCAAGAAAATATTTCTGATCAAGTCCTGCTTCCCTTTCACCATTCTCTCCTCCCCTTTTTTCTGAGTACAGGTGGGTATCATTTTTCTATACATAGGGTAGGCTAATAATTGGGCTTTTCTAGGTTTAATGGATGCTTTCAGCCATTCCCTATATTGCTCTCTGTGAGACAGCCCAAAGGATAAATTGGTAAGATCGAGCATTCCAAGGATCTCTTCATTACACTTGCTGCTTGTCATCTTTCTTCATCTCTTGTGGTTCTGTTCATATTTTTTTTACCTAATTCTTAATAGAGTTTAATTAAAAATATGATGGGAGAGCAATTTATAAGAAAGATGTCTCAGGGAAATTTTTTTCTTAAGAACTGAAGCATTTTCTACATTCTCCTTTTATTAATTCCAAATCTCAGTGAGGTATGTGGAGGAAGACAGATAGGAATAATTTTATTTATTTTGTTTAATTCTGACCTAAATAAACAATGGTCTCATGCAGAGCTTTGCATTTCTTGACAGAACGGAAGGCACAGGGGAGGGAATAATAGTAGACTGTAGGTATATTTTTCTTCAGTAAATTTGAAATCACTAACAATGGAAAACTGACAAAGGGAGTTTCTTGCATATAAATTTACAGGCAGTGAGAAGCTTGTGTTGGAGTAGCTCAGGTAGTATACAACTATCTTACAAAATAGGGGAGAAGTGTAGAAGTTGTCCTAGGGAACTGCTTTGGGGACCTGAAGATCAAGAGAGTGCTGCACACATCTTTCAGGAAGGACTGGAAATGGAGAGACAAAGAGGTCAAGAGGGAAACTGTGAGATGGCCTTGCAGCTGGGAATGCTGCTCATCCCCCACCTCTGAAGTGAACAGCTTTGGTAAAATCTGTGGCTGAGTGGCCAACAGAGTGGGGAAAGGACACATTCCTCCCTGGATAGAAGAAGTGTGGCTGAGGGCTAAGTATGGTTTATTTTCAGTGAGTTTAGTCAACATAAGCTGGTTTTAAATTGCTAATTAAGAAGAACCAATTTGGCTCAACTGATAGAGAGTCTGCCTACCACATGGGAGGTCCAGGGTTCAAACCCAGGGCCTCCTGACCATGTGGTGAGCTGGCCCACATGCAGTGCTAATGCACAAGGAGTGCCATGCCACACAAGGGTGTCCCCTGCATAGGGGAGCCCCACACACAAGGAGTGCACCCCGTAAGGAGAGCCGACCCATGTGAAAAAAGTGCAGTCTGCCCAGGAGTGGCGCCGCACACATGGAGAGCTGGCATAGCAAGATGATGCAACAAAAAAGAGACACAGTTTCCTGGTGCCACTGACAAGAATACAAGCAGACACAGAATAACACAGTGAATGGACACAGAAAGCAGACAACTGGGGAAGGGGGTGGGGAGAAAGAATAAATAAAAAATAAATCTTTAAAAAAAAAAAAAAAGGAGCCCGTCAGTGGAAATTGAAAGATTACTCTCTGTGGAAAGGTTTGCTGAAGAATGCCATTTGCTGGCCAGCTGAGAAAGTGAAGGAAAGCCAGGCTGTCTTTCCTGTTTCATTCCCAGACACTGTAGATCTGCTGGTCTATGCCCCTGTTTTGATAACTTAAACATGGAAATCTTAAAGTTTTAAAAAAATTGAATCAAAACTCAAAGAAGAACTATGAAATAAAACCACTAGGCAAGAGAAAAACTGGTCAACAGAGAAAAATCATCAACACAATCAGATGCCTAGATATCAACAAAACGCAACAGGTAATATAAAGAAACAGGAAGATATGGCACAACCAAAGAAACATACCAAGAATCCAGATGAGACAAAGGATTTAAGACACCTAATCAATGATGTTAACACAAATCTCCTTAATTAAAGGATTTGAAGCAAAATATGATAAAGAGGTAAAGAATATTAAGATGACACTGGGTGAGCATAAAGAGTAACTTGAAAGACTGCAAAAAAAAATAACTGCTTATGGGAATGAAAGACAATGGATGAGAGTAAAAACCATTACAGGCATTTAATAGCAGATTTGAATTGATGACAGAATTAATGAATTGGAAGACAGAGCATTTAAATTTGAAAGGAGAAGAATGGAAAACATAGAACAGGGAATTGAATGATAAATGAAATGCACAAGCATATGAATTATAGGTGTCCCAGAGGAGAAGAGAATGGAAAAGTGGCAGAAAGAATATTTGAGGAAATACTGACCCAAAATTTTCCAACCCTTATGAAAGACATGAATATGAATATTCAATAAGGGCAATGTACCCCAAACAGAATAAATCCTTAAAAAAAAAAAACTTATTCAAGGGCACCTACAATAAAGAATGTCAAATGCCAGAGATAGAGGATTCTGAAAGCAGCAAGAGAAAAGCAATGTATCATTTACAAGGGAGTCTCAATAAGAAGTGCTGATCTCTCATTAGACACCACAAAGGTGAGAAGGCAGTGGTATGATATATTTAATATACAGAAAGATCTGCCAGCCAAGATTTTTTTAATCTGGAAAAACCATCCTTCACAAATGAAGGTGAATTTAAAGTCTTCTCAGATGAACTAAAAGTGAGAGAGTTTGTTGCCAAGAGATCAGGTCTATAAGAGATATTAAAGGGTGTGTTATAGCTTAAAAAGAAAAGAGAAAGGTAAAAGGTTTGGAGAAGAAGGTAGAAATGAAGATTTTAAGTAAGAGAAACTTCAAGGGTTAAAGATAGACAATAGTAAGATATGACAATTGAGAGCCAAGGGATAAAAAGGATGAAGTAAGTACTGCCTTTACTGTAGTAACAGTGAATGTTGATGGATTAAACTCCCCAATCAAAAGACAGAGATAAAATGAATTTTAAAAAATATATTTGTTGTCTACAAGAAAATTACCTTATATGCAAGAGTAAAATCAGGCTGAAAGTGAAAGGTTGGAAAAAAATATCCCACTCACATAGCAACCTAAAAAGATCTGAAGTAGTGATACCTATACTGGAAAATTAGGTTTTAAATGCAAAACTCTTATAAGACATAAAGAATATCACTATATGTTAATAAAAGGGACAATTATCCAAGAAGAAATAACAAAAATAACTATTTATGCAACTAACTTAGGTGCCCCAAAGTACTTGAGAAACACACTGGCAAAACTGAAGAGAGAAACAGACATCTCTATAATAATAGTTGGAGACTTCATTACACCAATCTCATCATTGGATAGATCATCTGGACTGAACAAATAAGGAAACAGAGAGCTTGAAAAATATAATAAATGAACTAGACCTAAAAGACATTTTTAGAACTTTACACCCCCAAACAGCAGGATATACATTCTACTCAAGTGTTCATTGATCTTTCTTCAGAATAGATTATCTGTTGGGTCATAAGTTAGAGCTCAATAAATTGAAAAAGATTGAAATTATAAGCAACATTTTCTCTGATCATAATGGAATAAATTTGGAAAGTAAAAATGGGCAAAGAAAGGGAAAGTTTATAAATATATGGAGATTAAATAATACACTCAAATAATCAGGGTGGGTCAAAGATAAAAATTGCAAGAGAAATCAGTAAATACTTCAAGATGAATGAAAATGAGAAAATAACATATGAAAAATTATGGGATACAGTGAATGCAGTACTGAGAGTTAAATTTAAAGCCCTCAATTCTTACATTATAAAAGAAGAGCCAAAATCCAACATCTAACTGAGCACCTGCAAGAACTAGAAAAAGAATAGCAAGCCAAACAAAAGGAAAGAAATAATAAAGATTAGAGCCAAAAAAAATGAAATTGAGATTAAAAAAAATGAATCAACAAACAAAAGTTGGTCCTTTGAGAAGATTAACAAAATCAATAAACCCTTAACTAGATTGACAAAGAATAAAATAAAAGATGCAAATAAATAAAATCAGAAATGAAGGGGTGATTACCACTGGCTCTGCAGAAATAAGAGAGATCATTAGAGTGAACAATTGTATGCCAACAAATTAGACAATTGTAGATGAAATGGACAAATTCTTAGAAACACATAAACAACCTATACGTACTATAGAAGAAATATTAATAAAAGACCTCAACAAGCAAATCATGAGTCAAGAGATTAAAGCAGTCATTAAAAACTTCCCAAAAATGTAAAGCCCAGGACCAGATGGGGTCACAGGTGAATTCTACCAACCATTCAAAGATTATCTAATACAAATCTTGCTGAAGCTCTTCCAAAAAATTGAACAGGAAGGAACACTACCAAACTGATTCTATGATGCCTACATCATCCTGATAGCGCAACCAGATAAAGACACTTCAAAAAAATATTATGGCCAATTTCTCTAATGAATATAGATACAAAAATACTGAAAAAAAAAATCCTCGAAAACCAAATCCAAAATCGCCTTACAAGAATCATATACTATGATCAACTGGGTTTCATCCCAGGTATACAGGGTTTTTCAACACAAGAAAATCAATTAGGGAAGCAGACTTGGCCCAATGGATAGGGCATCCATCTACCACATGGGAGGTCCATGGTTCAAACCCCGGGCCTCACTGACCCATGTGGAGCAGGTCCATGCGCAGTGCTGATGCATGCAAGGAGTGCCCTGCCATGCAGGGGTGTCCCCTTGCATAGGGGAGCCCTATGCGCAAGGAGTGCACCCTGCAAAGAGAGCTGCCCAGCGTGAAACAAAGTGCAGCCTGCCCAAGAATGGTGCCACATACATGGAGAGCTGACACAGCAAGATGACGCAACAAAAACAAACACAGATTCCTGTGCTGCTGACAACAACAGAAGTGGACAAAGAAGAACACACAGCAAATAGACACAGAGAACAAACTGGAGGCGGGGGAAGGGGAGAGAAATAAATGAAAATAAATCTTTTTAAAAAAAGAAAATCAATTAGTGTAATAAACCACATTAGTAAATTGAAGAGTAAAAATCACATGATCCTCTCTATTGATGCAGAAAAGGCAATTAACAAAGGGTCTTTTCTTGATTAAAAAAACTCCAAATGATAAGAATAGAAGGAAACATTCTCAATGAGATAAAATGCATATGTGAAAAATCTACAGCTAGCATTGTACTAAATGGAGAATGACTGAAAGTTTCCTGCTGAGATTGGGAAAAAGGCAAGGATGTCCACAGTCATCCGTTTTATTCAATATTATGCTAGAAGTTCTAGCTAGAGTAATTAATCCAGATAAAGAAATAAAAGGCATCTAAATAGGAAAGAAAAAAGAAAAATTATTCCTATTTGCTGCTATGATCCTATATCTAGAAAATCCTGAAAAATCCACAATAAAACTATTAGAACTAATAGATGAATTCAGGAAATTGGTTGGATGCAAGATTAATATGCAAAAATCCGTAGCATTTCCATACACTATTGATGAGCAATCTGAGGAGGAAATCAGAAAAAAATCCCATTTACAATAAAGACTAAAATAATCAAATATTTAGGAATAAACTTAACCAAGGACATAAAGGACCTGTATTCAGAAACTATAAAACATTGCTAAAAGAAACCAAAGAAGACCTAAATAAATGAAAGGACATTCCATGTGTGTGGATTGGAAGTTTAAACATTGTCAAGATGTTAATTCTACCTAAAATAATTTACAGATTCAATGCAATACCTATAAAAATCCCAACAGCCTTTTTGCAGTAATGGAAAAGCCAAATATCAAATTTATTTGGAAAGTTAAAGGCCCCAAGTAGCCAAAACATCTTGAAGAACAAAGTTGGGGGATTCTCACTATCTGAATTTAAAGCATATTGGGTAGCTACAGTGGTAAAAACAGCATGGTACTGGGATAAAGATAGGTATGTTGACCAATGGAATAGAATTCTGTGTTCAGAAATAGATTCTCAAATTTATGGTGAAGAGATTTTTGAAAAGGCTGTCAAGTTGACATAGCTGGGCTAGAATACTATATTCAACAAATGGTATTGGGAGAACTGGATATCCCTATACAAAGAAAAGGAAGAGAACCCCTATCTCACACCTTTTACAAAAGTTATTCAAAATGGATTGAGGATCTAAATATAAAAGCTACAATGATAAAACTCCAAGAAGACAATGTAGGGAAACATCGTCATGACCTTGGTGGTAGGTGTAGTGTCTTAAAACCTTACATCCAAGGCATGAGCAATGAAAGAAAAAAAATAGATAAATGAGACCTCCTTAAAACTAAACATTTTTGTTTTTCAAAAGGCTTTATCAAGTAAGTAAAAATGCAGCTTACTCAATGGGAGAAAATATTTGAAAAGCACATATCTGATAAGAGTTTGATATCCATGTTATATAAAGAGATCATACAACTCAATGATCAAAAGATAAGAAACCCAGTTAAAAAACAGACAAAAGACTTGAACAGAAATTTTTCCAAAGAGGAAATACAAATGGCCAAAAAGAACATGAAAACATGTTCAACATCAGTAGTTTTTAGGGAAATCCAGATCCAAGCTACAATGAGATACCACTTCACACCTTACAGAATGGTCATTATTTTTAAAACCCCAGAAAATTAAAAACGCTGGGGAGGATATGGAGAAATAGAAAAACTCCTTCACTGTTGGTGGAAATGTAGAATGGTGCAGCCTCTGTGGAAGACAGATTGGTGGTTCCTCAAGAAAATAGAGAACTGCCATATGATCCAGCAATCCTGTTACTTGGAATATATTCAGAAGAACTAAAAGCAAGGACATGAACTGACATTTGCACACCAATGTTCGTAACAGCATTGTTCACAATTGCTAAAATATGAAACAGCCCAAGTGTCGATCAATTGATGAATGAATAAACAAAATGTGATATATACACACAATGGAATACTATTCAGCTGTAAGAAGATATGAAATGAAGGATGACTCTTGAGAACGTTGAGTAAAATAAGTCAGACACAATGACAAATATTGTATGGTCTCGCTAATATGAATTAAAATGATGAGTAAAGTCGTCGATGTGAACTCTAGAGTACAGGTTACAAGGAAAATGAATGTGGGTTGAAAATGGGAGCTGATGCTTAATGTATGTAGTATTTTTAATAAGGTTTATTGAAAATGAGGGGAAATAAATAGAGTTGATGGTAAAACATTATCATGAGTATAACACTGCTTATTTATAAATATTATTGTGACTGAACGGGGTAGTCTGTGGATGTAATATTTCAACTAAAAGGAAGCTAGAGAATAATCTGGGGAATATATAACAATGATTACAGTTAACCACAAAAGTTGTAGTTAACTGTATAAATATAAGAATATTCTTCTTATACAAAGTGTTAAGTTTATGGTGATACATGGGAAAATTACAACTGAGTAATTTATGGACCATAGTTAATAGTAACATTGTAATATTTTTGCAGCAATGCCAAGAAGATGAATCAATTCTAAGGAACAACAATAAAGGGGATATAAGAGGGAATGGGATTTTTCCTTGTGGGATAATGAAAACGTTCTAAAATTGGCTAAGGTGATGACAGCCCAACTTTGTGATGAAAAAGAGAGCCACTGAGTGCTCATGTTGAATGGATTGTTCAAATCATGGGACTTAAAACACAGAGAATCCAGTGGTGGAAAATGTACTGTAGTTAACGAAGAAATATGAATGTTCTTTCATGAACTATAACAAATATATAATACTAATACAGGGTGATAATAACTGGGTGGGTTGGGGGAAAATACACCAAATTTAAGATATGGGCTGTAGTTAGTAGTAATATTTTGATGATGCTCTTTCATAGTTTATAACAAATGCTTCACAATAATGCAAGGTGTTGGTAGTGGGGTGACATATAAGAGCCCTGTATGATGATATGCTTGTTTGCTTTGTAATTTCATAACTTTTACTATACACTTACTTTTTATGTAGGTTCATGCATGAATTATATACTTCAACCAGTTTGTGGTTTTTTGTAATGGCAGCTCTGAAGAACTAAAACAAACATTAGCTACATTGGAAAACTCTTCTAAATACAACTATGCTGCCATGGAAATGTTACTTGAAGTGATAGGTAAAGACTCACTCTTAAGGACACACCTTTGCTTGTAGGACAATTTATGGTGTCCTAGGAGCAAGTGTCCATTGAGGTTCTGAATTTAATGATTACTGGGTGTTAGAAGTTGGCTCAATTTATACTTAGCCATCTCCACAATGGCACAAAAGGGGATTGACTGTGAGAGTGTTTTGGTGGCTGCTCTGAAATAATTTCATGGTTTCATTTTAGTGTCTTTCTCAACAATTTGCTGGTAATAACTTGAAAGTAATATTATTTTGGACTGAAGCTGTTTTCAAGGTGGGTTGAGGGTAAAAAGGTTTGTATATGTTCACAGATCCAGCCCCCAACCTCTGCCACCTTTAAAAGTTTTCATTTTGAACTTTAACCAAGGTTTTATTGTCAGAAAAATCATATAAATAACCTGCTAGAATCTCTCTTTTCAAAAAGACAAGTATTCCAAGGAAAATTGGAAGCAGCTGCCCTTATAGAACAAGAGAAAAATATTCCCCTTGTGTGAAATATATTTGCAGCTACAGTTTTCAGCTCTGCTCTGCATAACAAATAATAGCTAATAAAAATGTTGGATCAGGGCTGAAGTCAAGAAAAAGTGGGAAAAGGTACAATCTTTTCTTGGAGCTCAATGTACAGCACAGAAAATCAATGCTGGTCCACCACCATAAACATCTGATAAAGTCACTTCCTGTCGTTGTTAATTAAAATAAATATTTTGGGGAAACGGACTTGGCCCAGTGATTAGGGCGTCCATCTACCACATGGGAGGTCCGCGGTTCAAACCCCGGGCCTCCTTGCCCCGTGTGGAGCTGGCCCATGCGCAGTGCTGCTGCGTGCAAGAAGTGCCGCCCCACGCAGGGGAGCCCCACGCGCAAGGAGTGTGCCAGTAAGGAGAGCCGCCCAGCGCGAAAGAAAAGTGCAGCCTGCCCAGGAATGGCGCCGCCCACACTTCCCGCGCGGCTGACCCGCTGACAACAACAGAAGCGGACAAAGAAACAAGATGCAGCAAATAGACACAGAGAACAGACAACCGGGGGGGGGGGGGTGGGGGTGGGGGAGAGATTAAATAAATGAAAAAATAAAAAAAAATAAATATTTTGCATTAATCTTATGGAAAATATTATTTTTGGGTAAGATACAAACTGAATACTAAAATTAATCGAGTACTCAACTGTTGACTTCTCTCCCAGAACATTTTATTTAGTATTCCTAAGACTTCTTTGAACCTTTTAGAGTCTACTAAATAAACTGAAGTTAGTGTTAGTACCTTGTTTCTTAGGAAGACAGTGGAACTTGTCACCATCAGATTGTCTTCTAGCTGTCTTTTGTTGGAACACTGTAAAAAATACAGACCATGTTATTTATTGAACATAAGCATTAAATAGAACATACTGTGGAAGTCTCTAGGAAGCTGGAATGCAATAAATCATCTTCCTTAGTAACAGTTCTTGAATTGTATTATTTTTGGCTAGGAGGATTATTAAGTTTACAATTTCCTCATTTGTGCAGCTTATCAGTCATTTCAAAAAGCATTTTCTTTGGGCAGAGTAGTATAATGATGATGGAATGCTTCATTAAACTATTTAAATCAAGATATGATTCCATTTTGATATCAGGTTAAGATAAAAGTTGCATTTTGTTAAAAGTGATAAAAGTTAAAATCATGAATAAGTCCATTTGCACAGAAATTACTCATGCTGAATTTTGGTGATAAGCAAGGATAATGGCTGTTTCTTCTTAAACATTTAAAAAGACTGAAAAGACTGTTGTATTTCACAGATGTAATAATAAAAAGACTTTATTCTTGCATCATCTAGCCAGACCTCAGACTTATTAAAGCAACTTATTTGAATCACTTCATGATCTGAAAAGTGCTTTGTTCTCATTTATTATTTCTCACATGAAATTTTGTAAGACCAGTCAGCATTACTCACCCCATTTTGCAGATGAATGATAAAATTGACTGTTAATTTTTATTGAGCATCCCCAAAATCTGTATAGCTTCTGGCATTTGCTAATGAAAAAGTCTATACTCTTTGGAACTTTACTTTAGAAAATGAATGTTCCAGAGTTACATGTATTTTTTTAAAATACGTTTTTTATTGAAGTATACAATTCATACATGAACAAGCATAAACAATAAGTATATAGTAAATATTGTGAACTTATAAAATAAACATGCATAACATCATACAGGGGTTTTATACATCACCCCTCCACCAACAACTTTCATTGTTGTGAAACATTAGAATTACATGTATTTTTTATGGGTAGTCTGAATGATGGTACTTGGGGTCTAAAGAGGCCTTGGAGATTTAATCCATCCCCATGTGTTTACAGATGAGGGAGGTAGAAGTAACTTCTTAAACGGCTAAGTAATTTTGCAATGATCCTAGAGTTACTGTTTTTGTTTTTAAAGATTTATTTTTTCTTTATTTCTCTCCCTTCCCCCCCCTCCCCGGTTGTCTGTTCTCTGTGTCTATTTGCTGTGTTTTCTTTGTCCACTCTTGTTGTCAGTGACATGGAAATCTGTGTCTCTCTTTGTTGCATCATCTCTCTTTGCTGCATCATCTCTCTTTGTTGCGTCAGTTCTCCGTGTGTGCGGTGCCATTCCTGGGCAGGCTGCACTTTCTTTCACGTTGGGTGGCTCTCCTTATGGGGTGCATTCCTTGCGCGTGGGGCTCCCCTATGCCGGGGACACTCCTGCATGGCACGGCACTCCTTGCGTGCATCAGCACTGTGCGTGGGCCAGCTCCACACGGGTCAAGAAGGCCCAGGGTTTGAACCGTGGACCTCCCATGTGGTAGACAGATGCCCTAACCATTGGGCCAAGTCCATTGCCTAGAGTTACTGTTAGTAGAGATGGGATTTATGCCCTAAAGCCTTGAACTTCCATCTATTCCGTGGTTCTTTAGAGTAACACAGCCTCTTCCTCTTTGTAAATATTCCCTTTTTAAAGATAAAGGAGGTGACAACAGGAGGGGATTACATGGAAACCTTAGTGCATATCCAACTTGATTGTGTCTATTCCTCTTAACAGCTCAACCAAGATTTCCTGGGATAAGCAAAATGGACTCGTGGGAGAACTCCAGTTGAATGGTATTTGGCCACTTTTATTGGGAGAAGCACTGAAAGAGTTATCTTCGATCTCTATCTTTGGAGTAAATATTCTTTAAAATAATCCAATATCAAGGTCATGTCTGTGATGAATCCAGGAGACAGTTTTTGAATTTAAAAAGTGGCTCAAATGATATCAAATCAATAATTATTTAATCAACATATATTATTTGTCAGCTGTGGTCATCCTCTTTCAAACAGGATAGGCACATATATTTTCAAAATATGATATTAAAGAACTATAAATAGGGATAAAATTTCTGGTTGAAAATCAGTTTTTTGCTTCAAGGTAATATTTGGAAAAAATGATACATATCTTACTGGGTTTTTGGCTTAAAAAATTAACTAGATTGAGGGATATATAGTGTGAGAATGTATTCAAAGATATTAGAAGAATTTTTACAAATGATGTTTGATGTTTTTCATTAGCCAGGTTCTAAAATTCTTTCAAAAATGAAATGCCTTTGAAACTTTAATAAATCAGACTTTTCAAACTTTTTTGCCAAGATTGTGAAGATAATAGCTGAGAATGCCTAAGACTAAAAAGCTCTAGTCTGATATCATTAATAAGGGAAATAACTTGAATACAAAATGAATCCAGGCAAGAAATTCTCCAAATAAAAAGTACATTACTCAATAAGTATTAAGAGTTCTTCTGAGTGTTACAGCTACAACATATTTAGAAATTGAATTATTTTTCCAGCTCTTAGGAGATGATTTGTTAAAAATTTACTTTAAACCCCATATTTAACTGAAATACTTTCTGCTGACAACAAATGCCAGTATATGTGAAATATGGTAAATGTTAAACAAATAAACATTTCCTTACTGTTTCTAGATTAAAAAGTTGTACCATATTTATTTATTGAGATTGCAATTTCCCCAATTTTATACTTAGAATAAAGAGCCTGAGATGGGAGAAGGTGATTAGGATGGGAAACTGGTATGCTCTGAGTGGGGTAATCATGAAAGTGGACGTAAAATAAAGTCACATCCATAGTATAAAAGTCCTCTCTACCTATAAAACACCCCTTGGAATTCCTTCCCTAATTCACCTCCAGCTATACCAGTCACAACTCCTCCCCTCCTCCCACCTCCAGGACAACCTCACTTTGTTACAAAGATCCAATTAGCAACGAGCACATTGCCAGACACAACATGTACATTTCACTATGAAAGTGAGAAGGTGTTTTTGAATTTAAGGTAAGCTTGAGAGAAGACATATTTCAACTTGTTTCCTGAAGAAAGAGCTAGCTCATCAAAATTATCACATAAGCAAACATGCATATCATGGAAAGAAACCCCAGGATTAGCCTTTGGTAAAGAACAGATAAATATAAAATTACAGAATTTGTTCTTCTTTCGTTTTTATAGTTACCATTACCTGAAACATTTAAAATTGCTTCCACCAACCAAACTTTTGTTCTAAAAGTTTTTATACACTTTTAATTTATTCTGTTCAGCCACACAACCTTCACAAGAGGTTGAGTATAAACCCATTCTCAAGATGTAAGTATAAAACCGATACTATAGTAAGAACTGAACTCTGGTTTATAGGTTGTTCAAATTCATATACAAAAGTATGTATTTTTATACTATAAGATTTGGGAAGAGTTAGATGAGAGACTGTTTTAATTATACACACTGTATTTGAAAGAAACATCTATGTACCAGAGTGCTAACCAATTTGGAATGGAGGAAGGAGTATATTTTTGTCTTTTTCTAAAACAGTAAGCATGACCTGGGAAAACTGCAAGATGCTACCAATTTTCACTTCCCAAGTTATTCCAGGGTCAATCACGTGTGGATGAATTCTTAATATGGATTTATATGGTTTGAAGAAGAGATTATTTGTTATCTGGGGTTTTAGATTAATAGAAAAATGAGAACGTTAAATCACAGACCAAAGTTAATTTTTATAATATATTGAAACATCCTGTCCATATGTGCTTGAATTCTTGGAGGATATTATTTTTTACTACATTTTTAGTGCATTAATGATCAAAGAAAGCTTCAAGGCAATTATGACATATGTCAACTTTGATGACTCTCTACATAAAATTTGAGTTTGAGAAGAAAAATGAATGCATTATTAGTAGTCATTGCCTTTAAACATTAAAAAAGTCCATAAGGAAAGAAAAACTATTTTTGAGGTTCAAAATATTCCCAAACATTGCACATGTCCCAAATACCACCCCCCATTTAAATATTGGTGGAATGAGTTCAGTAAATTTTTTTCTAGACTAGAAATGACATTGAATAAGAAAATTAGCATTGGGAAACGGACTTGGCCCAGTGGTTAGGGCGTCCGTCTACCACATGGGAGGTCCGCGATTCAAACCCCGGGCCTCCTTGACCAGTGTGCAGCTGGCCCATGTGCAGTGCTGATGCACGCAAGGAGTGCCCTGCCACATAGGGGTGTCCACCCCCGCGTAGGGGAGCCCCACGTGCAAGGAGTGCACCTGTAAGGAGAGCCGCCCAGAGCGAAAGAAAGTGCAGCCTGCCCAGGAATGGCGCCGCCCACACTTCCCGTGCTGCTGACTGACAACAGAAGAGGACAAAGAAACAAGACGCAGCAAACAGACACAGAGAACAGACAACCGGGGGGGGGGAATTAAATAAATAAATAAATAAATAAATCTAAAAAATAAATAAATAAATAAAAAACATCCAACATTACTCCCTGTTTCAAAAAGGTTAAATATATATATATATATAAGAAAATTAGTATAGTATTAAATATTCAAAATGTTAAGCAAAGCAGAACTAGCAGAAAAGCAGAGGAGGAGGAAGAGGAGGAGGAGAAGGGGAAATATAACAAATCAACTTGCAGTATTTGTCTTTCCAGGCTGCTTCCACAAAAACATTCTTTGTGTCAACCTTATCTGTGACCTATTCAAGCAAAGAGAGTCTTCTAGAGCTGGCCTTCTTAGAAAATCTGAATAAAGTTTATTTTATATTATTTTATAAGTGGCTAAGGTGATGAAAAACTGTGCAATAACCAAAAGCATTCATAAAGATACAAATTATGACCACAAAACCCTTGATGTCTCATGCTCATCAGAAGTATAGAATGAAATGTTGCTTAGAGCCATATACCTGTCACTGATGAATTATTCTTGAAACTGAAGAATTGATATGAAATAACATAGATGGATTTGGATTGTGTTCTGCAGTCTCAGGGAAAGGTGCTGTACAGGGAAACAGCAGTATGCTTATTAGGTTTTGTAGAAGAAGCAGAGAGGATTCAGTGATTGATCGCATATTGAAGGCTAAGATGCTGGAATTCTCTGACAAGGATGATTTATTATGACTGGCGGGGTCGGGTGGACTCCTGTCCAAAAAGCCGAGCCCAGAGTAGGGGTTTTAGGTTATTTTTATACAAGAGACACATGGGGTGGGGCCAGGAGAGGTTTAGGAGTATAAAAAGACTTTCTTAGTTTTTTAGGGTTTAGGGTTTGTTTGAATACCAGCTAAGCTTGAATTAACATATTGCCTACATTCCAGGTAAACTTGAATTAACATATTGCCCACATTCCGTCTGGATATAAGCTTGAATACACATTAAATCTACATCCTTTCTGAATATTCAAAGCCTATACAGGGTCTATATTACTTAACTGGCTTCCTAGAAACTAGGCAAACTTGGATACAGAATTAGATGTTTTAATTCATGAATAGGCTATATTAGTTTTATTTCATAGACATTTTATTAGATATTTTATTAGGCTGTTCACTATGTGGCTAAGTGCTGTGATAGGTTCTGAGGATGCAAACGTAAACGGCATAGTCAGTCTCATACTGCCTTCCTGTTTGGTGTATTCATTTAAGCAAAGGTCAATTATGTCATTAGTGTTCTACAGATGACTGAGGAAAGAGATGAGAAACAATCATTAAGGACAATGGACATAATTCAGCCCCTACAGTCTGACTCTTTCTACTGCTCCCCCTCCCCTAATTTGCGTCTTGTGAAAGCTAATCATAAGATAGCAGAATGAGGTGAAAGAAAACAGTGGGAACAGCTCCTTTGTCTAGCCAGCAAAGACTAGGAATTGGAGTGTTGTAATCCTACAAATATCCATACTGACTAATCAAACTGAAGCTCAGTGGAGAGATATAACCACTTTGCAAATTGACCAAGCTAGATCAAGCATTCCACTCAGTTTACAATCACCGCTTCATTATGCCAGCTCTAGTTACAGGTTACTAATTTGAATAAACTTATCAAAATACAGGTCATTATATTTGAGCAGGCACATTCAGGGTGGCATGGCCACAAATAGACAGTAATTTCAGTCACATAATATGAAGTTGTTTTCACCTGGAATTAAGCAACATATGGAGTTAAGAGTTGTGGCATTAATTTTAGTTAGGGGGAATCAGCAAATGGTCAGCAGCACATGTGTCACTGATGTGGTTAAGCTTACTTTTGAGATTGGCAGAGATGGAAAGTTGGGAAGCACATATCTGCATAAAGGAAGATGATATAGAAGTTCTCTTTCAATTTCAATGTCAATGAATTCTTCAGTTTCCTAAGGAGAACATAATGATTTTCTTCTCAACTTTTCACAGAAATTTGGTCGGATAAAATTGTTCCCATAAAAATTCTCTCCCAAACCAGGAAATCTCACTATAAATTACTTTTTTTCTTCTAAAGAATTTAATTTTTACTAAGGTGTAACACAAACTGTTTTTATTTGCATATTAAATCTCCTTAATGCAAGTAAGAATATTTCTAGTCTAGAAAAATTTCTCATCCAAAAAGTAGGGATGTCTGAGAGAGAGCAGCTGGTTTGTAGAATTCTGTATAATTCTTAGCTCAAAGCCATTACATTAAGTTTATTAGCAAACCTCCACTCCACAGCTAGATGGCAGGTCCCTCTCCTTCTTGTTACAAGGCAAGGAATAGGTATTGGACACTGGATTCTTGCATGGCACTCGACAGGGTATGTATCTCTTCCCATAAGGCCTCATTCTCTGTTATTGTTTGACTTTCTCTTTTTGCCCATTTGTATTCAATAAGAAAATCATGTAAGTGTTGACATTACTCCAGTAACAATCTATGAAGGATTGAATCATGTCCCCCACAAAGACATCTTCAAATCCTAAGCCCCAGTCCTCTGGATAAGAATCCATTTGCACGTAGGATCTTTGAAGATGTTGTTAGTTAAGGTGTGCCAAACTAAAACAGGGTGGGACTTAACCCAATATGACAGAGGTTCTTTTAAGTAGAGGAAATTTGGACATGGTCAGGAGAGACAGACAGGGAGAGAGAGAGCCATGTAACAGAGGCAGAGATTGAGTTAAGGATTGCTGGAAAGTCACTACCAGAATACTAGACTTCAGAGAAGGCAAGGCCTTACTGACACCTTAATTTTGGACTTCTAGCCTCCAAAACTGTGAGACAATAAATTCCAGCTGGTTAAGCTAACCAGTTTGAGGTACTTTGTTGCATCAGTCCTGGCAAACTAAGATATCCCAACTAATTTTCTTCTTGTATTAAGGAAAAGTGGCTTTGGGAAATAAGGAAGTCAATAGAATATACTGAAAACTATGTAAGATCACCTTTTGCTTGGTGATGACCAAAATAGTAAATTCTCTGGCTTTTCTTCATTCCTTGCTTCTTTCCTTCCTCCTTCCTTTTCTTCCTCCCTAACTCTCTACTCTCTTTTCTTTTTCTTTTCCTATACTGGAAAATGTTGCTAAGCTATGATCATGGTTTGGATTTTGTTACATTTCACAGGGCGATAAACTTGGCACACTAGTTTTTTCCCCTGAACTTAAGAGCTCACCTTGAACAAACATTAAATACAAACTCTATTAATAAGACTCTAACTATAAAAATGCAAATTAAGGCCTCCAAAAGAGTTGTGTTCATTTGTTCTACATACTGTTCATTATTGGTAGTTAATAAAATCATATAAACACTTTGGAAAAATCATGCAAGATAATGTATTAGCACACAAAGTCCAAGGGGAGAAGTAGAAGGTGTACTAACTGGGAGATATGGCAGGTCTTTCTCACCCCTGTGTCTACAGAATACCTGTCATCATAATATTACCATTCTTGGGTACTTGCTCTGTGAACATATATTGTTTAAGTTCTCACAAAAACCCTATTAAATAGGTATTACCATTCCTAACTTGCCTTTAATGGCTACATATTTGGAATCAAAGTGAAGCAAGCATTAAAAGTCCTAGTTAAAAATATTGTGAATTCAAAATATCTAAAGTGAGAAAAGAGACAACATTTCTGGATACTTGGTTTAAACAGCTATGATTTCATCCTTAAATGAGTTTTTTCTAAATTATTTAAATGATTACTTTATGACTAAAACTTGGAAATAATTGAGGTCAAGATTTCTCAACAGTGGCCCGAGTGACATTTTGGACCTCAAAATTCTTTGTTATGGGGCTGTTCTGTGCATGGTAGGCTGTTTAGAAACATCTCTAGCCTCTGCCCATTAGAAGCCAGTAGCATGTCTTTAGTTGTGATGATCAAAAATGTCTCCAGACGGTGCCACATATCCACTGGGGCATTGTTGTGAACCACTTCTGTGGGCCAATTCAATATCTTACTACATGCATATTTGACAGATAGATGCATCATAAACTGGGGAGTGGCAGGGGGATTAGAAATCATTCAGCTGTTAAATGAAAATCTAAGTGCTTGAAGATATAGGCATTCATTCTGTGTAATTAAATCTCTGGAAAAGGAGACTGGGAAAATTCATGCTATTATGCCAAAACTTAGCTGATGGAATTAACTAGGCTTCTGGTGGCCAAGATGGTGGTGGAAAACACTCCAGAACACTGTGTCTCCACAGATCTTTGAGCAACTAGCAAAAACGAGCAAAGCCATTTTTCTTAGAATTCCAGAAAAAAAAGGGCTATAGTGAATGGGTGAATGCTAAATCAAGAAAACACAGGTTTAAAAAAATATAGGAGAAGCTCATGGCATCCTTGCTATCTTCCTCCCCATTCCAGGCATATTTTGGGACCAGGTTGTACTTGCATTGTGGGTCCCCAACCCTATTCCAGAGGGAACAGAATAACCCTTACGTGCAAATAGTGGTGCTTGTATATCTGTGTCAATCCATCTCGTGACAGCTTGGAAGCCTGAACCAGGAAACTTGACTCTGGCTTACTTTCCCAGAAAATGCCCTGTAGACAAAATCAGCAGTGGACAGCTAAAGTAGTTTAAGAGACAGTTAAGGAGGGGAGGGACAAGATGGTGTCAGTTTAAGTGCACACTCACAATCTCTCTTGAAAAAAATGGCTGAGTGGGGGCAAAATCCTGCCTGAGTGAGCTGTTCTGGGAGCCCACAAAGCAGGTGGCTTCAGGGAATCAGTCTGGAGAGAGCTTGACAAACAGAAAAATTGCTCAAGGTAAAATGGTAGTTTCTTGCCCTTGAGGCTAGAAACTGGGACACCTAAGCCCCAACCTCAAGATAAAAAGCCACGGCAATCCCCGACTCTCACCAGTCACACAATAGGAGAAAACATTCTCTGAGAGTGGGAGGATCCTGGCAAAGGATGGAGAGGGGTTTCCTTTCTGTGGGTTTGGTTACCTTGACCTCCTTTTGACCTTTGAGGAGCATACCAGCTGGCTCAAGGTGGCACCAGGAAGAGGACAGCAGTGAATCTCCTGAGGCAGCCTGAATAACCTAACTGCCCTGGGATAGAGAAACTTGGCATGGGAGGAGGCAGAGTCAGGCAGTTGACTAGACTGGTGCTGAAAACTATGAAAATTTCAACTCCCCTAAGGCAGGCAGGCAGCAGGAAACACTAAGTCTCCAAGAGCCTATTTAGGGTCCCCTGGGAGGAAGGGGTAGTGTGGAAGGGGGTTCAGAGTCATTTTTTTCTGCAATGAGTTAATTCACCAGGGTCCCATTTGAATTTGAAAGGGCAACTCAAGCTGACTGGGGGAGGTGTGGGGGAATCCCCTCACTCAGACTATTGCATCCTGCACCCTGGGAGAGAAAGCAACAAGAATAGAAAGGGGGCAGGGACAGACTCCTAATCAGCAGGAATTTATCCAACTGGGAAGAGTCAAACCAGCCCAAGGAAAAGTGACTAGATAGCTTTCTGGAGAGCTAACTAATACCAAAGAGAAAGTTTAACTTAGTGGAGGAGTCTCTGCCTTGAATATACAAGGTTTCTAGTTCAATTCCAAGTCCCTCTTAGAGTTCCACCAAGGTATCAAACATCCAGCTGATACTTTTTTTTTTTTAAAGATTTATTTATTTATTTAATTCCCCCCTCCCCCGGTTGTCTGTTCTCTGTGTCTATTTGCTGCGTCTTGTTTCTTTGTCCGTTTCTGTTGTCGTCAGCAGCAGGGGAAGTGTGGGCAGCGCCATTCCTGGGCAGGCTGCACTTTCTTTGGCGCTGGGCGGCTCTCCTTACTGGCGCACTCCTTGCACGTGGGGCTCCCCTACACAGGGGACACCCCTGCGTGGCACGGCACTCCTTGGGCGCATCAGCGCTGCGCGTGGGCCAGCCCCACACGGGTCAGGGAGGCCCGGGGTTGGGGTTTGAACCGCGGACCTCCCATGTGGTAGACGGACGCCCTAACCACTGGGCCAAGTCCGTTTCCCCAGCTGATACTTTAGGACAGGGAAAACATAGACTTTATTCTGGTATTATTTCTCTTGGGTCTCTTATTTTTCCTAAAAAATGGTTATTTTGTTTTAATATTTAACTTAGTTTACTCACTAAAACCCACTTCAAAACCTGCAGAGGGAAGGCTTCAGGGCAATTGACTGATGAACACCGCAGCCTGAGAAGTTCCACAGGAGCCTAAGAAGGAAGGCTGGTTTTCTTCAGTTTTTGTTTGACTGCTTTCTTGTGGGTTTACTTCTTTTTTTGTTTTCTTGTTTTTCTTTAGTCTTTTTCACCACCTCCCTTTTCTAAATTAAGTGTTCCTGGCTTGTTTCTTGTTTGCTGTGTTTCCACTTCCTTGATTTCCCCTTTTCTTTGTATATCGATTTTGTCTACCAATGCTATCTCTTTTCCATCCTACACCTTTCTATCTTCATCTTTCTATTGTGGTTCTTATATTCCACCTCTCAATTTTTCTGGTTTTTATTTCTAACTCTTCTATTCTGTTTTCTTTCTTTATTAACATTTTTTTTTCTTTTTGCCCTTTCTTTTCTCTTTCCCTCTCTCCTCATCATTTTGGCCTATTCTATATACTTTTCTATACTGGATTTCCCTTTTCATTGTAGGTACACCACTTTTTTATTCCTATTACTTTACACTGCTTACATGAGTAAATATTCATTTTCCTAAATCTTATATGGTTCTTCTTCTAACTTTTACTATTATTACTACCATTATCATTTTTCTTTTCTTATCTCTTTTTCTTTCTCTGGCTCAATCTTTTTCCTTCAAGGTAACAAAGAAAACAGCAAGGAAATAGAATAAAAAAAAAAAAAACGCATCAAAGATAAAACTTAACACACACACAAAAAGCAACAGCTAAATAAAACCCTAGAATAGAAAGAGATGCTAATCAACTGAATAATCCCATCAAGATAAAAAGATGACCAGACAGCAACAAAAAGCTAAAAACCATACCAAGAAACAGGAAGAACAAACTAAATGAACAAACTGAAAACCAGGAAGAGATGCAGAACATTGAAAAACTAATCAAAGCTCTCCAAATAAATACCATGGACCAACTTAATGAAGTGAAGAAAGAGATTAAGGATATTAAGAAGACACTGGGAGAACATACTGAAGAAACTGTAAACATAGGAAAAAGATAACGGATAAGATAGTGATGAATGGCACAATTTAAGAAATCAAAAATACACTGGAAGCACATAACAGCAGATTTGAATAGGCAGAGGAAAGAATTAATGATGTGGAAGACAGTACATCTGAAATCAAACAGATAATAGAACACATAGATGAAAAGATATAAAAAATCCAGCAGGGACTTAAGGATTTAAATGACAACACAAAACACACAAACATATGCATTATAGGCATCCCAGAGGAAGAAGAGAAGGGAGACGGGACAGAAGGATTGTTGGATGAAATAATTGTTGAAAACTTCCCAAACTTACTAAGGAAGATGGATATACATATCCAGGAAGTACAACGCACCCCAAACAGTATAAATCCTAACAGGCCTACTCCAAGACCTATACTTGTCAAACTGTCCAAAGCTCAGGACAAAGAGAAAATACTAAAGCCAGCATGAAAAAAGAGAACCATCATATATAAGGGAAGCTCAATAATATTAAGTGCTGATTTCTCATCTGAAACCATGGAAGCAAGAAGGCAGTGGTATGACAGAGTTAAGGTATTAAAGAAAAAAACTTGCAACCAAGAATTCTCTATCCAGCAAAGTTGGCATACTAAAAATGATGAAGACTTCAAAATATTCACAGGTAAATAGAAACTGAGTGTATGCCAATAAGAAACCTGCCCTTCAAGAAACACTAAAGGGAGTTCTGCAGGTTGAATGGAAAAAACAGGAGATACAAAGTTGAAGGAGGGTGTAAGAACAGCTAAAAAAGAAAAAGAGAAATAAAAACAACAAATGACATAAATAAACCCAAAGAAAATATGGCCAATGTAAGTAATTCCTTGGGAGCAATAATACTGAATATTAATGGGTTAAACACACCAGTCAAGAGACACAGATTGGCAGAATCGATATGGAAATAAGATACACCTATATGCTGTCTACAAGAAAATCACCTTAGATCCAGGATTAAAGGAGGCTGAAAGTGAACAGCTGGAAAACAATCTTACAAGCAAATAACAATCAAAAAAAAAAAAAAAAAAAGGACAGGAGTAACTATACTAATATTGGTACTAATATTGGACAAAATAGACTTTAAATGCAAAACTATTTTAAGAAACAAAGAGGGACAGTATATATTAGTAAATGGGTAATCATTCAAGAAGAAAGAACAATCACAAACATTTATGCACCTAATCAAGGTGCCTCAGAATACATGAGGCAAACACTTGAAAAACTAAGTGGAGAAATAGATGCCTCTACAATTATAGTGGGGGAATTTAATATACCATTGTCACCATTAGACAGAACATCTCAACAGAGAATCACTAAAGAAACAAATATTTTGAATAACACATTAGAGAATCTGGACCAAATAGACATATACAGAACATTACACTCAAATTCAGCGGGATATACTTTCTTCTTGAGTGGACATGGATCATTCTCCAAGATAGACCACATTCTAGACCACAGAAAAATTCTCAATGAACTCATAAAGTTTGAAATGATACAAAGTAATTTCTCTCACCACAGTGGAATGAAACTGGAAATCAGTAAGGGTCAGAGAACCTGATTAGGCACAAAGATATGGAAGTTAAACAACATAGTCTTAGAGAAACAGTGGGTCAGGAGGAAATTTCAAAAGAAACCAGTAACTACCTTGAAATGAATGAAAATGACAAAAAAAAAAATTTCAAAACCTATGGGATGCAGCCAAAGCTGTGTTGAGAGGGAAATTCATAGCCATAAATGCATATATGAAAAAAGAAAGAAGAGTTAAAATTGAAGACATAACCACACACCTGGAGGAATTAAAAAAAGAAAAACAAAACAAACTAGCCCTAAAGTAATTAGATGAAGGAAGTAACAAAGATTAGAGCAGAAATAAGTGAAATAGAAAATAAGAAAGCACTAGAAAAAATAAACAAACCCAAATCTCTCTTTAAGAAGAAGATACCATTTTACACCCATTAGACTGGCACCCATTAAAAAAACAGAGGACTACAAGTGTTGGAGAGGATGTGGAGGAATAGGAACACTCATCTACTCCTGGTGGAAATGAAGAATGATCCAGCCATTGTGAAGGACAGTTTGGCAGTTCCTCAAAAAACTAACTATAGATCTGCCATATGACCCAGCAATTCCACTGCTGGGTATATACCCAGAAGAATTGAAAGCAAGGGCACAAACACATATATGCAGACCAATGTTCATAGTGCATTATTCACTATTGCCAAAAGTTGGAATCAACCCAAATGCCCATCAAGAGATGAATGCATAAACAAAATGTGGTATATACATACAATGGAATATTACTCAGCCTTAAGAAGGACTACAGTACTAACACATGGGACAACATGGATGAATCTTGAGCACCTTATGTTGAGTGAAGCAAGCCAGGCATTGAAGGCCAAATATTACATTTATCTTTCTGAAATGAAGTAAGCAAATCAAGCTGACTCAGAGAGCTAGAGTATGGAAGATAGGTTTACAGGAAATAGAAAGGGAGAAGGTTGTGAGCCAATGCCCACATGGACAAAATCTATTATAAGGTGGAAGTAAGTAGTTGTGCAGTGAAGGGATATGACAGGGGTGTAGGGATACTATTGGGTTGGGCAGTGAAAAATTGACAAGGGTCTAGGGTGGGAAGGATGAGTTGGATGGTCCATGGAACTGGGAGGAGGGTTGGGGGAGGGAGCAGATGAACACTGGGGATTGGCAGGTACATGGTTGAAACTACAATCTTGAGAGGTTCTTTTGGCAATATGACATGGAGGGTTACTAGTTTAGTTTACATGGGGGAAAATTTGGGACAGGGCTCACCTGGGTCTTCCAGAGAATGTGCAATTGATCATTTTGTCACAGTGTGTTGTATCAGTGGGAGAAGACCCACATAATGAGTGGGAAGAGGTTGGACTCCCATATTGGGGAGGCCCAGTATGTTCTCAAACAAAGGGGAAGATGTCATGCTCTCCTCTTGAGAGCATGAGTGGTTCCTAATAAGGGAGGACAGACTAGTGTGTCAAGCCCTCAGCATTGTTGCAAGTATCTATGAATCTCGTCCTTCAAGGAGTGAAACCTGATGGTCACTGTGGGCCCTGAGGGAAGGAGGAGGGAGGAAGAAAATAGATGGAAAGGGGGTAGTTAGTGGCAATGGAAGGAAGTGTGCTGCATGATCTTGTAATGACGGGTATAGGCCATTTTAAATTTCATAAAAAATTTATAAAAATGTATGGTCTAAAATATAAACCATAATGTAAACTACCGACCATGGTTAGTACCTATGTTTCAATATTTGTGCATTATTACAAAGGTACAAAGGTACCATCCACATGTAAAAGAGTTATTAATAGGGAAGGAGAAAAAGGGGGAGGATGTTGGGCATATGGGAATCCCCTATATTCTATATGTGCCTTTACTGTGACCTAAAAGTTCTTTGAAGATGTAATGAAAAAAAAAGTAAGAAACTGGGGAAGAAATGGAAGAAAGTGCCTCTGTATATACAGGATAATAATTATTACAGTAATGAAAGGCAAAACATCAAAAAAAAATTTAAAAATATTTTTCTTTTTTTTAACTTTTTAAAATTGAAATATATCACTCACACATAAACATATATACACAATAAATGTATAATAGTTGTGAACTTAAAAAAAAACATGTAACATCAAATAAACATATATAACCTCTCATCCTACCACTAATAACTTGCATTGTTTTTAAACCTTTTTAACTAATGATTAAAGAACATTGTCAGAATATTACTACTGAAGTATTTTTCCCCTAACCAATCTGATTATTATCTTTACATCATTTATATATGAACATACATAAACAATTAAGTGTATAGTAAAAGTTGTGAACTTACAAAGCAAACATGCATAACATCATACAGGGGTCCCATACATCAACCCCCCACCAAAACCTTGTATTGTCATGACACATTTGTTGCAAACTATGAAAGAACACTGTCAAAATGTTACTACTAATCATAGTTCTTATCTTATATTTGGTGTGTTTTCCCCCCAACCCACCCTATTCTTATCTTTTAAATATATTTTTTTTATGTGGAGAAGCATGGGAAAAAAGCAACTGGAGTGACCTATGGACTGTGGTTAGTAGTAATAATAATGTTTTTCATTTTTTTAAAACCCTGTTTTTAAAACTTTTAGTTTTAGTTTTTCCAATTACAATGTATTTTATTTCTTATGTTTAAACCTATCATTACTATCTCATTTTGCTATTAATTGAATTTGGCATTATTCATGGCTTCGTTTTTTAAGACATTTTGGATCACAGAAGGGTTAAAACTATGGCAAGGGAAGATCATTGTTGTGGGGTGTCAGTTATGGAAGATATGTGGGAGGGAGTTCACCTGGGCATAAATATAAGGTATGTAAATTTGTCCAAATATTCATGGGGCATTGCTATAGTGTGTAGAGATTCACACAACAACTGAAAGAATACTGAATTCCCATTCAGGGAAGGTCTGCTACATGCACTAATGGAACAGCAACAATCCCCCAACTACAGGGGCAATGACTAATGAAGAAGGATAGTTCATTGTTGAGCCCTTGATATTGATGTCTCTGCTTATGAGTCTTTTGCTCTTGAAATTGTAACTTAGTCTTGTGTTGTAGGGTGCTTAGGAGTTATTCCTGAGAGCCTCCCTGTTGCTCAAATGTGGCCTCTCTCTAAGTCAAACTAGCATATAAAAATGAATTACCCTCCCCCCAGCATGGGAAATGACTCCCAGGGATGAACTTCCCTAGCATCGAAGGATTACTACCAAGCACCAGTGGTGATGCAACTGGAAAAAGACCTTGAAGAAAAAGGGGAAATGGTAAAGACAAATGAGTTTATATGGCTAAGAGACTTCAAAGTGAGTCAGGAGGTCATCAGAGAGGTAATGTTAATGCACGACCTCAGCAGGATCTCATAGATAGCAAAAGTAGATATTATCCCAAATAGTGGGGCTCCTGAGGGTTCCAGAGAAACACAGGTCCCATGGTCATGGCAGATAGCTCTGGGGTTTGGTGTCTTGCAAGTGGGCCCTACTTTGGAGTTTGTGCTCCTGAGTGTGACAGAGTTTCATTCAGATGTGACTTCTCTACACATGCTTCTTTTAACCCTTTTATTGACCCTAAAGTTAGTGCTGGAGTTGGTAGGGGTATGTCCACGAGACTTGAATCTGTCCATGTGCCATTTGGGCCCTGAGCATCTGCAGAGTTGTAACACCTACTTTCCAGTTCATTGGACTCACCCAGGACAACTAACTAGGAGGTTAGGATGGACAACAACCACACCAAAGAACCAAGAAAGTCTACAACTGCAAGCAAGAGAGTCAAATCCATCAGCCATATGGGATTAAAACCCCCTCTTAATTAGCAGTGGAGTGGGCATCACCATCTCAGAATCCTCAAGACTGGGGAATAAAATATGGACTAGAGTGGACTTTACTGGTATTCTACTATAGACTTATTATAGCAATGGAAGAAATTATATCACTGATGTGGAGACATTGCCCACTGGAGTTGCTGAAGGCAGGGAGAGGGAAAAAGAAGTATGATATGGGGGCATTTTGGGGACTCAGAATTGTCCTGAATGACATTGCAAAGACAGATATAGGCTATTATATATCCTGTCACAACCTACAGAATGGAGTGGGAGAAAGTGTAAACTATAATCCATGCCGTATGGCCATGCTCCAAAGTGTGTTCATCGATTGCAATGAATTTACCACACTAATGAAAAAAGTTGTTAATGTGGGGAAATGTGGGAGGTGTGGGGAGTGGGGCATATGGGAATTCCTTATTTTTTTTTTAATGTAACATTTTATGTAATCTAAGAATCTTTTAAAAAGAAATTTAAAAAATATATTTAAAAAAAAACCCATGCAGGATCATACAATCACATCATCTAGTTAAAGGCCCTTAACTGACCAAAAAAAAAAAAGAAAGAAAGAAATAATGTAATCCACTTTAATGGGGAAATAATAGTCTCTTAACTTGTGCAGGGAAAACCATATATCCATATGTAAATGAAAAGGATCTCCACCTCACACTCTATGTAAAAATTAACTAAAATGGATCAAAGACCTAAATATAAGAATCACAACTATAAAACTCCTAGAAGAAAGCATAGGGAAACATATTCAGGACCTGCATTAGGCAATGTTTTTTTAGACTTTACATCAGAAGCACAAGCAACAAAAGATAAAATAGATAAATGAGACTTAATTCAAATTAAAAACTTTTGTTCATCAAAGGACTTCTCTGGAAAGTGAAAAAAAAACTTAAAGAATGGGAGAAAATATTTGGAAAACTTATATCTGGTAAGGGTTTAAAATACAAAAAATATAAAGAACTCCTACTACTTAACAACAAAACACAACCTAATTTAAAAATGGGGAAAAAATCTGACCAGGCATTATTTTAAAGATAATTTACAAAAGACCAAGAAATAAATGAAAAAATGCTTGACATCTTTGGCCATTAAGGAAATGTAGATCAAAACCATAAAGAGATACCATTTTACCTCCTCTAGAATGGCTACTATTAGAGAAACAGAAAATTGCAAGTATTGGAGAGGATGTGGAGTAATATGAGCATTTATTCATTGTTGGTAAGGATGTAAAATGGTGCAGCCACTGTGGAAAACAGATTGGTATTTCCTCAGAAGTTGAGCATAGAATTAATATACGACCCTACAATTCTACTTCTACATATATACCCAAAAGAATTGAAAGCCAGGACTTGAATAGATATTTGCACACTGATGTTCACAGAGGCATTACTTAAAATTTCCAAAAGATTGAAACAACCCCAGTATCCATCAACAGATGTACGGATATACATTCAAATAAATATAATACAGTTGTGAAAAGGAATCAAGTTCTGATACCTTGGACAACATAAATGAACTTGAGGACATCATGTTGAGTGAAACAAACCAGACACAAAAGGACAAATATTATATGATCTCACTGAAATGAAATAATTAGAATAAGGAAACTCATAGAGTCTGAAACTAAAAAACAGGTTACCAGGGGCTGGGTAATGAAGAGTTAATGCTTAATTGGGGCACAGTTTTTGTTTGGGGTGATAGAAAAGTTTTGGAATGGATGATAGTTACGGTAGCACAACCTTATGAATATAATTAACACAACTGAATTACATATTTAAATGTAGGAAAATGAATGTAGGAAAATTTAGTTTGCATATATGTTACTAGAATAAAATTTTTTAAAAAGCCACACAGGATTGTACAACACAAACTGAACACTGCTGTAAACTATGGATTATGGCTAATAGGATAATTACAGTAATGTTGTTTTATCAATTGTAACAAAGTTATCACACCAATACAAAATGTTATAATAGGTAAAACTGGATGTATGGGGTAATATGGGAGCTGTATTTACTGCATGATTTCTCTATAGCCCAAAAACTTACTGAATGAAACAAAACAAAACAAAACAAAAAACAACCACCAACAGACAAAAACTATTGCAAATGGTCTGCAAAGCCCTTCACAGATCTCAATTAATATCTCTATGAACTAATCAGGGGACAATGATGTTCTGCTATGAGAACTAAAAAAGGAAATCAAAACACCTGGTTTACACATAAAGGTTTGATCCTTCTAATGGACAGTATAAGCATAGGTTAGAATGAGTGCCTCTTTGTAAAGCTATACCAGTAACATATCTTGGAAAGGAGAACGACAGGGGAAAAGAGTAACATTTGTCTTACTAAGATTATGATAAATATGTCCTTTTGATCTGAGAGCTCCTGAGATGTTTTATACCAGGTCACAAAGCTAAACGGTTTGGACAAAGTCACCCAGTCAGAGAGTAGGGCCCAAGGCTCTTCTTGCTTTGAGGCCTGCTTTTCTCTCACTATGTTTCTTCACTAATGAGGACAGAGAACATCCCACTCTATCACATTTAAAATGATATGGATTAATTTTCCTTAGGGTTTCTACAAGGTCTTTTTTTTTCTCATTTTGCATTTCAATTGCATTCTATGTGATCAATTTCAAGTACAAGCAAATTTCAAGTGGAAAATTTCTGAGAGCAAGTGAGTTATATTTGACATTTGGGGGTCCTGGTTACTTAGTGGCTCTCAGAAAGGTCATATACAACTTTGTTGCACTGTAAAATGCCAGGGGCAACTTAGTAGCAATTGAAAACTGAAAGGGAAATTATTTTCTACCCCAAGTCAGTCACATGGACTCTGAAGGATCTTTCTCCCATTAATTCTATGAGGAGAGAATGGGAAATTGTCCATTGATATTGAAAAATTTTCCCCAATAGACATTCATGGATTTATGGATAGTTTTACTACCAATCTGTCTACACATGTAAAGTGCTCATTTATATTACATCAAGAATTCTGTCACTAAAGAGTGCTGTAAATCCATGTCAATTTTTCTATTTTCTTGAAGCTTAATGAACCTGCCCATTTCAAATATTACAGGGACAAAAAGGTAGAGAGAATAAAATATGTGAAAGCTAGCAGACCTGAAACTTTATTTAAGCAAAATGTTATTCTTTTTGTGGTGGTTACACAAGATTGGGTTTAGAATAACAATACCAGGATAACAAATAAGAAACACCTATCAATAAAAATAACATGGGTTGAGCTTTGCATTAACAAGTTACATTTCAGGGTGCATGTGATCGTATAAATGGAATTTCTCCCTAGAATGCTTAGCAATAACTGGGTATGGATATCCTGGAGCATTGTCCCATTCTGTGTGGGTTCCCCTCTTCAAATTAGTAGTGCTTTGAACATAGGATGTTTAAATCATGAGCAATTTTGGAATTAGTAGATTGATAGAGTCTTCTGACTATCCTCCATGGCATTAATGAAGTCTCTTATTCTAGCCACGTTGACATGGTTCTTGTCACTTCTATCATTCATCCATTATTTTATCCATTCAGTTAACATTCATTAAATATTATGTTTCTGCTATGAATTCATCACTGAGCTTGGCACCAGAGGTACAATGATGGGCAAAAACAGATGAGATCAGTCTCTACCTTAAGGGATTTATGGTTTAGTAGAAAGAAATAAGTATTATAGAAATATTCCAGAACTAAACATATTAATGAAGGAAATGTGTGGTGCCATGTGTAGAGGCATGGAAGCCAGATTGATCTGGGTCCAAATATCATGTCTTCTTCCCCCTAGTCTTCTTGCCACAGGCAAGACACTGAAAGTTACTGAGCATCAGTTTTCTCATTTTAAAATGAAGCTATTAAATGCCCATCATGCAGGACTGTTTCATGAATTAGCAATTGTTATGAATATTGTCTAATAATAATTATTAGAAGGAGTGGACCAAGCAAACCTTTCAGTAGAAGAGTACAGGTTTTCCCCTTGTCCTCCCATTCCATCTCTATTATCTTCTTTTTTTTTTTTTTTCTGACTCCACCAGAATCCATAGAGCACACAAATATTATTTCTATAATTTAAAGTTATTTTTATCAAATTTGTTCCTTGCACAAAAGTTGAGTAAAGATAAAGGAAAAGGGCTTTTAACTATAATTTACTGAGTGTACACCACACACCAAGTATTATGCTGGGTATTTGCTAATATTATCTTATTTAAATATAATAATAACTGAAAAGATATCATTTCTATCCCTAATTTACAATGAGGAAATGGAACTCAAGTATGTTAAGTCATTTGTTTAGGTTAAATTTGAATGCAGGTTTTTCTACAAAGTAAATATATATACACATTTTATACTTCTTGGCTTTCCTTTGCCTTGTCTCTTTGCCATATTTTGAGTTTCTATAATAGCAAGTTTGGACTTTCCATTCTGTATTCTTTCCCCACACCCTACACAACATCCTTCTCTTTTTGTTGTGTTAATACACCCTGGATATGCTAATATTCTGTTACCATTTCTGGCAAAAATTGGATCAAATTAATGTTCTTCTAATTGAATGGATGCCTTTCTGGGAAACAGAGTCAAATTTGTTTAATATATATGCCTGAACTAGAAAAAACAAAAGATGTGATGAAGGACTTTTACCCTGAGAAATTCAAAGAACATCAAGGAAGAATTAGTTATGAGGCAATCTTTACCTTAGTATGGGAACAGAATGGTCAATGATCAATGGCATAAAGGGAATATGTTAGCAAGTATATTGTTTTTATATACTTACATGCAAAAAATCCCCACCACATTATAACACTGGTTCCCCTCTAATTACCATGAGAAAAAATTAAATTATACAATTGAATTATAAAGATGTCTTATAAATGTTGAGGAATACCAGGCTTGGCATGAGTAGATGAGATAAATAACCTTTAAAATTCTCAGAAACTCAAGATTCTTTAAAGTCTCTCTCTCTCTCTCTCTCTCTCTCTCTGTGTAAGACAAATGGTACTAATGTTAAGGAGGGAATTTATGTAATCAATACAAAAAAAAAAGCCTTTATCTACTGCCTGGCACTTGAAACATTTTTGCATAATAAATAAACAAATGAATGAGAATGAAGAAATCCCAGTTATTTTATTCAACATGGGAATTAGTTGAAAGTCTAAAGCCCCAAATACCTTCTCCAATTCTATGCAAGGAGTCAACCATAATGATGAGAGATTTATTCTACTTTGTAGAAGTAGTTCTGGATATGAGAATTGAGGCACAGTTGGTGGCAGGACTTACGTACTAGACTGAACACAGGATGAATAAGTTAAATTGTGCATTCTGAATTTTGAAGTTTCTGAATCTCCTTTCCATATTCTGCTCTCAGAGTACTGGCAACCAGATATATAACTACAGGCTGGAGTTAATTGGATTTTCCACTAGATTATTAGAAAAACATGAGAAAATAGATGACATAAACTAACATTTGGGGTCATTCAATGAAAAAGCTGGTTACCTCCCCATTATCTTATAATACAGTCTACAAGTTAACAGGTAGCGTTTCCATTCAAGTTTTTGATGCTTCGTTCTTAAGTATGAAAGCACAGTTAAGAATAATCAGATACTTAATGGAAATATCAAACATTACAGATAGAATATAAATCAAAGAATAAGCAAAAATAATAGAAGCAATATAAAACAAATTATAATGGATATACATAGAGTAAGAGAAGATACTGAATTAATTGAATTACATCTCTCCCTAAGGAAAAAATAAAGGAATGCTAGAAAAAAAGTACAAATAGAGAACAAGAAAGAGCTCTTAGAAAACATGAATATGATATTCAATAGAAGGATGGGAAGAAAAAGTCCATAAAATAGAACAACATGACATGGGAATAGATATTTGTAGTCCTGAGAAACTCCCTAAGGATTTTAGTTTAGCACACGATGGACCTCTTCAAAAATCTCTAGAATATAACTAAATTCTCATATTGAGCTATATCTATTTTCTTTCTTTATATTTATTGGTAAGGTTGCATAAAATATTTATTGGTGATTAGCTAACTTGTCAACTAAATGATAATATCTTAGAGCTCACTATGATGGACAATCTGAGAATTTCTAATTAAAGCTTAATCCCTGCCTAAATAATCTAGGTGATTGTTCCAATTCACATCTTATTTTATCTGGCATTTATTAATCTGTTAAGTTTCCTAGTTTGTTAAATTTTCTTGATCATTTTGTGTAGGAGGTCATTTTTAAGTATGTTTATTGTGCACTGGTAAATAACTTTATATATACTTGCTAAATTATAGGCAAATCTCTCATAACATACTGTTGAAGGAATAGAATGGTTTCTTTTGAATGTATCAAGTGTAGATGAGTAAATGTGTTATTCTTTGGTGGATTTGGAGTATATATTTGAATGTTATATTTGAGCACTTGGTTTGGATTATTTGAATTCATAATCTCATCCCCTCAACCTTAGTTATCAAACATCTTGTTTAAAAATCTCTAACAAGTGTCACATTGTACTCTCTATTTGTTTGCACGTCTGCCTCCTACAATTGTCTAGGAACTCCTCAAGGATAGGCACTTGTTTTATTCTGTGTTCAAACCCTCTACATAGTATCTAGCCCATAAAAGGCACTCAATACAAGTGTGTGCAATGCACTGATGAGTAAAGGCCATGCTTTAGAATCATGGACTCATGATTCTAAAATCCAAACTAAACAGGATACACATGAGCACCAGGAAAAACAGGTAAGTCAATCCATGCTGCTGGGGCTATAGCTATTTAAAATTCTACTATAAAAACTTGCCTTTCTCTTTACATCCAACAGAGCAGAGAATGAGAAAGAAATGAATTCTAAAATGAAATAGACATTCTAAGACTAAGGACATGAATCTTAATCACTCAGATGAAGTGAAATTATCAGATGAATGCCTGAGATTCTAGCATTGAAACTTCTTAGGTATTTTTTTTTTAAGTTTTGATAAATTTTTTATATTAGGACAGTTTTAGATTTAGAAAAGAATTGTGATGACAGTATACACAGTTCCCATATAATCTACATCCAGATTCCCATATCATTACCATGTTACATTAGTATGGTACATTTGTTACAATTGAGTCAATCTTGATACATTATTATTCACTACAGTTTATTGTTTATCTAGATCTCCTTGGTTTTCACCAAACATCCTTTTTCTGTTCCAGGATCATTTTGGGATGCTTCATTACATTTAGTTGTCATGTCTCCTTAGGCTTCCCTTGACTGTGACCTTTTCTCAAGTGTTCCTTGTTTTTGATGGATTTAAAAGTTTTTAGTTATAAAAGTGAGTTATTTTGTGACTGTCCCTCAATTGGAATTTCTCTGATGTTTTTCTCATGCTTAGACTGAGGTTATGTGGAACTGCTTAAGTTTTAAAAGTTAACTTAAATGGAATTCAGGGAAAAAAGTAAAGTTAGAGTACCCTCAAGGTCTCCTGCCTACCTTTTCTTGTGTTTCAGATTAGTCATAGGCACTGAGCTTCCCTCTTATAGAATTATGGAGATAGTATCATATGGAATTTCTCCTTATTTTCTATGGTTTCCTGTTTCTTGGATGATTTATCAAAACTTTCCTTTTTAATGAAAAATTGGAAACCTAAACCCAACCCATCATTCTTATCATCTTCCTTCATTGTGTTCCCAACTTTGAAAAATGGGCCTATACAACTCACCTGTGACTTGAAAAAAATAATTTTCATCTTTGACTTTCTAGATCCAAGCACTAATCAGATTATCTTATACCCCACCAAAAAAAAGGTACCAAAAAAACCAAAAAAAACCCCACCAAAACCCACAAATAAGCAAACAACATTACCTTGAGCTATATAAGGTGTAGTTTCCTCTTTAGGAGGGATATTTGTGGGCCGAGGTGTGGGAGCAGGAGGTCTGTTTATAATGAAAGACCGACTTCCAGTTTTTTTCTTTGTACTCATATTGGCTAGTATTGTGTCATATTCACTGTCATCATTCTCAGGAAAAGTGTAGGGGTCTTCATCTTCCTCCTTCTCCTTTTCAACTTCTTTTTCTTCCTTTCCTTGGAGTTCACAGGCTACTTCTTGTCTTACACCAGAATCACACAGGTTCTGACTTCTTTCCATTTGGCCTTCCAGCATTTTCCCTGCATAAGAAATATTTGGATTGTGTTAATTCTTTTGTTATATGCAACATAATTGATGTCCATCTGTCACTTGCATGACTTCTCAAAATGGTCAAATCAACTGCCATAGGAAACAATTTATGAGAAGAGTTCCTGCCTCCTGAAAAAATTTCTACATTACCACATAGATTCCAAAAAGAGAAAAGTGAGCAGTGCACTTTACCAATAATATCCTCCTGCAATTTGTAATTTTGTTAAGGAAAAATTTGGTTACTTGAGTTATAGATTTATTTGAAAACATAGAAGTATCTTTCTTATCGTTTTGTGGAGTCATTAAATCAATGATTTAATATCAGAAAATTGAGTTGTGAAACAAAGCCTTACATTCCAAATGCTTCAAAAGCTTTTATTTTTCAAGCTTAATATTCTTCTATATATTTTTCCATTCAAAGTCATTTCACCTTTCCTTCACAGGACTTGCACTGGATATTTATGTAAAATTCAGTTTCTCTGGAAATGGCAGGAGTTATAGCCAAAGGCATTTTATATGTTGTGATGGTTAAGTTCATGTGCCAACTTGGCCAGATTATAGTGTCCAGTTGTTTGGCCAGGGAAGCACTAGCCTGATTATTAATCTGAGGATATTTTTTTTTGAACTTAAATCATCAGTAACTTGATTGCTTCTATGGCTGATTACATCTGCAATCAACGCAGTAGACTGCCTTCAACAATGAGAGCAGGCTCATCCAATCAGATGAAGGCTCCCAAAGAGAAGAGATGAATTCAGCAGGCAGAAGAAAGAATTTCATCTCTACTTCAGCCAGTCAGCTTCTTCTGGGGAATTCATGGTAAATCTTTATAGGAGGTCCCAGCTTGTGGCCTGCCTTATGGAATTTGGATTTGCCCACCCCACTGTCATGTGAGACAATTCTTATAAAAATCTCATAATATATACATAATATATATACATATATACAAACACATGTGTATATATCTTGCCTGTTCTATTTCCCTAGAGAACCCTAACTAATACATCTGGTTTCCTAATAATCTCACTCTGGCTATGAGAAACTGACCTTCAAAAATGCAGCTCCTGATTTCTATAACATAAACTACATTTTTATCTAAAGGACACTGTAAGCAGAGTTAGTAATATTCAAGACATAAAAGATGGCATGGATGATCAATGGCTTGGATTAATTCATGTGGAAAGGATAAAATTATACGTTTATACTCTTTGATACATTTCATACTTGGGAAAATATTTTTATATTTGTATAACCATGTGTTAAATATTTCAGTAGAAATTATTTAGAACACTTTTCATCATATACTTTGGTTAATGAAGGGGTTGAAGAGAATTTTGAGGACTCTATCAGGCCAATGAAAATGCACGCATTATTAAAATTTGCTCTTTGACAAATGTTTTACTTAAGGTATTAATGACAAGAATGGAAAACATTTAAATTATTGACTGAAAAATCACTGCTTTCCTACGCCATCTCGAGAGATCATGCACATGTGCTAAGGGAGAATGCCCCTCCTTTCTCCTTGTTTAGTGAGTGAGCATCTGACCAAAAGCTTTTAGTTTACTTATAGGTATTTTGGTTAAATGCCTTGGAAGCTAAAAAGAAAGACTAGTTTTGAAGCAGAATAAATGAATATTATTATAGGAAAATTAAGCAATTGCTTTGGGTTGGTTTATGAGAGACTAAAATAACCTCCCAACCAAATCTTAGATCTGATTATTTCAGTTGGTTTAACCTAAGATCAATTGTCTATGTGCTTATCACTAACTTTAAAATCACCATGACCTACCTTTTTCCTTATAAATAATATGGTTTTGAAATTTTTACTTCATGACTTGTTTCACTTCATGGTTCACTGTCAGTATCACAGGTGAAACCAGATTAAGTGTGTGGGAAACAATTTTACAGTGTTTCATTTTTAGCGGAATGTGTCAACTATATTAATTTTATGAACCTATTTCCTGAGCTGTTAACTCTCTTTTTTTCCCACCCACTTCCCTTCCCAACTATTTCCAAAGTTGAGCTTGTATTAGAAATAATATATTTTACTTTTCATTTTCCAATGCCTCAAATTATACTTTTTATTTCAGAGAGGGATCTGAGCTTTCTCAATTTAGGTTGTACATTAGCAAATAAAGATGAAAATAAATCACTCCTAGAATTCTAACTTTTGAAATAATTGGGCTGAGAGTGGATAACAAAGAGAAGAATGCTCAAACCTAGGAAAACTGTTCATGTGGGTAAGTAGTTTATATATTTCAATTACAGGCTCCATGGTCTAGGGTCTGAGCCAAAAAGGGATAATTGCAATACCTGCTTTAAGGGGTTGTTGTGAAGGTGAATGAAGACATTGGGTTCTTTATAAATTGAAAAGTGCTGCATAGTGCTGTGTATTATTATTTTCTCTAATGAATAGGTCAAAAAGTGATCATGGGAATTTTATATTTAGGGCTTTGGTGAGGTGGTCTCTTTTATGACCTTGAGGACAGATGGACACTACTCTTAATGGACAATTTCTGAAGGTACTAATATCTCGAGTCAAAGAGCCTACAAAGGCTCTGGCAAAAAATAAGTGTTAGCTAATAGCCTTACTTTTAAAGACCTTAACCAAAGAATTTTAAAGACAAATATTGGCATTTCATTTTCCATTTAGTTCCAATATCAGCCCTAAGAAAAGATGAGGATATAGCACTGCATGTAAAATGCAAAAACGGAATACCAGATTTTAAACAAAAAGAGTGGGTTTTGTTTTTATTTTATTTTTATATTTGGTACTTTACAAAAGATATATTAACCAATAGTATACTTCTGGTCTTAGATATTTGGTGAATACTCTCTGTAGAGTAGATCTAACCAACATATTAGAAATTTACATTAGGAGAAATGTGATTTAATATTAGCTCTTTTAAGAAAATTAATCTGTACCTTGTCTTCTTAACAACTGATTTTTATAATTATATAACATTATTCACATCTGCAAAAATGAGAAAAACTATACCAGAATTTTGTTGTGAATGTACAACCAGCCTATACCCATCCCCCACATATTAATATATCTACCTCATTGATATATCTCTAGGATCTATATGAGCTTAGCACATAGTAGATGCTCAATAAATCATCAAATGAGGGGCTAACTCAGAGGCGTTTCCATGAGCTTATACTTACTTTCCATTACACCATACTTTCACTCTCTAAATCTAGTGCAAAACCCTACTAAATGTTTATAGTGATAAATATGAGCATTCACTGAGCTAAAACCTTCAAGGACACAAACGCTATGTTTAATCGATTTGAAATTCACTTTTGAAACAGTGTTTATGTGCTTTTTTTATAGATTTCTTGGCTCTGACAATTAAAGGATATTCATATACAGGATTTTAATAACAGGCATTTATTTCCTTTCATATTTTAAATTTCTTCTGTAGGGACATTTTTAAATTTGGAAAGTAAATATAATATAGTGATCAATAAAGTGGGGATAAGTAGTGACTATGAAAATGAACCTGGGGCTGGAAGTTCTCAGATAGTGAAAGAACAAGCCAGGCTTCTCTTTATATGCTACATATTTCCCCAATACACTCTTTAATTCTTGCATCTGGAAAAATGTGATCACAGCCATGCTAACTGTTCTTCCAATTTAGCAGTATATAGAATGTTCTCAGACTTTGGTCTCAAGAGCTAGCTATAAATGCAGTGTGCAATAAACCCTTTATCAGTTGATTCCCCTATAGCTACCAACTGAGTAAAGTACCCAAGGTCATTTTCTAATGTCTGTTACACATTAGCCTTTCCCTCTTGCCAGAAGACTAAGAGCATTATTTAAATGCAAAGCCCTTTACTTTTTCCACAGAATGCCTGAGGTCCATTCTATATGAAGAACTACAGGCGCCATCCAAGCTTCATTTCTTGACTTAAAATTTGTAATGAGATTCTATTCCTAAAGAAAAAAAAGGAAGAAAAGAGATAGTGGCAGTTAAGTATTGCTTCATTTCCTATGCCCTGGTTATTAAAGAACAGGAGGAGAGTTGTTCTTGGTTTCCAAAGCCGATTTCTGAGATAATTTGCCATGGCACTAGATGCTGTACAAGCCCGTGAAATGTTCTTGTGGGCTTTCTATTTATTTATTTATTTATTTATTTAATATTACTTTAAAATTACCTTGTAATGTGAAGTGTGGTTTTTCCAGTTGGGGGGCAGCAGCTACTGGTCGTGGAGGAGGAAGAGGTGGTCTGCTGCTCAGAGGTGGCTCTCTTGAATTATCTTCTGGATCGTTTCCAGGAATGAACACATACAAGTCATCGTACTGGTCCTCGGAACTCCCACTGCCAACCTCTAGTCGGCTATGCTCAGCCTCCACACCTGATTCACTGTCTTTTTCTTCCTTTGCCATTTCATTCACCTGGGCTGCTTCTGTACTCACCCTGTATGTCTGTCCACTTTCATAATGAAATGCTGTTTCCCGTGTGGCTGTTTATGAAGAGGATTATATTATTTCATTTAAACACACAATCTGGAAGCCTTTCATGTTTTGTAACTTCATACAGAAGTAGTAGTGCTGCTAATAAAACTTTTATGAACTGATACAGTGGAAAGCTGTCAAATGCATACTTTGCTGAACAGTCATTTTTGGGCATTTAAAATATTTACCAAATGAATAGCCAAAGCTTCCATTATATCTTGGTACCTCAGTACAAGGCAGGTTCATGCATATTATAATATTCTGATTGTCTAGAGTTATTGTTTGAGCAGATTCATATATTTGGCAGCAGTTGCATTTTCATTAGAAAGCAGGATAACTGACGTAATAAATAAGTAATAGTGATAGAAAAGGCAAAGGCAAAGAGAAAAAAAGTAAATGTTGACTTTTATGTAAATAGAAATGAATTGGTGAACTCTTACATAGTTATGATTTTAACATATATATATATCATTGTGCACTATGTTAATTTTTGAAAATATTACTTGTGAAAAATGTTAATATTTTTTTATGAGGAAACTATCCAAATCACTGTTAGTAGTAAGATCTTTCTGAGACTCAGTTTTCACCTATAAAATGGCTTCACTTCTGAATCTTAACCAAATTATCCCATCAAATACCCTGCATTCGAAGAACCAAGATTCTACCATTAGTTTTCATATTGTACACAATAAATGCTCTTAACCACTCAGGAAGAAAATAGGAACAAAAAGGATGTATTATAAAGCAATAACTTTAAATCTTAAAAAATCTTTGATTAAATTTTCTTTATAAAATATCTGCTCTAAATAAAGGATTCAAAACATTTTCAACAGACTTTGGAACTTCTAGATTGGAGAGAATATGTGAATTGTCATTGTCAGTGCAATAGAAAAACAACTAATTGTTTTAAAATGGAACTAAACTGAAATATACTAAGGAAACCAATAGCAGAGTGTGAAGGAGGATTGTTTTTTCTTTAAATAGGAAGAAAACTTATAAACTTTTCAGCAATAGGAGAAAAATTAGCCATGTGGAAAAACCATGCCCACGATGATGCCCCCTATTTCTACATTGATTTTTCTTTTCTTTTTTTTTTCGTTTCTTTCATGTGAGTAAGGAAAAAGACACAGCTTCCAGGGTTAGAATTGCAAACCAAAATTCTTTCATCAATAGCCTGGCCAAGCAGACAGATTTTCATTCTTGCTGTTCATTGCAGCATGAATAGCTCTGCACAGGTATCTCATTCATCTTTCTACCCCTGACACCAATCACTGACCCTAAAATAAAGTGGTCTTTAGGGATATTGATGGAGTACATGATGGAATGACTAAAAACAAATCATTGCTCAGGCTGACAAAGGGACTTGACTATTGTGTCTGGGCAAATCAATCATTAACTTGGAATTACATTCATGGCAAAGGAAGTTATTATAGCCACCCTTATGCTTACTTAGGTTGCTGTATCTAACACTAACTAAGCGATAGAGTCTCTTTGGTGCTTGTCACATATGCCAAGGCCTGGATACAGCTCTAGAGAGTCAAATTTAGTGGGTCAGTGGGACTTTAGCAAGCTTCATAGTAATGATGATGCCAAGACATGGTTGAAAACTACTAACTTCAGGGGTTCTAACCCCCTCTCCCATGAAAGAGCTGAGGGCTGAGTCATACAGAGTTTCCTAGTCAGGAAAGTTCCCAGTTCCAAACTGTCTGCACCAATGTGGTTGTTCTGTACAAAGAACTGAAATAATGCTTTTTTTTTAAAATTACAGGCTGTTCTTCAGAGGCTTAAATGTCAAAATGGATACAGGATCATTATCAATGATGGCTTTTATCATCACTTTTACTGTCATAAAAGTGATAAAATACACAATTACAAAATGTGGCACATTAATTCAGCTGCTTAACATTTCACATTTTCCTGTATTCTATAACAATGTTTGAAGGAGTTTTAGTGACTTTGCCAAAGTGTACAAGTTAAGGCATTGCATTTAAATGTACCTTCTGTATGATTCACAGGTTACCCTGTCACTTGAAAAAGTAGCGAACAATAATATTTAATTGGGCACTTACTATGTGCTGGTATAAGTACTGAGACTAGACATAACTGTACAAAACAAGTCCTGATCCTTTCAACATATATTCTAGAAGGCAGAACAGTCAATAAACTCACAGCCAGATAAATGAAATGTTAATGATTGATGATGATGAGTGCAATGAAGAAAGGGAATAGGTAAAGAGAAATTCAGAACAGTGGTAGAGGAGGGGGTGCAATCTGGAGCAAGAAGTGAGGAGACAAGCTGCGTGGACACATGGAGGAGGGACAGAAAGTGCAAATGCTTTGAGGCAGGGCAAACAGAGTGTGTGAGAGGCCTCTGTGGCTGTGGATGAATAAGAGAATGGTAGGAAATGCTGGCAAAGGGATTATCTAGGGCTTTGTAGGTATTGGTAAGGACTACAAATTTTACCATGGAAATGAGGGGAAGGTTGGAGAAGATTTGGAGCAAAAGAATGACATGTTACTTTCATTGCTTATAGGGTATAAAAGGTGGCAAGTGTGGAAGCTGTTATTGCTGAGTTGCTTAACAGCACTACTATTGAAACACTATTAGATAATCCTTTGTTGGTGGTGGTAGTGGGTGCTGCCCTGGCATTATAAGCTATTTAGGAGCATTCCAATAAAAGCACCCCCCTCTCTGAGTAGTGATAGTCAACAATGTCTCCATTCATTGCCAAGTATCCCCTGGGCTGGGGAGTGGGCGCAGGCAAAATAGTCCCCAGTTGAGAACCACTGTGCTATTGCCATAATCCTGGGGAGTGCTGATGATGGCTGGACTAAGAGAAAGGACAATGAAAGGTGTTCAAGATGGTTGAAAGCTGGCTGTGTTTTGAAGATGGAGTCAACAGCATTGCGCTGACAGACTGAGTACCGCATATGAGAGAAAGTAAAAGGAAGGGTGACTACAAGATTTTGGATTGAACTGAGCAAAGGAAGAAGTGAGTTTTCACTTATTGAGGTGGAAGTCGGCAGGTGGAGCAGGTTAGGAAGTGACAGCAATCAGAGATTTTTAGATTTGGAAATATTAGTTATGAGATGCCTATCAGACCTGCTGGTGAAGTTGTTGAGCAAGCTGTTGTATGAAATCTGGCAGAATGGGTGGAGTTTATTTACATGCAGGAACAGTGTGAATTAGTCTTCAGACCTTAGAATATAGAATTACAGTCTATTAGAGTCAGTGAATTCCTTAGAGTCTCCTAGTCCAAACTTCAATTCACAACTGAGAAAACTAAGGCCTCAAAAGAATGTGATTTTGTTTAAAAGAAAAAAATAAAAATAATAACCCTGAAAACCACAGTTGTCAAGTTGTTAGAATATTGACATTAGCCTGATTTTTGTACTCTTTCTGGGTAGGAAAACTGCTGCTTGTTTGAAAGTTAAACTTAAAACTTTAGAAGAATTTAAATAAGCAAGATTATGTATTATCTGTACTATATTGTAAATTATAATAGTTACTTAAATACCTTCCCACATTATCTTTTAATTTTAATTTTCTAGTTATGTATAACATACAGGAAAACTTACTGGGAGGATATGTAGAAAATGAGATAATATCATCTTCATAATCATTTTCTTGCTCATTGTTTCTGCTAATTTGTTGGATCTGAAAAAAATTAAATGCAATTTTCAATAATATGCATTAATCTTAATACACTTGAATTTTTATGTTTTTTATAGAAAGCTGATTCTTGTGGAGATAAGAAATAGTTTTAAAGTTTTCATTTAGATACTTTAACCTGATTATTGTACATATAAATTTGTGTCATATACAATTGCTCATTGACACAGTACTGCAAGTATAACTGGCAAAAGAACATTTGTAATAAACAATAAATTGATTTTAAAAAGACATTGCAAGTATGTTAGATTTAAATCATTCTAAGATTCAAAGACATTTCATAAATTAATGAAATTTAAGTGCAGTGAAGAACTTCAGAATAAAATTGAAGACAATTATTTTCCTTGATAACCATGAGCTTTTTGTTACCTTTAATTTTCCATATTAGCAGTACAAAAGATATTTTAAAAATTACATTAAGTATTATAATACAGTAAAGGACAATGAATTTATAAAATGGTATATTTTCACTTTTTATTCCCACAGAGAAATCTAAGTAATGCCAGTAACAGTTCTCTTTATACAAAAGCATCTAAGGAAAGGGATGGAACTCAGTTGCATTGAACATAGGTCACATTTTGTTACAGTGAAGTCTAAGGGATTACTCAAATGACAAATGCTTTTGTTCTTAGATAAAATTGATGGAAATGATTAGGCCATTTACTCTGCATTTGGAAAACCCCTTTGAAAATTATAAACTTATTAAAGGATTATTAAATTTATAGGAGTTTGGTATGCAAAGGTATTTGACCTGCATATTAACTTTATCAGTTTGATTTGTAACTAATTTGACCAAAGGGAGACCAATGGAATTTTTTTTAAAACTAACGTCTTCTTTACTGAAGAAAAACATCCTTTGGTTTGGTAGTATCTTGAAAAGAAAAATCACTCTAATCTTTTTCAGTGAGTCTGATGCAATAATTCATTTTTTATTTAAATCATTTTTCCCTTTGGTGGACTCAACCAAATACTTTTATGAAAAATCATGTAGTTTTACTAGGTGAATTGGCATGATAGATATTTACATGTTTGGGTATTCAAAGTATTGTTTTATTATAGCAATTCATTGTTTCTAATTAGCCTAATTCTTTTTTTCCAATTAGGCTGATCTGTATGTTTGATAAGATAGATCTAGAATATTAAAAATAATCCATAATACTCTCAAACTCATATCAAAGAATTCTGTAGTAGTTGAATAACAGGAATCATTTTCAAAGATTTCAGGAATTATGTGAAAAACCCTATATACTGGTCATGAGCCTGGGCATTATGAGCTCAAAATCACTGTGAATGTATAAAAGAGACATTGGAAAAGTATGTAGGTGTATGTATGTGTGAGTACTGAGGGTGAAACCTAATGCATTAATATATTCCATCATATGTAAGTCATGTGACCTTTGTACAAACACTCCTAAACTCAAAAATGTCTCAAAGAAAGTGCTTCCAAATTTTAAGAACAGCCCATTTTGACTCAGTTGAGAACTTTCATGAATTTTATGTACAATTTATATTTTGTTTAATCAGCCTATCTGAGAGTAATTGTTTTCTCAGTAAAGGAGCTTTAGGAAAATTAACACTAAAATCAAATGTTTTCTACTTGGATTCCTTACTCCTAAAATCATATTTATTTTGAAGAACATGTTAGATATAATAACTCTCCAATTAAAATTAATGATGGCCTAAAGAAAAGTATGATGGCATTCTGATACTAATCACCTAGTATTCAGCTATATAGTATGGTGGACAGAGCATAGACTTTGGAGTCACACAAGCCATGAACAAGTTAGAACTCTGTAATTCATGACATTGGGCAAGATATTAAATCCTGAACTTCAATTTTCTGTCTTGAAAAATGTGAATAGCAATATCCATATCTTTTGATTGTTGGGAGAATTAAATATGAATAATGTAAGCAAAACATATATCACATCGGCCATATAATAAATGTTCAATTAATATAACCTATACATATATTTTTAAACAAGTATGGTGACCTCATTGGTTTGATTGGGGAATCAATCAATAAAGAAACAATAATTACTGAATTTATTTATTCTCAACAGTATGCTTTCAGATATTCTGCTGCAACAGAAAAAGAACTTTCTATCCATCTTATGTGTGGTAGTCATTATTTCATTAAAAACACCACTAAAATTTAAAAGCTAATAGAGGTATTAGAAATAGCAAAAGTAGATTTAATTACTTGATACATTTATTTTTCTGAGGCTAGAATCTGACTTTTTTCATTCATTTGCCAAATAGTTATGCAAGCCTACCATAAGCTAAATACACTGTTAACTAAGGAAAATAAGTAAAACAATTCAAAAAAGAAACAAAGTTCCCACTTTCAAAAATCATGAGAAAGGGTGAAAGAATTAGGGAATGAATGATGGACTACTATAGACATTGTTGTTCTAGCAATGGAAGAACTTTTATTATTGATGTGGAGGTTCTGAGGGGAGGGAGCGGGAAAAACAGGTTTAATATGGGGCATTTTTGGGACATTACAATTGTCCTGAATGCCCTTGCAATGATGGATATAGACCATTAAATATTTTGTCATAACTTTCAAAACTGTGCAGGACAGAGTGTAAACTATAATGTAAACTACAATATATACTTAATGGCAATGCTTCAGCATGTGTTCATCAAAAAAAAAAAAAAGAATATAATATAGTAAGAGCTGAAAGCAGAGTAGTTACTAGGTTTATTTTACCACAGCAAACTCAATCCTTACCAGTGACATGGAGAATTAAGAAATAGATAAATCAAGGCACTTTGGTGGGGATGGAGAGGTTGGATGAAAAAATTGTCTCTATAATTGCCTTTCCTTCCACTTTCTGAATAAAAGATCCAGCTTAAACCACAAAATCTATTATTTGAAGATGCTGAATGTAATATTCAAACCCATAGATAGTTTCTGCAGCACACAGTGTTTAATGAAGTTAAAATCATTCATGATCTAATATAAATTAAAATGAGAACTTCTTGGTGACTGAGGTATCTAAAGTACCACATGGCTTTGCCATCTGGTCCTGTACAAATTGATCACAATAATTTTATTTTGAAGGAGTGAATAAAAACACTCTTCTCATGGTAGTTTCCAATCTTTTTATGAGATTCTGAAGATATTATAATTGACTCAACTCTTGCCCAATTTTCAACAATGTTGATTATAAATTACTTTAATCAGCTCTTAATGCACATGACATTCTCTATAACAGGAATAAGGAGATGAATATGTTTCAAGAGTAAGAAAATGACCATATAATATTTTATTTTTATTATTTTAATTAGAAAAGTTGTGAACTTACAAAACAATCATGCATAAGAGACAGGAGTCCCATATATCACCCTACCACAGCACCTTGCATTGTTGCGGAGCATTTATTACTACTATCTATAGCCTATAGTTTACATTTGATGTATTTTTTCTAAAAACTACCCTATTTTTACCACCGTGAATTAACATTGTCATATTCTTGCATCATTGGCAAAGAAGGTACTATTTCAATGCTAAAGGTCAGCAATAGGGTAGTATAGGGAAATATGGGATTTTTTCCTTTTGGAGTGGTGAAAGCATTCTGGAAATAACAGGACAACTTTGGTGAAACTGCAAGCCACTAAGCTTACACTTTGGATGGACTGTACAAAGCAAGGGATTGTATAACACACAGAACCTCATGGTGGATGATTAACTATGGTTAACAGTACTAATATGAGAGCATTCTCTCAAGAACTATAACAAATGTAATATTTTATATATTATCCCCAAAAGAGTGCACAAGGCTATAGAATCTGAGATGATATTCCAATAGAGATTAATAAATATAATTCCTACTGAATGTTAAGAATAATGAACGTCATACTACAGTACAGCCATGAATCATAGCAAACATAGGGTCTTGAAACATTTTTTTTCCCCCAAGGGAATATGGTAAAAATTTAACATCTAGAATCTAATAACATCTTTTAAGAGAGTTTACTTTTTCTTAAGCCACCTAGGAATACAGTCTGGAGTTAGATTCATATAATTTCCCATGAAAATTTCTCTTTACTTTACAGGAATTAGAATCCTTAGTGCACAAATTAAATAGGAACTCCATCTATGATTGGGAGATAATTAAAGAAGAATGAAAGAGATATGGTGTTGTTAAACTCATATAGGAGGGAAAAAGCAAACATTTTCCTTGATAAGAATAAAATTTTAATTGAATACTGCCAGGATATATGGTGTTTGTTTTTTTTTTAACAGAATTTTACTATAGAAAATTAAAGTAGTGAAAAGATATTTTCACCAGATGAATGAAGGCTGAAAGTCTTAGTCTCAATCTACACAATGAGAAATTCAATTTTTAATTGTGACAAAAAAGGGACAATATGGTGTGGTGGATGGAAGAGGTAGCATGAGGATAAATGATGGTTGTATCAGTTAGCTGGTATTAAGGAAGAAAGAAGCAGCAGGCATATTGTGATCTATCTCTTCAAACTAAGGGAAATAGATATGAAAAAAATTTGCCTCCAAAAATTTTATTGATTTTTTTTTTTTCTTTCGTGGCTGGCACATCTCTTGTTTTGACCTCAGCTAGGCACCTACAGTTGACCTCCTGAAGTGGTACCTCAGGTAATGGCCTCAGTCCTGGTCCTGACTGCTCTTTGCCTTAACCTTGCCCATGATGCAGCTCGAATTACAGTTGTAGACTGCAGGCTTAGATATCTGCCTCCTTTAAATCCATTCTATATTACAATTTCTTCCCTTATTAATCACAGTAGTTCCTCCCTAAAATGATTAATTTTATGTTATGTGAATTTCATCTCATAAAAAATGTGCTGATACATACACACACAAAAACAAAAAACAAAAAACAAAAGAAGACACTAGGTGAGCACAAAGAAGAATTTGAAAGCTTACATAGAAAATAGCAGGCCTGCTATGTGGCGCAGCTGTGCTCCAAAATGTATTCACCAAATGCAATGAATGTCCCATGATGATGAAAGAGGTTGTGATATGAGAGGAGTGGGGTGAGGGGGGTGGGGGATATATGGGGACCTCATATTTTGTAATGTAACATTTTAAAAAAAGAGAGAAAAAAAGACTTATTAAAAAAGAAAAAGAAAAAATGAAAGAAAAAAAATCCATTCTAACCCTATTAGGGTAATGCTTATTTTGAATCAACAATAGTGTGGCTAATTCTGTAAGGTTACTAGCACTTTTATTGGGTCATAGCTTTGGTTTGGCTTCAGTCATCTCTGACTCTAAAATTGGAATAACAACATAGAAATCCATTCCTTGGTTAGGCTGATGATTATAAATGTGAAAGCTAGCTATCCTTGTTTAAAATTATGGAACCCCAAGCCTGAAAGGAACCTGTGAACAATAACGAGTTTCCTCTCATTGCCATCCACAGACACAATACTAAAACAATGTGTCACACTAAAAATGTAAACATTCTTAATTAAGCTTCCTTGATCCCAGAATGGTATATAAGGAACTTAGCTAAAGCATCTTAGAAAAGGATGAATTTCTGCTTCAGCCTTACCAGAACATGCAAAATTTGACCCCCATGAAATTTTTAGTATATACTCCAGACATGCCGTCTAATGTATTCAAGCATGACAGTTACCAACATTGTCAATCAGTCAATAACAATTTTTAAGTTTTTATATGTGCATAATAATAGGCAAGTTTTTAAAATTTATTTAGCTAAATTAAATTATTCATAAAATGGTATGAGTGAGGGCAAGTACTGAGTGAGGGTGTCTCACTTCCAGAAAAGTCAGGAATAGGGCAGGATAAGTTGGATATGGATGAGGTACAAAGTGACATGTGAATAACCAAGAATTGATTAAAGAGCTTGGCTCAAGACATGAACCTATGGTTACTTCATTTATAAGTTTAGCTCTAGTTTTCTTTTCCTATAACAAGGCATGTACCAGAAATTAGCATATAGCTTTGCTACTGAGCATTCTACAATCTTGAAATTAGTTTTAGTTTCAAAATAGTATGTTTTTTTAAAAGGCCTGTAGAGGAAATACAAAGTATCAGAATATCAAAAGTATAAATTGCTATGCTGTTTTAAATATTTTAATCAAATCAAATATGTCATGCTTTAATTTGGTGGAAAACTAAGTAGAAACTAAATAATGGATGAATTTACGTATTTCCAGGTTGCCAGATTGGAGTTAATGTAGGTAGTCAGATTTACATTTATGTTCACTATTATTAAGAGCCAATTCTTTTTTTTTTTCTCCTTTTCCTGAGCCTTTGATATCCAAGTGAAGGTCAAAAAGAACCAAATAGAAAAAACAAGTAAAGTAATAAATGGCTAGCATTACCATCATTACAATTGTTGGACAAAGCTTTTTTTAAAGCTAAAAACAGAGGCACAAGTGATTTCTAAGCCAGAGACAAACATAAAATACCATTTAGAGACCCAGCAATTTCCCACAAAAGTATGCTCTTCACATCTAGATAACTGTTATTTGACAAATGAAACAAAAGATCGTTTAGTTTAAATTATTACTAATCTTTCAGAAAACAAGTGTTATTTGACAAAGTAAACGATTATTGAAGCTTATGTGGTTGGAATTGAGTCCCAATAAATGTTTCTACGGGTAGAATAATCCCTCACTTCCAAATACAGAATTTGAAGTGTCAGTTCTTATTGATCAGAGAAGCATTTAAAACAGGAAAGATCACCTGGCATAAACAGTGAACCACAAATTCAATGAAGATGTGAAGGGATATTAAATAAAAGTCCTGGCCTCAAATCCTCAACTTCAGTCTGTTCCAATGAGAGAAAGTCATTTCAGATTTAAGTATATGAAATGTACTGATTTGATATATGTAAATGCAGTATTTTTTTATGATGTGCAACATATGTTGTACCCTAAGTATTTTTTTCATGCCTTTACAATTTTACATTTAAATTCTGGAATTTAGCTAGTAATGATGTCACCATCATTGAGTAGCAGATTAGTATCCAATAATCAGAGAAACTTCAGACACACATACATACACACGTATTCTCAATGAATACTTTTCCTATTAAAAGACACTATTTTCACTGAATTCCAGTTCACCAAATTCACTCAAATCATATACAATCAGAAGACCTTTTACATTCCACTTAAATGTTATGAGTACTTTAGCAGGATGAATGTTATTAGATCTTACCTAAATACAGGTCTAGTCAAGGAACATTATTTCTAGACAAGAAATGCATTTTTATATGCCAAAATAACAGGAAATGGCAATAGAATAAATGTGATAAGTTGATAATAGAATGAATCTGTTGTAAGTAAATTTGCAGTGCATTTAAGGTTAAATGAGATGGAAAATTTTTCTGGTAGAAGAAACATCATTGTTATTTATTTAAGAAATATATTCCCTCCCACACCCACATGAAAAATCAAAATAGAAGAGAATCAATAAAACCAAGAATCTCATTTTAGAAGAAAAACATAATTTTCCTCAGCCCAGAAATCTGAAAGCTTTTAGCTTGTTATAATGAAATAAATTTTAATTTGTGGGACCCCCAACAAAAGTACCCAGGTATTGCTATTTATATTCTAGAATTACTGTATACCAGGCCTCATCTCATTCTGCCACTGAGAAATGCAAGACTGCTTGTTTTTTAACTTTGAGTGATTTATTAGGCAGATTTCAGTCAATTGTGAAAATAATCTTTAATTTAATTTCTATGACCTAAAAGAAGTCAGGAGCAGTCTAATGGAAATCAGATTATATCTAAAATCCATTTTAACCTGGAAGTACCTAACATGAATGTGTAGCCTTGCATGAAGTTTAAATAAATTTGCCCAATGCATTTTAACTTTACTTTTACCTTTATGTATCTTTGGAGAGAGATTTTTTCTGGTTCTAAAGAGACAGTCAATCATTTCTAAGAGTTAGACCATATCATTTGACTGAAGAATGGTTTCACAGTAGGATATGAGTACGTTTAAGACAGTCATTTAAAAATTAAAAGAAAGTTCTTATGCCAATAGGCAGTGGATATAACGTTATTCATTTTGGTCTGAAAGTACCTCTGAAACTGTTTAGGGTAAAATTTTATAGAGACCACCAATGGTTTAGCACATATAAATACAATTATTAAATTGGTGGGACTTACAGATTGATAGGATTACATTTTAATGTTTTGCCTTAATATTTGAACCATATGGTAGGGACAATGTAATTAAAACACCAAGGTAAGAATTGAGATAGTTTATCTGGGATTTGAACTTATAAGCACAGATTAGATAAGTGCATGAATGTAAAATTAAATACTCTGCCCTGTGTTTGAACAAATTTTGAACTTTTGTAAAGACATATTCTTTACCAAAAATTGGCAAACTAAAGCAATGTCAACTCATGTAAAGTTTAATTTTTACAGAATTACAACAATGGCAGACGGTCTTTATTTTTTTCATTCACTTATTGTAAAACATTTATTGAGAAACTGTGACATATCAGAAACCAGGTTAGGCAATGGGAATATAAGGAATATAAGAAATACAAATTTCTCTTGGATAACACAGAAATGCACACACATATAGATACATAGTTATGATGCAGATGTTGGGGGTAATAATAACAGTACCAGTAATAATGTTATTAATAATAATAACTTGCATAATGTTTATTATATACCAGACCAGTTCTAAGTTCTGTGCATACATTGACTTATTTCATCATCAGATCAATTTTTAGTAGGTATAATATTGTAATCCTAATTTAATGAATGAAGAAAAAGGCTCAGAGGGGTTAAATAACTCACCCTAGGTTACACAGCTAGTATGTCTTATTACATATCCAAAACAATAGGGAAAATAAGTAAATAAGCATATACAAGGAAGAATTGTACATAATTTGCCTAGGACTGCTATAAAACCCTAGAGTCAGAGATTCATATGAGAGAGTTGACAAATTTTTGCAAGAAACACAAAAGCCTTAGGATGGTGGCATTTGAGAGATTTCTGAAAGATGTTAAAAATGTCAAAGCAGGGATAGACGCAGGGGCAGGGCATCTTGGGCAGTCAAAGCAGCACAATCAAAGGGTGGAATTGGGAAAATATTGGTCATGTTTGGAAGCCATGAATGGTCCAGATTGATTTGAGAATAGGACGATGGGCATGTGCCTATGGGGCCAAGAAAGTCGCATTGGTGCAGCTCTTGTCTCCTCACCACCTTCCAGCATTCAGGTTAGGCAGCCTGGAAGCCAGCAGTCTGTCAATACTGCCTACTCAGCACACGCTGAGGTAAGTACTATATCTACGGCCTGAGTTACTAGGAAACAGAAGGCCCACTCTAGTTCTCAAAGAAGGGATGAGTAAAAGAGCAATAATGGCATTTGAAAGAGTAAGTCAAAATCATAAGACCATATCATGGCAATATGGATGACACTAGAGGGGCGCTAGTGGAGGTACAGGGATAGAAACAAGTAAATTTGAGCAAAGATGGCTCAAGGTATTCCTACTCATTTTTCTCTTCTGCCCTGCTTGCAAAAGAGCTCGGTATTTTTCGAGAAGCAGGAGACAGCTACATTTTTACATTTGGCTTGGATACAAATACAGTGAAAGTATCTTATAAATGTTTCTTGTGTTCTGATAAATGAAAAATGAGATGAAGGGATATATGTTATAATCAGAGAATGTTGCTTTAGGCCCAGTCTGTTAAAAAAAAAGTGTTGTATGATGGAAATGTTACAAGTAAGAACATATGGGTTTTACAGTAACATAGTTTGATAACTTAATGGGCTGTGTCTCCTTGGTAGCACAGAAGGAAAGCGAGTCTGGCTAGTCCTTCTAAATCTACCTCAAACAAATCATTCAATTTCCTATGACTGTATTCATATCCCAGATGGGAAAAGAAAGGCCACTAGATGAAGTGAGTTTCTTCTAAACCAGAGTTTTTATCCACTGCACCTTTCTCAGATATATGTGCTGTATGTCTGGAAGCCCTACCTCTGTCTTAATGTGAAACAAATGAGAAATGCAGTTTGCATGATTTAAAATCTTAATTATACGTTCTCTACATTTGTAAAGCAATTAATGGTTTTCAAAGCAGTTTCACATATTTCCTCATATCAACTCAGCAAGACAGGTAGGGGTATCCTACAGATGAAGGTACTAAGATAAAATGTTGGCTTGGCCATGGCTCACAGCAAAAAAGCTGCAGATTCAAATCCAGGATAACCCAGGGCTTTGGGGTTTATATCTTGAGGACCCAAGTCCAGTGCTGTTTACAAGATAACATGGTGCTTTCTTCCCCTGTGAAAACCATATATAAATGTACAGATGAAATTAAGTAGATATAGTAAAAGATAATCTATTTTGGAAATGAAACTTTTATCCCATGAAGAAATCATGTTTGGCTACATCTTGAAGTTCTTCTATTATATAAATGAGAAACAAAGGTTTAAAAAATTATGTTGGTAATAAAAATGAATTTGAAATTCATATCCCCTATGACTGAAAAATATTGTGAAATTCAGAAGAATTAGAGAGAAAATTATGGTGTTAATTCAATAAAATCTTGTAATTAATGAAAGTCATGAGACACAGTTCAGGATAAAGGGTGACCATTATGATTTTAAAGATAATAAAAGATGCCTCTGCACATGTTTGATGATATTAGAAAAGCCTGAATTTAATTGTCTATTTATCAGCAATTCAACTTCCAGAAAGTGTAATCCTTTCCAGAGGAAAAACATTTTTCTAACAGATAAAATTAACCTATATATCATAGATGTAACAAGTGAAATAAAGTAAAAGCACACATTATAGTTACATTTGACTAGGTTTTGTGGCAAGAAGTTTAAAATTACCTTTAAATTGTGTTTTAGAGTACCTTGTTTCCATGGCACCCAGCACCACAGCAAATTTTATATCTATCCTTTATTTCTTAATTCCTGAGTCTTTAGATAACCTTTCAAAGATAGCCAAAGCACTTAGCCTTTTATCACTGATATGTCTTCGGAATACAAAACTCATTGCTGTTTCACAGCCTTTGTAATAATGATCAATTCTAGTGCAAACCTACTGATGCTAAAACAGAGGTGTCAGATAATGCTTGTTCTTTCTATTAGCTTTATCTGGTCAAAGAATAACTGCCCAGACATGCATTACCACCTTATCAAAGCCCTAACACATGGTGATCCAGAAACTTCAAGTCTTGGGCATTATTTTTTCACACTTATGATAAGTTACTGATTCTTTTTCCCAGACTTGTCCATTAGTTCAATGTTTCCTTTATATTTTTCACTTTTTAAAAATAAATAAATACAAATCACTGAAATATGGGCATTTATATAATGAGTTTACAAATTTTTATTGTACTCTACCACTGTAGCTTGGTGAGGCTTTTTTTTTTTTTTTTTAGCTAAATCAAATAGGTATGATTCAGGTGACCCTATGTTCCCCTTTTGTGAATCAGAGCTGTGCTAGCTGAAAAGCATGGGCCAGGTATACTAAAGATAAAAATAGAGTAAAAGGGAAAATTAAATCTATCATATATTATGGAAAGATTATCTGTCATGATGATTGGAATAAATGAATTTTAAATTATGACATCCTACCTAAAGACCTGGTAATTTGTGACTAGGTGAAAAAATAAATTTCACATCTAATGTCTGTGTCTTGTATGTTAAATTTATATAAGAAATTGCTGGAGGCTTCCATTTAAGTATCTTGTTTAACCTTCCTCTGTCCTGGAAAGAATAATTCTTTTTACTGTGTTTTAGGGGATGAGCACCAAACATAACTTTAAGATGAGGATCAGTACCAGCTAGTGTAGTGGTTCTTTGCCCTGGAGGCATGTTAGATCACCCGGGGAACTTTTATAAACTACCTATTCCCAGAACCCACCCAAGACCAATTAAATTAGAATCACTAGGCATGGGCTTCAGCCATTGGTCTTTATTAATAGCTCTGATGGGGATTCTAATGTGTATCCAGGATGGAAAACCACTATGATAGTGATTTCAAGCACAGATATGGAACAGATGACCTAAATGCAAACTGGCTCCCAACTATTGGTGATGAACAAGTTATATAATCTTTCTCACCATTAGCTTTCCTCTGTAAATCAAGTACCTACTTCTCTGAGTTGTTTCAAGGATTAGGCGAGCTAACTCTTGGCATATCTTAAATACTTATTATTACTAGGCAATGGAGGAAAAGTCACATCATGTGAGGTGAAGTATGACAGTTTATGCCAAGACCTGAGACTGTGCTTTCATTCTGGTTCCCTAATACCTGATGGCATTCCAGATTTCCACTGTCATATCACTTCCTGGACTAGAACTTAACATTTTTCTTTATAGGCAATGTGGTGTTCTCTTGAAGCAATAGAGCAGCAGGGTTGTAAGTATGGATTCTGGAGCCAATAGCCAAGTTTAAACCTATTTGTCCTAAGAAATTGACCAAACACTTAACTTTTCTGTCCTGCAATTTGCTCATCTCAAAAATGGGCTACTAATACCTACCTCAGAGGAATGTTGTGATGCCTAAGTGACTTAACATAAATAAAGCATTTAGTGTGCTCCCTGCACATTGTAAGTGCTCAGTAAATGTGAAACATCATGATAGTAATAGTGTCAATCATGAAGATGGTTGTGATGGTTAGGCTATTGTGTCAACTTGGCCAGGTAATTGTGCCCAGTTGTTTGGTCAAGCACACACTGGGCTAACTGTAATACAAGGCCATTTATGGACTTTAGTCACTATTGACTTTGCTGCAGTGGTAAATCATAGATAGCTGATTATAATTACATCAGTCAGGGAGATTGCCATCAGCAAGAGTGATGCTTAATGAAATCAGTTGAATGCCTTAAAAGGGGAAAGTGATTCCAGCATTGAGAGAGTATTTTCCCAGCTCGTTTTTGGACAGCTAACATCTCCCAGAACTCATCAAGAATCTTCATTGGACTTTCATTGTCTGTCTGCAGAACCTGGACTTGTGCATCCCCATGGGTGCATGAGAGACTCTTATATAATCGCATACTATTGACAGATATCTCTTGTTGATTCTGTTTCCCTAGAGAATCCTGACTAATACAATGGTTGTGGTGTGCTCCTTTATTAAAGGAGACATCCATAGGTTTCTTTTCCACTAGTGGAAAAGTTTAACACTGTGCTGAACATCTTTCTATTCTTCTTGGCTGTTTGCCCATACCATGTCCACTAGAACCAAATGTAGAGAATAAAATTTTCAAAGACAAAGTTTATGTCTATCCTATTTCTCTGCTTGTTCATATCATTAATAGAAGTTATGATTCAAATCCACAACCACTTCTTGAAAATCGCCTGAAAGATCATGACCTACTGATAGCTAACAAGCAGCATCTTCTTTTTACATGCATTTGTTTAATAAATATTTCTTGATCATTTATCATATGGTTATATGTGATTGCAGATTTATGTTGGTTATAAAGGAAAAATTAAGAGAATTCATAAACTATCTCTACGTTTGAAGTTCTTATATGAAAGCTACTTTGGTGGGTTTTAATCAAAATGTGTTTGATTAGAAACCTTGAGTAAAAAGACGTTTGAATTCCCCCAATAGTGTTGAGTATCATATTTGAACACTTAATATTATTCTTTTGGCATCTTTAATCAACATTTAAGATTTAAGAAATTTCGTATCACAGAAATACTGTGTAATTTACTAATTTTGGTCACCACTATAGCTACTAGTGTTTCAGCATAACTAAAGCATCTGTTACATCATAGTGTCAAGGGATATCACAATTAGTAACTGACATACAGTGTCTACACTGTGGAAGTACTTGTCATAAGAGATTTATTATAATGTATCTCATATCTGACAAAGGGCATATCATAATCTTTTATTGCTTCCTATGCTTTGATGGTTTTAATTTTTCTAAAGACAAGCAAAGTATGTTCACATGATTTTTGCTTGCCCCTTAATGTGCCAAAAGGTATTTGTGTGAGTACTAGCTCCTATACTTTCTGAAATAAATACTATTATGAGCTACTAAAAACATCTCAGGGCAAAACAGGCAACTTATTAACTATGATTTGAAAGTTTTAATTTTTCTAAAGACAAACAAGGTCTTTTCACATGGTTTTTGCTTGACCCTTAATGTTCCAAAAGGTATTTGTGTGAGTAGCAGCTCCTGTACTTTCTGAAATAAATATTATTATTAGCTACTGAAACTACCTGAAGGCAAAGCAGGCAACTTATTAACTATAACTTTATTAGGCTTCACAAGTTGTAGCTTGTGGAAGCAAATACAATCTTCATAGCAGGCACTGCCTTTTTCTTAATACTTCATAGCTGCCATCCAAAAATGCCCTCTGATAATGCTTCTAGCATGGGCTGGGTGATGAAAAAGAAATGAAATGCAGAGGAAAAGTGGCTATAGTAGTCATATTTTCCATGGGATTGGAAATGCACATCTTGAAAACTTCAATAACATTCTTTTCTGTTATGTGCCAATGTTGTTATATATGGAAGAGAATGTTAATAACTTTTTCTTTGACTCTTTCAGAGTTCAGCCTAAGAGTGCATCTATGCTGGTGAAATTATGGCCTATGTATTCGTCTTATATATATATAATGTATGGATATATGAATATATGAATGTATTTAAAAAAATTAATTGAGCACCTACTATGTGCCAGGCAATATTCTGGATAATAAGGATACAACAGTAAATAAAATAAGTAAAAGTGCCTTTCTTTATAGAGCTTCATTCTAGTGAGGGTAGGCATGTAATAAAGAAATAGATGATATGCTGGGTGATTATATTTACTACAGAGAAAAGTAAAGGGAGATATGAAGTATCGGAATGGGATTGGTATTTTACATAGTTCAAATAGTTCATATATATATGACTATGAAATACATATGCATAACTATATACATATATCATAGGGCAGAAGTGCCTCTATGTGACTTCTGAGGCTAGGTCATAAAAGTGATACAGCTGTCACATGTCTCTCTCTGGAGATGTTCACCCTTGGAACACAACCACCATGTTGTGAGGAAATCCAAAAAACATGGAGAGCTTCACCCACAGAGACCTTCAGCTCTTAGGCCCAGCTGAGCTTTCAGCCAGACTTTAAATTTCCAGACATGTGAGTGTTCCATCTTTCAATATGTAATCTATAACCTTCTTTGGATCTGTCCCATCTGACATCATGTGGAGTAAAGATAAGCAATCTCCACTTTTAACTGATGCAAATTGCAGATTTAGGAATAAAATAAATCAATGTCATGGTTTAATCCACTAAATTTTGGGGTAATTGGTTACACAGAAATATATATTTAGTATAGTGGACCCATATATGCATAACTATTTCAGTTAAAGCTCTGTTGTCTGTGTTCCTTTCAATTTTAAGAATTAGATACTAAATAAAACAACTAGAAGCTGAGTTGGGTGACTTGGGAGTGGTTCCACTGTGTTGCATTTCTTTGCTGCCAAGAGCACTAGCATGGCCCATTTCAGTAGAGTTATAGCCTTAGATGACTCTGTCACATTGAATCTTGAGGGAAAGTCTACACATTTTCCCTGGGATTGCTTTGGGTGCTGTGCCTAGTTTTGTCAGTGTGGCACTGATATTGGAGTCAAAAGCTATGGGTTGAAGCTGTGCATATTTGAGATACATAAACTTGAACAAGTCATTTAACTTCAGTTAGCTAATTTGTAATGATATATATATATAAATATATTTGTATTAACATTATTTTCTACCACATTGATTGTGAGGCTTAACAACAATAATAATAATGACTGCTAATATTTTTGAGTGCATACTCTGGGGGAGGCATCATGCCATGTGCTTTTCACACATTATCACATTTATTATTCAAAACTACTCACATTTTTTAGGTACTACTGTAATCTACATTTTTACAGAAGAAGAAACTAAGTTACAAAGGGATCAAGTAATTTTTCCAATATCAAATGCAGTTATTGGAGTGGGATTATAAAACCAAGTCTCTCTGACAACAGATTCAGTTCTCTTAATCACTGTGTGGTATATCAAGTGAGACCATATAAATGAAAGGGTGTAAAATGCTGAAAATATTTAAATGAACAAAGAAGCTGGATAGGATTGTAACAGAAGGGCTACAGGACACGAAGTGAGAGAGAATTTTAGAAAGGCTGAATGCTGCTGGCACTGCCTTTAAATGTTATGAAGCCAAAAAAATGGAGGATTTGGGAGAGTGGCAGTCCAAATGCCATCTTCTTGTCTGAAATGTAGGGCTTCAGAGAAATGGGTTGGAGAACAAATACAAAGGTGTCAAGCAAGGGGATCCCCTTGTTTTTGGAGCCCTGTATTGATCACCCAGATAACATTCTTGAGGTTCTGAGTTTTGTTTCCAGGGCTTTGTGCTCAAGTGGCTCAGTCAGTGGCACCTGGTCTGATTTCATGATCAATGCTGCCCAATTTTCTTCTCTGCTGAATATTTTATCCTCTCAGATCCTGTGACTCCTCCTTGGTTTCAGAGCCATTCTGGCCACTATTCTTCTTTATATCATGTTTAACTCATTATAGTCTGTTCCAACTCACTGGGGACTCAGAATCAATCTGTGATTGCCATCCTCACTCTGACCTTTACTTCTTTCTTTTTGTTATGCTCTCTTAAGCCTGTTCTCTCTTCTGGCACCTTCCCATTATGAGTTGCCTTTAAGAGAGGAAGAGGTGTCAAAAGAAAACATACTGAATTTCTTAAGGAACTTCAGTACACATTGCCCAAGATTTTATTTAGACTATCCCAGCTCTCCTTTGTCTGAGCCTGGGAATGTATGTGCTGCCTTTATTCACAGAGACTTCAGCATTGCCCCTTTGATTTTCTAGAAACCAGCCTGTGAGCATACACGCTGCCTTTGCTCCTGTTGCATGCCTTAGCTTTGGTGTTCTACATGGTCCACCGTTTGCCTTTATCTTTTCTCTGTTTCAGCATTGACCTCGACTATTTACCATGACCACCTTGAAGATCATTTAGGGCTTAGTCTAACATTTTAAGGTATCCTGGCCCTTGAAAAATCCATAGAAAAAACACAAGGCAAAACATTTTAAGAAACCTATTCAGTGGCTGCTCTTTTGTGCATTTGATCCTTGTCTCATCAATTACCAAAGGCAGAAACCTGCACACTATGCTCAGGGCTTTCAACTCTCTCCCTCACCACTAAATCCCTTAAACACTTAAGCTATCAGGGATCCTGTCAAGTTTACTTCCCAAATATCTAGAGAATTCATCAACATTTTATCATCCCTATTATTCCATCCCTGTCTAGGAACAACCTCATTGCTTAAGTGAATTGCTCCAACAGCAAGTATCTTTCCTTTCTCATGCTTTGCACACTTCTACTTTCCTAATTCACAAGGAATCCATACTAGAACAAGAATAATCTTTCTAAAATGAAAATTTAAATGTCACCCTCCTACTCTCTTCCTTAAGCACTTCAATGGTTCTTCAATGGAGTCATAATAATGAAGAGAATATTTATATTTAGTTTATAATTAGGGTGATCATATGTTTTGGCATACCTGAGACAGTCCCAATTTATTTCAATTCCCAATTTATTTATTTTAGGCATAATTATTGAAGATGTCTCTTTTACTTTCAAAGGTCCAAGTTTGAATGATTCATTTTTGGTCACCTAATTGATAAGGCCATTCATTATTCTCCCTCTCCAGCTTTCTCTCTATTTCTACTTGTCTAAGCCTCATTTTATATGAGTAATTTCCCTGAAAATACTATTCCTTTTTTTCACTTCTGGGTCTCTGCAGATATTATTCTGTCTATAGAGATTATTTTCCCCACTCTTTGTCTGTGTGACTCCTCCATATTCTTCAGATTTCCCAAGAAACTTAGAAATCCTTTTCTTCTTTTCCAAGAGATATTGGCTTCCCTTAGTTATCCACATGCAGCTCTATGCTAGTACTTGCTCAATATGGTAATTATTTATTTACCTGTTTCCTTGAAGTTAACATAATGTTGTGCTCACTTTTGTATTCTGGTGCATTGCACAGTCCCTAAATCATAATAGGTTTTTGAAAATATTTTTAAGTGACCGATTGGTGAATAAGTGAACAAATCTGAACTCTAGCAGAAAAGAGGTATTTTGGAAGAGTAGATAAATATCCTTGGGGGGGCTGTTAAAAATTGTTTGCTGAAGGATCATGCTTTATTGACACGCACACTGACACGGAGAGGGAAAATTCACCTGAATTAGAAAAGATTTCTGTTCCTTTCTGAATCTGGAATATGACATATTCATACTTTTTTGCATTAGATTCATTAACTTAGGAAACTTCAGCCATTACAGGGCCCTGCTGTGAATATCCTATGTAGGAGCCACAGAATTCCAAGATTCTTTCATGATGTAGTTCTTTTTATTTGGTAAATGAAATAATATTATTAGAAGTAGTTATTACATGCCAATGATAGAAATGGTCACCAATTCATTTTGAGTTTCACTTTGGTTAGGGAGAACATGTTGTGAGTGATTCATTTAAATTTTTGGAAGACTGTGATCTAAAACAAAATTATATAAACTTCAAAAGAGAAATGTTTCAGAAAGATATCAAGAGGCTATGTATTTTATAGAAAGATATTTTTGCCATTGGACAAATTTACTTATTGAAAATAAACATTTTTTTCTGTATCTTAAATGAACCTCATCTTAATCTTTAAACCTATCATTACTATTTCATTCTCCTATTAATTAAATTTGGCAATATATTAGTCTTCATTTTTGGAGATATTTTGGATCACAGAGGGGTTCAACTATGGCAGGCAAGGAGCACTGATGTGGGGTGTTACTGATGGGGGATGCATGGATGGGAGGGAGTTCTCCAGGGCATGCACATAGGGTATATAGATATGTTTGGATGTTCATTGGATATTGACATAGCGGGTAGAGTTTCACACAACAACTGAGGGAGTACCGAGTGCCCATTCTGGGGAACTCTGTTGTACTCTCCAATGGAGCAGCAACAATTCAATTCCCCAAGTGCAAGGGCAAAGACCAGTGAAGAAGGATGGTCCAATAATGGGCCTTGACACTAAAGCCTATGCTTATGAACCTATGTGCTTGAAATTTCAACTAGGCCTAGAGCTGCAGGGTGCCTAAGAGTTACCTCCTGAGAGCCTTCATGTTGCTCAAATGTGGCCACTCTCTAAGCCAAACTCAGCAGTAAATGCATTACCTTCCCCCAGCATGGGATATGACTCCCAGGTATGAGCCTCCTTGGTGCAGAGGGATCACTACCAAGCACCAGCTGGTGATGCAACTAGAAAAAGATCTTGAATAAAAGGGGTAAATGGTAAAGACAAAGGAGTTTATATAGCTAAGAGACTTCAAAAATGAGTCAGGAGGTCATCAGAGGGGTTGTGCTTATGCATTTCTCAGCAGGATCTCAGAAACTGCCAAATTAGATACAACCCCAGGTAGAGGTGATCCTGAGGGCTACAGAGATACCCAGGTCCTACAGTCATGACAGATGGCTCTGGAGTTCAGTGTCTGTCAGTGGGTCCTACTTTGGAATTTGTGCTCCTGAGTGTAATGGAGTTGGACTAAGATGTAACCTCTCTATGCATGCCTCTCCTATCACTTTTACTGAATCTGCGGTTCATGCAGGGGTTGGTATATGCTCAGGAGACTTGAATCTCTGTACTGTCCATGTGCCAGCTGGGCCCTGAACCTCAGCAGAATTGCAACTCCTATTCTCCGGTTCATTGGACTTACCCAGCTCAGCTAAGAGGGAGGTGAGGATGGTTAACCACCACACCAGGGAACTGAATGAATGTGCCATACTGATGAAAGAGGTTGTTGATGTGGGAGGAGGAGTGGAGGTGGGTGGGTGAGGAGTGGGGTATATGGAAACCTCTTGTATTTTTTAATGTAATATTTTGTGTGATCTATGAATCTTTAAAAAAAGATAATAAAAGATAAAAAAGGTAATTATTTAGCTTAAGCAAAGTAGGAGTAGAAGAGGGTGATCATAAACTCATAAAAGATATAAAAACCAGCAAAAACCCTGTAGTAAACATCATACATAATGTTGAAACACAGTGGCATAAAAGAAAGCTTCTTGCTCTCACTGCTTCTATTTGAGACTATTCTGGTCATCTTAGCAAAATAAAGCAAGGAAAGTAAATAATCATCAGGATTAAAAAGAATGTTTAGGAATGTGACTGGATACAAACCCATATAAAAAACAACTGCATTCATAAATGCTATTGATAAAAAACTAGAAAATAAAAAAAAAAGTAAATATACCATTTAAATAGTATCAAAATATTGTGTGTTTTAGGAATAAATGTGACCAAATAGGTACAGAATGCAAGAATTTTATGGTGAAAAATATAAACCTTTATTGAAAGGTATCATAAAAGATATAAATCAATGTAGACATGGTCCACATTTGTCATTGATTAATTACACCACTGGCCCCAGTTCTTCTCACTATTATGAACCATGCCTTTTGACATTTTACTCTGCAGTTCCTTTTGGACTCTATTTCACCACATTGATGAGTACGGGGATACAATTTGTTTTGGCCAGTGTAGTGGACTGATTAGTGGCCTCCCATAAAGTTCCATATATACTCAACAGACCTTGTGAATATTTTACCTGACATGGAAAAATGGAATTTGCAGATGTGATTAAGTTAAACATCTTTAGGTAGGGAGGTTGTTTTGGATTATACTGATGGGCCCAATGTAATTATAAAGTTCCTTATAAGAGAGAAGGCAATATGAAGACAGAAGCTGAAAGAGATTTGAAGATGTTACCCTGCTGGCTGTGAAGATGGAGAAAGGGGCGAGGAGTGAAGGAAGGAAAGCAATGCAGGCAGCCTTTAGAAGATAGAAAAAGCCATCTCCCTTAGAGTCTTCAGAAGGAACTAGTCTTGGGGATACCCTGACTTTAGCCAAATGAAACTGATTTTGAACTTCTGCCCTCCAGAACTATAAAAGAATAAATTTGTGTTGTTTTAAGCCACCAGGTGGTAATTTGTTATAGCAGTCATAGGAAACTAATACAGGGTGTAAGAAGACCCGCACTTGTAAAGGCATGAAAAAAATGCTTGCATATTTCTAGTTACGTTCTTGCTTCTCTGCCACCACCAAGAGGTCAAGGTTACTCTGGTTACTCAGCTCACAGCCGGGTAAAAGAAATGCAAAAGAAACAGGACCATGAGGAGAACCAAAGAAATCTTCAACAGCAGGAATTCATACACAAATAGTTAAGAGAGAATATGGTATTTATGAAATTAGAACACAAACTTTAAAACTGGATCATTAAGAAAAGTAAAGAAGTCTCTTGAAAATTAAAAATATGATGGCAATAAGGAAAAACACAGTAGAATATTGATAAAGTTTTAAAGAGTCTCCCAGAAACAAAATAAAGAAATGAAAGAGATGAGACTAGTAGAGGATTATTCAATGAGAGACATTACCCAAATAATGAAAGTTCTGAGATGAGAGAAGAGAAAAAATAAAAGAAAGGAAGTTGTTTTAAAATTATCAAAATATCAAAATATCCCTGAACTGAAGGATAAATTCAGATTTATACTGAGAGAGCTCCACTGGAGTATCCAGAAAAACTGATGAAAAAATCCAAATCATGGCATATCTTGATGAAATGAGGAACAGCACTGAAGCTAGAAGACACTGGCACAATGTCCTAACATTTTTAGGAGAAAATGATATCCAAACTAGACTTTTACACTCTTAAGTAAGGGTGGTTTCAGAAAACTTATTTTCAGCCCTATGATCCTTAAAATATTTTATGTTCCATGCATCCATTGCTCAGGATATTCCTGAAGAATATGCTCCTCTAAACTGATGGAGTAAAACAGGAACCAGGAAGATAAGGGATCCAGGAACCAGGGAATTTACATGTGAGAGAGATAGTGACCACATGCTAGGGGGCCCTAAAAGTTATCAGTGTATATAATAGAGTAGGGCTGCTCCAGGAAAGATGAATTTAATCAGTCATCTGATGAGTCTGAATGTATTGAGTTGAGATTTAAACCTGTGTCAGAGGCTTTGGGAGTGAATTACTGATAGAGATATAGGGTATTAAGCAAGTAACAGTAAAAATAAATCATGCCAACTACAGGGAAAACAAAAAAGTTGAGTAAGAGAACAGATGTAATAATTTTTCTCTGTCTAGGTCAGCTTTAAATACTATTTACTTACTTTCAAAATGTAAACACTGGGACTGACCTAACCTAAATGAATGCTAAAGATAGGGAGGTAGGAATGGGGAAAAAGTATGTTTGGTTGGAGATGTATATGAAAGAGATTAAATTCTTATATTTTGTAGTAGTAAATCAATAGATGATCTCTAAAGGAAATACTGAAGACCTAAAAGTATAAAATATTCATTTAGAAATATGAATGTAAATATAAGAAAGAGTAGCTTAAAGAAATAAATTTGGGTGTTTCTGGAGCTTCACAATGGCAGGAGAAGTGGTGGAGTAGACATCTATTTTTTTTATATAAACATTGTAGAATTATTTGGCTTTCAACTGTACATATGAAACTTGCATAAAATAAATTAATTTTAAAAATTTTGTTTTTCTAGCTTTACTCTCATTAAAAGGAATTTAAAAATTTATTCAGAAGAAATTTATTCCTAAAAATGAAAGTGATATAATTTGCTGTGATATAGTGGGAAAAAATAAAAGCATAGGAATCAGGCAGTACAGATTCTTTACTTTGCCAATAATGAGCTGAGTGTTTTTCCTCATCAGTAAAATGAGGGAATTGGATTAATTGATCTCTAAGGCCCCTTTCAGCTCTAACATTCTGTTTTTCTCAATCCATTGTTATGCCTCATATAAAATAGTATGTAGATTGCATCCGTTTGATTTTTTATTGCTATGAAACATTTTTTAAAAAAATGAAATATCATAGAGTCTACCAAATAATTAGGAAAACAAATCATTGCTAACATTAGACAGATGGTTAAATTCTCACAAAGTAGAACTTTTGGATAATGTACAATACTGTCCCAAAGTAAAAGTGTCTTTTAGGAGTGAATCCCAGCTTTTACAGAAATTCTCCAGCTGTTTCCTTTCTGGCAGGAACAGTATGCAAACTAGGGCATTTATCACAATTGCCCCTACACTTCTCATATTCTAGATGCAAAAAATAGCTAAATAAAATAACCCATTCTTTACTTGGAATTTAACAGAACCCACTCTTTTTTTTGAAAAATGAAAGAAATTTTCTTTCATATTAATACTAAGCCTTTTAAAACTTCAACTATTAGTCCAAACATGTATACTAAACTAGTAAGCCTGGAAGAGACCTTGGACTACCTGTTCTTCTCAAAGGGTCTAGGGTGTTGAAGTGCTATGCCCAAGGTCTCACAACACCGTGATTAGTAGCACTGCCAGGTCAGGACCCAGGTCTCTGACTCCATAACACCATGTTGGTAAAGATGAAACTATCTAACACAGTCAACATGAGCTCATTATTAAAGGTAAAATAAAAATAAATTGGGAAAACCAAGAAAATATAAAAATGGTAGGGAAAACTTAATCTTCAAGTTCTTAGTAGATATTACAGAGAAGAGAATCTAGAAGGCTTTTAACCAAAAGCTTTACATCATCTCCCATATTGTGCCAGCTTTGTAATTTGACAGAAACAAAGATTATTCCCTGTACCCAACACCCTGTCTAGGATTCTGGGTCATAATAAATTAATGAAGTGAGTCTCTCCTCTCTATTAGATTATCAGTGGCTACCATTTTCCAAGACAGAGTCAATAAAACACCATAGCAGAAAATGCTCTATCAGCAAGCATGTCTTTTGTGCCAAATAATTATTAATGCTGGAAAGGAAATATGCTGGATCAGCTTTGTCAATACATTTAAAAACCTCAGGCTCTGAAAGTCTCTACATCCTCATGTACCAATTTACCACACTCCCTCAGCTGGACTTCTCTCTTCTTATTGTTTTCTGTAATAGAGAATTCTAGAATCCAAACTGAAAGGTTTTATTTTTATATTTAGAAGATAATTTGGAAGAGTTTTTAAGGGATTTGCTAGAGTAGTAATTCAAGAGAAAATGGAATACATTGCCTGAAAGAAACTGTGACTGCTACTGTTAGTGAAAGAATAACCAAAAAAGATTAGAAGACCATACAGAACTTTTTCCATTTATTTTAGGACTACTGTCTGTCCTGCTTCAGAGTTATTGCCATATTCTTTCAAACTCAGATATAAAGACATGCCTAGTTACAACTACTTATGACTGGATTTACAGTGGACAGATTCCACAAAAAAAATTGTACTGTAGAAACATGGAAAATAACCTGCAGACTTCATGATAACTTGATTGTGTCTTTGAGAGTGCTCCAGAGTCTGGGGCACCAACAGTTCCTAAGGGGATTGTGGACCCACATCTCCATTCACATTCTGTGGGGTGACCAACCATCGTGGTTTGCCTGAGACTCTCAATTTTAGGAAGTCCTAAATACCTGAGACCCCTCTGTCCCAGGTTAACCAGAATGATTAATCACCCATTATACAAAGTGATATTGTTGTCTTCTTAGATGTCATCATTAGATCTTGGAGTATTTAGGGGAAAATTACATGTTGTCATAAAAATAAAAGTGCATACCTGAAAATTAAGTAAAGGGGATTTACTTCCATAACCTTTGGAGGTCTGGCAGGTCATTTTGCATATGTTATGAACTTGGGGAAATGTACCATCTTGTCCTTCATTTATTTGCAATTTAAATGTTTCACCAGCCAGGTGAGGAGGAGTGATGTGCAGAATGAGTCATCCTCAAAAGAGATATGTAAAAAGAAAAACAAAACCTGAATAATGCTGCTATGTTCTATTCTAATATAGTTTCTATGAAACTGTGCCCGTCATTCTTATGTCTTTAAATACAAGCTCCACTGAAAAGACTGATCACATAATTGTAAAAAGTTAGCATTTAAAATCATGGAATCTAAGATGTTCTTAACTAAATGAAAAGAAATGCTGTTTCCCATATTTTGCAGGCCAGGATTTTGTGTGTTTTTTTGTTGCTATTCTTGGGAGGGGGCTTTACCAACACATACCTACATTATTTGTAGCCCTTCTTCTTCAGCTGTAATTGATTTGATTTGATGTAACCCCCCCATATTGTCATCAATACATGATTCCAAAAACTGTCCTGTTGCCTTGTAGTTCTTTTAGTCATTATTGTTTGAATTAAATGGCCATATGATTCAGTAAGGAAAGCGCATGACTGGAATCATAAGCTCACTTCCTAGCTGGGCCATCTACAACTATATAATGGTTAAAAAGTCTCTTACTATCTCTGGCTTTCATGGTTTCATCTGTAAATTGAAAGGTTTCAACTCTATGGATTAAAAGCACTGGTTACATCCTACATGTCTACATGAACCGAGAAACAGCAGAAAAGAGCCTCACTCATTTTTTCTCATATTTCAGAAAGAATTTTGCACATTTGTAGGCTGTGGTGAGTATTTTGTGGTACCTATTTTTTGTATATGCCTTAAAAACTGGGTCTGGTAACAAGAAAGCAATGGACCTGACTACACATACACATACTCACACACAAATACATAGTCTTTCTTCATACTTGAAAGTCCTACTTTGTGGATGTTTTCTTTTCAGATACACGTGGAAATGGTCTGTATAAAGCACATATTGAATGACTGGAAAGGTTTCCAGGGCCTTATAGTGTGGTTGAAGCTTGTATTAATCAGAGTTCTACATGCTCACTTGTCTGTGGGCCCACAAGTCATTTCCTGTACTCATTTTTGAAGATGAGTGTCAACAAGATTATTTTTCCTGCAGGATATAGCAGAGACATTTTCAGCTTTCCTCTCTTTCTAATTTTCTGTACAATTAGATCAACAAATATACAAAGTGGAAAAAAAAAAAAAAGAACAATTTACCCACCCAAGAAAATAAAGAGCTAATTTGGGATTTTGTAGGCATGCCTGCTAGCAGTATGTCTTTTGAGTCATTCATATTTTAAATTGTATGGCGCCATAGTTGCGAAACTTGGCTAATCAACTCACACTAAATTAGTTTTCTTTCAAGAGATAAATGAGACAGGTTCTCGCAGGTAGTCAGCCTAAGGAAAACAAGATCACAAAAGGGTCAGGTTTATGGGCTTTGGAGTCTGACAGAAGAGGATTCAAATGCTAGGTTAGTTCCTCAATAGCTGTGTAGGCTTTGGTGAATTATATAACCATCCTAAGCCTTGATTTCATGTTTTATCAGATACAAAATAGAGATAATATTGTTTACTTACTGATTATAATAAAAATTAATGGTCTAAGATATGAAAGGTCCTAGAACATATTAACTTGCATTTAGTGTTCAATATATGGAACCTGTTATTAAAGAAATCACTTTTACTTAATTTTCTTGAATATTTATTACATGTCAAGGAGTGAGTTAATTAATTAATAAGTTACATGAATTAGCTCATTATCCTTGCCAGAAACTTATGAATTAAATACCCTTATCAAACCAACTTTATAGGGCAAGAAAATTTTCTTGCATAACAAATTTATGTCTGATGTTCTTAACTGTTTCAAAATACACTGGGTTTTGTGGACAACTTTGTGAAAGCTTACGGAGGTGTAAACATCATTTGTAAGTAATCAGGCTAGGAGTCAAACATAGAATTCTGGGGTTTAAATGATCCTTGCTTAACCACTACGTGTACTATTTTTGGAGCACCTGTGATTCTCCTAAAAATAAAAATGATTTGTATGGAAATGTATATTCCAATTTTTACATGTCAAACAAGTTAGCAAATGACAATTCTTGTTCTGTAACATCTGCAAATGACAAGGTTCCAACATAAACAATGGTGAAAGTGAAGGGATGTGTCTTGGAACCCATGGGGGAAAGATTAGACATTTGAACAGTATTCACACAGGATGCAATATATTTTGTAGCATTGAAATACACTAATATAGAAATTCTTTAGGTGAGATAAATGATATAATCATAAAGTCCTATATTTTCACAGTTAGTGTCAAAGGGTACTGCTTTTGTTGTTTTGTGATTCTTTTTTTTTTATGAGCTGAACAATAATAAAAAATAAATTTCTCTTGTAAATCCAAGCAATGGTCAGCACTCAAAGGCAAATCATATAATTCTGAGAAATGAGTGCTAAATATGTGAGACAGACTCCAGGCAGGTCTGAAGCCTCAGTTTGCCAAGGTGTATTGTGCCAAGGAAATTGACCTTGACTCACGTCTCAGAATAAAACTGAGAAATGTTTGTTTCAATTACTCTCACCTACAGGATAGGCAGGGAAATAGCCAGTCTTCCAAATGTCAATTGCAATTAGGGGGAAGGCTGAGCAAGAGCAAGAGGTAATTAGAAATCCCTGATAAATATGTAAATGAATTTCTTGTAACTGGTGAACTCCTCAGTCTACGTAGATAGCATTATCAGTAGTTTTTGTCCTTAGGGGAATGTGGGTATTGGCTACCATCTCATTGTCTCCTAGTCTGTGTAAATTTTGTATTTTAAATGTTCATATCCTTTTATTTGCTAGTTTATAGAGTAATATTTTTTGTTCAGTTGCAGCTGTCTTCTTTATAACCTACTGCTGCTAAGATTGTTTAATAAGATGCACTTCTCTGCACTTTACTTTCGAGGAGTTTTGTTCAGTGGTTGTGATTTGGATGGAGAGGAGATTTCATTTTAAAATCTGCTCTTTTCTTTAGGTGATTGATTACTCAAGGGAGTGGGCAGCTGGATGTCTGCAAGTATTGCAAAGATAACATTATTTTTGAAATTTGTCAGATCCTTGATATTTGTACTTGTATGCTTCAAGTACTAAATTGTTTTCCTTGCGTTTAAGAATTTAACAGGTAATGTGTTTGTTCCACCTAATTTTGTCTAATTTCCAAGGTCCATCAAAATGTTGCTCCTTTTCGGTTCCTGCTAAGACACCTGGTAGAGCTAGAGCTAAGTCTGGCTGGCGCGAGGTCCTGGAATCGCATATCTTGTGAAGAGTGACTGAGTGGAGACCGCAGCAGAAGAGCTCATGTGAACATACTGTCTTTTGACTACCTGACAATTAGCCACAACCCACTCCTGGGTTGCCTTCTTGTTTGCAGCCTTAACAGTCCAGGTAGCAAGTGCACTGGCCCGCAGGGCCTGTCCATAAGAGAAACTTGGTTTCCAGGGTCTTGGTAGAGGGCAGAATTTGATAGCATTGAGGCTCAGAGTGGTATCCTCTTCACTCATGCCACCAAACAAAAAGCAGATGCCAGGAATGGTGTGGTGGAGAGCTGTGATGGTGGCCATAGCCACTTGCTCTGGAGTATACTTTTTGGTGCAGGCATGGCCAGCAGTCACCATATTGGACTTTAGAAGGCTGCCCTCAAGGTAAACATGATGGTCATTCAGGGCCTTGTAGACAGCAGCCAGGACTTTCTCCATAAATATTGGCACTGTTCCATGTCATGGTCTCCATCGGGAATGACAATCAACAATGGGTACCAATCCATTCTGCTGGCAGGTGCTGCCATAGCATGTCAGGGTGTAGAAGTTCTCCTGGATAGCAAGGCTGGATGGACACTGGTTGGCAATCCTCAGCACAGCGCACCACTTCCCAAAGTCAGTGCCATTCTTTTTGTACTGAACACAGCACTCAGAGAGGCCATCAAGCCCTTGAAGGGTGGTTTATTTGTCTAACTTGACAGTTCTTCGGCCTAACTTGATTCCCACTACAATCCCTTTTTCCTTGAGGATGTTTCTGAACAGCTTTCTCTGGCTGTCCTTCTGGGAGAGGGTCTGGTGGAAAAGGATCATGCCTTTGACTCTCTGGTTGATGGAATTGTCCATGGTGAAGAGCATTTTTCAGAACTGCTGACAGTTCTCTTCTCTGTTCTTCACCTTGATCCTCTGCAGCGGTTTCCAATGGTGCCTACAGACTCATCTGCAGTCAGGATCCCATTTCTACTTGCAACAATGTGCTGGGCAATTTTGGAGAGCTCCTTTTTCTATTTTGGGGTGAGAGCTGGGAATCAGTAGGCCATGGTGACAGGTAGTTTGGGAGCAGAGAATCATCGTAGATGTAAGAAGCCATGGGTGAGGCAGCAGCTGCCAAATATTAGCTCATATCCTTTTTAATAAAACAAATTAGGTAGCTTTTCATTGTGTCTCCTGTTATCTCTCTGACCATCACATTACTATGCTCTTTGTGTCAAGCATACACAGTATATTTGTTTTCTAAACTCAGAAACACAGAACTTCAGAATGCTTTTGTTCATCTCCTGTTGGCTCTTTCTTACATTACTACTTCCATGAGCTTACTAGTGTCCCCTAACTCAGTAATAGTCTGGATAACTCTAATTTGCATTTATTATTATATTATATTGGTATTATTTGTTTATATGCCTATTATATTAGAAGGTGAATTTCTCAAAATAAAGACCTTACCTTACTCAGTGCCTAGAGGTAAATTAAATGTTTAAAAATTGGTTAATGTTCTATTAGATCTTATTTTAATACCACTGTTCAATATTTTTAGACAGACATGCATCTTTATATCTATGCTGCTTTGCCATTTGAAGCACTGAACTTGGAATAAGGGGATTGACTTCCAGTCCCAGTTCATGACTGTGTAGCCTCCAATTAAACTGCCTGTGCCTCTGCTTCCTTATTTGCAAAATTAGAGTAGTTCTAGATCAACTAATATTCTAACTTGCTCATACTCAAAGAAATGCTATTTTTGCTGCATCTTTTCCTGTTCCCCAATTTCCTTTCCCAGTCAAAACACCATATCCTGGTCACTCACCTCATTTGCTTTCCATTATTGCTCCTTTCTCTGAACAAGTGTTGAAAGCCATCATTAAGGGATGGCAGGTTATACATACTTGAACTGTTCTTACACATTTCAAATATTTTGTCAATGGCAGCTTTATTAAAAGTGCTGATGCTTTATGATTTAATACAAGTTTGGCTTATTAATTGCATGGACAATTTAATTTCTAGAAAATGAAGTTAGCCAAATTTTGGTAGCCACAGAATGGTTTCTCATATGAATACGATTATTGATTTTCTCTTTTTTCATGGATGGGGGTGTCTTGAATCATAATTTAAACTTTTGAATGAACCCAAAATATATAATGTCAATACCAGTCTATGGAATTTAACATTTCCAACCTTTATTGAATTTAAAAAAATGTCTGCTCTGCTAAAACATACCATCAAAATTCATGATAATTTTAGTTTCTCTTGACATCATTCTCTTGGTTATGTAACCAGAAAAAAGCCACTGATATTCTTTCCAATACTCATTTTTCTCATCTTTAGAATGGGAGAAAATTAACTCACAGGTATATTGGAAGAATTAAGCAAGATATTAAGTATGAAAGTACTATGTAAAACCTAAAGCATGAAATGAAAATAGTATATTGTTTAAAATTAAGTTGAAACTCTTATGTTTTAATACTTTTTTAATCCCCAAATATTAATAAGATATCAAGATATAGCCTACTCAAATGGAATTATTTATAGGACATAGGTAGGCAACATTTAGTATCATGCTCAAAAAGCAACTCCACGATTTTTTCCCCTTTTCAATTAGGCAGAATGAGCTCATAACACAGCATTCATTGCATGTGATGACAGAGTCAGTTTGTAATTCCTATATCCACCCCCCACTCCTTTCCTATGTTGATGCAACAAGAGAATGTTTCAGCCTCTTTTGGCCCCTGCAGGAGTTCTCCAACAGCTTCTTAGCTACAAAGCACTGGCTTTACCTCTTGTCAGGCTCTATTTTGGTTGCAGTCATGGTAAGTGTCATTAATTGCCCATTTCAGAGAACTGTTAGATCACTGCTCTAGCCTCTGTGAACCTTGGATTGAATTCAGTCATATTCAAGTTATCCAAGTACAAAATTTGAATCCTTCATCTTGCACTGCCAAATGTATATTGGATTCTAAGAGATTCAGCTTTCAAGGTACTTTCTTTAAATTATTCAAGAATTGTGAAATGGGTTGAGACCAAGCAAGTGCTGTGCCAATAGAAAAAGAAATTTAGGGAAAGAGATATTTAAGTAGATACAAAGAATTAATAATAAAGTTCTAGGTTGCATGGCATGCAGTTTTTTTTTTATTAAATTCTTTTTTGTTAATGAAGCAAGTAGAAAGAGATACTATTCCAGTTTTATACCACAAGATTTAAACCCTAGAGTAGAGAAGTATACAGTTATTTTTTCCTTTTCCTTTTACCATATGGCTGCTGCTGGGGGTGAGGGTGGGGGTATATTTAGGACCAACATTTTAAGAAATTACATACATGTTCTCTGGCCAAATTACACAACTTAAATTATATATTCATATAATTTTTTCCTATTAAAGTGAGTCTTTTGTTTAGAATAAATTGCTATCTGAACAATATAGAATAAGTAGAAAAAATAATACTGGGAATTTATCTGTTGGATTAGTAGCTCTCAAACTTTTCCTTGATCAACACTTCACATCATATTAGGGGAGAGGAGAAGAATGAAAGGAGGAGGAGGGAGCACGTGTAATCATTTAAAAATATTCCTTGCTGGAAATACAGCAACTTTGCAGTGGAGAAGCCTGCCAGACACCACCTTGTTCAACTGATCAAAGTTCATATCAACAATAATGAAATACAACAAGCTCATGTCTCTTGATGTGATGTGTTGAGAAGGATGTAAAATATTTTCTCTGGAATTCTTACCCAAAACACTCAACCTGAATTCAATCATGAGGAAGATTCAGGGACAATCTGTGAGACTTTTTACAAAATAACTACCTTTCAAAAGTATGAAAAAGAAAAATTGTTCCAGAGTAAATGAGACTCAGGAGACATAACAACTAAATGCAGTGTGTGGTTCTGGGTTGGATACTGACCCAGAAAAAGTCTATTAGTAGGAATTGATAAAATTTGAATACATTCTTTAAAGTAATTCCACAGTATTTTATCAGTATTACTTTCCTAGTTTTGATAATTCTAATATCACTATGTAAGATGTTAACATTTTGGGAAGCTGGATAAGGAATATATGGGAATTTCTTTGGGATATTTTTGCAACATTTTTATAAGTCTGAAATGATCTCAAAATGAAGTTTTTAAAAAGAAAAAATACAAATTTAAAACAACAGGTAATGCGACAGGCCCTGGATCCCACGGCTGTAAATGGTGGCCCATACAGGCTTCCACCATAGGTCTTTTCATTCCAAAGTCATGTGCTAAGAACACAGAATAAAGCAACAGCATTGTGTCTTGACCTTAAAATTTTATATTCTATTGCTACACATGAACACCAGGTGAATATTTTATGGAAAATACATCAATATTCTATAAGATATTATTACTAACTGGTTACTTTCTAAATCCCCAGTCATTTTATGTGTGGGAATATCGCTAGAATAATTCGTCCTGAAATTCCCAAAAAAATAATTAAATAATCTCACAAATTAAAATTATTTATTACATTACTCCTTTTAAAACTAAAGCATTTCTTTGTGATATGTGTTAAATCAGGAAGAAAATGACTCCCCAACAAGGCACAATCCTCTTAACATTTTCCTGTGACCTTCCTGAGGATTGTAATTCCCAACATTGATGGTCCCCAAATTGATTTACATTAGCACGTTTAAGTTAGGAATAATAAAATAGTAAGGTGACTTACCGTTCTGAGTTTTATATTTTTGAACAAATAAGGAAAATATTTTGCTTAATATAAAAATTCTACTTAGCAGATTTTGTATGATTCCTTTGGAATGACTTATATATATTTCTATTTCGATCTAGACTATAACATATATTGATTCATTGTTATCAATTGCTAATCATTAATTACTTTATTGAAGATGGAAAACCATTTCTTTTCCATGAATTTGATAATGCGGAAAATGGTCTTGTGGAAGGCCACCTGTACTGTGAAGGAAGAACTGAGCATTGCAACAAAACTACAATTTTCAAAAAAAAGGATAAACTGTATCAAATCAAAACCATGATGTTCTTGAAGCTCAGATTCTGTTCAAATCAGTTCATCCAAATGTGTATGTCCTGAGATAAAACTACAGACAAAGAATCACTCCTTACAGGTTCATGGGCCTGAAGATAAGACCACTGACTGTTAGAGCAACTCCCTAAACCAGTCTTTGCCAAGATTTTCCCCAAGTTGCTGTCTTAGCTTCCCAGGCTGCTATGATAAATACTACGAGATGGTTCTCTAAAACAATAGGAATTTATCATGGTTTTGAGGTTATAAGAAGAAAAAAGTCAAGATGTCAGCAAGGCAATCCTCTCTTCCCCAAATCTGTGACATTCAGGTGCTTGTTTGCTGACAATCGTTGAGGTTTCTTGGCTCACATATCTATATCACCTCACACGGAGACATTCTCTTCTTTCTCGAGATTCCACTGATTTGTGAATTCTGGCTCTTCCCCATGGCCTTCTCTCTTTCTCTTTTTTAAACAAATCAATTTCATTGATACATATTAATAATGCATAATGCTTACTTCTGTCTTTGCAGTGTCATACAGGATGACTCCCAAGTCCCAAAAATGGCCCCATATTACACCTATTCTTCCCTCCCTCTCTCCAGAACCTACAATAGCCACTGCTACCACATAAATGAGGCAATATTTACTTTGCCTCATTTGTCAATGAGATCCTGCTGAGACATGCCTAAGTACAATCTCTGGGATGACCTCCCAACTCACTTTGAAGTCTCTTAGCAAAAAAACTCTTTTGTCTTTACCCTTTCCTCCTTTTACCACAAGACCTTGAAGATGTTTTCCCACATTTTCTTCTAGGAGTTTTATTGTTTCCACTTATTTTTATTTAGGTGCTTGATCCATTATGAGTTAATTTTCGTATAATGTGTGATATAGGGGGTACTCTTTTTTCCCTTTGGATATGGCTATCCAGTTCTCCCAGCACCAATTGTTTAATAGACTGTTTTTGACTCAATTGGGAGTGCTTGACAGCCTTGTCAAAAATCACTTGACTGTAGATTTGAAGGTCTGTATTTGAGTTCTAGATTTGGTTCTATTGGTCAATCTGTCTTTATGTCAGTACAATGCTGTTTTTACCACAGGTACTAAGTAATATCCTTTAAAGTTAGGAAGTAAGTGTCCTCCAACTTCATGCATTTTTTGGCTATTCAGGGCCCCTTCCAAATAAATTTCCATTTCTGCAAAAAAGGCTTTTCCATTTCTGCAAAAAAGTTCTTGGGATTTTTATTGAGAGTTCATTAAACCTGTAAACCAGTTTGGGTAGAATTGACATCTTAACAATATTTAGTCTTCCAATCCATGAACATGGAATGTCCTTCCACTTATTTACGTTTTCTTCAGTTTCTTTTAGTAATATTTTATAATTTTCTGAGTACAAGTCCTTTTTGCCCTTGGTTAACTTTATTCCTAAATATCTGATTCTTTCATTTGCTATTACAAATGAAATTTTTTTCTGATTTCCCCTTCAGATTGCATATCAGCAGTGTATAGAAATGTTATTGATTTTTGCTTATATATCTTGTAACCTGTAACTTTGCTGAATTCATCTGTTATTTCTAATAGCTTTGTTGTGAACTTTTCAGGATTCTAGATATAGGATCATATCATCAGTGAACAGTGAAAGTTTTATTTCTTTTTTTCCCATTTGGGTGCTTTTATTTATCTATCCTAATTGTTCAAGCTAGAACTTCTTGCACACTACTGAATAAGTGGTGACAGTGGGTATCCTAGTCTTGTTCCTAATCTCAGCAGGAAAGCTTTCAATCTTACACCATTGAGTACAATACTAACCGTAGGTTTATCATACATGCACTTTACCATATGAAGAAAGTGCCCTTATCAAGAAATAGTGCTGTATTTTGTCAAATGCTTTTTCTTCATCAAATGAGTGGATCAGGTGATTTTTCTTCAATTTATCAATGTGGTTGATTACACTAACTGGTTGTCTTGTGTTGAACAACCCTAGCATACCTGGGATAAGATACACTTGACAGTGATGTATAATTCTTTTAATGTGCTTTTGGATTCACTTTGCAAGTATTCTGTTGAGGATTTTTGCCTCTACATTCATTAGGCATATTGGTCTGTAATTTTCTTTTTTCATAGCATCTTTATTTAATTTTGATATTAGGGTGATGTCCATTGCATAGAATGAGTTTGGTAGCATTCTTTCCTTTCAATTTTTTTGGAAGGGCTAGAGCAAGATTGGTATTATATTGCCTTTGAATGACTGGTAGAATTCACTTGTGAAGCCATCTTTTCCTGGGCTTTTCATCTTTGGGAGGATTTTGATGATGGTTTCAATCTCTTCACTTGTGATTGGTTTGTTGAGGTCTTCCATTCTTCTATAGTCAGTGTAGGTGGTAGGTGGTTCTTGTGTTTCTAAGAAAATGTCCATCTTGTCTACATTGTCTAGTTTTTTGGCATACAACTGTTCATAGTGTCCTCTTATGATCTCTCTTATTTCTGTGAGGACAGTGGTAATATCCTCCCTTCCATTTCTAATTTCATTTATTTGTGTTTTCTCTTTTCTTTTCTTTGTTAGTCTTACTAAGGGTTTGTTGGTTTTGTTGGTCTTCTTGAAGAACCAAATTTTGGTTTTGTTGATTTTATTGGTTTTGTTGGTGTTGTTGTTCTTGATTTCATTTATTTCTGTCTGATCTTTACTATTTCTTATCTTTGGCTTGGTTTTGTATTAGTTTGCTGTTCTTTTTCTAGTTCCTTCAGGTGTGCAGTTTAGATACTCAAATTTTAGCTCTTTCTTCTTTATTCATGTCAGCATTGAGGGCCATAAATTCACTCTCAGCACTGTCCTTGTGGTGTCCCATAGGTTTTGATTTGTTGTGTTCTCATTACGATTCATCTCAAGATATTTGCTGAATTTTCTTTCAATTTCTTCTTTAACCCACTGATTATTTGACAGTAGTGTTTAATCTCCCTATATTTATGACTTTCCTTTTGGCTGTCCATTGATTTCCTCCTTCATTTTGTTATGATCGAGAAAGTGTTCTGTATAATTTTAATCTTTTAAAATTTATTGAGTCTTGTCTTGTGTCTCAACATATGTTCTATACTGGAAAGGATCAGTGAGCACTTGAAAACAATGCATATCCTGCTGTGTGGGGGTGCAATGCTCTAGAGATGCCTGTTAGGTGTAGATCATTTACACACTATACTGTGTCTTTATTTATCCTCTGATAAATAAAGATATATTGCATAAAGATGTTCTATGCAAAACTGAGAATGGTGTATTTAAGTCTCAATCTATTATTCCAGAGAAATCTATTTCTTGCTTCACTTTTGCCAGTGTGTGCCTCATGTATTTGGGGCACTCAGGTTAGGTGCATAAATATTTAGTATAGTTATTTTTTTCTTGGTGAATTGTCCCTTCTGTAAATAAATAATGACCCTATTCATCCCTTATAACAGTTTTGCATTCAAAATATCCTTTGTCCAATATTTGTATTGGTACTCCACTCTTTTTTGGTTACTATTTTAATGGAATATCTTTTTTCCAGCCTTTCGCTTTTAACTTGGTTGTGTCCTTATGTCTGAGGTGGGTGTCACGTACAATACATATAGATAGTTCAAAAATTTTTTTGTTCATTCTATCCAGTCTATGTCTTTTGATTGGGGAGTTCAAGCCATTAACATCCAGTGTTATTACTGTAAAGGTAATACCTACTCCATCCACTTTTTCTTTCTGTTGCCATGTCTTACTATTGTCTGTTTTTACCCCTTTTTATTTACCCTTCTTAATAATCTTCATTTCTATACTCTGCTGCAAGTATCTTGCCCTTGTTTCTTCCTTTCAAGCTGCAGCACTCCCTTTAGTATCTCTTACAAATCTGATCCTTTGGTAACATACTCTATCTTTTTTTTTACTCTGTGAAGACTTTTAACTCACCCTCATTTTTGAAGGACAGTTTTGATGGACACAGAATTCTTGGCAGCATGCTTTTCTCTTTTGGTACCTTAAATACATTATACCACTGTCTCCTCACTTCCATGGTTTCTGATGAGTGGTCAACTTTTAATTTTATTGTGGTTTCCTTGTGTGGATGCCTTACTTTTACTGCTTTCAGAATCCTCTCCTCATCTCTGATATTTGTAATTCTGAATAGCAGGTGTCTCAGCGTAGGTCTATTTGGATTTATTCTGTTTGGGTGTTTTGTTCTATGGATATTGATATTTATGTCTTTCATTAGGGTTGGGATATTCTCAGTCATTATTTTCTCAAACATTCTTTCTGTCCCCTTTCCATTCACTTCTTCTTTGAGACACCAATAATGAGCATCTTTGTGTGTTTTGTGTTATCATTCAATTTTATGAGACTCTTCCATTTTTCCATTTTTTTCTCTTTCTGTTCTCCAATCTTTTCTAGTTCAGAGGTTCTGTCTTCAAGCAATTCAAATTTCCTATTATGTGCCTCTAACATAGTTTTAAATGATTCATTATGTCTTTTATTTCTATAAGATCTGTTACTTTTTTTTTTAGGCTTTCAAATTGTTCTTTGTGCTCACCCAGTATCTTCTTAATATCCTTTATTTCTTTAGTTATATTTTATTTCAATTATTTGAATTGATTTAGGAGAGTTGTGTGGTTATCATTGATTACCTGTCTTAAATCCTGTGTCTCTTCCAGATATTTGGTTTGTTCCTTTGGCTGGACCATCTCTTCCTGTTTTGTAGTATGGTTTATAATTTTTTGCTGATTTCCAGGCATCTTATTATGTTGGTGAATTTATTCTGATGGCCGTTTTCTCTCTCTTGCCTATTGTTTGTTTTTCACAGTTCTTCTTTGATATTTGGTTCAACTTATTCTAAGTTTTTAAATTTGACCAGATTAAGTTATAAAAATTGCCCAGGAACTCGCTAATGGGGCTCTGATTTTCTCCCTAGAGTTTGGGTTAAGTGCAACTAAAGCAGCTTTTCTCCACGCAATTACCAGTCCAGCAAGGAGGTGGATGCATGTTGATGCACTTTTTCATGGAGTTGATTCTTTCAATATCTGCTTTCCTGTGTTTTGTCCTTTGCTTCCTACGTTTTTGTTTTCTCTTTACAATGCCTCTAATAAGCTGGATTAAGAACTACACTTACTTAGTTAGGTCACATCTTAACCAAAAGTAACAGCGTCAAGAAGACCTACTTATAATGGATTTACACCCACAAGGACACGGACTAAGATTAAAAACACATTTAAACTGTGGTACATAATCTAACCTACCACAGGATTCTTTTCTTAACATCTCCTTTTTGAGATGTCTGCCCCACTATTATCAAGGTATGTAGTTTCCCTTGTTGCTGCAAATAATAAACAAGATTGGTATTTGCAAATGCCTTCTGAAAGATTTTGGCTGATGGACATTGGCAAATGTTATTTTAGAGAGCAATCTTAATGAGTACAATTTTTCACTCTGTTGTTTTAGGAACCACTTTGTACCCTCAGAAAAGAGTTAAGCAAACAAAAAAGAGGAAAAATAGCATTTATGTTACTCAAGAAATAGAATAAAAATCTCCAAGATTGGGAACTCTGAGGATCACAAGAAATATCCAACACAATTTACAAGCATGGGGATGAAGTGCAAATATGTCCTACAGCTGGCATAAGCAATGGCTTTCAACCTTGTCTACACATAAAAATTATCTAACATTCTTTAAAAAATACTGATTGCCCAGGGAATATCTAAGACTAACTTAATTAAGTCTCAGGATATGGGGCCGGGAATGTTTAATAAGTCCCCCTGCATGATTCAAATTGTAGCTAGCATTGGGATGCATTGCTTTAGAGTGTACACATAACAGTCTACTGTAATGTTTATTGAACGTTGACTCCATTCATTTAGCTATCTGTTTAAAAAACATCTATTGTGGGACTTTGGTATAAAGCAAACATTTAAGAAGTTATCTGACTCAGAATAAATTCAACTGAAACACAATAAACTGTTTTCTTTCTTTTTAAAAAATTTCCAAAATAATAAACACTTTATGCCCACCAAAACACGACTTTCCCTTGGCCCCTCCCTCCTTCCCTGGGTAACCTCTCATCTACTGTCTCTGGCAATTTGTACCTCTAGTTATTTCAAATAAGTGAGATTTGTCCTTATGTGACTTACTTATTTCACTAGGTATAACGGTTTCAAGGTTCACCCATGTTGTAGCCAGTCTCCAATCTTCATTTGTTCTTATAATTGAATAATCTTTCATTTTGTGTATGTACCACATTTTGTTTAACCATTCATCTATTGATGGACACTCGGGTTGTTTCCACCTTTCTCTATGGTGTATAATGCTGCTATGAACCTTGGTGTACAAGTATCTGAGTCAATATTTCCAATTTTTTTTTTTTGTTGGCATATACCTAGGATACTTGCTGGGTCATATGGTAATTCTCTATTTAACTTTTGGAAGAAATGCCATATTGTTGACTATAGAGGCTGCACCATTTTATATTCCAGTCAACAATATATGAGGGTTCCAATTTCTCTTCATTCTCTCCAACATTTGTTTTTCTCCATTAAAAAAAATAGCTATCCTTGTGAATGTGAAGTGGTATCTCATTGTGGTTTTGATTTGCATTTGCCTAATGGCTGCTGATAAGCATCTTTTCATATGCTTATGGATCATCTGTATATCTTTTTTTGAAATATGTCTCTTGAAATCATTTACCCAATTTGTGAAAATTCACAAAGCATAAAATTTAAGTCAAAAGATGCCATGTAATTTGTTAACTATTCTAAAATTGAACTAGAATTTTTAATGGCAAACTTTGAAAGAGTAAGGATAAGCTAGGTTTTGGATATAACTAAAATATCTCAGGAGCTTAACTCAAGAAGTGTTTATTGCTTGCCCACTCTACATGTCCATTGTAAGTTATCAGGAACACTTTGCTCTACCTAGTTATTCTGGGACTCAGGCTATATCTCAACCTCTTCTGCCATGATCAGCTCCATAGGGGGAAGGGAATGTGGAAAAGTCTTGTACTGGCTCTTCCTACTTTCTTCCAGAGGCAACGCACATGACTGCTACTCATATTTCATTGACCAAACCAAGGCGAGTAACCACACCTGAACTCAAAGGGGCAAATAGTGTAATAGTTACGGATACCCAGGAGAATTGGAAATTTTTGGAAAAGAGCACTAATGGCTACCACAAACCTGTATCAGATCCAAATTAAATTAAGAACAACAGGGGTAAAACATGATTTTTTGTTTGCTTTATATATTTGAAGTCAACAGAATGGTTTCTTTGCACTAAGGAAGTTCTGAGAATTACCTAGAAAAGTAGCATGGATCGACCACACAAAGACTCCAAGGTCATTGAGTGAGAACGATTCCCAATGAGCTTACCTTTACTATTATGAAATATTTGAGTATTTGTTCATATTTAAATGAGTATGTAAGGTGATGTGAAACATGAGAGGCAGTGTTCTGAGCGCTTAGGACCATGAAGGCTGGATTTGAATACGACTCTACCACTCACTAATAGCGTGGCTCTGGGTAAGTTAACAAACTTCTATGTGATTCTGTTTCCTCATCTATAAATGGGGGGATAATATTAATGCCCATCTGATAGATTTTTATGAAGATTCAATAAGTACACACACAAACACACACACAAATCACTTAGGTAGTGATGGTATTAGGTAGTGATGGCATCTCAGATGGTATTGGTAATAGGGAATTCCAGTACAAAGGTGACACCTTGACAACATCAGCAACCTGGTTTGCTTGGACCATATGTTATATGTAAAGAATTAACAGGAATGCAATTAGAAAGGTCTATTCCATTTATTAAAACACTGTTTCTGTTTTCTAAAACTTAAGTCCAAGTATAAGAACATGTACAACCTGAATGTCTGAAACATCTGCTTTTGGGAGCCTATGGCACTTTGCACGCACATTTGGAGGCTTTCTCACATAGCTTGGTCTTTACATATATATTTTCTGCATCATTTTTGACTATTTTTTTAAACTATTTGTATAAACAGGGAATTATTTATAAAACAGAACTTTTCTTGAAGGGAAGGACCATGTCTTACCTTCAGGTCCCTAACTACCGTCATAATGATTGGCAGACTTTGAATTAATATTAGTTGAATGAGTAAGTAAATGAAGGAATAAGCCTTTAGACATACTTTTCTATGCTTAAATGTTTCCTTGACTTTTAGTAAGCTGTCTTAAGTTTTTTGACTCTGGAAAGATATGAATCTTCAATAAATGCATAAAATATATAAAGACTTATTTGTTAGAGTTAAAATGTTTCATATTTAATATTGGGATCCTGAAATTATCTATGACAAGTTGAATACAGTGGGGATATTTTTACTTTTTAAATTGATTTCATTTAATTTTTTACATTGGAAAATATTTTGCAATGATAATAGTCACCAGTGGAAACATATAATTTAACAGTTTCAAAAATGTATCTGAGGTAGAAAGCCAAGTCAGCTAACACCATTGTAATGAAAACAATTACATTAGCAAGTAGCAGTCATTTTCAGAAGATGTTAAAGTTACCTTTTTCTCCAATATTCTGAAACCCTGCTATGGGTATTTTAAAAAGTATTAAGTAATAATAACTTTTTAAAACTAAAGAAAATGTTGAATTGTGTATGTGATTAAATGTGGTATTTCATTCTTTGTAGGATCGATACTTGATATAGGTTTGTTACTTTTCTTCATAGTTTTATTACTTTAGGTAACAGTGATGATCATATGACCCTGGAACTGTTGAGATACTCAAAGGATCTTGTTCCATTCCACTTTTCTTATGCAGATAAATGTTTAAAATAACCTTGAAAGATAGTTTTCTTTCTGTTTGTAAAGGTCTCTGGATATTAAGATGGCATTTTTTCCTCCTCCAGAATCTCATTTTAATGTGTATCATTGTGTTAATCAGTGAGTTTGTTCTTATAGCTAATTGGAATTCTGCTTTTAATTGAGTTGGTTTCTTAAGATTATTTTAATTTTATAAAATTATCAATGAAAGTAATAAAAGCATCTTAATTTTATACTACTTCAAGTGTACCTTCCAAATTATTATTTCATATTATTTGTACAATAATTCTGAGAGGTCAGTGGTAACAAAGAACTATCCTCATTTTCTGGACAGGAAAACCATCAAAGTGAAGAGCCTTTCCTGAGATCACTAAACTAGTGGTTATGAAACTGGGATTAGGAGTCTTTTATACACAGAGAACAATTGTTTAGTATCAACTTCATAAAATTCTATAAGCTTCTTATTTGGAAGATGATACTGACTTTGGCTTCCACTCTCCAGGCTAACCATCATAATCCTAAACTTTCTTCCCAGGACTTCTTTTCTAAACATTTCTTATATTTTCTCCCTTTGTTTTTCAAGATTGATTAATTTTTTAAGTCCTTTTTGGATGTGTGGCAAAGTATTTTAGTAAAATCATGGCTATTAACTATTTAGGTTTCTTGTAATGTAAATGAAATTCTCTGGTCACCCAGGCTGGATGTATATCATATCTGATATCAGATAGTTTTGAAGTATCTGTATATTCCCCTCAGTTATATACTATAAATTTAATTGTGATTTGATAGACAAGAAACATTATTATTGGATCAAGAATTTTATTTCTCAAGCATTTCAAATCTTTATAATTACATTTGAGTATTAAATTAATATTGAAAAAGAATAAGTTAATTTGGGGAGGCTTTAGAACACTAACAAATCTAAGTGCTAGTGCTTCTAGCTAAATATCTGTGTTAAATATCTGGAGGCTTTTTTCCCCTTCAAAAATTCCTTTGTCGTAGAAAGTCTTATTCAGGTTAACTTATTTCCTTTAGCTTCATGGTTAGCTTTTCAAATATTTGTAAAGACCATGTTATGCTTCAAAGAGATCAGTAATCCATAATTTGTATTGCAACAATAGGAAGACTCCAATTATCTGAAGAGGGTGAAGTGAAATTGTCATAGCCAACTCTGTCCAAGGTATTGTTGTAAGCACTTTATGTATATTAACTGATTTTGTCTTCACAACAGTTTATCTTGAACAAATTTGGGAAGGTGTTAATTCATGGATGAGGAAATTAAGGTACAGAGATTTGATAGTTTGCTGCTGTTATAAATGGTGTCTTTCTTCCAGTGCATCTCCTAAGAGGTTATTTTTTTTGTTAAAAGGGGGCTGTTAATTTATTGTATTGATATTGTTACCTTATTAAATTATTTTGATGTTTGTATTATATTTTACTTAGTTTTTAAGTGTTTTTTAAGCGCACAAATGATGCAAATGATGATGCTTTTCCCCCTTCCTTCTAATTTCAGTACCCCTAATTTCCTTCTCTGGCTAATTGAGGCTATTAGCTAAGTACAGTATTACTTAATAGTTATTGTAGTAGGCTTCTTTGCTTTGTTTCAAATGTTAGTAAAATGCCTGCCATTTCCCATTGAACCTGATACTGTTTTGGGGACTGAAATTGATGTTTATTAGGTTACAAAATTGAATGATAACACAAAACACACAAAGATGCTCATTATTGGTGTCTTAGAGAAGAAGTGAATGGAAAGGGGACAAAAAGAATGTTTGAGAAAATAATGACTGAGAATATCCCAACCCTAATGAAAGATATAAATATCAATATCCATAGAACAAAACACCCAAACAGAATAAATCCAAATAGACCTACCCTGAGACACCTGCTATTCAGAATTACAAATATCAGAGATGAGGAGAGGATTCTGAAAGAGTAAGAGAAAAGTAAGGTATCCACACAAGGAAACCACAATAAAGTTAAAAGTTGACCACTCATCAGAAACCATGGAAGTGAGGAGACAGTGGTATAATGTATTTAAGTTACCAAAAGAGATAAAATTCAAATCCAGATAGTAGGTCTCCAGAGTCTGGTCTTTTAAACACTACAAAAATACTGCCAGTAGCTTCTAAAAGATTCCCCATGAATTTTACCTAGTTTTCTCTACTATATAAGATGACTAAATGTCAATACCGTATTTGAGAATGAATGGTAAGTATTTTAAAATCAAAAATCAATTTTAACTTCAGATTACCTTTAACTTGATGTGCAGAAATTGCTAAGGATAAATTTATGATATTTCACATTATTAGTTAGGAAAAGAAGAAAAATACATCATAAAACTTGGAGCTTAACCAAATCACTGCTTGTTACAAAAAATTATCCAATCACAATTTTTAATTAAGTAAGGAGATTAAATTTTAGGGAATGCTGCCATATAATTTGTTACATTGGTTCGGCAGTGTTTTTAATCATACCTCATGATTTTATTCATCAGATTTGTCAAGTGAATGCAATGTACTACAAGTGCTCCTCACTTTACACAGTAATGATGTGTTCTTGAACTATTAGAAGTAAATTTGGTATATTAAAATTCATGAAAATACAAATGTATAAGAGCTCTATATTTTATTAGCACTATATTAAGTATATTTGATGAATGAAGGCTTGCTCTACAAAGTTATTGATCACTCACAATTTGAATTTTGGAGAGTCTAGTTTTTAAATAAATCAGATTTGCTTATCACAAAGTAAATATGCACCTATTTGGCTGAAGTATTCTTTGATGTGATAACACAACAAATAAAAAAATAATTCTTTCTAGAATTCATAATAGGAACTTAAGGTAACTACTAATTTTATTTCTAGAAGAGGATTGGCCAATGTAAGAGTCATAGAACTTTAATTTTATTCACTTGTTAGTAAATCTCTATCTTTAAGAAATATTTTTAGGTCTCTGATTCATGCCGATTTAACTTTTCATTTTCCCTGTTTCTTCCTGGAAGTCATTCAAAAGCAACAAGAAGAAGGAAAAGCAAAAGTAATAAGTGTCAGTGTTAGGGAAACTAAGAAAAAGACACCAAAAAGTATAAAATCTAGCAAAAGGTATGGAATTTCTATAGGAGACATAAGAAGGAAGGTGAGGAAAGCATAGAAAAGTTCTGGTGGAGACAGCTAATAAGCTATGGCAAATCTCAGTGGGAAAGGCAATCATATACTTCTTCAAGGTGAGAAGCCCACCTAGAAAGTCCAAAGTAGAGGAAGGTGAGCCACATTCAGTCCCCCTATCCTGTCCCACCATACACAGTTAACTCAGAAAAGCAGAGAGGGCATGTTTACACAAAGAAGGGTCCACAACAGCAATGTTTTCAGAAGCCATTGTATTTTGTGGCAGCTGAAATTTGCCTAGCCTGAAAACCAACTGTGGTTTTCAACTAGAGGAATGACTTAAAGAAAACTTAACACATTGAATGTTGAATATTAAAAAGAACTAATTTGGTAGCTAAGAAATATAATAAAAGATGATGGAGAAAAAGCAGAACATTATAATAGATGAAAGAATTTTCACCAGAAACCCCCTGCCATAGATGAGAATAAATATTTAAATGTTTAATTCCAATGTTATTAAAATGCGCCAAAGTATATGGAAAAAGGAAATAATCACAAATTCTATTTTAAACCACAAATACCAAAACTAAAAATGATTATGCAAAAAATACACTAACTTATGCATCATGCAAAAATACAACTTACTAGTCACAATCCACTGGCAAGTTATAAGAAAAAATATTATAACCAAGGGTGATTTTTTCCCCTAGGAATGCAAAAGTAGTTCAATGTTATTAAATCTATTATTGTAAAAGAATATGCCTCTCTCCATTGGTGCTGACAAGGTACTTGACAAAATTCAACATGCATTCTTGATTAAAATTTTAAAAAAATCCAAACAACCCAAAATAGGAATCAATGAATGTTTATGTAACCTGATAAAGATATCAATTTCAGTCCCCAAAACAGTATCAGGTTCAATGGGAAATGACAGGCATTTTACTAACTTGAAACAAGGCAAAGAAGCCTACTACAATAACTATTAAGTAATACTGTACTGAGCTAATAGCCTCAATTAGCCAGAGAAGGAAATTAGGGGTACTGAAATTAGAAGGAAGGGGGAAAAGCATCATCATTTGCAGATGATATATTGTGTGCTTAAAAAACACTTAAAACTAAGTAAAATATAATACAAACATCAAAATAATTTAATAAGGTACCAATATCAATACAATAAATTAACAGCCCCCTTTTAACGAAAAAAATAACCTCTTAGGAGATGCACTGGAAGAAAGACACCATTTATAACAGCAGCAAACTATCAAATACTGAGTTATAAACTTAACAAGAATGAACCAAACAAAGCTGAATGTGAAATTATCCTTAAGGACATAAAAGAAGTCCTGAGGAGAAATGGAATTGGCATACTGTGCTCTTGTATAGGAAGTCTTAAGATCAATAAGGGTATCCGTTTTCTCCTAGGTTGTTCTATAAATAAAAGCAATTTCAATAATATTTTTTTCACAATGACATAAGGTTTTTCTAAAGTTTGGAAGAAAATATAAATAAAAATAACCAGGAAAATTCTGAAAAAAAGAGCAATGGAAAGAGAGGGGCCAGCCTGACAGATTAAAACATAATATATTGATTCACATATGAATAGAAAGAGAGAGTAATAAAACAGAACAACAGAAAGTATGGAAGTTGGCCTAAATACATGTGAGATTCTATTATGTGAAAATGGTGGCATGACAGTCAGGGAGAGAAAAATGAATTAGACAATTTTTGGGCAATTAGATAACCATTTGGAAAAAAATAGCTTAAAATCTCACTCATTAAAACAGGATAAAATTCAATATGGATAAATGATTTAAGTGTAAAAACTAAAACATGGCAGACTTGCTTTATAATTTCTTTAATAGTCTTTCTAACATTGACACAAAAATCCATAAACTGTAAAAAGAAACAACTGATGAACTTGGCAATAAAAATGATAATTTACACCATAGCAAAAAAAAAAAAAAAGTAAGCAAAGATAAATGAGAAACTGGGGGGAAAAATAACAAAACCTTTCAGAACATTTATTATAGACAAAGGGCTAACTAATCTCCCCAAACTCTAGGGGACACTTTGAAATTGAGATTTCCTTCTCAATATCCAAAAATTAAACAAACAAACAAAAAGTAACAAACAATATTAACAAAGCAATCACAGAAAATGTCATACAAATGGTCCGAAAACATAAAAAGACCTTTGAACTTATTCACAATAGAGAAGTAATGCACCACTTTATCACAGTGAAACTGCAAAATTCTAAAAGTTTGATAATTCATAGCACAGAAATCAGACGTTCTTCTTTGTTGATTGTAAAGGTATACATTGATTTGACAAGTATGGAGGGCAATTTGGCTGTTTCTATTAAAATACATGTATTTATTTATATATTCACATAAATATATTTATTATACATTTATTTTATATTTGATAAGCTTATATATCATAAATGCACAGAGATTTTGTTTTTATGACCTAAGTGAAATAGCAAATTTCCTATAGTTTTTGAGCCTTTCTTTATGATTTTTTTCTCAACCTATACATATCTTTCTGAAAACAAAGTATTCCTTTAAAATGCTGATAATTGATATTATGAAAAGGAGACAATTTAATAGCAGTGAGTCATCTGAAATATTTCAATGAAAGTCAGGTAATTTTCCTATACAGAGGAATAAAATTATGTTTATGGTTCTTCCTCTCTCTAGATTATATTCATATAATTTTTGGTTTCCTTCATAGGAAAGCTAAAACTTGAAAGAACAATGCATCATTACATTGACAAAAACAAATGCAGTAGTATCTTGATTTCTTAAGATAAGAACAAATGCTGTGCTATTTTGATTTCTGAAATTTGGTGATGTTAGTTAAATGGATATAAACTTTAATGTTTCCTAGAAATACAGTTTATCAAAATTTGCATTTCAATGGGAAAATGTTTTAAGCAGAGTTCTGTGTCATTAAATAAGAAACGTAACAAACATAACAACATTATTATTGCAGTTAAGTCATTATACTTTTTTTTTAATTGGGAAAAAATAGAATAAAATATGATGAACTATGGTCACTAATACACAGTTTCTCCCAGCAGATACCAAAGAAATGTAACTAAGAAAGCTTCCTAAAATTGAAATAGTTGCCTTGAAAAGCTCTATAGATTTAGAATTATCTGAATGCGGGATAAATGATTGTATGTTAGAAAAACTTGGGAATTAAAATATTGGGGGGGGGGGAGTTGGAATACTGTTTGTTGGGTACATGCTCTATCCCTGGCATTTCATATGTATTAATATAATTAAATAATCAAATGTAGAGTTCATAGAATTTAATATTATGAGGACAGGGGTTGGGTCTGTCCCATTCATCAGTATATTTCTTAGGTCTAAGATAGCACCTGACATGAAACAAGTGCTTCATGCTTGTCAAACTTCTGTTGTACATGCATGAAAATAACAAAAACAAAAATCAAAAAGTAAAACAAAGAAAAAACATCCCACAAGGTAGTAGTTGCTGCTATCATTTTTATAGATGAAAAACTGAGGCTCAGGGTATTAAACCATTTCTTAACTTGTGCATGACTGAACTGGTGTTTGAATGTATTTCTGTCTTACTCTGAACTACTGTACTCTCCTGTCTTTCCATGATTCTAAGAACCTCTTATAATTTGCGATTATAAAGCTCATAGATTGTCAGAGCTGACATTTAAGAAGGGACATTTAGTAGTTCAGATTGGCTGGATTGCAGAAGAGTAAGATGAGAAATAATGTTGGGACCAGAAGCTGGAGGAACTCAAATGCAAGAAAGAGGGTATTATTCTATAGGTATCATGAAGTGAAGATTTCTGTGTGAGTAAAAGAGTTGTCTGTTTTCAAGTCTCACAACATATTAACAATTATATCAATGAATGAGATGAATCACATTTGAAACGGGTGATACTCTCCCGCATGTCCTACTTCTGCTCAATGTAAACAGTTGTGATACACAGACAATCATAGGTCTATAGTCACATGCCTGACTTACACAAGACAAGTACCAGAACTAGATTCATAATTGGGGTTCAATCTAAGATTGAAGAATGTGATGTGATGCAGAGGTGAGAATCCTATAGAAGTCAAATTGCAGGGAATGATGAGGACTTCAAAGAGAAATCTTACTACAAATGAATAAATATTTAACAGTTGAATATTTCTTGAACACTGAACACAGAAATTTGTTATGAAGAAAAGTGTTTCTACTGTGTGAGATATCTGTTTACCACCATACCACCAACTAATACCCAAAGAGCTGATAACTGAAACATAAATTTATTTCACCGCTCTAACTCTTGAGAAAGGTAAGTCCTAGAGTTGAGCAAACAGAATACTGAGAAATTCCAGACAACTGCAATAGAAAAAGTACAGGTTAAAGCACCCCACCCACCCAAGCAGAGGGCAAGTTTGGGTGGTTGAATGGTTGAGGGAGTAGAGCTGTCCTGTCCCTGAACTCTGCGCCCCAGAGGAAAGCACAAAGGAAGCAGTGGTTTGAACAAAAGGGCAGCAGGTTCCAGAGCATGGCTTCAGCTTTGTGACCAGCTTTTCTTTCCAAAATGTGATTTAAGAAAATCTGGAAGGCTGAGACCCTGCCCCTAGCAGGTAGGAAATGCTGATCAAGTGAATCTGGTAACAAACCTTTCAAAATACTTTATCAAGTTATGATCCTAAACTGGTAAGACATAGAGTACATTTAGGTTCAATGTATTCTTTTCTCTAATGATTTATAAAGATTATAAGAATGAAGAAGTTCAAAATCAATGAATGGATTTTATTATTCTGAATCAATTATCACCCTAACACATGTTTAAGAGGCCTACTGTCTAGTTCTTACTGAACCATAAATAAGCCATGTGAAATTGGGCATCACATTACCTTTTCAGGTACCTCATTTGTAAATATTATCTTTGAAGAACTCTCCTTTAAAATGTTATAATTCTAAAAATAAAGTCCATTGTTACTTGATCTGGAATTACAAAACTGGGTAAAATGGAATCTCCAGAGTTTCAGAGTTTTTTTTTGTTCAAGATGCCTACTTAATTTTTTAATACAATTTTCAAAAATGTTTTAGAAATGATTCTTTAAAATGGTATTTTGATACATAATATTTTTTCACTGGAGTTTGTTGAAATTCAAAAGGAAGTATTTGATTTTTGGTTGCATATATATTCATCTTTATGCACATTAAATAGATTCATCTATTTTTAAAATTGCACATCTTATAATAGTTCCATCAATTTTTTCTTTAAGAACAATGGAAAAGAATAGAAGTGACTCATTTTGAGCCAAGGATAAGGTCCTTGGCTAGAGTGACCATGGGTCTGACTCAGTATAGTGATTCATGTGATATTGATATAAGGTCAGAAAAACATGAAAGAAAGAAAGAGAGGAGCCCAGCTAGTTCATTAGTCTGGAAATCATCAAATTCTTGAGAATTGCCATCTTGCTCCTCAAATTAATTTAATAACCAATAAGGTAGAAGAAGGTACCACATCATAGGAATATCATAATTCTATAAGTAACAACTAAGTATAAAAGTAAAAGATAAAGGGATATAAAAAGTAGCATCTAATGACCACAATGACAACAACAATTTCAGGGCTAATTTGTATCATTAGGGGGGTTCAAAATATCCTGATGCTCCTCCATTTGGCTGCAGTATAGGATGGGGCTGCAAGTCTCTGCCTTCTCTGCAATAGGTTTGGCCATGTGGCTCGGTTTGCGAGGAAACTCTAAGAGTCAGTGTGTAATTCACCACATTTGCTGCTTCCTAGCGCAGGAAGTGTGGAAATATAAGCAGTCCCCATCAACTTGGGTCCCTTAGTGACTCAGATGAGCACAACCCTCTCCTCCCCCCTGAACTGAAGTCATTGAGCACGTGCATAAGTGGGACATTAAGCTATTGAAAGTTTGGTGGTGTTTCTTGATGCAGCCTTGTCTAGTCCATCTGGACTGAAGAATTTGTCAGAATTCAGGGACTCTTTCCATCTCAACTACATGTTTCAATCTTGATTAAATGTACAAAATCCTGAAGATTTTTACAATACTATAGTAATTTTACTTTCTGATTCATAATATTTTCTTTTTGTTAATATGATTGGTTTTATTGTTATAATAGAAATCACTGAAAATAAGCCTACCCTAAATATTCCAATGTACAATATTCAGGCTGCATATAAAACTTTGATATTACTAATCTTGAAAATAATTGCCACCCATGAAAAAGGCCAACTTTAACTAAACTTGTTGATAGTTTATTTTATTAACATCAATACTTTAAAGAATAAGCTTTTCAAAGCATTAATTATAAAATTGATGAAAACTCAGACATAAAATTTTATGGTATTCATATGAAGCATATGACAATGAGAATCAAATGAAATTTATAATTGACAATTAAAACATGATATTCATTTGGCATGTGAAGAGAGGAAACCTGGACTCTTCCTTACATGAACTTTATAATTTAGTCATCCCATTAATACTCAAAGTAGAAAATTACTAAATCAACATCTTACTCTGGTTAGATAATTAAAGAAATATGAGGAGTCGAAATCAACATGTATCCGCTCAATTAAATATTCCATTAACATGACTAAAATAAAATTTCTTAAGCCATCTTATTTTATACTAATTTTGTATATTCTTTGCCAGCATTAATCCAAATCCTGAATAGTTCAATTTTTTCCCAGTTCACAGGAAAGTCTCACACTTAGAAGATTAGTTTAGAAAATGGACATATCTAACCCTTGTTCTCACAACTTGTGTTATTACTATCGATTTTCCCTGTGGCATGGAAGTATAGATCCCGAGACAGTCAAGCTGTATTTAGAATACTGAAAAGAGGCAGCAAAGAGCAATACCTCTAATTCACTCTTCATGACCACAGTTCTGTTTAATCTTTAGACAAACTGAGAACCTGAGATGTTTCTTTAAATGCCCTGCAATGCTGGTTTATACACATACCAGGTATTCAAAATTATTTACTGAATGAATTAATGTCTAACCAGATTCTTCCCCTTGGTTGGGAAGTGTGTACAGTGGAAAAAAGTCTTTGGGAGGATCTTATGGTAAAAGGTCTGAGAGAAGGAATAACATACGTACACAAGGAAATAGGCAGTGCAAAGGAATAGAAATTATCAAATGCCATTAGTGGATATAATTAGCACAGATTCCATTCATTATAGTAATGCTTGCATATGTATTTATTCATGCAGGTATACACTAAATAAATAGTAATCGATCATTTGCTATGTACTAGACCTGTACTCAGTACCAAATGCGCAGGGCAGAAACAGAAATGGAGTTTTGTGAGTTTACAGCCTGTCAGAGAAGCCAAGTAATAAAACAAACACTAACAATTACAACTAACATTTGAGTATTATTGCCAGCCATTAGTAAAAGCACTTTTCATGAATTAACTCATTAGATCCTTGCAAAAATCTTGTGAAGCAGGTTGTGTGGTCCCACGCTCAAACCTCTATGTTCAACTGTCTCTCTAATATACTGTAATGACTGCAATCTTGGAGGAAATGTAAGGGGCTGGACACCCTTATGATGGACATGACATATATGTATAGTGAAAAGGGGAGACCACACTTTCACGAAGACATCATTTTTAAACTTGACTCTGATGGAGTCACTTGCTCCCAGGCTGAATATAAGGAAAATATAGTTAAACATGTTTAATGGCAATCTATATGTACTTCTATGTACCTCTAAAACTATTTATATGATTTACTACAAACAATCTTAGATGGACTTTCTGATCATTCCAGGAATAACTGTTTGTGAGGTCAGCACTTTCTTATAAGCATTCCTGAAACATGTCTATAATAAAGCAGAGTGTCATCCCCTCTTCCCTATGTCTTTCTCTTATGTTATATCACTAGGGAAACATGTTCATTCTTTCAGGCTTCCTGGCTATCATGAGGACACTGCACCAGAAGGTTTCAGATTTTAAATAGCTACATTCTCAAAATGAGGCCATCTAATAGGTTATGCCACATGTAACCTAGAATCAAGATAAGGTATGACACAAGAACCAAGGTTTAAAGTAAATCAGATTTAAGGTTATATAATAGTCCAAGCAAATCCATTGCAGTACTATCTAAGACCACAGAATTATCTGTCATAGTGGAATTTTGCTATGATGAGTCCATTGCTAGCAATCTCACTTTCAAGCTCAGAAGCAGGTGATGAAATGAGATAAACATTATCTCTAGTGCAGGAGGCATTATGAATATTCTAATTCATCCTCTTGCTCATTATCTAATATGTTAGAAACTTTGTGTTGATTAGACAGGATGTTTAGAAACATATTTGCACTTTTACAAGGGGAATGTTTAAAGCAAAGAGGAAAGAAAAGTGATAACAATCAATTCTGCCCCAACACAGAAAAATAGAACAGTAAACCTGTAGCTTGACACAGTAAAATAACCCCAATTCAGTAAGGTATTTTGACATACACCAGGATTATTACATGGAAAGGCAACAGAGAAAGCATTTTAATATTTCTAAATGGGAATACTTATTATTTAAATTCATTTAATGTATATCTTCTGTGGTGGCTTGAAACTGTATGTACCCCAGAAAAACCCGTCCTTAAAGTTAATCCATTCCTGTGGGTGTGAACCCATTGTAAGTAAAACCTTCTGATGAGTCTACTTCAGTTAGCTGTGACCCTCCTCCATCAGTATGGGTCTTAATCCTATTACTGGAGTTCTTTATAAATGGAATGAAATTCAGATAGAGAGAAAGAAAGCTGTGAAAGCCAGAAGCTGAAATCAATGAAACCTAGAAGAGAGGGGAGAAGCCAGCAGATGCCACCATGTGTCTTGCCACGTGGCAGAAGAGTCACTGATCTTTGGCAGCTGGACTTCAGGAACAAAGTATTGCCTTGATGATACCTTGATTTGTGCATTTTCCTGGCCTCAGAACCATGAGTGTATAAGTTCCCATTGTTTAAACCAAACCATTTCATGGAATTTGCTTTGAGCAGTGCAGGGAAACTAAAGCACATTCTTATTCTCATTAAGACACTAAACAATAATTGAGCACCTCCCTATATCAGGCACTGGGTTTAATTAATAAAGCAACATTCTTTTCATTCAATGGGAAAAGTAAAGAGCTATGTTGTTGAAACCCTTCATTGTTAAATAATTCATAAAAATGGGATTATATCTCTTTAACAGAACAGTGGGTTTAAACCGAATAACTAGATAGAATTAGGGAAGTCAATTAACTTTCCTTTGACTCAGTTTTGCCATCTTTAAAATGGATCTGAAATAATAATATTGTCTTTTTCAACCCACAGACTATAGGAAAGTATTTCAGATGCATAAGGTAATATTACTTTCATTTCTATTTGTAAAAGTCAATAATATTGCATAACATTAACCACCAAAAAATGAGCTAGGACATATGTGTCCAAGGGAATTTTTCACATAATATGAAAAAGAGCAAATGATGGGAAGAACTTATGAAAGTAATACACAATCTAGAGAAGAATTTCCACATCATGAAAGTCTATTAAGTGATCATCCTCATGAAAAATATCAGAGAGGGCCAAGTTCAGTGAGTAAGGCAGTAGATTTCAGTGGTTAAGTAAGCAAGCTCTGAACTCAGTCAGTCATGTTTAAATTACTACAGCACTTATTAACAGTGTGACTCTGGGCAATTACTTAATCTAAACTGAAGTTTCCTGTTCTGTAAAATGGAGATCCTAATGAAACCTACCCTGCAAGTTTTTTTTTTTTTTGGAGGTTAAGTACATCTATAAATAATTAAAATAAAAATCTAAGGAGTTTCAGATGAAAAGATACTACTGGGTTGGTCTTACTGTTTTTAATAAAAAGAGGATGTTTTATGGCTGATTCCTAAGTTTTATCATATGTCTAATATTGATGCATCCAAATAGATCAGTAATTTTTCATTTTATTCTGTTTTTGACATATTTTGGTTAACAAAATATTTGGAGGCAGACTTGAGGATGAAAAGACATAAAATATCTATTTCAGTGTCCCATGGGAGTCTATAATAATGGAATTTTCACTCTAATTTATGATTGTCCTTCAGCATTGCTTATTGTCCAGACAGTGCTCTCCTGTGTACTGAGAAAGCTCAAGCTTTCTTGCATAATAACTTTGCCATGCTATAGGTCCTGCCACTTAGTTTTCATGATTTATAACACAGTCTACACATGGCATTCGCAATTCAAGTCAACATACATCTGGCTGCTCATCATTTGGCAGCACACCTGGGAAGGTCCACCGCACACCTGTGTGCTGTGGTAAACTTGTGACAAACGTGATATACTTAAGGCTGTGCCTTAGTTTGCTGACTCTGCCATAACAAAGAACCACAAACTGGATGGATTAAAAAACAGCAATTTATTGTCTCAGAGTTTGGGAGACAAGATGTCTGTAATCAAAGTGGTGGCAGGACCAGGCTCCCGGTGGAGGTTTGCAGGGTTCTGGTCATGGCTTGCTGGTAATCCATGGAATCTCTGATTCTTCATATGTCTTCTCTCTGTCTTCTCTTGGCTATGCTCAAATTTCCTCTCCTTATGATGACACCAGTAAAATTGGATTAGGACCCACCCTAATCCAGTTTCACCTCATCTTAATCAAAAAGGTCCTCAAAGATCTTTTTTCCAAATAGGATCACATTCATGGGAGGGGTAGGACTTGGGCATATCTTTTAGAGACACAATTCAATCCATAAGTTTGTACATGCAGAATCCTACTACATAATATTTTTAAGTGATCATAGACAAAGGCTTAAGAAAAACCTATTTCCTTCTCTTATCTCATTCTGGGTTGAACCTAAGGAATATTTTACTGATTTTCCCTACTAGCTGTTTGGTTTTCTCTCAGCAAACATTATCTATCTGGGGAATATGGTGTGGTCATGAGATATTTCCCACGTGGGGATTGTGGAGACTGGCTGGAAGGCTATATGAATATTTTAGATAGAAATTAAATACAATGAGTGAATTGAAATCTGCCCTGGTCTTTCCCATTTTCTAATTAATTAAATGTAGAGGCTGTAGAGGCCAAGATGAATTTTTTTCAGAGTGAATGCATCATCTAAAATGAGGCTAACAGTGTTTTATTTCCATGTTTGTTTGTTGCTGTTTTTTATCTCCCTCAGGGACAGTGAAGGTAATAGGACAAGGATATAAAATAATATGAAAAAGATTGTGGATTGCTCATTTCTGAAACTTTTCCACAGCTCTTTTATTTTAACTTTCCCACTCAGGAAATTTTATAGGTAATTTCTGTGCAGTAAAATATTTTACTGCACAATTCCCAAACTCTTTCCTCAACTATTCCTACAACTACATAACCTTAAAACTCCAGACTCAATTAGTTCACTCCAACAACCATCATGACAAGAGAAGTTATTTAATGAATTCCTAATGTGTGGCAGCTCATCCATTCTCACAACAGTCCTGTGGGATAACAGTGCCTGACAAGCAGCAGGAATTCCATGAAAGATGCAGTCTTCAATTAGGGGGAATGATAGGAACTTGGAGGGGGAAGTGGAGGAGATAACGTTTTCCCAAGGTCACATAACTAGTAAAATCCCTTAAAACTCAGTTGTCTGACTTAAAGGACTACTCTGCCTCTCTAACTCAACAATATATTTCTGTGCAACCTTATTTAAAATCATCTATATATCTTTTCTTCCCCCAGAAGAATGAAAGGGCAAGGAAGGGATTTTATATTTAATTTTATCTAAAATCACACTATGCACATAGTTGAACCTTAACATGTACTTTTTACATAAAGGCTTAGTTAGAGGAGAATTGTGACAAATTATGTTGATCTCTGATTAAATGGACTTTGAAAATTAGCTTGATAGGAAAAAGCCTGAAATCATATACTACCTGTAGTTTGGCTGTTGTGTAATGGTGGGAGCAACACTATTTTCTCTCCTTACTCTATCTGCAAAGGAGGATTTGTTTCTAGTTCATCTACAGTAACAAGTAGGTATCTATTTTATTCTGGAATATAATTCCCTAGACTCTACCGACATTTATGTTAGTTGCCCAAATAAATTTGGACTCCAAACGTAGTGAAGGAGCTGTTTCTTATTCAAATTTCATATTCATTATGTATTTCAGATGATTCAACTTTCCAATTTGATTTTTTAAGCTCTTTGCACCTCCACTTCTTCAAGGTCAAGTATAGGGAAGTTCAGGACCCTAGCCTGACTCTGTTCTGTTCTGCAATCTATAGAAAAGGCAGAGCATCCAGTCCTTCTTGGTCAAATACAAGACCTAAGTCACACCTAAGCATACTGAAAGCTGTAAAATGAAGATGATAATGAAACCTACTCAATAAGGTACAGACAGCTCTCCTTCTGATGAGCTCAAATCTCAGACATTATCTCACAACAGCTTTCTCCGTCTGCTTTCAGGAACCTTCAATACTCACTAATGTCTGGAAAAGGAGGATGGCTTCTCATCTACTCTGAATTACCACTATCACCTTTGGGTGTTCCAGTTCTCAATAAAATTTTATCACAATATTTCCAAAATACCTTTTATTCTTTTTGCAGTCAACTTTTCTTACTCTCTCGTGAGAAAGATTTTTCTCTCTTTGGATTTCCCATTTTCTGCTTCCTGTATAAGAAATGTTCTAGCTCTTGCATGACACGTAAAAGAAGAATTCTATTGATTTTTATTTGGTTTCTTGATAATCCCCTTACAATTTAAAAACTTTCCATTTCACAGTCAAATTGTACTCAATTTCTTCTTGACAAGTGTCCTTGTACTTCTGTTCTCTGGTAGTACAGATCCCACCAATGGCCTTGCTACTACTCTGGTTCTCTCACTGCAGTCAGTTATTCCTGGGAAGGTGCACTTTTTCCACTCTCTTCTCTGTACTAATCCCAGCACAGCTGGCTGGGAGCCTGAAAGCTCATTTCTGTCTCCTGGTAGACTCTTCAGCCTATCTTTGAGGCCACATTTTGGCCAGTAAAAAAAAAACAAAAATACTTTTCTGTACAATTCCATTTCAATTTGAAGTGTTCTACGTATTCCCAAATCTATCCAAAACCTCTTTTGGAAAGTCTGTAATATCAGAGTGCCATTTCAGCAGTCACATCTCAATGTTCTTTACATTTTGTGCCTAAATTGAATATGCTGTTTTCATCCTGTGGCTGTTTAACAGTTTCTCTGCAAATGCCTTCCAGCACTTTTATGGCTTCTCTGTAAAGTCGTGTTAACATTTCTTTTGTATCATTCCATCCCAAAAGATTAAATCAAATGATTTCTTGCATATATCTTGCACATAATTTGAGTTACAGTAAATGTATATTTTGGCATATTTCTCAATGGATTATTGATGACTCCTTCCACCACCACCACCCCCTATAGCCTTTTGCATGGACATTTCTTCTATCATCTATGTATTTTACTCTGGTAAGAAATTGTTTCAAAGGTTTGTGTGAACTTCTCTCCTGCCCTTCCGCCCCCTGCCCCTGCCACTGACCTGCTTCAACGATTCATATGATTTTGTTTGCTTAACGCATATTTTCCTTCCCTCTAGGTCAAGCTATAGCTAGGTTTTTCCCATGTCTTGCTTTCTCCAATTCTATTTCTCTGCAATTGGTTGCTTGAAAACAGTTAAGTTTTATGCTGTTGATCCTTATCCTGAATTATTCTAAAAGTCCTTTTTTTCCCTACTCTTTTAAATTTTTAGTCCATTTATCCCAACACCCCTCTTCCCTTTATTTCCCCAGTTACCTTTCATATCTACTCCCTCAGCTTGGCCCTTTCCTCATGAGTAACAATTGAGTTAAGGTTTAAACCAAAAGAAGTATGATTTACAAGTGGAACTCAGACAGTGTGGTATATGAAACCTGGTTCATATATTTGAAGTTCTGCTATATTTGAGGTGGGTGATTTCCAGCAAGTTATTAAAATACTTTTTTTCAGTAAAACAATAAAATTAGGATAATTATAGAGACTTTGTGGGCTTACTGAATTTAATCTTATTTTCTCTGAATTTCTCACTCATTTATTTTATTTGAATACTTACTGTACACTCTCTTCCAAATTTCATTAAATCTCTCACTCCCTCATCTGTGCTGCTCTGTGATTCTCAAGTTTTCTTTTAACACACTAACCCTATAGTATTATAATTTTTTCTCTAGAGACAGCACAATGGCATGACTGTTAGTGTGACTTCTGGACTCAGAAACCTGGCTCTAAATTGCCTTGGCTTCTCTGTGCTCTGTTTTCTTCTTTATAAAATGAAGATCATGATAGTACCTACATCATACAATGGTTGTGCAGAATAAACGAAGAATAAAGGACTTAAACTAGTGCCTGGTGCATAATAACTGCTCACTAACTGTTAGGTATTATTTTTATGATCTGATGACTCCCATTCAAATACCATCTCTGCGATGGCAACAGCCATGTCCCACTCATTTATTTCTCCTTAGCAGCAAGAACATTATCTAGAAAGCAATGGGTGCTCAAATAATGTTTACTGAAATGAACTAGAGTAAAGTATCTAGAGCACATTTTCTGGCTCATGCAAGGCATTTGAAAAATGTTTGCTTTTCTTGGAACACGTTTTACTGTTATCTTGATTTGGAGAAAGTTTGCCACATAAAAGCTGTGTGTGAATTCAATACCCATTAACTGGAATTCGGGTGGACTGAAACCCAGCTGTTCTTAAGGTCAGATTAGGAAACACTGCTTCAGGACCTGACCCTATGTATGGGGCTCACAGTTTCCAAGCTTGGCTTTCTGGTCAATGGTTAATACATCTTACCCTTGAAGGCATTTTCATGCAATGTTTTCTGGCTTTGTGAGCAATGACATGAGGTGGGCCATAGGTGACGGTTTGGAATATATCTGAGAACAGCAATAACCAAAGATCACTTGAGGTTCCAATCTATTTCCAAATCAAACATTACTTGAATATCTTTGAATAAAAATAAACAAGCCCCTGCTACATAGAATAGCAAACTTGCTTTTCCTCCTCTCCACCCTTTAAGAAGTTTAGGAATATTCAAAGAATTCTATGACATTACTTTCCATGATGTCTATCATGGCCAGACTTAATCATTTATTATTATTATTTAAATTACAGACTTGTGGTCTTACTATTACTTTCTGAAGTCTCACCTTGCCTCCTGGCAGTGAAAGGAAGCCTAATAAAAATTTGCTAAATACATAATCAAATGTTCATTTTAAAAATTTTCCTTAAATCTTGATCCCATTCCATAAAGAAAAAGGAAAAGGAGAAGGAGAAGGAAAAGAAGGATAAAATGATTACTAGAGAAAGGGAAAGGAGGGTAAACCATTCAGTGAATGGTTACAGGTTCTGACTGAAAATAAAATTTCTTCTTGATTGGTATCTTATATGTCTATATACTTACAAGTATGAATTTTAATCTTATTGCCATTCTAATAGAAAAACAGAAGAACAAATGTGCAGGAAAAATGACCTTATGTTAGAGAAAGCCTTCCTGGAAAACAGCTTTTCATGTGGTGTTTTGTTTTGATAATTTCATTCAGGTTTCATTAAAGAAGCAAGCTACAAAGTAAATGAACATTGACCTTTGGGGCAAGAGGGTTACCAGACCTTTCCAAATACCATAAGGCAATAAATTAGTTACAAGTACCTTCTTCAGCATGCTTTACACTCTTACAAAATAAAAATTTTGGAAGAAAGATCATATGAGTACATCAACTGAAGTTATGGAACTTATATGACAACATTGGCAGATAATCAGAAAACTCAGTGAGTGCCCAACCTTCTAGGTCTATCTCAGTAGTGGCCTAACCAATATACATAATACCAGGGAGCTGAGGTTTTTACCGAGAAGTTCCACAATGCTACAGTATTGTAGGACTCACTTGCTGAGGCTTGAGTTTCATACACCATAAAGGCTATTGCTTTATAGTTTGCTATATGTGGCTTCATAAAAGATGTCTTAGCCAGGAAGCTGTTTTAAATGGAGAATAGGTTGACATAATTAAAATCATCCTGTCATTGTCTTGGAACTCAAACTTTTTTCTAGTATATTTTATCCTTTAATTAGGAAGAAACAGGCTCTACCATCATCCAGGGATTATAACACTTCTTGTCACATATGTTTGAATCCAGACCTAGTTGTTTGTATACTTTGTGGTACTGCTTTTTATTTAGGTGTTTACGCAATGTAGAAACATTGCAACAGAGAGTGGCAAAAGCTATTTAGTTCCCTTTGGATTTCAAAGTGCCTGTCATTTGAGACTGCAGAAAACACTTACTGTTGTTGAGTAACAGTGCAGATTAAAAAGGAGATAGCCTTCAAATGTAAGTAGAAAAAGGTCAGTACTTTGTCTATTCCTTCTTTAGAATATTTATCTTTCATTTATTGAAACTTAATCTCATCTCTAATAAAAAAAATAGTGGGTGTTATCCATTCCTAAGGGAAAGGAAAAAACTGTTTCAGTAAAGAAGGCATTTAATGCAGAGCCTTTGTGAAAAATGATACCTGGTTATCGCTGTCAATATAAATGGATTTTGTAAGTTTCCTAACTGAACTCTACAGTACATACTGGCTAAAATTATGATATAAAATAACATTATATAAAATGTATAATTAAATTATAAAAATAAAATGAGTATATTTCCTAGAGTAGAACATCCTAACTGTCAGAAAAGAGAGCAATTACAGCTCTAGTTCTACAGGTCAAAAAAGAGAGTTTTTGGAATTTTGTTGTTTCTATGGGGCTGTGTGATGGGGCATTTTTAAAGAAAAGTAGAAATATTATTTATCAGGAAGAAATTGAACAACATTTTTATGAGCACATAAGTAGCCACTTTCTTGTGTCCCACTGACCTCATCATCTACTTACCCTATCAGTGACGGATGGCCAACCAAACTTTAACCCATCCATGATTAATATTGCAGTAATGGGGTGAATAGAAAACGGAACCCCACAGCTAAGATTCTAGGCTTGAGACACTTGATGTATTCAACTGAACTAAATACACATACATTAGGTTCTCTAACAACATACAATACACAATAGCACTGGATGCTGTAGAATATACAAAGTTGACAAAATGGTAGCTTCCACCCATACAGTGTAACACTTGATGTCAAGTTACTTGTACTTAAAGTAAGTGCTAAGAGAGCTATTAATGTACTGTGAGTTTTTCAGAGATGGAAAAACTAAAATATGTTGAGTATCAAGAAATCCTGCTCCTATCAAAATAGCAGAGTGAGAAACTAGAGGGCTTTATGCTAACCACAGAAGCTTTGAACAACCAGCAAGAACTGGCAGAAACAGCTTTCTCAAAGCTCCGGAAAACAGCTAAGAAATTGCATTAAAAGGGCAAGTGCCAATCAAGAAAAGGCAACTTAAAAGCATAGGATCTTCTAGTTCTGTGTCTGATACCACCTGTATTAGTCAGCTAAAGGGGTTATTTGCTGATGCAAAAATACCAGAAATCAGCTGGTTCTTATAAAGGGTATTTATGTGGGGTAGGAGCCTACAGAATCCAGGCCATAAAGCATAATTTACTTTCCTCATCAAAGTCTATTTTCACTTGTTGGAGCAAGATGGCTGCTGATGGCTGCAAGGAGTCAGGCTTCCTGGATTCCTCCCTGCCAGAGTCTTGCCTCTCTCTGGTTTCAAGTTTCCTTTCTTCCTCAGGCTGGCTTCTCTTTCCTCTGTGACCTTACTTCCCAGGGCTCCAGCTTAAGTCTTCAGAATCAAACTCCAACATCAATACTCCAATATCAGAAACCCCCAACTCTGTCTTTTGCCTTGTGTTTTGTCTGTGAGTCCCCATCCACCAAGGGGTGGGGACTCAATGCTCTAATCATAACTCAATCATGCCCAGCTACAGATCAGATTACAAACATAATCCAATATCTATTTTTAGAATTCATAACCATATCAAACTGCTACACCACCCTCACTTCTTAAATGGCTTGACATGCAGTTGGCCCACCCTCTCAATGCAGGTCCCTGGTCCCAGTTCTGGAGGATCAAAATAACTCTTATGCACATATTGGGAAAATGTATGTCTGGTCCAATTTGTCTGGTGGCAGCCTGAGGGACTGAACCAGGAAATTCATTATAGGCTCACTATTCCAGAACTTGCTCTTTATATAGAAGGCAGCTAAATCACAGAACTCTTCTACAGCACTCTGTGAGAGAGCAAGGAGGTTATCAACTCATGGCTGCCTGGGGGTTGTTGGCTGTAGGACTTAAAGTGCAGTGTCTAGGAGTATGAGGAAATATGTTCATAAGGAAGAGGGCACATTTGTATCATGTAAAGGAGGAACTCATAGGGCTGCACATATATGCCCAAAACAAGACACATGCAGAAAGGACCAGGGAGGCCACCATGGTTTGTTCTTGAGCTATTTCCTAAACTCAATGTATGGTTAAGCTCTGAAAGAGGGCGCTCACACAGGTCAATCTGGAAAACCTGGAAAAGGTCTCCTCTCCTCCCCTCCCCTGCCCTCCCCTCCCCTCCCTTCCCCTCCCCTCCCCTTTCCTCCCCTCCTTTCCATATGCCACAATTACACATAGATATATACATGATTTAATGTGGCATTACTTACAATAGGAAATGTTTGGGAACAATCTAAATATACATTAGAGAATATTAAAGAAATTACTATGTATTCAGATTCTGGACTGCTATACATCTATTAAATAGAAAATACTGGCATGGAAAATGTTAAAAATAGACAAATTTAAAGAGCAAATTGCAAAATACTATTTACAACATGACTATATGTGGTTGAGCCTGGAGAAGAGAGAAACAAAGCTCCAAGTCAGTTCAAAATTATTCACTCAGGGTCAGAAGACTGGGAAAATGGTGGAGTCATTAAAGAAAGAGGGAAACAGGAAAAAGGAGTTGGTTTGGTGCAGCAGAAATGATGTTTAAAATGTCAACTGATAAATGAGTTAAACAGGCAATTGGGGGAGAAGGTTTGATGGTAAGTGGAGAATTAGGAAGAGGCAAATATTTTGAGTTATTTACATAAAATTGAAAGCTATATCAGAGAGATGAACTCCCTGTAGTAGGGAGCACAGGAAACAACTATTGTCCAGAGGCAAAATCTTGGGTAATACTTGTTATGCAGGAAGAGAAGGGAAGAAAAGAATACAGAGAAAGAGAACTAGGGACAAGGGAAGAAAATTTGGTCCAGGCAATGTCATGGGGGCAGAGATAAGAGAGCCTGAAGAGATGAACCATGTCACATTCTGTATAAAGAAGTCTACCAGATGGAAATCTAAGTAAAGTTGACAGACAATGGAGTTATCAATTCATTTTTTTATATCAATACATTTTAAGAGAACAATCTGGGGGAATGAGAGAAAAGAGAAGACAGATTTCAAGGGAGAGAGTAGTAAAGCACCCCAATTATATATTTGAATTATATCTCTACTTGTTTTCTAACCTTTCTAATTATTTCAATCAGCTGGGCACCAGGAAATGAATTGGAAATAAAAGAAAGAAACAGCAAAGACAGTAAAATTATCCTGATGACTGAACTCACATAAACAGGCACCTGTAGGCCTACCTACAAAATTTTCAAGTTTGCTTACTAGACACTTCAATATACATATTAGCAGGATAAATTGCTTCCCACTCTTAAGGGACCCAGTTGGATGGAGCTGAGAGGTAGAGGGTAAGGTAAGGATGGCAAAATTTTAAATAGCACTGCAGGGACTATATTTATTTTCTCTCTCTAGTAAAGAACACAAATGAAATGAGACACATTTCTCTAATCCATCTGAAACCTTAGGTTTTTTCCTTCACCTAAAGCAAACTGACTTTTAAGAAACCATTTATCTGCTTTAGATTTTCCTCAGACTGAACCATTTTAAAATAAGAGTTTGACAGTGAAACTAATGTGATCACTAGAAAACCAGGGAAGTTGTGACATTGAAAAAAGATTAAGGAGATTCTAAGAGGAAGGGAAGTTTTCTTAATTGAATGAAAGAGACTGACCACAATAAACATGGTTTCATTTATGAGTGAAATGAATAATTCAACCTTTCTGAGTTTGTAGCTTAATGCCAGTGCCCCTTCACATGTGGGACATTCCTGTGGGTAGCTGAATAGCAGGAATGTACTCATCATAGATGGGTGTAACAGTTATATAAGAACCCAGGCATGGCTGTCACCATTTTACATGACATATATTTCCATCTAGTCAAAACCTGATTAAAAGAGTTCTGGGAAGATGGCATTGGAGTAGGTCAGCAGGGCTCATTCTTCTTATAAAACAGCAGAGGACGGGCAGAAGCTGTCTGAATTAGCTGCTTTGGGTATCTTCAGACCAGGGGAAGAGCATGCATTGTCCAGGAGAGAGTACGACAGAGAGTTGAAGAAGCCAAAATGAAAACCATGATACTACTTCTGTGGTAGAGAATGTTATCCATTCCCCAACCTCAAGGTGAACAGCCTCAATCAAAGCTGTGGCTGAGAAGGGAGTGGACATTTTCCAACTTGTAAGAAGGAATGTGGTTCCTCTTCAGCAAGTTTAAACAGAAGGGCCTGACTTTGAAGAGTGAGTAACTGGGAAGGAAACACTAGCCAGTGGAGTTTGGAAGAGAAACCTCCATGGAAAGGTTTAATGAAGTTTTCCATCTGCTGGTAGGGCATGAAAGTGAAGGGAAAAAAGAGGCTTTTTTGAGTCTCTCCTGTCCCATTACCCAGGCCTCCTTGGATCTGGTTGTACCCCATTAGTGATATTTGCCCCTGCTTTGATAATGTAAACAGGGCAATTTTAAAGACTTGGTTATAATCAGCTGAACTGAAAATCAAACAAGAGCAGTGAAAAAAAAATCATTGAACAGTATGATCCCAGGCAAGAGAGAGAAACTGACTCCCAGAGTAAACTCACCAACATAATCAGATCCTTAGACATCAGCAAAAATCTACAAGCCACACTAAGAAACAGGAAGATATGGCCCAGCCAAAAGAAAAAATTAAAAATCCTGATGAGACACAGGATTTAAAGCAACTAATCAATGATGTTCCCACATATTTCCTAAATTAATTCAAGAACTTGAAGGAAAACATGACTAAAGAGATAAAGGATATTAAGAAGACACAGGGTAAGTATAAAGAAAAAATTTAAAACTTGCAAAGAAAAGTAACAGATCTTATGGGAATGAAAGACACAGTAGATGAGAATAAAAATACATTAGAGGCATACAACATCAGATTTTAAATGGCAGAAGAATGAATAAGCAAATTAGAAGACAGAGAATGTTAACTTGAAAAGACAGAAGAACTGAGAAAAGAATGGAAAAAAAATTGAAAAGGGTCTTATGGAATTGAATGATAATGGGAAATGGATAAATATACATGTTATGAGTATACTGAGGGAGAAGAAAACAGAAAAGGGGCAGAAGACTACTTGAGGAAATAATGACCCCAAATTTCCCAACTCTTATGAAAGACTAAGATATTAAAATATAAGAAGGACAATGTACTCCAAACTGAATAATCTGAATAGAACTTCCTCTGAGATACATACAATTCAGAAAGGTAAATGCCCCATATAAAGAGAAATCTGAAATCATCAATGGAAAAGCAATTCATCACATAAAAGGGACACTCAATAAGATTAAGAGTTAATTTCTCATCAGAAACTATGGAGATGAGAAGGCAGTGGTAGGATTAAATTAAGGCACTGAAGGAGAAAAACTGTCAGCCAAGAATACTTTAATTGGCAAAACTATCCTTAAAATGAGGGTGAGTTTGAAGTTTTCAAAGATAAACAGAAACAGAGAGAGTGTGACCAAGAGACCAGATTTACAAAAAATATTACTGGGAATGCTGCAGTCAGAGAGGAAAAGAAAGGAGAGAGAGGCTTGGGCAAAAATGCAGAAATGAAGATTATTAGTAAGGGCAAGTAAGGGATAAAAAGACAGAGAATAGTAGGATATAATATAGGAAAGCCAAAGGATAAAATGGTCAAAGTCAGTAATGCCTTTACAGTAATAAAATTGAATGTTAATGGATTGAACTCCCAAAAATAAAGATACAGACTAGCAGAGTGGATTAAAAAATATGAACTATATATATGCTGTCTTCAAGACACTTACCTTAGATGCAAGGACAAAAATACTGGAAGTGGAAGGTTGGAAAAAAATATTCCACACAAAGAGTACCAAGAGATAGACTAGCTACACTAATATCAGAAAATTTTGATTTTAAATGCAAAATTGTTATAAGAGATGAAGAAGGTCATTATATACTAAAAGGTGAGCAATTCACCAAGTAGAAATAACAATAATAAATATTTATACACCTAACCAGGGTGCCTCAAAATATATGAGGCAAACAATGGTGAAACTAAAGGGAGAAATGGACATCTCTCAATAATAGTCAGAAAATTCAATACACCACTGTCATCAATGGATGGAACATCTGGACAAAGGATCATTAAGGAAAGAGAGAACTTGAATAACATGATAAATGAACTAGATCTAAAATATATATGTAAAACATTGAACCCCAAGACAGCAGTATATACCTTCCTTTAAAATGCTCATGGACCTTTCTAAAGGGAAACCATATGTTGGATCAAAATACAGGTTTTAATAAATTTAGAAAGATTAAAATTATACAAAGTATTATCTGGTCATAATAATATAAAGTTGGAAATCAATTAACAGGCAATGAAAGGAAAAATTCACAAATATATGGATGTTAAGCAACACATGCTTAATCAGTGGGCAAAGAAGAAATTGCAATAGAAATCAGTAAATATCTTGAGAATAATGAAAATTATTACACAACATATCAAAACCTATGGGATGCAGTGAAGGCAGTGCTGAGAGGGAAATGTATAGTCCTAAATGCTAGCATTAAAATGGAAGAAAGAGCTAAAATCAAAGACCTATCACACCTGAAGGAAAAAGAAAAAGAAAAGGAAACTAAACCCAAGGTAAGCAGAAGGAAAGTAATAAAAATTAGAATAGAAGTAAATTAAATTGGGAATAATAAAACCATAGAATCAATAAAATCAAAAGTTGGTTATTTGAGAAGATCACCAAAATCAACAAACTCTTACCTAGACTGACAGAAAAAGAAAGAGAGAAGATGCAAATAAAATCAGAAATGAGAAGGGGGACATTACTACTGACCCTAAAGAAATAAGAAAGATCATAAGAAGATACTATGAATGACTATATGCTACTAATTAGACAAAATGGACAACTTCCTAGAAACATATAAACTACCCACACTACTGTAAGAAGAAATAAAACAGCAAGTAAAGATACTGAACCACTCATCAAAAAACTACCAACAAAGAAAACCCTAGAAGGCTGCCTTTGCATGTCAGGAAAGTATGAGAAAGTGGGAGCATGTATGACAAGTGCCATGTGCCCTTCACACAGAGTATTTCTGTGCATCAGTTGTCTTTAAAATGTAATGTACATAAAAGAGCACAACTTGGACAGAGAAGAAAGGATGATGCTTTATTGGAGAACTGTTCTATCAATGGGTGACTATTTTCTTAATTTTCCTTTCTTGGGATTAGCAAAGAAAATTCTTTGCTAAAAAAAGAAAGAAGGCCCAGGACCAGATGGCTTCTCAGGTGAATGCTACCAATCATTCCAAGAAGAATTAATACCAATATTTGTCAAATATTCCAAAAAATTGAAGAGGAGGGAATACTACCTAACTCATTCTATAAAGCCAACATCACCCTAATACCAAAGACAGCTAAAGATACTACAAGAAAAGATAATTACAGATATTCATCTTTAATGAATATAGATGCAAAAATCCTCAACCATACTTGCAAATGAATCTGATAACACATTAAAACAATTATACACCATTATTAATTATACATCGAGTGGATTTTTCCCAAGTTTGAAAGGGTGGATTAACAAAAGAAAATCAATTCACATAATATACCAAATTAACAAAAGGAGCAAAATCATATGATCATCTCAATTGATGCAGAAAAGGCATTTGACAAACCCATCATCCTTTCTTGATAAAAACACTTCAAAAGATAGGAATAGAAGTAAATGTCCTCAACAAGATACAGGGCATATGAAAAAACCTCGGTCAACATCAAACTCAGAGGTTAAAGGCTGAAACTTTCCCTCTAAGATCTGGAACAAGACAAGCATGTCTACTGTTGACACTGTCAACATTGTACTAGAAGTTCTAGCTAGAGCAATTAGGCAGGAAAAAGAAATAAAAGGAATCCAAATTGGAAAGCACAAAGTAAATTTTCACTATTCACAGAATACACCTAACAATTAACAATGAAACTACTAGAGCTAATAAACAAATTCAGCAAAGTGGCAGGATGCAAGATCAGCAAGCAAAATCAGTAGTTTCTATACACTAGAAATGAACTACTGAGGAGGAATTCAGGAAATGCATCACAATAGCAATGAAAAGAACCAAATATCTAAGAATAAATTTAACCATGGATGTAAAGGATCTGTACTCAGAAAATATAAAACATTGCTAAAAGAAATTAAAGAAGATCTAAGTCAATGGAAGGACAGTCCTTGTTCATGGATTGGAAGACTAGATAGTGCTACAATGTCAATTCTATCCAAACTGACTTACAGATTCAAAACAATCCCAATCAAAATTCCAACAGCTTACATGGCAGAAATGGAATACTCAATTATCAAATTTATTTGGAAGGGAAAAGGACACTGAATAGCCAAAAATATATTTAGAAAACAATAACAAAGTTGGAGGATTCATACTTCTTGACTTTAACGCCTACTACAAAATCACAGAGGATAAAAACGCATAGTATTGGGATAAAGATAGATGTGTGTGTGTGTGTATGTGTGTGTGTGTGTATTGAGCATCCAGAAATAGACCTTTATGGTCAATTGATTTTTGAGAAGGCTACCAAAACCACTCAACTGAAACAGAACAGTCTTTTCAACAATTGGTATTGGGAGAACTGGATATCCATATAAAAAAGAATGAAAGAGGACCTTTACCTCACACCTTAAACAAAAATGAACTCAAAATGGATCAAAGAACTATATATGAAAGTCAGGACCATAACACTCCTAGAAGGAAATGTGGGGGAACATCTTTAAGATCTTGTGGTAGAAGGTGGTTTCTCAGACTTTATACTCAAAGTATGAGCATCAAAAGTAAAAGTAGGTTAATGGGACTGTCTCAAAACTAAATGCTTTTTCATTGGAAAAATACAATTAAAGAAACCTATGGACTAAAGTTTTTTTTCTTTATTTATTTTTTTAATATTACACTAAAAAATATGAGGTCCCCATATACCCCTTACTCCCCCAAAGCAGCAATCTCGTCCATCATGAGACATTCATTGCATTTGGTGAATACATCTCTGAGCACTGCTGCACCTCATGGTCAGTGGTCCACATCATAGCCCACACTCTCCCACGTTCCACCCAGTGGGCCATGGGAGGACACAAAATGTCCGGTAACTGTCCCTGCAGCATCACTCAGGACAACTCTAAGTCCCGAAAATGCCTCCACATCTCATCTCTTCCTACCATTCCCCACACCCAGCAGACACCATGGCCACTTTCTCCACACCAATGCCACATTTTCTTTGATTACTAATCATTATTTTGTTGTTGTTGTTGTTGTGTCATCTTGTTGTGTCAGCTCTCTGTGTGTGCAGCACCATTCCTGGGCGGGCTGCACTTTCTTTTGCGCTGGGCGGCTCTCCTTCCGGGGCGCACTCCTTGTGCATGGAGCTCCCCTATGCGGGGGACACCCTTGGTGGCATGGGGGGGACACCCCTGCATGGTACGGCACTCCTTGCACGCATTAGCACTGCACATGGGCTAGCTCCACACGGGTCAAAGAGGCCTGGGGTTTGAACCGCAGACCTCCTATGTGGTAGATGGACGCCCTAACCACTGGGCCAAGTCTGCCGCCCTATGGACTAAAGTTAACAGCAATACTGGAATACTCTTGCATCAGTGACAAAGACTTATTGTGTCAATAATATGGGAGCATAGGAAAAAATATGCCAAATGTATGTTATTGGCCATAGTTAGTAATAATAGTCTGATAATATTATCTCATAATCTGTAACAAATGTTCAATAGTGGTGTGTGTGTTGGTGAAGGGTTTTTGTTTGGGAATTCGTCTATGCCTCCTCTCTCAGGGGTTCCTATATCAGTCTTTGGCATTTGGCTTGCTACTTTCCAGGCCTTCTTAGATGCTCTGTTCTCTTCAGCTGCAAAACTATCAGGCAAATGGCTCATCTCTCCTCAGCACCCCAGGATCAAATGTAACAGAGCTCTCTCTCTTCTTGTGTCTTCTTGATTGAGTGTCCACTTTTATCAGCCCATCAAGGGGCAGGGACTCAATTCAAGTCACACCCATCTGATGTGGTCAAACCAAAGCCCTCATCTTAACAGGTAATTTTAATCAAGACATGTCAGCTAAATCTAATGCATTCATGGGGTATCACATACAGAGGAACAGATTAGTTTACAAACATAATCTTTCTCTTTTTTTTTTTGAGATTCAAAAATAATCTCAAACTGCCACAAACATGAAAAGGCAGCATATTCAATGGGAGAAAATATTTGGAAATCACATATCAGAACAGGGTTTAATATTCATTAGAGATTCTACAACTTAATGATGAAAAGATAAACAACCTAATTAAATGGGCAAAAGACATGAATAGACATTTTTCCAAAGAGGAAATACAAATGGAAAAAAAAAAAACAAAACACATGAAAATGATGTCAACATCACTAGCTATTAGGAAAACGTAAATAAAATATATAATGAGATATCATTTCACACCTTTAGAATGGCCACTATAAAAGAAAATAGAAAATTACAAGTGTTGGAAAGGATAAGGAGAGATAGGAACACTTATTCACTGTTGGTGGGAGTGTAGCCACTGTGGAGGACTGCTTGGCATTTCTTCAAGAAATTAAATATAGAGTTTACATATGATTTGGCAATTTCACTCCTAGGTTATTACTGAAAAGAACTGAAAATAGGGACACAAGATTAGTATACCAATGTTAACAGCAGCATTACTTACAATTGCCAAAAGATGGAAGCAACCCAAGTGTCCTTCAACAGAAGAATGGACAAACAAAATGTGGTGTTGCATATGACGATATTTTATTTAACTATAAGAACAAATGAAGTCGTGATGCACATGACAACATGGATGGAACTTGAGGGTAATTACATTGAGTGAAACGAGCCAGACCGAAAAGACAGATACTGTATGATCTCACTAATATGAGCTAAATACAATGAACAAAGTCATGGAGTTAATAGCAGGAAGACTGCTCACCGGAAGATAGAATGAGGATAGAGAATGGAAAGCAATGGTTTATTTTGTGCATAATTGGTAATAAGGTTAATTGTAAATACTTGGAACTGGATAGAGATGGTGATAACACATTGGAATGTATATAATTTACAGCACCAATGCAGGAGTACGAATGTGGTTGAAAGGGAATGTTTGGGTCACTCGGAGAAAAACTAAGGAAGAAACATGGGACTGTATAGCATAGTGAACTCTGCTGCAGATCATGAGTGTGCTTAATAGTGCCAATTTAAGAATGTTCTTCAATGAAGCAGAACAAGTGTATATTAATGTTACAAGATGTTAATAATAGGGTGGTATCCAAACTAGAATGCACCTAAAGCAAACTATGGACTGTAGTGAATAGTAACATATTAATATGTTTTTCTCAATTGTAAAAAAAGACTTATTGTATGTGACAGAAACCAGACACAAAGCACTATATATTGTTTTACTCCATTTCTATAAAATTAAATATAAAAAAATGTATAGAGATGTAATTAGTTTAGTGGATATGTATGGCATGGGAAGGATGGAGGGATTGAAAGGTAATGGATAAGGGGTGGGATTTTTTTCTTTTTAGATTAATGAAAATGCTCTAATATTGATTATAGCGATGAATACACAACTCTGTGACTATACCAAATCCCACTGAATATACACTTTGGATGGATTGTATGGCATATGATTATATGGGGAAACGGACTTTGCCCCAGTGGTTAGGGCATCCGTCTACCACATGGGAGGTCCGCGGTTCAAGCCCCGGGCCTCCTTGACCCGTGTGGAGCTGGTCCATGCGCAGTGCTGATGCGCGCAAGGAGTGCCGTGCTACACAGGGGTGTCCCCCGCGTAGGGGAGCCCCACGCGCAAGGAGTGCACCCATAAGGAGAGCCGCCCAGCGCGAAGGAGGGAGCAGCCTGCCGAGGAATGGCACCGCCCACACTTCCCGCGCCGCTGACGACAACAGAAGCGGACAAAGAAACAAGACGCAGCAAAAAGAAACAGAAAACAGACAACCGGGGGAGGGGAGGGGAATTAAATAAAAAAACAAAACAAAACCAGCCATTAAAAAAAAATGATTATATAGCAATAAATTGCTTACAAAAACTTGATTAAATATCATGTACTGATTGTTGCACATTCAATAGGCTGTTGTTAATAATGAAAGATTTTAACCTCATCTCTGGATACCAACACTCAATTCTTTCATTTACATTTCTACATTTACCGGCAATTTTTAAAAATATTACTGAGTGAGTGATATCAACTGTGGTACAGGTTTTTAGAAAGAGCATCATTATTTCCCTTCCACATATTCACTATCAGACCAATCTGCTTTCTTTTCTATTCTTTTTCATATCAGATCTACAGGGATAAGATGGGTAAAAAGGCTTTAGTGGACATTTAGTTCAATCTGTTCATCTTATAGATGAAGAAACTGAGGCCCAGAGAGGTGACTTGCTGGAGTTACATGGATTTTTAGTGAAAGAGACAGAGCTAAAAATCCTGCCACTTGTGCCTTACATACACAATAAATTGAACAGTTACTTAACTTGTTGTAGGCTTAATGGCACATAGTTATGCTTTAAAAATTACCTATTGATTAATTATTCATGATGTTTTGATATGTTTGAGTAAAACTGGACAGAGCAATAAAGAGCAAGCTTAGAATCAGAGAAAGAAGAGAAATTCTATTAACCACCTCCTTTTTATTTGCCACAGGTTGAAATCATTTCTCTTTTTCTTTGCTTGACCCCTATTAACTGCTCCATTGCATGCTGTCTCAGCCTGTTGCCTCCTCAGACCTCTGCCGGGTTCTCTACAGTTTACTACAAAATTGCCCCTACAGATTGTCACATATCATACTTGTGGGTTGGAACCATGCATGGATGTGGGATTCAAAGTGATCGTTAGCATTATTAACCAAGTGACAAAAAATTCTCAGCATCCAAGAGTTCTCACTGCTTTTGGTCTTCCTTTTTACCATTAGCAATTTGTACTGTCTTGTGCCTGGCTTTTAAAATAATTTACATTTGGGGCAGGAACATAGTGACCCAACTTTTTCATCCATTTCCTTACAGTCCTGGGGACTCAAAGACCATTTAATAAATATTGTTTGCAGTTTTAGACTGTGGTGACTCGGTAACTTCCAGTAAAAATGTCCTCCTACTTTTATAAACAATGAATGAGAATTGGAGGTTTTATTGCTATCTCTGCCTGTAATTGTTTATCTGGACTTTAGTCTTTTCTTCTATAAAGTGAGAGGGATGGGTTTGCCGATTTCTAATACCCTTTCCTATTGTAGCACATAATGTGACAATGTCAGAATCATGATATTTAAAGATGAGACCAGGAAAGGTAATGAACACATTTTCTAAATATGATATTGAGGGAAGCGGACTTGGCCCAGTGGATAGGGCATCTGTCCACCACATGGGAGGTCCATGGTTCAAACCCTGGGCCTCCTTGACCCATGTGGAGCTGGCCCACGTGCAGTGCTGATGCCCACAAGGAGTGCCCTGCCACGCAGGGGTGCCCCGCGTGTAGGGGAGCCCCACGTGCAAGGAGTGCGCCCCGTAAGGAGAGCTGCCCAGCACCAAAGAAAGTGCAGCCTGCCCAGGAATGGCACCACACACACACAGAGCTGATGCAGCAAGATGACGCAACAAAAGGAAACACAGATTCCCATGCCGTTGACAACAACAGAAGCAGACAAAAAGAGGAACACGCAGCAAATGGACACAGAGTACAGACAACGAGGGCGAGGGGAAGGGAAGGAGTGAGAAATAGATAAAATAAATCTTTAAAATAAATAAATAAATAAATATGATATTGAGTCCTACTATGAAAGATGCTACTGGACTTTAACGTTTCTGACTACTTAAAGTACATGTTTTTAAAATTGGACATACGTTTAGCCACCTAAGATTTTTCTTCTCAATGTAGTTCATGAGGATGGATTCCTAATCCCCCAGCCTTGACTAAAGCAGCAGTCTAGAGCAAGCATCTCTTCCATTCTGGTGGACTGACTGGCCACATTTGACCCACTAGCTAACAAGACTGCCTTTCACAGTTAATGCTTAGGGTGCTTGCAGCTAACACCGGTGAATATATTGGAGAAACGTCTTACGATGCTTTTATGATGTTTTGATGGGTATTGTCACCATACTTGTGGCCTTGTGTGATGGACTGAAATATGTACCCAATTTTGGACATGTTCTTAGTTTTGATCTGCATTCTCATTCTTTAATAAATGTGGACCCTTTGTAAATAGGATCTCTTCAAGATGTTATATAAATTAAGGTGTGGTCAAATTGATCAGGTTGGGATTTAATCTGGAATAGAGTCCTTTACAAACTGAGTAAAGTCAGACAGAAGGAAGCCTTGGGGAACAGTCAGAAGACTGAAGTCAGTAGAACTGGAAAAGAGAAAGAAGACACTACCATGTGCATTGCCATCTGACACAAAAGACAAGAAGTGAGGGTCGCTGGCAGCAGACCCAGGATGCCAAAGTCTTCTGGAAGAAAGCATCACCATGTTGACACCTCAAATTTGGACTTCTCATCTCAAAACTGTGAGCCAAAAATTACTGTTGTTAAAGTCAATCCATGGCATGGTATTTGCTTTATTAGCTAGGAAACTAAACACCTTGCCTTGGTATTTGGGTTATTTTCAGGCCATAGTCAATTTTTCAAATTCCAAAAAGATATCCTATCTCAATTTCCCATGTCTATATAAATCAGAACATCAGACATCTACTTTCTAGGAAGCAGAATATTAAGAACATTAGTACTGAAAATAAACAGTCCTAGTTGGACCTAAGGTTTTCTTGCTGTATAGTTTCTGCCTTAAATTCCTCTGTCCTATTCCTAAATCCATAGGGAAAAGTTGATTTTTGTGAGATAAACTATGACTTTTTTAGACACCAAAGTGAAATTATCAACATATTAAAAGCTTCCACAAAATCTTCTCAAGGACTTTTGATCATATATAGTCTCAGCTAGTTGAGGTGTAAGATTTTCCCAAAATACCTGCATTGCTATCCAGTCTACGACTAAAGTACTGGAATAGAGCCATTGTGCTACCAGTGAAGCAGCACTTGCCACATCAGAACTCTGCCAGGCTGAGCATGGGTAGCGGATGGATGTCAGTATCCATTATCTACACAATTGCTTGGAATCCTGCTGACATCCTCATGCACACATGCTCCAGCTCATCAGAATCCAGCTGGAACAAGGTGACCATGGCAGCATGGTCACTGCAAGGTGAGCACAAGCAATGTCTTAAGGAAATGTTAAAGTGTATCCTTGAATCAAATGACAGTGCTGTGAAATTCTGGAAAAAAAGCACCAGATGGTCCAAGCTGGCATACAACTATCAGAAACAGGAAGAAATTAAAAAAAGGCATTGGGGCAGTCTGCAAGGCAAAAAGGAAAAGACATTAAGGATGTTTAGAATGACTTAGTGAAAAGGACATGGGTTTAAAACTCAGGCTTGTTTTTTTAAATCCCAGCTGTTAACTTGGTAGCCTAAAATAAGGAAACTACTTAGCAACTTTGAGACCTTTTTTTTAATCTATAAAATGGGGATGGTAGTATTTTTCTTGCAGAGTTATTTTGAGAAATTAGTAAATCAAATATTCAGCCTAGTGCTATCCATAACATACCAGATAATAAATAAGTGTAAGTATTAATAAATAATAATTCTTATATAACAAACCTAAAGGTAGTTTATATGTGCACAAAGTAGAAAAAGACATTTTAGCCCTGAAGTTTGTTTCCAGTTATATTTATAGCACCAGGATTTTCAAATACAGGGGCTGATAAATAAAATGCGAAAGATGATTCCCACTTTAAATGGAAAATTGAAACACTTTCTAATTTTCCACATAATCTTGAAATGTTCAGAAAATGGAGGGACAACATTGCAATAGTTTTTCCTTCTAAGTTTCCAGGGTGAGTTCACCAGTGTTTTCCTCACGATGTGTAAATTGTCCCTAAGCCAGTAAATGAGTCATGGTAGACTTACAGTTCACAACTCAATTGAGAAAGGGATGTGTTTTGTCCAAACAGTGGCTTCTTGTGAGAGAAGACAGTCAGTGTCTATTACATCCTGTATGATTATGTAAGTGAAACTTACTTCTTACTAGAAGAACAAAACCGGCTTCATTGGTTAACAGGACCCAGGCACTGCAGGAATAGAACTAAAGTCAACACTGTCAATGCAACCCCAAAATAGAATAAAGAAAAGCAAATCTCAGAGATACAACTTCAACAGGTCAAATCATCGAAGGCACTTTTTGGTTTGAGCAATTGAATACCACCCAACAGAGATACTGCATTCATCTTCTTGTTAGTAAATATGATTTCTGGTAGGAGAGGATGGGCAATGCTCTTTCTGTATTGATCAACAATGGGGTCTAGGAAAGAGAACTGGGTTCTCACAAGGACGGAACCACTAACTTATCTGATCTTGAGTAAGTCTCTTGCATCCCCCATATATGCAAAATTTCCATTTGTACAGTAAGAACACTGAGATTTCCTCTTTCTACATAATTTTGCTCCCAAGAGGAAAAAAAAGAAAAGACAGAATAGTTTCTCAGCAAATTTCAAATGGGCAGATTTCTTTGTTCTTTTCATTAATACAGGGGCAGCAAGGCAGAGCAAGGGTGGGGATTGAGTAGGAACAATGACCACTGTCATGTTTTCTGTTTCACTCGGCAGATAAGCAGAGTTTTAATTTTCCAAGTGAGCCTCACACTTCTCCAGGTCTGGACATTATCTTCAAGTGCTACATTCTAGGTCTGTTACGGACTTGATTAGTAATTATGTTATTACCAAGGGGATTGCCCAAACTGGCTGATGTCTAGAGCTTTCAAGTGGGTAAGGGTCATTTGTTTTAACACTCTACTCTGGGTTTTCAAACTATAATTAAAAAGAATAAAAACAAAATAGGAAACTAGAGTACTACAATAGTCTGGGTATTTAGAATATTCTGAGAGCAAAGATGGTGATAAGAAGTAAGATGCTAGGCCCAGTTTCCATGGAAATACATTTTAAAGTTGTGAAGGTGAGGCTTAGATGATTAAGTCCCATCTTCCACCAACTCAGGGGCCCAAGGGGTGGCCCTTCTAATGCTTAAACATTCCGGTGACAAGTACACATTTCTTACCAAGAAACCCATTTCTGGCTTTAATGGTTTAATTGCTAGAGCCCCAAATTATATTTTAATATATTCCCAAAATGTTATATAGAAACTATTTAAAAATCTTTCATCTTATTTTTAATGAAATGAGAAGTAGCATTTAAATCGCTCCAGAATTATTTTGAAAAGACTTATTTTGGAAATATTTTATTTTATTTTTTGATTTAATAGTTATTGAGCACTGATTATATGCCAAACACTGTGCTAGACATTTTCCATTAGTTATTTTATTTAATCCCCATACTAAGATAAGAAATACACACATTATGTCCATTTTACAGATTTAGATACTCAGGTACTTTGCCAGGAACACGTACATGGTTAATTCATGGAACTAGAATATAAACATAAGCTTGTAATGAAACTGCTATTATAAAATTGTTTTCTAGCTTCTTTTTACTTAAGTACAAATTCTTATCACTTTCAGGAATGGATACTTTATAATCCCAAAATGTACAATGAGCTTATATAATTTAATCAAGGAAAGGTCCGGTGAAGAGACAATTTTTTTCCTCAACAAGAAACCGGAGCATCAGATTGCTGTTTCATAACCATACTGCATTATCTTTCAAGAGACTCATGTATGAATAATATACAGGGCACCCATTGTCTTGTTTGATTTAATTGAATAACAACTTAGGTGGTAAATGCATGATATGAAAAGGAAAGAAACAATGACTCTAGCTGTGTCGCACAGTACAGACAGAAAGAAGGACATTCAAACTACACTAGGGTATGAAAATCAAGTTTATGTCAGCAACACTGAGCAACAGGAGGCGATCTAGTCCTGGTCCTGATAAATTTCATTTTTCTGATCCAAATCTCTAATTAATCTTCTGAACAATCAGTTTGAATGTGTGTTACACCAGTAAATACATTGGCTGTGCTTGAAAGATGTATATTTCTGTGTTAAGTATGTGGTCCTTCTTAATAATGATTTTATAACTCTTTCTGGCTGTTTGGTTGGTCTAATGTACTCTCCCTGGCTGCAACATTGCTCGCACGTGCAGTGGTTAATCTGTCATCTCCCTTTCTATAGCACCTGCCAATGTAGCATTTATGAGCAGTAAATGAGCACTGCACAGCTGATGCCCAAAGAGCTAACATTTTAACACAATCCCTCATTAAGAAAGCTTTTATTTTCTTTCATTTATTAATTCAACCCATGCTCACACATCACTGACCAACACATTCCCAATGGCTTTGCTCAACAAATGGTATTATGCTCTCTGTGAAAAACAAAACTTTAAAAAATGTGCCTTCTGGTGATCAAAACTGCCTTTCTTATCTGATAAGAAAGACAAAGCACAGAATCCCTTCCTTTTCTGTTTTTAATGTGTGTATGTCTTTAAAAAATGCTTCTATAATATTTCAAGTAATTGCATGTCATTTTTCAAAATTCTGCTTGGAAAATGGATCTTATTTTTGATCAACACTGTGGAGGCAATGGTTCAAAGAAGGCATCTTAAATAATGCGAACTAATTCAGCAGACTCTTCATGGGTATCTCTTTTTCTCTATTATCTTGATACTCCCTTTGACAACAAGCCAGCCCTCCAAACCCTTGCATGGTTTCTTCCCAAGGCCACTCTCAAATTGATTCTTCACTGGTTAGCTGCTTGACAAAAGAAATTTCTTGTACCGAAGGGTTTCCTGCCACCTTTTCCAGACACAAGGGCTTCTTCTGGAACTCCTCACTCTGTAGAAGTCTAAAGAGCAAGATCTCAGAAATGAAGGCCAAGTTTGGCAGAATGTAAAAATCCCATTGATTATTTCTCCAAAATGAAGTTTCATGGGTGAGCAAGAGGTACAAGATAGCACAGAAGCATTAGGCTCAATATATACATACCATCTCATCATTTACAAAATATATCTAATAAAAATACCTAACCTCATGAGCTAGTGGGGTTTATTTAAAAGATCATTAGGAATTTGAGATTGCCAGGAGGCAGTCTGTGTAGACTTCTAAATCCATATGAAAATCAAACAATGAGATAGTTCACCAACAGACAGGGAGGGAAGTAATTGTTGTAGGACAAAGGCCTTTGACTTACTTCATTAACTCTAGTTTAGAACACAGGAATTCTTTGCTAACTGGAACTAGGAAACAAGCTATGTGGGAGGGCAGTTTGCTGCAAACTTTCAAAGTGCTAAGGTCAATTGTTCTGCAAATCTTTTCTAATCAGTTCATTCTCTCCATGCAATGCTGCCATATTTAGCTCTTGATATTTAGCTCTCGATATTTTCTGAGCAAGGAACAGAGATGCCTCAATTGTGGGCAGGCTGTTCATGGTTCACTCTTTCAAGATTAAGTTTTCTGTTCAAGACATATTCCACAAACATGACAAGAGGTGGTAAAAAACAGATGGGAACATTTCAATCCCTACTTACCTATTATTTATGCTACCTTTGTTCTCAGATTAATAACATCAACTTTGTGGATGAAAGAGGACTATTTTATTACCCTCGGGATTCTTATGCAGAGTAAAGCTTTGGGTAACAATTTCTTATTTCATTTTCATCACCTGAGCCTTATAAGAATTAACCTTCACTCACCTCCAATCTCTATTTCACTTGGTTAATAGGTTTGGTGTGTTCTTTTTTGGTATAGATGAGTTTGAAAGACCTTGCCTAGTTATCTTCATTGATCATTAATCATTAATGAAAAGATTTTTGTTCTTTTCCTTTGCTGGTTTATTTCATCTTAAATTTTAAAAAAGCAGTAACATTAAAACCATTGATCTTACTATTTATATGCAAAAGTCTTCTGTCATGAATAGCACATGGCACTGTAAGAGTATAGAAAGAATACAGCCTTTGGAGACATCAAGTCCTGTATTTGAAAATTCTCTTTTCACCTTTTTTTCTTTTTCTTTTCTCTTTTATTTTGAGGTGCTGATGCCTGGGATTGAACCAGGACCTTGTATGTGGAAAGCCGACATCCAATCACTTAGCCACATTGGCTTCCCTGAGTTGGTTTTTCTTTTGTCTGTTTTTTTTTTTTTTTAGGAGGCACTGGGTACCAAACCTGGGACCTCTCATGTGGGAAGCAGACACTCAACAGCTTGAGCCATATCCACTCCCTGACTTTGTCACTTCTTAATTGTGAAAAAGTTTATTAATAACTCTCAACCTACTTTTGGTATCTGTCCCACACATAACATCTGCCCAACAGATGTGCTATAATCAATAACCGGCATTCAGTAATCTGACCAACATTTATTGAGCACCTATTATGTGCCAATGTTGTAAGGGTTGTGGACTCAGCAGTACACAGAAAAATTCTAATCTCCATGGAGGCAACAGTCTGATGGTGTTTTACCAAATTATAAGCACCTACTAAATACTCAATAAATAGTTATTTCTATTTTTATAACTACTACAGAATTACTAAACCTGCATCCCTTTAATTAAGTTTATCTTCTACTGAGAGGAGTTTCTGAGAATCTCTTGTGTGCATGAGATGATTCTTACCCTCAGAAATATCACTCTGAGGATAACACAGGTAGTTACAGTTATTAGAACAGTACTTGTATATGTACATGCAAAGACATAATGTAATAAAGTACTTTGGGGATTTATTCATTTTTGTAATAGATACAAGCCACAAGTATTTGGACTTGCAATCAATAGTTACACAAAACATCCATTGGGTACCCACTTCATTCTTGAGGGAAAGATATTAAAACAGCACCTGGCCATTCACTTGCTATAGCTGAGCTCTGAAATAAAAATAGAAATTTTACATTTTTTAATTTGTGCATATGCAATTGTGGTTTTTAAAATAAATATGAGTGGGTTCTAAGTGTAACAACTAAAAAATCTTAAATAAAATATCTATGTTGGGAGTTATTTAGTTTTGGCTAGATGTGCTGAAGGGAAATCCCAGAAAATATTTATGTTTGTTTTTACTGCTTAATATGCAATTTAATAATTACCTTCAGTTTCCATCTAAACAGTAAGAGTAATAATTATAGGTATCTTCATGTACTTGAGCTTATCAGAGTAAAACAAATGTTTTTTAAAAAGGCCAAAACTAGTATTTTGAGTCCTTCTTAAAGTTCATAAATCCCTGCATTATATAACTGGGTACATCTAAGCATTAGCTTTTCTTACAAAGATATATTTAAGTTTTTAGAGCATCTTTTAAATTTCAAATGGTAAAAATAAAAATGCTTTAGCTTTTGTTCAAGAAATTATAAAATAATAAAGCAATTGTAAAATACTTTGATATGAGGAGTTAACTGTTAAAGCAACTTTAATGTTTCCCTATAACTGGTGTTTGGGCTAAAGTTTATAAAAATAATCCTTGATGAATAGAAGAATAACATGATATCAAATAAAAATTACTCATGTTTTTATAAAAACATGTCAGTTCTCTTTTTTGAAGCTCTGGTTCTTAACCAAATTGTTATAAGCAGTTTTTTAAAATAAGATTTTTATTTTGGAAGGGTTTTAGATTTACAAAAAGTTGTGAAGATAATACAGAGTCCCTATATACCCATCCCGAGTTTCTCCTATTACTAACAACTTATATTAGCATGACCCATTTGTCACAATTAATGAACCAATAATGGTACTTTGCATTTGGATAAAATCCATACTTTATTCAGACTTACTTAGTTTTTACATAATGTCTTTTCCTATCTTAAGATCCCATCCAAGATACCACATTCTATTTCCTCATCCTATCTCCTTAGCTCCTGTTAGCTGTGTCCATTTCTCAGACTTGGGTGGCTTATAACGTCCTTGACAGTTTTGAGAAGTACTGCTCAGTGTTTTGTAGAACATCCTTCAATTAGTGTGTGCGTGATGTTTTTTTTCATGATGAGACAGAATCTATGAGGTTTGGGGAGGAAGATCATGGAGATAAAGTACCCTTTTCATCATACCATACCAAGGGTACACTAGGGTACATGACATATCTCACCAATGATATGGACCTTGATCAGACAGTGTTTGTCAGTCTCCTCTACAAGGTTATTCTTTGTTTCCTCTTTTCCATACTGAAGGAAGTCATGTGCAGCCTATACTGAAGGGGTTGAGATTTAAAAGTTTCTCTTAGATTTTATATTTGACAAGACTTTTCCCTAATATGAAGCTGTCATTGAGTACATTTGGAAATATTCGGTTTTCAAATAAAGAACCTTAGAAAATTTATGCACTGGACAATGATCTCCTTCCTTTCTATAGCACTCAGCTGGGGGTGATGTTCCAAATGGTGATAGGACTCTTATTGGACAATCTCCATTATCAAGAACTTTACAGGTTTAGGTCCCAGTTTCTCTTGAAATCAGCAGAAACCCAGGAGTTCCCATGGAGTTTTTATGTGCATCCAGGAGTTCTTACTGTTCTCTTCAAACATATACACAAAGTGAACATTATCTAACAATCATCTCCATTAAGTTTCATAGTAGTTGCTTCTTGTGTGGCTATATACCTAGAGTCAATACTTCCAGAAACTAGGAGCAGCATAATGACTGAAAAATTTCCGCCAGAAGGCTCAACCTGTCACAACCTTCATCACTTTCATCAGTCAGTGCATCCAGAGGCCAGGAGTCCAGCAATCCTAGCAATGTGGAAAACAATTTTTCTTAGGGTCCCATGAGCTTAGGCTCAATTACTGCAATTTAACAAATCCTTCAGAACATCTATTAGGTGCCAAGCATCAGGTGGCACATCCATAGACTTTTATAGACTCTCCTCTGATCATTCTTTTTAAATATTAGTTCATCAGAGAACTTAATATAAAACTTCTCTATTTCTTTATAAATTTTTCTATGTTCATTATTATGAATGTTATTCATTCATAATTTTGTTATGAATATTAGAAGTGCACTGGTTTGTGTTTATTATTGGATTATGTATGTTGCTTATTTGTGATTATTGTTAGTATTTAATGACCCCAAATTAAATTTGCCTATTATTCTGAGAGATGAATTTTTCTGCCAGGTAAGGCATGAATGTATTCTATGTTACTTTTTAAGGAATGAGGTCTTCCAGCTATGTCTGGATAAATGAAGCCCCCTACCATTAACATATCTTATAATATTTCCAATTTTAAAAAATTCTTTTGAAGAAAATAGTCCACATTCTTCTTCTGGTTGGGTGGCACATAGGCACATAGTAAATGACCTCATGTCATTAATTCCATTTCTATCCTTTTTTATCATTGTCCAATAGGCTTCATTGTTGTTCTTTCTTTCAACAAATATATACTGAGAGTCTAATCACGGCGGGCACTGTTTCAAATGCTTTGCACATAAGATTGAACAAAATAGAGCAGTTTTTCTGTTTTTAAGGACATTAAAACATAATGGAGGAAAGCAAACAATCAACACAATAAATAAGCAAATTGTCTAACATGTTAAAAGTTGATAAGCATGCAGGAGGGAGAAAATATGAAGTACAGTAAGAGGTATATTCAGGAGTACAAGTGCAGTGGAGAGGAAAATGTAATTTTAAATATTTCAATTAGGTATATCCCATTTATACCTTTCTTATTATCTACCATTTTCCACCACTATGTTCCACTCTGGTATCCTATCCAATAAAATATTTCCTGTTTTTTTTACTGTAATGTAGTAGAATTTTACATATGGTTTGATTTTGCATTATTATATTAATTCTCTTATATGACTATGAGAGTCTTCCTTATTTTCTCTTAAGAATCCCTACGGGCCTCCTTTATCCCTGATGGGAAATATCTCTTACGAGAAATAAACTTCACATCTAACATCCTACACATCATATCTGGATAGGCAGAGTTTCACAGGTCATGGTAGGTACCAAATAGAGAGTCCCAGGGAAGGATGGGAGCTATGAGGACAAGGAAAGCAAAGGAGTCAATAAACAGGGAAGTAGCCACTAATTTAAATGAATTGCTACATTGTTGCCCAGAACATTTTTGTTTTGAAACATTCAAAATTGCTGACCTCTAAAACTCCTAAACTCTCAGTTTTACAGTTTTCTCTTCCTATTTTTCCTCATGCCTCCCACATATCAGATTAAAGTAGTTTTGATCTACGTGGTGTGTTTGCTGGTAAATGTTTTTTTCTTAGTCTCCATGAGATATCTCATCCCTCCCCAAGAAAGTAGCCTCATGTTATCATGTAGCAAGCCAAGAAAACTAAAGTCTGTTCTTTGAAGGCTTTAGTGTATTTATCTCCTCACTTCTCATATATCCCTTATTCTTTTACCAAAGTCACAAACTTCAACTAGGGGAGGAGATAAAAATAACACATGGATTCCCAAATGCTTCTGTTTCCTAGTTAGAATACAGACTAACATGAAGATAATAAAATGTTGTTCTGCTCACTTCCTAAATACATTGTGAGGCACTATCAAATGAGAAAAAAGTTGTAAAAGTATGAGGTTATATAAAAATACAAAAATCATCCTTACATTAGTTCTCTTATTCCTCAAAATCCTGTTACAATACTAGGGCAGATAAGGAATTAAAGTTAACACAAAGTCTTCTTTTGCCTTAAGTAAGGACATTTGGTCCAATTATTCATTTGATACTACCTTTAGAGTTTTCTTCTGTGGATTCAGTCATGGTCCACTTGACCATTTTTGGCTGGAAAGAATAAATCTTTCCCTTTTGAATACCCTACCATTTAGGGTATTCAAGTAGCTAAGATAGGAGTTTTAGGTATAAAATTGAAATAACATCTCATCAAGTTGTTTCAAACAGTAAATAAAATGGCATATGCATTGTGCATGGCACAGCACCTGGGGCATAGTAAGGATACAATAAATATTTGCCCTCCTTGCCCTCAAAAGCAAATGCAAGTTTGTAATAACAATCTGAACAATGATAGATGAATAAAATGAAGACAATCAGTGGCAGAAATGGTCTTCCCAGTGTCATTTCAAATTAAATCCATTTGGCCCTAATAAAAAGCATTTTAACCATGAATGAAGCAAACCCAGTCATGATCCATCATAGTATTATATTACACTTATTTAGACTTTCCAAAAGGAACATCTTTTTTTTTCATTAATAATTTTTTTTATTATTGATTCTGTAAAAATATTACATTAAAAAAAATATATGAGGACTCATTCAACCCTACCACCCCCACCTTTTGATTTATTGCAAATGAGAAAAGACCTGCATGTATGTGTGTGAATATATATCAACAGCACAGTGCCTTAACCCCCAAATTAGGGAAGTATAATAAAGTAGCCCCCTGAGCACTAGGATAAGCTTCTTTCCATCTATGTTTACCACACCCTTTAAAAAACTAAAGCCCCTTTCTTTGAAGACATCTGGAACCTGAAGGGAAAACCAGTATTGCTATCATTTGAAAATGCTTTGGTTTTCTGCCCCACACTCACTTCTGTTGGCTTATAAAGAAGAAAATCACTAGCACCAAGGCTTCTGGAATGCAAATACCTACCCCATTTGTGACACCCTGATTATTGGTGGGGTCCTTTGTGACCTTGGTTCTCCCTGGTCCCATGATGGTGTTTCAGATCTTCAGCACATCGTTCAGTATTAGAAAGGCTGCTAACCTTCAGAATTCTGGCTCAGCAAAACTTCTTTTCCATCTTTCCAATCTCTGGAAAACCTCCTGACTTTATCTATTATCTATCTATCTATCTATCTATCTATCTATCTATCTATCTATCCATCCATCTATCTATCTACCTATCTATCTACCTACTAATCTCATCTATACAACTCAAGTCTCCAATCTTGAAGGTTTTTCCTGATCTCCCCTCCTACCACAGGTGTCTTCTCCTCCTCTAGAGAGGGGCTAGTGTAGAGAGAAACAGAAAACAATCCTTCAGCTCCTGGAGCTTATAGACTACAAGGAAAGATGGTTCTTCAATAATTATGAATAAAGGATGGGATGTATGGCAGTTTTGCATTGTTTACAAATTCCAAAAATAGATATTGGATTATGTTTATAAACTGATCTGTTCCTCCGGGCACGATTAAATTATGAGTAGGGCTTTGATTAGGCCATATCAATAGGCTATTGAATCCCCGCCCCCTTCGTGGGTCAGGACTCACAGAGAAACCACACAACAGAGAGGGGAGGTTGGAGTTTTGAGCTGGAGCAAGGGAAGTAAACACACGGGAGAATGAAGAGCAACTGAGCCTGGAGAGAAATAAACCCCAGGAGAGAGACAAGACTTATCCCAGCCTACAGATGATACTGGAAAAAGCCGGAACCACAGAGCCTTAAGAGAAAGAGGAAGGCTGAATGTTGGCAGCCATTCTCCAAGACGTGGCAACAGACTTTAGTGAGGGAAGTAACTTACTCTTTATGGCCTGGTAAATGTAAGCTTCTACTCCAAATAAATATCCTTTATAAAAGCCAACAGAATTCTGGTATTTTGCATTAGCACCCCTTTGGCTGACTAATGCAAGGTGCTAAGAAAAACATACTAGGATCCAATATAGCCTGGGATCAGAGAAAGTGACACATAAGATGAGATATGAATCAAGGAAGTTGGACCAAGTGAAAAGAGTAAAAGGTGCTAAGGCAAGGGAGCTGACATTAAAGGAGCCAAGGGAAGTCAGATACAGCTGAAGCTGAGGTAAGGAGGGGAGAATAGCTTATGAGCCGTTCTTGTTTTACACACTCTTTTTGCAACCCCTGTCAATAACAAGTTTCCTGGAAAGTAAAACAACTTTTTCTCCTTACATAGTTTTTACCAATATGCCATACACTAAAATTTGTTGATTGACACATTGACTATAGGGAAAATTGGTTTATTGAGAAGTCTCAACTCTCTCTGCCACACCCACATTTGTTGGTGGTCTACAAGCACCACACACTATTTAAAGCAAATAATATGTGTTGATTAAGTTAATCCTTTCGACCTATTATCTTTGTTTTACAAGGGAATGGAAAGCCCAAAGAAGTTGAGTAGCTTTCCCAAGAATAGAAAGCTACTAAGTAGCATTCAACACCAGAAAACCAGGGAACATGGCTTCAATGCTTGATCATTTAAGCACTATGCTATGGAACATTTTTACTGTTTCCACTTAGTCCTTTCCATTGTGCTCTACTGAAGCCACTTGTCTCATTCCTTCCTTACAATTGTTGCAGGCTTCATAGTGTTTTGAGCAATCTTGATAATTAAAGCGCTGTGCAGTTTAAAGCGCTACTGGTTTAAACTGAGTGACCCCTGTGACCTCAGGAGCACAGGGCGGAGGAGGGGCAGGAGCAGCAGGGCCCCAGCAGCCGACTGGTAAGGGGACGCCCCACCTTGAGCAGGCACTACAAAATAAAAGAAAGCAGAGAGAAGTGGGGATGCCTCAAAGAAATGTCTCCCACTTTATTTTGCTATTAAAACTAACAAAAAGGTCAAAGGAAAAATATGGTGTAAGAAAGAATGAGCAGGCTTCCCCCTGTGTCCTGGTATGAGTGCACTAATGCGTTCCACAATGAGAGCCACACACACAATGAAAAGGTATCTGTAGGCACCACCCCAGCACTTAATAAAGTAGGCTAGGACAATGCCAAATTTTACTCAACAGCTAAGGGATTTAACGTAAGGGTGAATCGAGTCTTGATTCAGGTACAATGGAGCCTGATCCACATTTTCTTAAGATTCTAAAAATATAGAAATCTCATTGCAAGAACTCCCACAAAGTATGAAACACTCTTTCCAATCCTCAGCAAGAAAAAAGTTCCTTTGCTTTCACATTCTTTTCCAGATACCATCCTATCTCTAATATTACCTTGTCAATGAAACCAAATTTCTCAACTCTCTGTCATTTGGACTCTGCCCCCACTTGGTCAAATAACTCTTATCAGGGTTACAAATTTATGCTACTCTTCAGTCCATTTCTTATCTCTCCCCAGCATTTGCCACTGTTGACCATTTCTTTCTTGAAATTCTCTTTCCCTCTGTGTTGGTGATTTTTATTTGACTTCCTTGACCTCTTTGACTGCTTCTTCCTCTTTCACCTCACATCATTTAAATATGATGTGATATGCTTCAGGGACCTTTCTTAGACCATCTTGTCTGGTCATGCTACACAAAAAATCCCTAGTGACTTTCATGTACTACCATGATCGCATACCATCTTCTGCTAGGCACATGGATAATCCCCAAATTATCCGCAGCCCAGATATTGTTCCTGAAATCTAGATCTAGATAACAAACTGCCTACTAGTCATCCCAATTTAGATGTAAAACAAGCACTTCAACCCACAAGTTCCAAACTGAGCTCATAGTTCCCCTTCAGATCTCCTCCTTCATCTTGATTTCCTGTACCAATTTATAGTCCCACCATTTACCCAGACATTTCAGCCAGAGACCTTCTGCTTCCTGAATCTCTATATCAAGTCATCCACTATGCCTTGTTCTGGTGCCACCCTATTAGGACTATTTCTCTCCACCCATTTTTTGGTTATCAAATTTGGCTCCCCATCATCAGCCATCAAAACGGTCCCATTGGTTCACTTACAAAACACTTCCTCCATCCTGAAACCAGAATGTTCTAAGTCTTAATTATTACTACACCACTCTTCTGCACAAACTCTTGCCCTGAGGATTATTTATTTGTGAATATGAATTCTAGCTTACCCCTCTAGCCTTATTTCTTGCCAATTCACCTATTATATGTCTCATTTTCTTTCAAGCTATTGAAGATACTTGTGGTTTTTCAAATAAACCATATTTTTGCTCACTTTTAGCCTTTGCTCATCCTATTCCTTATGTTTATAAAGCCCTTTCTTTACTTCTTCTCTTGGTTAACTTCTTTTGGTTTGATGGAACAGCTTAGAGGCTTAATGGTACTTCTGGGTTTCCTGATGATATCCTTACCAAGCTATGCATTATCATACTAAGGTAATCACACCAGATTGTCATATCCTGTAAGGCAGAGTCCAGTACATTAAAATGTATATCCTCAAGGCATACCACAGTACTGATACCCTAATTTTTATTGAATAAATATTTAAAGTATAAAACAATTTCTGAATTTCTTCCAAGTTACATATTCATTTTCCATAAGAGAGCAATGCTGAGATGCATGCATGGCTGTTTAACTTATTTATGTTATTTTCTCATTTCCAACTTCCTAGCTCAACCCTTACCCTATAACAGTTTCAAGAAAAATATGGGCCTCTCAAATGCCCTCTGAGAAAGAACAGACTGAAAATGCCCACCATAGGCTGTGTCCTCTTCAGTGATTTATTAGAGGTGTTTCCCACTTTGGTGATGTAAGAAGCCTGCTTGATGGTTCAGAAATTTCAGTATGCATGAAAAGCAGGCTCTTAGACTGGAGAGTGAGAAAACTTTTATGGAATGACTTTGGGTGATGCAGCTGCAGAATCAATTAAGGCTGAATAGAGTCTCTGGTTGCCAATTTTAGTAATGGCAGAAAAATGAAAATGCTGAGGCTGGTAGTCACCCAGATGTTCCAGCCCTGCTGACTGGCACATCAGTGTTCATTCTTTCTAAACCCTTTGGTTCTTGGGCTTACCTACTGATATAAATAACTATTGCTCTTGCTCTGCTCTATGAAGTCCAACTGTTGGAGGGGCTCAAAATACTACAGTAAAAACAACAACAACAACAAATTTTATTGTTCCATTTTCATGGCTGAGGAGTCTTAACCACCCCAAAAATGTAGATCATCATTGGGTTTAGAAGAAATAACAAAAAATGAAGAATAAAAACCATGTCAAAGAAACACTGGAGAAGTAACAGCAGTACCATTACAATTGTCAAAATTTAAAAAGATTGGAATAAAATTCAAACCTTCCAACTTTCCTTAGATAGCACACTTCCATTATCTTTATCATGTATATGTATTATCATCATAGATCACCTCTCTTTCCACACTTAGTATATATGCTGACTTTGATAGTTCATCTTGTACTTCTGATGAATGAAGGATGCAGTCCTCCAGACATGATTCCCTCATTCACCTTTAGAACTGGATGTTCTTCTTCATTATCTGGCAGGTTTCCACAATTATCAAAGCAACTCAGATGAGACAGAAAAGCCTTTTACCCTAGATTAAGAATGTTGGGAATCACGGTAAACATGGAGATGATTTCAGTGAAAGCTGAATGAAAAACACATACCTTTGTTTGCTTTATCAGCTGAGAGGGCCTAAAAGCAATGATACCCCAGTAACAGGATGCCCCAGATCATGGTTTTTATATAATTCTCTCATATTAAGAACTAGAGCTTTTTTTAGAAATGCTGAATATAGGATTTGGGCAGAAAATATGCAAGATGTGTATGCAGTCGTAAGAGGCCAGAAAGTAAAAAAATCCTCAAAAATGCCTCACAATAATGGATCATGCAAAGAAACACAGGAACCAACTGAAGAGCTCCCATGGCCAAAACTAGAAAAAAAGTTGAGCAACAAACTAAAGTAGAATTGGATTATAACCGAAAGTACAAACTAAACATCCATGAGTACATACTGATATAAATAAGTGGTTGAATAAAATTAAATGGTGGGGGTGGGGGGTAGGCAATTTTCCCTTGCAGAGGACTCCCATATGCTTTACGTAGACCCTTGCCCCTCAAGGAGGTAGAGCATAACTTCTGGCTCCTTAAGTGTGTGCTGCCCATAGTGACTTCCTTCCAAAGAGCACAGTATGAAAAGAGGAGGAAAGAGCAATTTTATATGGAGAAGCCTCAAAAACACTACCTCACTAAGTAACTAATTAACATTAGTAGTTATAAACTTATGCTGATAGTTTGTAACCTTGATATCATGTTATGAGAATAATATTTTATCTCTGTGGTCTTCCTTCTATTACCTTGGTTTAATCATGAGAAAAACTTTAGACAAGTCCCCATTAAGAGCACTCTACAAAATACCTGACAAGTGCTCCTCAAAACTCTCAAAGTCATGAAAAACCAGGAAAATCTGAGAACCAGTCAATACAACAGGAACCTAGACATGACAAATAAATGTACTATATTCTGGAGCAGAAAATGGATACTAGGTAAAAACTAAGGAAATCTGCATAACCAATATCAATATTGGTTCATTAATTGTGGCAAATATACCATACTAATAAAATAAAATGTTAATAATAGAGAAAACTGGGTGTAAGGTATATGGGAACTCTCTATTCTCTTCAAAAGTTTTCTGTAAATCTAAAATTATTCTAAAATAAGATGTTTATTTAAACAACGAATGAAGTGACTACAAGTCACCTTTTTTCCTACTTGAAAAGGTGAAGGGAAAAGTCTCTGCCATTACAACACTTAATATAAAACATGTTACTCATAATTACATTCATATATCTAGAGAAATAAATAAATGCTATATAATCATGTTCAGGGGAAGGACACCTGAAAGAACACATCTCATAAGAGCAATAACAAAGAAATAAATTAGTGTGCGTTGACATAAATAAGAGAGCTCTATGTAGTTTGGTTTATGGATACACCAAATGTTCAAGAGGGAACCTAGGATTTCAATATTCTCTTGTTAAAGTTAATGGTGTTAGAGGATATTGGAGTGCCCTCAAGTTATCAAGTGAGTATTATCAAAAAGCTAACTTGTTTCAGTGAATTTAGCATTATTTCTGAAAATTATTTTGAAAATTCTTATAGATATGTTCTGGGTTGTTTTTTTTTGTAATAATAAATTTTATTTTTAGAGAAGTTTTAGATTACAGAAAGGTTACATCAAAAGACTAAGTAATTCCCATATAACCATCCACCCACACACACATTTTACCCTATTATTAACATCTTACATTATTGTGGTAAGATACTACAATTGGTGAACCAATATTGAAGCATTGCTACTAACCAAAGTCTATAGTTTACATGGTTTACACTTTATGCTGTACAGTTTTATAGGCTTTGACAAACATATAATGGCATGTATCCATCATTGCACTATCATACAAAACAATTCCAGTACCCTAAAATGCCCTGTGTTCCACCTGTTCTTCCCTTCCCATCCCTGTTGAATCCCTGGTAACCACTATCATTATATCAATTTTACAAATTCTTCCATTACCACATGATAATAATGACAATAAAAATTAATCTAATTTGGTTTGTGGTTACACTGCCCCTTTATGCTTGTTCATTCCTCAGCCTTGAAAATTTGGAATGATGTCTGCTCTGACTGCTTCAGATTGAGAGAGGGCTTAGATATTAAGGGACTGTTCTGCTTGCAGTTATAGAATACTCCTTGTTTCTTGGTATGAGACTTGTCCATCATCATCATTTTGTTAGTTGTCCAGGGCAAGTCTGCAACTCTGCTGGGATTCATGGCTCAACAGGTATATGAATAGTGCAAAGATTAATGTCTCTGAGACATATATTTAACAGGTATATTGATAATTACAGGTTCAAGTAAAAGGTGCAGAAGAATTGCATGTAGGGACATTATAAATGAATATAACTATGTTATATTGGAGAAATAGATTATCATGTATTCCTAAATAGAGCCCACCAAGAGGGTGTTGATTTCATGAGAATGTATGTCTCTGTTTTATCGTCTTTGCTAATGCCTTCAGAATATCTGGACCTACTAAGATATATTTTTATTAAAATTATGTCAGGTTTGAAGACTGATATATCATGATTATGTCCATCACTGTGCGAAATGTGTGGCAGGGATAGTTAGTACTCATAAAAAATTCCAAGTGCTCTCCTATATTTCCCAGAATCCCTTGTGGTTAGGTTGGGGCCATGTGACTTGTTTAGGTCAATGATTTGTGATGTGATTCACTGGGGCAGAGGCAGTTAAAACCCAGGTAGCAAGAATCTCCATTAATCTCTTCCACTACCATTGCAAACTCAGAAGCCATGTTTCCAGATAATAGCTGGAGCATCCACTAGCCCAGATTTCTGAGGCATTATGTAGGGCAGATCCACCTTCCAAAACCCTGCTATGTTGAACATGTAATGTATACTATATACTGTATTATGCATAAGACAATGGAATTTGTCACTACTATGTTTAGTATTACTTACTTTCCTATAACTAGCAAGCAAAATTGCATCTATTTATCTATTTTGAGAAAGCAATAATACATTTCAGATTTTTCTGTTAAGAGTCAGAAGTAGTTTTTGAGATTACTATGAAGTTTGTTGTTGGCAGACCCCAGATCACAGTGCCTTATATTGCAAAATATTATAGTACATATATCTAATTTAAAGGTAGGCAGATGTAGAAGGACTGAGGTTCTTGTAGATTGCATTTTAGAAAGAAAAGACTCTTGTCCAGAGAGGAAAAGTGACGTAAATTCAAAATATTGGAAGATTGAGTATTGCAGTAAAAGATGAACATTTTATTATATTAGAGAATATTTGGGAAAGGGTATATCTCACATAGACAGGATGGGTAGGTAACAGCTACTTTCAGCCTGTGACTTTCAGAAAAATGGAATGGCAAAACCACAGCTTTTTAAATATAGCCAGGTTATGATTGTTGATTATGGGGAGAGATAGATTTTCGCTAAATGTAGTTTAAAGTATTTTGGGGAGTGACTATAAGATGTTGTGTATATTATAATTTTCATAAACTATGGGGGTATGAACACAGAACATGTTTATTACCCTCTCCATGGTCTTACAGACCTGTTTTGAAATACAGTGTCATTAGGCATTTTTCTATGAAGTGAATGGGTCTTAAGGATTGAGGCTTCCCAAGAGCTTTCTGTCATTCACTTAATCATGACTGATATATGAATACTGTTTTATTTCGGTAATTAAACTTTTTAATATGATTGTAGTGAGAGGGCTTATTCCATGTTTCATATATTCCCATGAGCCCTCCTTAAACTAATTACTTGAGGGCAATATGACATTGTATCAATTATAATCTTATACATATGGGAGATTTGTAATGGTATTTGATGATAAGCTGAAAAATAAATATGTTGAATTCATGTAAGGTTCCTTCCCTTCTTTTTATCTTGGCAAGTGACTTCAAAAATTAAAAAGGTACCTTCTGAAAAAGTAGATTACAGACTGTGAATTAAGGCATTAATAGTATATTTCTCTCCATCTGCTAATGGGTAGTCCCAGTGCCCCACTAATGAGTCAGATGTATTTTTCAGAAAATTAACAGCCCTGAGAAAAGTATATATTTCAATTTATATCAACCATGCAGTTTTCTGACAGAGCTGTTTTCCTGATTGGCTCATTAACAAATTTTCTTATAGCTTTTTTATTGCTTTGCTTTTACAATTGCAGTGTGGGTGTTCTATTTTGCCAGGTTAATTTAGATAATCTGTTTCCTTCAACTTTAGAAAAAAATTTAATCCATCAAATCAAAACAATGATCCCTTCCCTCAGGGTACTTATATTCTACATGGGGGGCAGGGAAAGGCAAATAATGCATACATGTAGTAGTTCAGAAAGTGATAAGCGCTGTGGCAAAACGAAAAAGAGGCACAGCATAAAGGGGATTTGGTATGCCAGGTGATGGAGATGGGGTTGACAATTTTAAATAGGGTGGTTAGAGTCAGTCTCATTGAGAAGATGATGGTTCCTGAAGAAAGCGAGGGAGTTAGCCATGGTCCTGATTATGTACACAAAGTAAGTGTGCAATGAAGAACTCTTGCATTGGTGAGCATATATGAATTCAGAAGAGAATTGCCTCTCAAAGTTGTTTTAAAATGGAATTGTAACATTATCCATGTAGTCACAATAGTGCTTATTATGGTGCTATATGGGGAATATTTACCTTACTTATGAATTGTCTTAATGATTTGTAGGTTAGTGGTTTTTGTTTTCTTTAGTTTCATTTTTTTTTAAAGGTATGGCCATAAGGCCACTAGTTATGGCAATCCAGGAAGGCTTATTAACCTGTGATTGCCTTGTCACTAAAAAATCTTTTTACAAACCTAAGACAAAAGAGTGGCTCTGAATGCTAGAATTCATTTGGAATATCATGTGCACAACTCAGTCTATACATCTAGTTCATTTCTAGATAGAGAGATATATTGCAGTGCCCACTTTAAACAAGTAAGTTGGAGAAGCCCTGTCTTATTTGCTTAATATAAAACTGCATCAAAAGGCTCAGTATGCTCTTGTAACCACTAATGAAGGTTTTCAGAATTTGCTCTGGAAGCTTTATCCTAGTTAATGCTAATACACGGCTGGTTGGTCTTCTTGCAAGCAAAATGAGACCTCTATTCCCTGAAAACTGCCCTTGCCCCTTGGCTCTATGTTTACGCTGGGTGGTGTGCCCTAAGAAGCAGTTCACAATATTTATGTGCCTGCAGTAAGATATGTTTTCAGACACCAGCTTTTTGTGGTAACAAACTGGGAAGGTTGAAAAAGACTCAAATGACTCTGAACAAGCGGAATGACACTGTCTCACAGAGTTTATAATAGTGTCCACAGTAGCCTTTCAGCACTGTTATGAAGTCTGAGTAGAATTGTTTTCTACCCTGACCTCCCTCAACTTAGCAGGAAGAATTCTCACTCTCCATACATTTTGGACTTTCTGTTGCTATGAGCTTGATGTTATTTCCTTATTTCTTATTTTTGCAGTAAGTTGTTCCAGTCTCTATTATTGCTTTATACTACCTGTGCTCAACATGCTCTTTCACAGTCATGACTGGAGGTTTATATAAGCTAAATTATTTTAAAAAATAAATATGGATCAAAGTGTGATGATATGCTTGTGAAGGTGTTGTAGCACAACAGCTGAGAACAGTTGCCCTGGGAAAGACTTATCTTTCTTATTAGGCTAAGATATCACAGTCCCTTTGTATTAGGCAGAAGATGCCCACACTGCAGCCATGTAAAGCCTTGTACCTCTTTAATAGATTTCTCTTCCACTGACCTGTTTTCTCCGAAAAAGAAATTATGCCCAATAGGCACTGTCTAGCTTAACTCTTTTTATGTTATCTAAATCTCCTCTGGTCATTGAAAGTACTACCTGTTACTGCAACTTAAATAAATCACTAAATCTTGTTTCCAAATGTTTTTTCAGATAAGTTCCATTTCTCTAACCCTAACTCCATCATGGGCCATTGTTTATGACAAACTTCACAGTAGCCACTTACCAGTTAGTCATGACATCAGTATGCATAACATTCATACTCACATTTGAAAGGGAGCAGAATTTGCAATGCAACCAATTCACACCATAAAATGTGGAGGCAGAGATAGTTTTGAATGTACATTATCCAGATGATATTATGTTGCCACAATATAGGCCGTTCACAAAGAAAGAAAGTAATATCAGAAAGCCCTGTATAAACATCATTTCCAGATCTATTTTAATGGCTATTCTCATCACATGACTTTATAGGGAGTCTTACTTTGTCATTGTTGCGTGACCACAAAATCTATTGTGTTGCTTCTTATCTACCTTTGAGGGATGGAATTAACTCTCTTTGCAAGGAAACACCTGTTTCCTCAATGTTCTGTTTCCTCCAGAACAGGTATATATTTTCTCAGAAGAATAGGTGTTCTCACCATACTTCTTTCAGAAATACAAAAATGTTACTCACACGGAGAGACATCTCATTAAAGTAGAACGTAACCATTAGCTGAATTACATATAATATGACATCAGCGGCAATTTTATCTTCAATTTTACCTTAGAAACTTTCAAGCTGAGCTTTCTGGTAATCATGATGATAGTTGTGTTTCAAAAATGGCAGCCTTCCACTTTCTGAAATACTATAAAGCATTAAAATATTTTATGTATAAATATTTATGGAAATGGAATTGTAATAGGACAACAAATCTTAAAGTCCCCTTAGAAAATTCCTAATTCTAATCTCACAGTTAGTGGAACTTAGAGAAATTTTATGAACACACACCAACACATATAAGACATTCATAAATGTATAAAAACATACATGATATGGCTATTGTATCTATTCTATTTAATCAACCTATTTGCCAAAGGGTTAAATAAATAAAAGAAAATATGGGAGTGTTATTAGCTGAAAATCTCTGGTTAGTGTTTTTAAAGGGAGGTTCCCCTGGCATTTGGGACAGTACAGCTCTTCACTGGGAAGAAGGTCAGTACATTACAAAACTTTTAATAGTCACCTACTGACAATCAGTAGAATTCTTCAACTATTAATGATTCCCATACTTCCCACAGATCTCCTAGGAGATACCTGAAAACCACTGCACATGATCTTCAATTGTGTTTTCTTGTAAAGGACCATCTGAAGTGTTTTTCATGCTATTTTCCCTAGAACAATTACAGTTACTTCTGAATTGTTACAGATTTTTATTGCCTCTCCTGTGTCCCATCTGTCTTCTCTCTTTCTTCTGCCTTCTGGGGCTCTACATATCTCTGGCCTTATCTTTAGCATTCCAGTCCTCTCTCACCATGTAACCTATTTAACACCTGGTTACCAAACCAACAGCAAATTGTATCACGATATGACTAATGTAGCATTCAGATTATTTCCTCATATTGATTTAAACCAGAGAGATTCATTTTAAAGTGGTAGCAAGAGATTAAAAATCAAATGAACAGCCTCAAGAGTCTATAAAGTTATAACAATAAAAGAAATTTAAGAAATGAACAAAGGGTTGTGTTAAAAGTTAGGCATAAAATAACATTAGCCAATCTTAATTTGACCTATGAAACAGAGAATTAAGCTTTTTTCTCTGGTATTCTAAATCACTTGAATCCATCTGCACGAACAGAGATGAAACTGAACTTGGACCCAGATTTCCATTCTGAACTGAATCCTATGTTACTTTCAGCAATAACTTTATGCTAAAAGATCTCTGTGAGACCTATGGTGGGCTAAGCTGTAAGAGAACACTCTAAAAAAAAGATTGTGTGTCTTTCCTATGTATTAAGACACCGTCTAGTATAGTGTTAAAGCACCCAAACCAGAGCTGTACTCCTGTGTTCAATTCCCAGCTCTATCTCTTACTAGCTATGTGATGATGAGTAATCACTTAACCACTCTGTGTCTCTGCTCCCTCATATGTAAAATGGAGGTAATAAGACAGGGCTGTTGTAATAATAAAGCAGTAAGATCAGCTACTGGTACATAGCAAGTGCTGTATAACTTTTCGCTAATTTTATTATAATATTTCTGACTCTCACTAACCTGTTCTATATCCTAAAGTACTAAACTGCTTGGTGATCTTTTACTGGAGATTGTGTGTGAGAGGTAAAGTTTAGAGTAGAATATAGAAGAAGGATAGACAATAAAGCACCCATGTTCCTTTATTATCTCTCCCTCTATTGAAGTGGTAGCTCCATGAGGTAATTTCCTGTTTTGTACTATTACAGTAACTATGACAATATCCAACAGACACTACATGCCCATATTTGTAGAAATACTTCATTCTTTTATGACATAATCTGTGTGTGTGTGTGTGTGTGTGTGTGTGTGTATCTCCCACTGCTCTAAGACAGTCACTGGGATAGGCATGCCAGAGACAATGTAAACTAACATATCTGCTCAAGGAATTTACAGTTCTGTACGAAAAGGGCATAGTAAGTAAATATCCACATATATTAATATATAACCATACACTCTGAATTTCTTTCATGAAATTTATAGTCTGATAAGAGAAATGGATCCTAGCTTAAAGTCCTTAATACATTAATTATATTAACACATGATTCTAATGTGGTTATGTTAGGAAGCATACCGTATAAGAAGGGGATTCTGATTTTAAATGGTGGCTTATATTTAGAGCATGAAATATTCAGCATGGTGTGTCATATGACCACTTCTTTCTTATTTCTAGGTTTCAACCACAATTTTGCTTTTTTAAAATTAAATAGCTACAGGATTTACCACATTCTGAAATTACCTTGTTTGTTTACAACTATGTAGAACATAAGCACCAGGAAGGGCTACCAACATTAGATAAATGTTGCTAAATGCCAATCTGTGACCACTTGGATGATGGTCACTTAAATTCTTCTGACTTAAGTGAAAGACTAAAATAAAACATATTAAACATATTTATTCACTGTCTGGGGAGATGTTACAGTATAACTTGTTTAAGGCGAAACATTATGAATCTTATTTCCTATATTCAGTTCAGGAGGCATAGCCTAAAAAGGAAATTTAAAAATCCATAATATGTAATGTACATCTGTCTTTAGGAAAGGCCTAGTGTTCAAATAATTCACTCACACAGTCATTAAAATATTAATATATATTTGTGGGGGAAGTTGTTTAAAAATGATAATAATACTAAGCATCACTAAAGATTTACTAATCTAAAAGCTTTTCTTTTACATAATTATATTTGAACCTCACAACATTCTGATATTTAATGAAGTAGATTTCATAGTGGAATAAAAACACAGGGTTTTCTCTTTTCTCCCTCCCTCTCTAATGATTCTTTTCATGTCAGATACAGAATGAGGGATCAATAAATATTTGAGACTAGTATAATATAATGATGAGACTCACATTCTATTTAGAAGCATTGTATGGACATAAGGCTGGAAATGTCAAGAAAAGAAACAAATGAGAAGATTAAAGGTGAGAATTTGGCTCATGTAGTATTTATTATTACATTTACATCCATCTGGCTCCTTTGATCCTGATCCAAAATCTATCCCCTTTCTCTTTTATACTTACAGACTATGTTAAAATGGGAATCACTCTAACATTTACAGAATTCATGGGGAGAGACCCTAAAATTAGTAGGTTCCTGGGAAATTTTTTTCTGGATAACAATTTCTTGGCAGCCTTTTAATGAAGATTCTGGCTCTACAGTTCACTAACTCTTAAGTTCTGAGCCTCAGTTTCACCAAATATTATAAGTTGAAAGTTCCTCAGAGGGTAGTAGAAAACATGAAATAAGGATGTGCAAAAAGGTTCTGGTCCAACCTAGCATGTAGCAGGCCCTCAGCAAATATTCAACTCCAAGCCTCATTCACTGCTATAGTTCTAATGTAACCAGCTGGCCTCACACTGGAGGCTTGCTCAGCAACGCAGTCCAATACTGCGATAATGAACCAGATTGCTTCGGTAATTGGCATTCTCCCTACCAAACGCAAGATTGATAGATTCAATATAAAGTCTATGCAGTTGCCCATTCTTGTAATAGAGAGTTCTCATTAAGGAAATGGATTAATTGGCTTACTGATGTTTTACTGAGAGCCAAATTTGAATAAGTGGACTCGGCAGTACTGAGAAAAGCAAATTAAACACTAATAAAGGGAGAAATGTTCTCGTTCAGATTGACGTCTCAGCCACAGGCTCAAATCAAGTCTCTGGGTTTAAGATTTGTCAGTGTGAGTGGACATTAATGTCCAACAGATGAAAATGCTTTGATTTTTTTTCCTGTCAGTTCACTTACTCTCAGACACACCAATACCAGGTTGGATGAGTTTCTCTTCCCCTAGAAGATTTTCGTCAGGGATTCCTAACCACATATCAGGAAATGTGCATCTGAAGTAGATCTATGCTTCACTCTTGGTTCCACAAACAAGTAATATGACATATTTAGGACTAAATAACAGTAAAATATTTGTCAGAATTATCCTCAAAGGATTGTGAAGCTCATGCTTCATGAGAAAATTTTGTCTTAATCTCTCACTTCTCCGAAGAAATTACTGTTCCATCTTTCTAATACTTGGAAAGGCATTTTATTGTGATTAATTTAAAGGAGAAATATGTAAATAAATATGTGTGTATATATATCCTCATTGATTTACAAAAAGTGTAATTTCTTCATCTTTGCAAAACAAAAACCACTTATATTGACTGCATATTTTTCATTATCTACAGTATCTTTTCTGTGATTACTGTAGCAGTTTGATATTGTTTATGAATTCCAAAAATAGATATTGGATTATGTTTGTGAACTGGTCTGGGCGTATTGGATTCAGAGGTTTCACTTTTACTTGATTAAATAATGATTAAGGCTTTGATTGGGCCACATCAGTAGGATGTTGGGACTCAGAGAAAATGACAGGGCAGAGCATAGAGTTGGAATTTTGTACACTGGGTCTCTGGGAAGTAAATACACAGGAGAAGAACACAGAGGAATAGAGACAGCTCCATAGACATGGCTGAGAACCTGGGGAAGAGAGAGAGCCTGATAAGTCTACAGCTGACCTAGAGAGAACAAAGCAGCCAAGCCCAGAGAGAATGGAGCCCCAGGAAAGAGACGAGATTTACCCCAGGCTACAGCTGATATTGGAAGAAGCTGAGACCCCAGAGTCTTAAGAAGAAGAGCAAGCCTGAACCCTTGCAGACATTGGCAGCCATCTTGCTCCAACACATGGCAACAGACTTTGGTGAGGAAAGTAACTTATGCTTTATGGCTGTGTGACTATAAGCTTCTACCCCAAATAAATACCTTTTACAAAAACCAACAGATTTCTGGTATTTTGCATCAGGATCCCTTTGACTGACTAATACAATTAATTTTATGGTAAAACATCCAAAAGAATTGCTATATACTCACTATTATCTCTCCACCACCTTCCCACTCCACATACACGTGCACAAACTACTTTTGACCTCCAAACTGCTAAATCCAAAGGTCAATTATTTGTCCTTATTTTAGTTGATCTCTTAGCAGCATTTAGCACAACTGACTCCTTCATCCCCTGTGAAAATCTTTCTTGATTCTCTTCCTACCTCAGAAGCTGCTCCTTCCTGGTTTTTCTGCTGCTACCCCTATCACCTTGGCTTCTAGTCTTTGGGATAGCAATAGGCATTTCAAATTTAATTATCCAAAACCAAATTACTGATCTTCCTCAACAGATTGGTTCTTCCTCCTCTCAAAAACTGGCAATTCCTTCCTTCCACTGCTTCTACCAAAATCCTTGGGGACATCAGTAAATGTTCATCTTCTTTTATAACCCATAGCCAAAGAAGCATTAAATCCTGTTGATGCTACTATAAAATATGGGCATATTTTGAATATGACCACTTTTCACTGGCTTATCTGTTGTCATCCTAGTCTAAACTACTGTCACTTTATCATCTATCATTTGGATTCTTAACAGTTTCCTATTAGGTCTCGTCCCTTCTTCTCTTGTCCTATACAGTCTGTTTTCCATACAGTAGCCAGACAAATGCTATTAAATTTAAATCAGAATATATCATGCCTATCAGAATTCTCTACTGGCTTTCTTTCTCCCACATCCAAAATTTTCACAGTTACTGATAATGCTCTAGATTCCGGCCTTTGTGACTTTTCTGAACCCATCTACTGCGTTCTCTCTCATTTACTCTGCTGCACTAGTCAACTTACTGTTCTTTGAACATGCCCAGGGTCTTTGTAGTTGCTGTGCTGGTTTCTCTCACTGGAATGCTTTCCCCAACATATCTACACTACTTGCTTCACCATAGCTTTCAGAATGTTGCAGAAAAGCCCCCTTCTCACTGAGGATTTCCTTGATTAGTGTTTACAAAATCCCCCACTAACCAATTTATACAGTCCTTATTTCTTCCTGGCCTTAAACATGAATATCCAGATGACACATTATATGTCTCTAGTAGTTACTGTTTACGGTCTGTCTTTTTTCCATTAGAATTTGAACTTAATGAGGTCAGGGGTTTTTGTCTTTTTGAATTCTCAGTGCTTAGAACAATGCCTGACACTTAATAGACACTCAATAAATATTTATTGAATTAATAAATAAGTTGATTTGCTAAACCAAAATTGGAAAGACTATTGATTTTCTGGTTTGAGCAAGAACTAGTTCATTTATTTAAAACAAACCTAATATTTAGTCTTGAACTGGTACTATTTTCCTTTTATAGTATATATTTTAGAAACAAAGTAAGTCATACATAGTGTGTAATTTCTCACAGCCATATATATCATAAGAAAAATGTGCTGTGTAAGAAGAAATGGAAATGAAATAGAATTCTTCAGGCTCAGAGCTATGATATCAGGTGTTGTTTTTAAATATACAGTTCTTCTTTTTTTAGAATGTAATCAAATCTTAGAATGGCATTTATTTAAATTTAAAAGAGAAACCATATCATGATACCAGTAGGAAAATACATACCCTTTTGACCACCTCTAGAATGCCTGATTCAATGCCATGTAAGAGGACAATTTGCAAGACCCATATTTTCCCCATGAAGTTTAATTCATTTGCCTTTGTATTCTTTATTCCTGAAAGCATAATGCTATTGTGTTTATTTTTTGAAGTCCTCTATAAAACCATAATGTCAATACTGATTATTCAATTAACATTTGTGATTAATTTTGTATTCACTGAAATTGCATTTCATTTTGACCAGCAGGCATGTAAGTGACAGCTCTAGACTGTGCTGTTCTACACAGCTAATTGGTTTGAAAGAAGCTAGAAAGCAAAGAACTTAAGTTTAGAAGATTTCTGAGAAATTAGAAAACTTGGGATTATAAAAATAAGAGCTCCAAGGAACTTTAAGGACCATTTAACCAGGATGTGCAAGAATATGACCCTTAATAGGATTCTGGAGACTTCCAGTGTCTGAAACAAATATATACAAAATAATGAATTATCTGTATAGAATGAGATTGTTTTGATACTAAAAAAGCAATCTTTAATGTTGTATTAATGATCTGTATCGGAGAGAACTGTAAGTATATACATGTTGCTGCTCTTTTCTTAATTTCATGATTTGCCTTGTTACCTGTGGGTATTTAATTAATGTTTACCCAATGAGCATAAAAATCAATATCTATTGAACAAAATCAAAATCATATTGTTGCTTGTCCTCATATAACACAGCTACTTTCCAAGTGGCTATGGTATTAGGAACAATGAAGACCAGATAGACTTCAGTGAGCAGCAATGCTTAAATATTAGTTCATCAGTTCTAACCAATGCACCACACTAATGTTAGCTGTTAATAATAGGGGAATCAATGTGTGAGGTGAGGGGGTTATATGAGATCTCCCTATAATTTCTGTGTAATTTTTCTGTAAGTCTAAAACTTCTCTACAAATAAAGTTTATTATTTTTAAAAAAAGTCAGAGCAGAGATAGTATGAATTCTTCTGAAATGTACATTTCCTATGGCTGAATTTCCCACCCCAGCTGTATTCTACTTACCCTGAGATCAGGATAGTGGAAACCAGGCTTAAATTGCAGACTGAGGGGTTTATCACAGGTATAAAGAATATTTTCCTCAAAGCAAGGATAAATAGATATGGCAAATAAGAATTACAAGATAAATCTCATTTAGGAATGAAAGCAAGAGCTCTCAGAAGACCAAGACTTTCCTTTAAGATGCTGAAATTTCTGATGTTAAAAACCTGAATCAGGGAGATAGTACACTGTTGCTATCCAACAAGCCAAAACAAATGCACTATAGTTGTAATGCAAAATCATCCCTTTGTTGGAATTTAACTACAGTTAGTTTCACGAGATAATATGTTGATAATATAATGAGTTTAACTTAGAAATGTTTGAGTTGGTAAAAACTCTCAAAAGCAATTCAGATAGTTAATTTATTATGTTTTCCACAGTGATACTTGCCTCCTTTTTTCCCCCAGAAAGGTTTTATGACTTTGGAGACAATCTGTGTATTGTCCTTCCCTCTCTTGCTACTCTTTGTACTATGTGAAGGCACAATAATGGATAAGAACCCAGGAAAACTTTTTTAGGGTCATATCCTGTGCTTATGTGTATGTAAAGGGCAGATATATAGATACCATTTGCTATCCTAGGAATTTTATGAAAATATGAATCATTTATTATGTAGCAACACACTGAGAAAACAGCAGCTGTGACATCTGTGAATAGTTCTTACTGAGAATAATTAATGGAGTTTTTACTTGACTCTGTTAAACACAACTAAAACCATTTCAGGGAGAAAGAGATTATTTTAAGCAGTGTTATAGACTGGTCTTAGTGCCCTCGAGATAAAGATTTTCCTAATGGTCATTCTATTGATATACAGCCTAAAGGTAGTTTTCCAAATTAATATATTATACTTGATAAAATACATTTGGAAAATCATCATTACATTTTCTCCAGTTTGAATTAGGCTGCCTCATATATGCTGCATTAAGCATACAGCCTGTGAAAGATGTGTAAAGACTTACTTAAAATTCAAGTATTGTCTCACAAGAACAGAGTAGGAAGAAAAATACCACAGACACCTGCCTTATCCATTTCTTTGGTTGTTTAATGTCTGTTACTTTCTCTCACCTTGTCCTTCTATTTTTCTTCTTTCTCTTTATTCCAGCATGCATTTTATCGGGTTTTAAAGCTGAATAGTTATGCTTTAGATAAGTTCTAAAACCAAAGCAATAAAAATTTTTTTTTAAAAAAGATTTATTTATTTATTTAATTTCCCCCCCTCCCCTGGTTGTCTGTTCTTGGTGTCTATTTGCTGCGTCTTGTTTCTTTGTCTGCTTTTGTTTCTTTGTCCGCTTCTGTTGTCGTCAGCGGCACAGGAAGTGTGGGCGGCGCCATTCCTGGGCAGGCTGCACTTTCTTTTTCACGCTGGGCGGCTTTCCTCACGGGCGCACTCCTTGCGCATGGGGCTCCCCCACGCGGGGGACACCCTTGCGTGGCAGGGCACTCCTTGCGCGCATCAGCACTGCGCATGGCCAGCTCCACACGGGTCAAGGAGGCCCGGGGTTTGAACCGCGGACCTCCCATATGGTAGACGGACGCCCTAACCACTGGGCCAAAGTCTGTTTCCCAACAATAAAAATTTTTATTTTGCTGTAATCACAATTTCTAAAACTTAGAGTGATAAGTGCAAAAATTTAAATGAGCAAATAATAAACTGATTGTTTGGTATCATGTGTAAAAAGCAACTAATCAATTATTTGGATTTTCCATCTTTTAAATAATTATTTTGAAACAAAATCTCTCCTCTTTGTGGTAATGCATGACTAGCCTCAAACATTATCATAGCAGTATGCTGTGGGATTAAAAAAATGTTTCTTTGTGCTCTTAAATACTATGGTTTGCCTTTCCCTTCTTTTAAGTGTGCCTCTTACCCACAACATAGGTTACTCCCTAAGAGTAAATATCAGTCTTGTAAGCAGGATATTACATCCAAACCAGGGTATCAAATTTTACTCAAGGAAATTTCTTCTAATCTTAAAGTCAGAGAATTTTAAGTCCAAGACAGAACTGCTCTACTTGGACGTAGATGCAATGCTGTCCTCAGGGAGGGAAAATCAGTCACTTCCTGCTTTTGTGGGTTCAGCAGCACTTAGTCTTGGGCCATGCTTGGCGCTGTGGTCCTGGTTGAACAAAATCTATGATCTAGTCTGTTACAAGCATCTTTGGGGATTTCTAAGTCAAATCCTCATAGACTTTTCAGGTAGGGCTGTTTATGCTTTTTAGCCCAGGTGTTGGGAGTTTTCAGCGAGTCCTCTCTGGTGATCATTTTGATGAAGTGGAGGTAAACAATTTCAAGAAGTGAACTTTTGGATTTATCTCTGAAAGGTTTCATCTAATATTATTTTTCTACTAAAATTTTAATTAAATTTTAAGTTAAAATACAATATAAAATGCATGTAGGTGGTGGACTTGGCCCAGTGGTTAGGGCATTCGTCTACCACATGGGAGGTCCGCGGTTCAAACCCTGGACCTCCTTGACCGGTGTGCAGCTGGCCCATGCGCAGTGCTGATGCGCACAAGGAGTGCCCTGCCACGCAGGGGTGTCCCCCACATAGGGGAGCCCCTTGCGCAAGGAGTGCGCCCCATAAGGGGAGCCACCCAGCGGGGAAAAAAGTGCAGCCTGCCCAGGAATGGTGCCACACAGAGAGCTGACACAACAAGATGATGCAACAAAAAGAAACACAGATTCCTGTGCCACTGACAACAACAGAAGCAGAAAAAGAAGACGCAGCAAACAGACACAGAGAACAAACAATCGGGGTGGGGGGGGGGGAGGGAAGAGAAATAAATAAATAAATAAATCTTTAAAAAAAATAAAATAAAATGCAAAAAGTTTGTAAAATAATGAGTAATATATACCTTAACATCTGACACCAGAGTTCTTCTTAGGGATAAAGAGAATTTTTTGAGAAATCCTTGATAAAATGTTTGAAAATGGAAACTGAAGTTTTAAGGACATAAACTGACAAAAAAGAAATGAAATGGTCAAACTCTCTGAGGGTTTGCAAGAACAGAGAACCAAGGCCTGTTTAGGGGGAGTAGATGGGCAAAAAAAGGGAAAATTAGCCAAGGTCATTGCTAATCACATACAGGCATTATGTGAATGGTGTTTGTGTGTGAATCTAGAGGACAGGTCAACACTGCACAAAAGTGGGAGACTCTCCAGAAACTGAAAGAATAATAAAGAAGCCATAGCATAGAGCCATGTATCATTAAGATATAAGCAATCCAATCCATTACTATAAAAATTACTAGAGATAATTAGAACACGACTTACTTTGATAAAAGATGGGTTTGAATTATTTGCATTTATCTAAATTTCCAAAGCACAGCATGCCACATATTGACATCTGAATTACATGTGCTTAGGAAAATGAATGGAAAAAACACATCAAAATGTCTAAAGTGGTTATTTCTAGACGATAGGATTATAAATAACTTTTATTTTTCTGTATGTTTTCCAAATATTCTAAAATAATCATGTATTCACTTTAAATTAAAAGGAAAATTCAAGTGAATGCATTTTCTCTTTGAAATGCACCAAAGATTAGACCTTTAAAAATTTCTGTGCCACTGTTGGCTTGATATATATCATCGCAACATAGAAGAAAGCAAGTATTTAGTTTTACGTTTTTCCTAGACTTTTGTCTTATTTCTTTTATTCAGCTTGAATGTCCAAACTTAGATCAATAAAAACATAGTCAAGACCTTGTGAAATCAGACCATAAAGGCAAAATCTCAGCTCAGCATAGTCCAGTGATTTCAATAAGTATTTTCTAGTCTAGTGAGCACTTTAAAATGTAGATGTTAATTTGTAAGTGACATTTATATCCCAATATTTGAAGAAAGAATAATGAAATATCTGTCATTTCTCAGAAATTAAAATGTATGTATGATTAAATATATATATGTATTTGTTCTTAAAATATTAACTTTGATATACTTCACTGGAGAAAGGTTAAGGACCACACCAAATTCTTAGGAAAGTATATATTTAAGTAATATGATAAGTAAAGAAAAATACATATTTAGCAGATTCCAGTTGCCTTGATTATTTCTGGATACAAGTTACTAAAATTCAACAAATCAGGAAGCAGATATTGCTCAAGAAGTTGAGCACCTACTTCCTACATATGAGGACCCAGGTTTGAGCTCTGGTACCTCCTAAGAAACAAACAAAAATACCACCATGGGAAAGCTGATATAGCTCAGTGATTGAGTGCTGGTTTCCCACATACAAGGTCCTGGGTTCAATCCCCAGCCCTGGTACCTCAAAAAAAAAAAAGCCAACAAAAGTATTTTCACAAAATTTCCCTTTATTTTTATCAATAATAATAATATTCATTTAAATTGTAACTTGTTCTGTGTTTCCCTACTCCTCCCTCTTCTACACACACACACACACACACACAAGTACTTTATAGAATTCTGCACCAAATCAGACACCAATACATGTAATCTGTTGCTTTTTTCATCCTATTGTTTTGTTTCTTCCTTGAAATGATGAATATTTTAAAATATTTAGAAAAGAGACATTTCACAAAAAGAAAGGACTAAAGGAATGAAATTGTCATTTTATTTCATTGTACTATTAACTTATATTTTTATAAAACTCCAATCCCTGAGTTTTAAAATACCTACTACTGATAGATGACTCTAAAAACAAAATGCCTTTATATATATTTTTATATGCTGTTAAATATAATGTAATTATTAAAAAGTGCAGTCTTCAATTATAACAAATGTTTCACACCAATGCAAGGTGTTGGTGGTGGGGTGGGGTGTGGGAATCCTGTATTTTATGCGTGATTGTTCTGTAAACCCTCAACTTCTCTAAGAATTTTTTTAAACATCCCATATAAAATGCTAAAGCTAAAAAAATAGATATATGGTCCTTCCAAGGTCCTTATTATAGACAAGTCAAAGGATCATATGTATTCTATGAAAAAAATCACAAAGAATGATTATATTTTCTGCTCCAGGAAGTCAGAGCTTATATCTGCCTTCTTCCCACAAATGCCCATTCCTTTCCCACATGCAAGATGCATCCTTCATTTTTCTCCATGCAGTTGCTCCCTTTAAAGTCCTATTTATGATTTACCTTATTAAAACAAATTCCATATGATTCCAATTGCTTCAGTCATGACACTGTCTTCCAAATTTAGGGCTTTTCATACTTATGCAGATGTTTTGGCATTTTTTAGTTCATCTATTTTATCACCTACTGGGGCACCAGCTATCACTTTGTAGTTCAGCACCAGTGAGACTTTCTTTTGCCTGAGATATTTTGCTCAGAAAGTACACTGCCATCAAGGGGTTTTAGCCTTAAGCATTCATGTTTTTGGGAGAGAACTTATTGCACATTTTCTCTTTTTATATAGAAATATCCTTTTTCCATTAACAGAAAATGCAATTATGGCCAGGAATTGAATCTTTGCACTTTCCCACAAAATACCATAGCAACTTTTTCCCAGACAAATCTTCTAACTCTCATCAGAGACAGCTATGGCTATCTGCTACTCCATTAGACATTGCTTCATTTGAATACAATATACTATAATCCAGAACAAAATATTAGTTTACTTCTGACATAATTGTTTTGAGAAAAAGGTCATATATTTGTTACTATAAGACATTTTTAAAAATAAAGGGAGTTAGATAGAAATATTTAAAATCAAAATTTAAATATGTTTCCCAATTTAATTTAAGCTTTTTCATTCAGGCAGGGACAGCGTTTTCTCCCCTTTGGCTCCTCTGCTCTAATACTTACAATTATATTCTTTCCTATATTATAAGATTCAATAAATAGCATTATTGATATATTTTGTGTGTTACCAGAATATTAAAAAGGATGAATAATGAAGTTTAAGGGTATTCAATTGTAAGGAAAACAGATATGTGGTAGTTTAAAAAAATATTAAGTGGAAAAGAGTTGGGCTTAGTTGAGAAATCTGCTCTGCCAGATTACCCCAGGGAAATGACATTCTGTTTGAAGTTTAATTTTCTGATCTGTAAAATGGAGTTAAAATTGATTGAGTGTGAAATCATTCAGCATATGTCTGACACAGAAGCACTCAATAAAGACCAGTTTATCTTCTCTTCTTTCCTTTCCTTTATTGTTGTAAGATCTATATGGGATGAAAAAAAATGACATTACACTAGATGAACTCTAAAATGCCTTTCAAATGATGTTATAGTGGAAAAAAGCCACTAATTTCAAGGATCTTGAATCTGTAGATTTAATGTGAGCAGCCAATTCATAATTGCATGGTGAATGTTTAAAATCAGGAAAAGCATGTGTTCATTGCTCTTAACCTTCATTCTGATCCTAGATATTTTGTCATCTGTGTATTTCCATGGGAAAGTGCTTTAAGACTTGCCACAAATTAAAGTATTTATAATTCTACTATTCACAATCATTCACTTAAGTAATTCTCAATAATTGTGCTACTAGTCAGCAAATACAATAAATATTATCCTTATGTTCAGTAATTGGACACTGACTACAATATCTATTAAATGGACAATAACAAGTTTGAAATTAAATTGCCTCTCTGATTTTCACAAGAGAAGTATATGACTCTTTCTTCCCCTGTCATTTGTCATAAAATAGCAAGCACATATTTTAGCAAATGTTTCTCATGATATAAGTGCCCAGTGATCCTAGGACAGGTATTTTTACAAATTAGAAAACTGGCAAACCTAGATATTCTTTCTCTAATAAAATACATTTTAGAGAGAGCACTATGAAAATAAAATCGCAAATAGATATAGATATTTCATTAAATGATGGGTAAATATGGTAGAAAATGTTATAATGAATTGTGTTGGCCTGAATCTAGTTCTTGAAGGATAAGAGAAAAGTTGCTTGTGGAGGATTTGGAGAAAGTATCAAGAAGATTAAGTGTGGGTATTGACACTAAAACACTGGAATATTTGCCAAAATCAAAACCACTTGTACTTTGATATTGAACAGCTTTTTCACTAATGGTAAATGTCTGGAAGCTACCAGAGCTGTTTTTTCTTTGGTTTAATATTTCTTCTATCAGAATTTTACTTTCCTGTAGTCATTTCCCCGAGAGAACTAAAGGACAATAACATTTATTTCTGATTGTGGCTGAATTTATCCAAATAACAGTTTACAAACTTTCCTCAAGAAATTATTTTAATATTATTATTCAATGAACACTTATTATCTATAATTGGGGAGACCTTATGTTAGGTGCAATGGGAAATACAGAATAAACAGAGCATGGTAATTGCTCTAGGAACTGAGAAGTTAACAAAACCAGCAACGATTGATTGATTCATTCATTCAACAGATATTTAGTGATCTCATAATACTTGCCAAAAACTGTGTTGGGTAATGAGGAAATTTTGACAAACAAGATTAAACTGTCCTTGCCCTCATGGCATTCATAATCTATTTGGACAGACAGACATGGGGGAAAAAACCAAAACCTTTCCCCAGTATTTACTTTAAAATCTCATGAAAAAAAAGAAAAAAGGAACAGGATCATCCATGATAGAACAATAGGAGAACAATACATAATAGCTCACTTTTATTGGGTGCTTCTTATTTGCCAGTTATGACTCTACAAGTTTTATATGTATTTAGATTTAATTCTCATACAAATGCTAAGAAGGAAGGTGTTATTTTTATCCCCACTTTACATGTAAGGAAACTGAATCACAGAGAGATTAAGTGATTTACATGGCTAAAGAGTAGCAGAGCCAATATTTAGATCTAGGCAGGTAGATCTAGAGTAGCTGCTCTTATGCAATATCACATAGTATTCCAAGACCATGCTAAAATTTGTGATGAAGATTAAGTATAAAGTCGAGGTTAGAGTACATGTACAGCCTTCTTCTGTGAAAGTTTCTGGGAGGAGTTGTTTGAACTGGGATTTGGCCATGTTTTAGGTATCAGGATATTTTACAAAGGAGAAAAGGAGTTCTAGGTAGAGGTAATGATTTAAAATACTGACATGAAGGAAGGACAAGCGGACTTTGGCAGCGGAGGCATGAAATAAAAGATGAAGTGAAATGATGGGTTGGGCTGCACCATAGTGTATCCATAGGAGACAGCTGGATATGGGATGATTTGAAGCCACAACATACTGAGAAGGAAGACCAGGTAGGAGACAAAACAAATGATGAACGTACAAACCCAGAGAGCCACAGAGAAAATAAATGATATACCATCAAGTTATGGTAATGAAACTGATGGTCTGGATGGGGCTTGTGTAAGCGAGAGGAAGCTACAGAGAGGTCATGTAGGGAGGCAGTGAGAATGGTCTCTGGGTTTAGTCAAACCTGATATTGTTAGCTGAGTGACCTTTTTGATATACTACTCAGGTTCATTCTTGTTTAAAATGATGATTAAGCCTTTTAGTCCCAGACTAAACCATTGGTTCCTGACAATCTCTGAACGGGCACTTTTGTGTTAGCATTTCCATCCCATTTTAAAACATGAAAAATATGAATGTGCACATTCATGTGAATATTTGTTGAGGTTTTGACAGATATTTGTGAGAAGCACCTTCAGATTCCTTTTCTAGAAACACTCCATGAAATGTTAGGACACTGGGTCACAAGCCTTTGGGAGTAAGAAGCAGTGTTTTCTAAGGGGGTTTCATCCCAAAGACCGTGGTGGAAGATGATGGACAAGATACATCATCTCTGTAAGTCTATTTCCTCATTTCAAAAACAGCAAGCAGTGTAGCCATATGCTGCTTTCGAAGTTTAAATGAAATAATGGAATTAGAGTGTTCCACACAGGATTGGATACATAGTTAGCTTACATACATAGTAGTTTTGCAATCAATATTGAGGAGTTGAAAATGACTTTCAGGTTTAAGGCCAAGTCAATAAGGAGATAATTACAACATAACTGGAATGTAGGACAAGGGATCATTTGGATATGTTGAGATCTAGATGCCTGTAATATATCCATAAGGACATATTTAGCTTGCAGATTGAAAGTGGAGTCTTAAGTCAGGAAAAAGTTGCAGGTTAGAGACAATGATATAGGATCAATCACAAAAAAAAAGTCTTACCCTACCTTAGCTAGGATAAGAGAAAGAAATCACAAGGGGTCAGTGGAGGTTCAGGAAGAGGGTAGGGTCAGGGAAATGAGTGCAGAAACTTAAGCCAAAGGAAGTCTAAGATTGAAATATATCTGTTCTGGGAAGAGTCAGTATAATGGGAGAGATTAATGGTGCAAGAGGAAGAGAGGGTATGATTGATGGTGAGGTCTAAAATTGATATGAATAATAATAAATCAAAAGAAAATAAGGTGGATATAATATCATTTGTTGTGGATCTACAATATAAGGTTTCACATTTATTTAATCAAATCTTAAAAACAACCCTGTAAGGCATTATTTTTCCCCATTTGTAGATAAAGAAACTGACACTGAGGGAGAGTAAGAGGTTGCCCAAGGATGCACACTTGGTATTTGATGCAGTTAGGATTAAAATGCAGAACTGGCTAACTCCCAAGACCCTGTGAGTAGAGAAAGATGGAAAATTTGATGAAGGAGAGAGGAAAGTTAAGGGAATTTTCATAGGCTCTTCAGAGCTGCAGAGTTTGGGCATCGGAACTGGATTTGAGGACTTGGGGAAGGGAAAAAGTCTGTAACAGCTGCTATGGTGCATTTAATGGGATTTTAAAAAGAGATTGCTAAGTAGCTCCAAAAACTCAACTGAGACATGAATTTGTAATGTATGCAGTCAAATGCAGTTATGTGACTTGTTCCAGTTTCCTCAGTTCTAAGAGAATATCAATATTGAACAAAGGCCAGAATTCTAAAATTCATTGTAAGTTAGCCTATTAAAAATACATGCTGGATATGGAAGTTGGACTGTTTGTACATGAATTCTCTGAAACTAAACTTAAAAATAAATCCTGAATATACACAGAAGATGACCAATTATCTTATTTAAAACATGGAGCTTAGTTCAGATATTATTGAGTAAGCAATGGCCTTAAATTTGGCACATTTCTTCTGTGCCATCGATGAGTAAATTTATGCTGAGCACCTTTCATAGCAACTGACAGGGAAGTGTGAGTTAATGGAGGGAAATACATAACCCATCAGGAGTTTCTAGACTTACCTGAAAGAAAAACCAAATAGACAAAGCAGAGTATGTTACATATTGAACTGAATTATATTCTACTAAATTACATGGAAAAATGTGCTTGATAACAAGACTATGTATGTATGAGAAATACCTCAGTATTTCTGGAGAAATCCAGAGTTAGAAAAAGTCAGTGTTCACTGGCCTACACACAAAACCCATCATCTGAGCCATACATTCCCTATGTTAATCAATCAGTCATTGTTTTCTACTAGGGATGCTCTAAGGGCTTCAACACCTACCCTCTTTATTTTCATTACAAACTCCTGACCATTTGAAAAAAATCTGGATCATTTTCTGTCAGTCAGTTATTAGAGGGCCATAGACACACACACACACACACACACACACACACACGTCTATTATCCACATAGGCAAATAGAGCATTGCCCAGAGAAGTTAGTGACAGCACAATGCCACAGAAATCCCATCAGAGACAGTGAACAATGGAAAGATTCCCAGTCAGGAATCCTCATGGAAAGCCAGCTGAAGAAAGTGCATAAAAAATGGATTTTCTTATTTCTTACAATTTCTTGATGAATCTTTATGAGTAAGATCTTATGAACATATGTACCAAACTACATGAATGAGCACTGTGGTGGAATAACAAAGGTACTTTTTGGATATTATACCTCAGATAAGTAAACATCTGTTGGTTCTCAACCCCACAGTCAGCCAAAACAGGAAGATGTAATGTCTCCCTCTATTTACATATTGCTTCAATCATTTTGTTAAGTGTTTTACACTGAGGAGGCAGGATAGGGTAAGATCCTAGAGACAACGCAAGAAAATATTGCTTTTTATTATTTTGCTTAAAAACACATTCTAATGTTTGCTGTATACTTTATCTTGGTTCATGAAAAAATTGCTTAATCTGAGTACCAGTGTATTTTCGGTTTTTCTTGTATTTTTTAATTTAAAAGATAATTTTAGAGGACTGAATTAACCATCAACATTGTTATTTGCTACTTTTAATAGTCTGAGTCTAGAATTCTGTTAAGCAAATTATGATTCATACTTAACTGAGTATTTAAATACCAACTCCTTTCTCTTTGCCCCCACCTTTCATATTAATTGTCACAGGTGATATTAAAAGAAAATGAAAAATGAGTTGCTATCTGAAAGACTTAACAGGTTATAGAAATATATGATATCCAATAACTGTACTGAAAACATAAAAGAAATTCATAGATGTCAATTAGATAATTATATCAAAATCTGAAAGCTACTCATTCATAATGAAGAGACCCTATTCACAATTTGTTTAATTTGTTACCCTCTCAAAGGAAAAACTGTCATGAAGAAATGTATGGAATGTGATTTAAGACTTCTCCTTCTCTTGTTTTTGGCCTAGCTAAAATTAAGGTATGGATGGCATTTAGTTTCTAAACAATTGCTAACATTTTCTTCTGAATTAAAAAAAAATACAATTGACTTTTCTTTCTATCCACTTTAGATATGCCCAAACTCATTGTGTTGAAACTCCTGTAAGATCCCAAAATGAACAGTTTCACAGGTAGAACATTAGGAAGAAGTGAACTAATCATTTATTTAGTTGAGAGCAAAATATGTTTGAATTGAGAATTATATATTTCTTCAGTACAGAGTATGATTCATTGGTGGATCATAAACTTCTAATTTTTACTCTTCTGAAACAATAGTTTATGGAAAATTTAAGCACAGATGAAGTGTCATAGTTTGAGGCTCTTGTGGACACAAGAAAATTATATCTACTTAAACTGCTCTGTTCCTGTGGGTATGACCGTATTGTAAACCTGTGACTAGATTAGATTCAGTTAAGGCGCCATTTTGTTAGGTTACTTCAGTAAGGCATAGCCCAGGGTGGGTCTGAAACCTCTTACTGGACGCCTTTATAAATGGGATGAACATATAGAGAAAAAGGCCACAGAAACAGAGAGAAACCCCCAGAGACTGAGATAAAAGGCCCTGGCCCAGAAGCTGAAATCAACAGAACACAGAAACTTAGAGGAAGACACTGAAGCCAGAAGCTGAAAGCAACAAAGCCTGAAGGAGAGGGGACAGACAAGTGGACACCACCATGTGCCTCACAGTGTCTTGCCATATGAGAAAGAAATCCAGGACCACCAGCAGCCAGTCCTCAGGGAGAAAAGCATCACCTGATGAGGTCTTGATTTGGACATTCAAATAGCCTCAGAACTGTAAGCTTATAAGGTAATAAATTCCCATTTCTGGTATATTGCCTTGGCAGCCTTTGACAAACTAAAACATGGGCTATTCTTAGAGTTTATCATAGTGTGATTACAAAACTAAAGCTACATGAATACTATTAAAGTTTTAAAGAAACTTAGCAGCATGGTGAGATGGCACAATCTTTCTTTATCAGGTTTGGATATACACTTAAAAAGACAAGTTACAACAATTTAGAATATATAATGTCACCATGTGGTTATCTGATATACTTACACTGGAAAAGGCATGACTTCTAGATTTGGTTAAAATAAAATAGACAATTAGAAGAATGATCTATGTTTGAGATAAATCAACAAGGAAATACAATTTTCCATGTGTGTTATAGCCTATCCAAATACACATTTTCAATTCCATAACCATACTTTTGCAAAAAATCTTTTGGTAGCTTGCAAAATTATTGTACCTGAAACCATCCATGGCCATAAAATGCACTTATAAAGCTATTGTCCCTCACAACAGTTACTTACTTGCTGACAGTAGAACTTAACAAATAATTAACCTCTCCTACCTTTAATGGCAATTTCTACTATAGACATTCTGTCAAAATGCAACGGCTTGTGAAAAGACAGTATATTAAAAATCATTTAGCAAGTTTCACAGAATTGGCTTCAAGTATAAGACTGTAAAATTAGAATGCAACCACTATAAAAGAGGGAATAGTCAGTAAAGACAATGATAGCAATTGACTTTTCTTACAGCTATTAGTACAGGAACAGAGGTATAAATACCCAGGGTATGGGAGAGAAGAAATATTTCCCATGTGCATGAACCATCATACTACCTTTCATACCCACTGCTCATACAACTTGTATGAAATTGTACCTGTCAAAAACTCAGCCCCACAGAAAAGAGTAGAATCATCACTCTTTAAAAATCAGGGTTTATCTTAAAATGGATGCTGAGCCTTGTAAGGAAATGTTTAACTTAAGTCTACCAATGGTCAGAAATTCAATAGGGTTGTGGAGAGCTAGAGGAAAGCAGCCAGATTGTATTAAATAATAGTATTATGGGAAAATATCCAAGGCTGAGTTGACTTATTTACTTACCTGAGATAGGTACCGTGTTGTACTTGTCAATGGCTTTATATAATGGGCAATTTATAAAATTAATGCACTTACTAGATAAGAAGGACTATTTAAGCATTAGCATACATGAGAATCACTATCTAAAATCCTTCCATGAATAAAAATAATGTGTATTTCTAATTTGCAGTATATAGCTTAATTTTTAATTTTATTAAAAATCTGCAAGTTCTATATTTATTTAGAGATGCACGTAAATGATATCTGCTTATAACTGCAGATAATATATAATATTTATGCTGTTCTGATAATGATTTTGCCATTTCATAAAAAAGGAAAAATTTACAGTAGTTGCCATTTTACTCTCCTGAAAGCACAAATAGCAATTACTTTTTATAAGTTCAATATTAATTAGATTGACAATCTAATAATAGAAAAATTACTAAAATGACCAGAAGCTATTTATAGTATCCCAATATCCTTTATTAAATGTTGATTGGAAATAAAGTTATTTCTGTTCTTAGAACCCAAAGAAAAATTTTGACCTTTGACCTGTATAATCATAGTTCTTTTACATTTTTCTAAGAGCCACCATGAGTATAATTCATTTTATAGAGTAAAATGTAGATACCTTTTTCTAAACTTGATTATAAACACAAAGTGTGTTTTATGTACTATGATACTATCTGTTCTTTGTAAGGTGTTACCTTGATTGCATTATTACAAAATTAACATACTAAGGGGCTCTAAACTTGGGGACCTCAAACTGCATAATAAGAAATTGGTCCTTAACATGTATAGAAAAGGAATCATATAAAACAAGCAAATGTAAACAACATGAATTCACTTATTGAATAGATTCTTTGAATGATTTAGGGTATTACTTCCCACGGTTGCCGTAAAAAATTAACCACAAATTTGTTAGCTTAAATACCCAGAAGTATATCCTTCACAATTATGGAAGCCAGAAGTCTGAAATGAGTATCATTGAGCTGAAATCAAGATGTTGGCAAAGCTTTGCTAACTCCAGAGGCTACAGTGAAGAACACGTTCCTCGCTTCTCCCATCGTGTTGTGGCTGTTGGCATTCTCTGGCTTGTGGCCATATCACTCCAGTCTCCGTCATCATATTACCTTCTTCTCCTCTGTTTGTGTCAAATTGCCAAATCTCCCTCAGCCTCTCTCCTACAAGGACTCACCTTATTTACGGCATTTAGAGCTCACCTGTATCACCCAAAATAATCTCCCCATCTGCAGATCTTTGGTTTAATCATATCTGCAAAGTCTTTATTTAATCACATCTGAAAAGCCTTTTCTTTTTTTCCCCATTGTGGCAGTTTGATATCGTTTATGAATTCCAAAAGTAGATATTGGATTATGTTTATAAACTGGTCTGTCCCTCTGGGCATATTAGATTATATTGGATTTAGAAGTTTCACTTTTACTTGATTAAATAATGATTAAGGCTTTGATTGGGCCACATCAATAGGATATTATATCCCCACCCCTTTGGTGGTTGGGGACTCACAGAGAAACAGCCCCTCAGAGAAGTGAGGTTGGAGTTTTAATGCTGGAGCCCCAAAAAGTAAACACACAGAGGAGCAGAGCAGCTGATCCTGGAGAGAATGGAGCCCCGGGGAGAAACAGCCAGTCAACTTAGAGTCCACAGCTGGCCTAGTGGAGAGAGCAGGGCAGCTGGGCCCAGGGAGAAACAAGCCACAGGAAATGAGGAACCCAGGAAGCCAGAACTCTGGGTAGACATTGGCAGCCATCTTGCTCCAACACATGGCAACAGATTTTGGTGAGGGAAGTAACTTATGCTTTATGGCCTGGTAACTGTAAGCTTCTACCCCAAATAAATACCCTTTATAAAAGCCAATAGATTTCTGATATTCTGCATTGGCACCCCTTTGGCTGACTAATACACCCATATAAGGTAACACCCACAGGTTCCAGGGATTAAAGCATGAATATCTTTTGAAGGGCCCTTATTTAAGTTACCACAAATAGCAAAATGTATTTCTTTAGCCTGATAATTAATAATTTGTTTCATGTGCCTCACATTGCCATATTTAGACTTTGGACAAAATAGTAAAAATAATTTCCTATTATTCCTTTCTCACTGGCTCTTTTGCAAACAAAAGCAATAGAGAAGCCAGAAAGACCAGGTAGAATTCAAAAAGGGATGCTTAGGGATGGGTGTATATAGTCATGCTCCATTGTTGACTGCAATCAGAAACAAGTTGAATTGTCTTACAAAATGTTCTTCAAGGCAATGGATGCCTCTGGACTGACAGACCTACAAACCAGATGTGCGGTGATATCATTTTCATGAGCAACCTATGTGTGCTCACATACCCCACCCCCCCTACAAATAATTTATAAAAAATAGTTTAGAGCAAAATGGAAGAAGCTTACTGAAAAGTCTTCAAAGATTTCCTTGAGTTCTTTGTGGCCATGCCTTTCAGCAATATGTGCTGGGTCAGACCCCTCCAAATTTTTCATCTGAGATGCCCAAGTTGCTCCTGAACATTGAAGCAAATGACTAGCCAAGTTCTTTAAGCCAAATTTTGCTGCACAGTGTAGAAGAGTTGGGAATTCTTTGAAATGAGTATCTGTAAGTTCAAGAAGTAATAACAATTAATGTTTTCTTGCATCTGCAATCATGTAAAAAAAGAACAAACGTACTCTACTCAGCAAAGTAATTCCCACAAAACAGAGCAAACCTTTAGTGTGATCTTAATATAATAAACCATCATTTGTTTTAAAAATGTAGAACCTTTTTCCCTATTTCTTAAAATAAATATAAATTAATATTTTCAGTAACATTAATGTGCCACTCTTACTTGTGGGTCAAGTTTAATTTTGAAATAAATACCAACTCTTAAATACAAAACAAACAAAATATAACATTATATTGTAATAACTCCTTCTAAGTATACTTAGATATTATTCAAACTTTAAATAACAAAGTCTGTAAGTTCATCTATAAAACCTGCCATGCCTAGTTTGCACCCTTCTGAAGTTGAAATAAACATGAAATTCTCAGGTGATATCAGATTTCCATATGAAAATTTTCTTTTGAAAAGTAATTGCAACAGAAAATGCAAGTGACCATAATAAACCGATCATAAATTTCAGTATGGAAATTTCCATCGGAATTTTATGTCTTTCATGTTTAGAGTTGGAATTTCATAATTACTTATTAAGTATCAATTTAAAGATGTATTAATTTTGCATAACTATAAAATAATGAATGTAAATTGCTATCCCAATGACAAAAATAGAAAAACCTGATGAGTGATGCTTGTTATTATTCTATACCTTTACACCCAGCTGAAAAAAATATCTCATAGAAATTATACACAAGCTTACTTCATTATCAGGGACAAACAACATGAAGATGACAGTTACAGCAACAATGGAATCAAACCAAAAGGCAATTCTATTCCTTCAGAAAACTTCTAAAGTAATGGGAAACAGCCACCTCATGACATTTTAAAAATTGTGAATCTTCATGGACCTCTTTACCTCTTTGCTATTCTGTAGTCCCAAAAGACTTTTTTTAAAAATAGGAGAAAAAGAGAGGGAATTAAACCTTGAGTATTCAATGTACTTATGTGCCATGACTCAGGGCCAAATGTATTTTTTAGTTTTCTGATTTGTATGTTTTAACAGAAATCAAAACTGGTTTATGTACTCAGTAAAAGGATAACTTTCTTCTTTTTAAAAAGCTATAGATAGATCTATGGTCCTATTTCAACAATAAATGTACTTGTCTCTTTTTATATGGTATAAAGTCAACAAATACTTAATGAAGATGGATGAAGATGGGCCTATGAAAGCTGGAACTTTACAACATAGATTTGAACTGTGTCTAAGGTAAGAACCAAGTTTTCCAAGTAAAAACAAAGTACTTGCTTAAAAAAAATTAAGATATAATGTTCTATTTATTTGCATTGGAATACATTATAAAAATACAATATTTTGCTATAACTAAACCAAGCCAAAGATAATAAAGAGAAATATCTAAGTGATAAGGTCAGATTTTTATAATATCTCGATTATCTCTTTCTTTGCTATTCTACAAATTATGAGCAACACATCATCTGCCAATCTATGCCTTTTGCACTGTCCACTATTATTTTGGTGAATTTTTAGATCACTGTCAATGTAGCTTGATACCTCTTTCACAAAATAAATTTTTAATCAATTTAGAAATACATTCACCTTTCTTTTTTAAGATTTATTTATTTATTTCTCTCCCCTCCCCCCCCACCCCCCTGCCATTGTCTGTTCTCTGTGTCTATTTGCTGCGTGTCCTTCTTTGTCCACTTATATTGTTGTCAGCGGCATGGGAATCTGTGTTTCTTTTTGTTGCATCATCTTGTTGTGTCAGCTCTCCGTGCATGTGGCGCCATTCCTGGGCAGGCTGCACTTTCTTTCGCACTTGGCGGCTCTCCTTACGGGGTGCACTCCTTGAGCTTGGGGCTCCCCTACGTGGGGACACCCCTGCGTGGTAGGGCACTCCTTGCGTGCATCAGCACTGTGCATGGGCCAGCTCCACACAGGTCAAGGAGGCCTGGTGTTTGAACCTCGGACCTCCCATGTGGTAGACAGATGCCCTAACCACTGGGCCATGTCCGTTTCCCTACATTTACCTTTTAATTTCAGCAGCCTCCCTGTCAGTAAAGTCTTCACGTTTAAAGTGATTTAATATTTTTAAAATACAACAAAATTCATTAAGAATCTCTACTTTTGTACACCAAAAAGAGGAATAAACACTGTGACAAGTGATTATGGTTATTCAGGGCACATTTCTTAACAGTATTTTTGATCTGCAACCACATTTTCTGACAGACAAAAAGAATTTCTGCCCATTTAAGATGACACTGCTGATACTAAAGGGAACTGGAAGTTTGAAGGCTGGCTTTTTAATTTTCCATTTCTTTAGTTTGATTTTAGTGGCAACTTAAAGACCTTAAATCCATTAGATTATTATTATTTTTTTGTAGTTATAGATGTGTAAAGAGCTTTGGTGGAGGACATCTTCCCAGTTTCTACCCACTAATGGAATTGCTTTGGTAATGTCTGTTAGAGCTGATCTAGTTAGTGCTGGCAAATCCCTAATGATAGTGTTCTTTACTTCCTAAGGCAGCCTGTTTCTTGGTTAGATAACACTAAATACCAGAAAACAATTACTTCTGTTAAGGTGAAATTCGTTTCCTTGAAATTTTTATCTCTACATATCCCTTGGGCAATATAGAATGCTGTAGTTACAAAAGCACAGGCTTAGAGCCAGTTGTCTCTGTCATATATTCACTATGTGAACTTCAGCAAGTTTTAGTTTCTCTGAACCTCAGTCTCCTCATCCAAATTTGCAGGGATATTGAGATAATTAAATGCCTTGGAATATATAAAATACTTAACAAGGTGACTGAAACAGAACAGGCATTCAATGCATATTAACTTTCTTTCACCTCTCTCTTCTGAATTAGTCAGACCCAAGTCTTCTCTACCCCAGTTTTATAATCGTTAGTTCTGTTCATTATTCTAGAGTCCTTTACATCCTAAAAGCGTGATTCTAGAATAGAATCCTATATAAAATGTTGAATTAATTTCAAATCTGCCAAAATGATATGTACATCAATCATTTTAATTGCCTTTGACAGGGTTATTTTTCCTGCTTACTTTCACTGAGCAGGAAAAGCTTTAGTCTGCTAATGTATGTGATCCACAACTAGACAGTTTCTCATTTAATTTTTAAAAATTAAATGATAAGAATGATAGAGTTAACCTTTCCAAGAATTTGGCATGATTCACAGAAGCTATATTAGTTCTTTTAATGTCAATTAAATCATGACTGTAGCTTTATACAGAACACCAAATTAACCACACTCAGTGTATGCATAAGACATTACATTAATATATATGATATTTGTATATAATTAAAGGAATTCATGAAAATAAAGGTATTATTATAACATTTTTAAAAAGATTATTTATTTCTCTCCCCTTCTCCACCCCCTCCCCGCCCAGTTGTCTGCTCTCTGTGTCCATTCGCTGTGTGTTCTTCTGTGTCCGCTTATATTCTTGTCAGTGGTACTTGGAATCTGTGTCTCTTTTTGTTGTGTCATCTTGCTGTGTCAGCTCTCTGTGTGTGTGGTGCAACCCTGGACAGGCTGCACTTTTTTCGTGCTGGGCAGCTCTCCTTACTGGATGCACTCTTTGCACGTGGGGCTCCCCAAATGGAGGGCACCCCTGTGTGGCACAGCACTCCTTGCACTCATCAGCACTGCGTGTGGACCAGCTCACCACATGGGTCAGGAGGCCCTGGTTTTGAACCTTGGACCTCCCATGTGGTAGGAGGATGCTCTAGCCACTGAGCCAAATCCACTTTCCTATTATTATGATTTTGAAAACTAAACTAGTTCAAGTCTAATCATGAGTTTAAGGAGTTTTGGCAATTTTATACACCTGTGTATCACCACCCAAAACAAATTAAGCAAAACTTATATTACCAAAGAGTTTTCTCATGCTCTTTTGCAGTCAATTGCCCATTTCAGAGGCAAGTGCTTTCTAATGTTTATCAACATAGATTAGTTTTGTTTCCTCTTAGATTTCATATAAGTGGAAGCTTATAGTATGTACTCTTCTGTGTTTCATTGTCACCTGGAATCTTTATTGCTAATGAAAAGGAGAAAGTCCTATGTCATGTTCAGCATAGTTTTCCTCTATGTAATTTAATGTGTTTCTTCCCACACTCCCATTGGGCTATGTTTTAAGATTTTTAAAATATTTAGTTTTCAGCAGTTTAACTCTAATGTGTCTAGGTATGGTTTTCATTTATTCTAATAAAATGAGGGTTTTCAGGAATTATTAGATCTGTGTAATGATTCCTGATGTCTTTCATCAATTTTGGATTATTTTCCAACATAATATCTTCAAATATTTCTTCTGCCTCATTCTTTCTCTGCCTTCCTTCAGGGAATTCAATTATACTTTCGTTAGATCATTTGATATAGTTCTACAGAGAATACATTAGAACTTAAAGTAATCTATAGATGAGCTGAACTTGATCTTTTTTGTGGCTTTATTTAGACTCTCGATTTTTTTCCATCTCTTGTCTAACTTAAATAATTTCTTTTGACTTGTCTTCACTGGTTCACTGGCTCTTTGCACTTTTGTGTTGAGTCTGCTGTTAAGCACATCTATTGACTTTTAAAAAAATCTGATATAAAGTTTTATTTCTAGAATTTCCTATTATACTTTCCATTTCTCTGGTGAAACTTCTCTCTTTTCACACATGCTGCCCACCTTTTATAATAGATTCTGTACAATATTTATTATGGTTATTCTAAAATTCCTATCTAGAATACTTCTGCATCAGCTCCTATTGACTAATTCTTTTCTTGACCATGCTTTTCCCTTTTCTTGCTTCTTCATGTTTCTTGTAATTTTTTATTTTATGCTGGAAATTGTATTAAATAACCAAAGCAAATATTATTTGCCCCCAAAATAGGGCATATTCTTTATTCAATCATACAACTATGGTAGAGGAATGAGCCAAATAAATCTGTAGATGAGCTGAACTTGGTCTTTTTGTGGCTTTACTTAGATCTAATTCACTGCTGGCCTCAAATATTTTTAGGGCAGGATCAAAAATTTCTCTTCAGCTAATTTTGACCTAAGTCTTGGTGAGACACTAGAGATCTCTGTCTGCTTAAAAGGTTGACTACCAACTTTTTGGGTTACTGAGTTGTTCTTTTTGCTTTCCAGTCATGCCTCTAGATTTCCTCATTTCAAAATTTCTCTCTCAGATTTTGGGGAGGAGTAGGCTCTGCAATAGTCTTAGGACAAACTGCTTATCAGCCAGAGAGCTTGGAGATACTTCTCTCATCTTTTCTGCCTTATAGCATTTAGAAGTTGACTGCTGTTGCATTCCATGTGGTGAAAGCTCAGAGTGCTTTGAAGGGATTTGACTAGTCAGTTCTGTCACACTCTTTCTTCAGTAGCCACTGGCCGGCGTCTAGAGAAGGCTCAGAGTATTTGTCAGGCTCTTAGTTCTAACTTTTTCCAGCTCCTGGCATTCCAGCTTTCTGCATTCGTGGCAGTCTGCAAATGAGTTTTTGGGTAGTACAGACTCACTTTGTAGCTGAGGTTCCTAGAGATTCTTATTCCTTACACTAGGTTAAATATAACATTTGCTTAATATTCAGCAGGTTTCATCAATGGGAATATCTGTTGCTCTATCAGGGATGAAAGTAGTCATAAATACCTTCACTCTTATGAAAGAATTGCCTCTGGAATTTAGTTCATTTAGATTTCTTTGGTATCACTTTTCTTCTGGATTAAAAAAAAACAACTATGATTTCAAAGATCATCTTTCTTGTTCTTTTTGTTATGGGGCAACAACATCCTCTTGTGACTTTGTAAATTTTAATCAGGAATAGAACTTCTATTTGGCTTTGCTCTTACACCATTGGAATACTTTTTCTTAAACTCACATAATTTATTTTTATAATTTACAGTCTTGTTAGAATAAAACAGATTCTTTAAGAAGATATAAGAACCTGTTAGGGTATGCTGAATCTGCAGTATGCATCTGCTTCATTTCAAGGCAATTTTCATTTAATTAATCAAGATTTATTGCATCTGTTTGAACTATGAAGGTGTAAATAGAGAAGCCATAATTCATACTAAGGTTTGGCCTATTTGCTTTGAATTTTTTCCAGGATGATATAAATTTTCAATTTTCAGTTGTTTCAGCCAATGTCTGTCAAATTGTAGTTTCAGAAGAGCAGAATAAAATGTCTGGGAGGAATATTTCCAAGAATGTCCAATTTCACTACTTTTACAAATAAAGACAAAGTAATGAGTTGTCACTTAGTAAAGAAATTGAGTCATATATTTGTCTGTGCAAAACCATTTCTAAACTGTTCAAGATAATCCCTATAAAAGACTATTACCAATAAATAGATCAAAATAATCAAACCAAAACTTTCAAAAGATTAACCTACCTTACCAGAATGATAAAAAGGGATTATAGCCAAGTGTAGAATATAAAAGCATTATATAAAAATTTAACAGTAAGATGAGTAAGGCAATTGGAAGTGCATAACCATGTAATCCATTCGTTCTCATAAAACACTGTCTGGAGGAGTAAATATTTATTTGCTCAGAGTAGGATGAACAGGTGGCCACTTTAGGACAAAACAATGAATCACACAACAAAGAAATGATCAAAGGTCAGGGTTTCTGGATTCTAGTGCCCTCAGCCTCTAAATCTGTGTTCCTGAGATAGTTCTTTCATCTCACTGGACCACAATCTTCCCAATTATAAAATGAAAAGACAGGGGTTAGAATTATAGGATTTTGAATGTTCTTTTGAGCTAGAAGGTTTCTATCATTTGCCATGGCACAGAAAGTTTAAGCTAATCACTCTTTGGAGGGAAATTTTCTCTGGTTGCTAATTAGTATCATTAAAGGAATAAGAAAGATATTATGAAGGTTGAAGAAAAGTAGAGACTTTCATAACTTTCATTGTAAGGATTTGGAATCTGATGAAATATTAGTCTTTCTATGGGTCCATAAACACATAGCATTGCTAGAGATATGAATCTGCTCTGTGGCAGCGCAGCATATATGCTGTGTATATGTACCCCATATCTTCCCATCTCTTTGAGAAGCGCTATCTTCATTCTCTAAACCACCACTCTCAGAGATTCTTTCCTATCCATAAGTACCAATAAAGTTTATACCTGACTAAATGCCAGGTGTGTTCTTTGTTCTCATGGCTGCACTGAACTTATGCCCTTCAGGAGGTCGGGTTGGAACATTTTTGTTATTGAATTCTTGTTGTTAAAATATCCTTTTAAAAGTTATATCCACCTTGGGTCTCCCTTTTTAACTGTCTCCAGAAACTCCAAATATAATCTTTCAAATGTTTTGGTTAAAAAGGGTTAAATTTCTAATCTGCATTATATTCAAATTATCCCATTTTCTTCTTAATAAATAAAATATAAATAATGCTTTAATTATTTTAAAACCCAAAATTATAAGTCTTAGTACATATTTATAATGAGAGGCAGTATAATGTAGTGCTTAAACATTATGAATCTGGACTTAATGCATGGGTTAAGCCCAACTTACCGATAGTGTAACTTTGGACAACCTACTTGAGCATTTTGTGTCTCGATTTCTCAAACATTAAGTGGATAATAACATTTACGCAATTAGATATTAAAGCCTTGTCTAAATTTTCCAATAAATAATTATTTTCAAAGCAATATGGAGACCCCTTTTCCTTTTGGAGAAGGAGTCCAGAATTGGTCTTTCATTACCACATGGCCAGGCATTTTAAAAAGTATGGCACCTTCTTTTTCTTCCTCCACCCAGTCAAGGAGGCTCTGAGCATAGCTTCAGCTCCTGTGCACTCTTTAAGCATAAGACCAGAAAAGACATGGGGCTGAAAAAGAGGAACCTATGAGCATCCAAATCCATTATTTCTAAGGAGATCTCCCTGGCTGCCACTTTGTTTAGGTCTTACTAAGGTAAAATTCCCACTGGGGATGGCTAGAGTCCCATTCAACAACCACTCTGCAAGTAGGAAAAATGGTCCAGGGCTATGATTCTCTCTTGTTTATTCTCCCACTTGTCAGGCTTAGGGAAAAAAAATAGGATAAATCCAGGAGAAAAGTGAATCCCTACTATATTGTTCCAAGATATATAAATTCATTTGAAGAACTGTACATCTTTTTAATTTTGGTGAAAATTTTATATTTTGCTACAACTATATTTTAGTATATATGGGAATTTTGTAAAACTATAAAGTTAGAATTCTGGAAGACTGATGTTCTGTATCTGAATGATGAGTTGACAAGAAACACGATATGTGAAGGGAGTGAGTAACCTTGAATACAGAAAAGGGTCATTGCTTATTAAATACTATAATGGATAGGAGCTACTATTAAATTAAATTAGCAGTGGTAGTGATAAGAGGAGAAAAAAAAGAAAGGGGGATTAGGGAATAGAAAGTGAAGTATGATGACTAATGAATGAAGGTTGTAGGGTAGGGATTTTAGGCACCAAGAGCCAGAAAAACAAACAGAATGGCAATACATGTAACTGGCATGTACCTGAAAGAACGTGTCTTTGGTGTACACTGTGAAGCACCTTAATATTGAGGGCTATAGGCTATGAATAGCCAGAGAGAACTAAGGCAATGTGGAGAACAAGATTGAAGCAAGCCTGAGACCAAAATGAACAGACTGGGAGCTTGGAGTCTACATCTGGAAATAATGCTAGGAAGCAAGAGAGAATATGAAGATCTTATTAGCAGTTCTCAGAATGGATATCAATTAAAACATCACAGAACTTGAATATTTTTCTTGATAATCCATTTTCTGCCATCAAATCCAGACAGTGATAAGGCAAAAGAAAGACTTGGAGCCGCTCCATTTTTAAGCAGGTCACAAATTTGTAGGTAAACTTTGATTAACATAAGAAAATTCTATAACTGTAGTTCTATACATATATGTTTGTATTCTTTTCCTCTATGTTCATAATAAAATTCCTTTTGAAAATGAATCTTGACACAAAAGTCTCTCAGTTACCTAGGAAGATCAAGGAAAACTGGAAAAACAAAATTGTGGAAACTGGATGGAGCTGGAATCAATGGTCAGTCATTCAACTGTAGGGTCATGGCTTACAGGTAGAAAGCTACCTTTTGGCGTTTATATGGGTTTATATGGAAATTCAAGGAATGGTGCACCAAACCGTAAATCAAAATATTGGGCAGGGATGCTTTATTTCATTATTAAGAAATATTCAGGATTTCTTAGGACTTCCTATAGTCTTAAGCACAGATCTATTCTTTAAAAAATATTAAAGATTTTAATAATAAACATGAACAAGGACAAAGAGGAAAATTGAAGCAGTGCTCAGGGCAGTAAATGGACTGGATAGATCTTAAGATACCTTTGGGGAGCACTAAGTTGTGTAATGCAGGAACAAAATGCAATGAAATATGAGAAAGATTAGGAAAGTATCTAAATACAGAATAGGTAAGAAGAAATTATGACACTTGTTAGGAAGCATACTGGGAGACTTTTTAAGGAAGAAGGAGAAAAAATGGATGGTATGAATTAGAGTGGTGGCCATAATAATGGGCAAGAAAGGGTAGATATGTAGGGCATTTCAAAAGAAATATTAATGGAATTTCATGATTGACTGTGTATAGGCTCTGAAAGAAAGAGTTGGATTTAAGGTAACTTTCTACTGCAAGGTTACAAAATTACAAAATAGAGAGGGATAATATTCACTAGTTAAGGTGACAAATATTATTGCCATGGAGAAGTACAGGTATGGGCATTGGTGGGGTAGCTTCTTGTATCACAATTATATGAAAGTATCTCAAATTAGAAATGTCTTTGAGTACAGGAGATTGGTTTAAAACTTAGCTCCTGTGTCACCAAACACTGATAATCACCACAGAATGCTTGGTTCATGGAAAAAGAAGTCTTCTGAAATTGGGTCCAAGATTGCTAACACCACTTGGTAGTTATTTCACTTCATAAAACCTACTTTTTCCCCCAGGAATTGATTAGATTGCTGTGCCTATACTACATGTATTAGTTTCCTATTGCTGCTGTACAAAATTACCACAAATTCAGTGACTTAAAACAACAAAAAATTACCTTATAGACCTGAGGTAAGATATTAAAATAGGTTGACAAAGATGTGTTTTTTATGGAAGTTACAGAGAAGAATTCGTTTTCTTGCCTTTCCCTGCTCCCTAGACTCTGCCCACTATCCTTGGCTTGTGTCCCCACATCACTCTAATTTCTGCATCTGTCATCACATCTCTCTCTGACCCTCCCGCAACCCACAATGTACCCTTGAGAGTACATTGGGCCCACTCAGATAATCCAGAATAATCTTGCCATCTCAAAATTTAATTACATCTGCCAAGTATTTTTTGCCATATGATATAATATAGCTTATGGGGATTTGGATGTGAATATCTTTCAGGAGCCTTATTTAGCTTATGATATTGAGCAAAAGATAGTAAGTGAAAAGGCATTCTCATGAAACCTGAATGTGGTCAAGGCTCTAAAATTTAGCAAGACTTAACAATATTTTTTTCATTGACCCAGAGTTTACATTATGAATGTGGCCCAAATTATATCACACAATCAATACATCCTCTGCTCTGTAAACCAGGATAAGATATTTTTGGAGTTTTTCCCACCCTTTAGGTTATAGCGGATTTTAAAATCTATATTTCAGTATTTTAAAAACTGTCGACAATCCCTAGGGGTATGCGGGCAAGTTACAGTTATTTAGAGCTACAGACCTCTGAATAATAGGGTGATGGTGGGGCAGGTGACAGGCTGGTTTTGGTCAACTGGAGTCTATAGGATCAAGATGTAAAGTAAATTCTCCTATAACTTTGAATCTACCCTTCTCAGATTGTGATATGAGTCTTTAAATCTGCAATGACACTATGAAATTCTTCTACACATATTTGATAATGGCAGAATTCAGAGAGCCTCTTGGTCCCTTTGAGAAGTCGAGGTAGATATTTGCAGGCAAGTTAGTGTTGGGTGGTATAGGGGAGTTTCTTTATCTGTCAAATGATTCAGAAGATAGAAACTTCAGTTTGAGAATCATTCTTGTACAAAATCTGAAAAAGTAAGAGATAGTACTTAAGTAACTCATTCAAGACATGAAAAAGCCCATTTCCATTTTGTGTATGTGAAATTGAAGCCAACCCTTGCATCCCATGCGTGCACTTCCCTTATTAAAATAAATGTATATTAGAGAGCCTATTCCTGTTATCAGTTATATTTATAAATGGACAGTATGTTTGTTTCCCTAACCCTATGATTTAATTAGAGATGCTTTTTCTGTTGACCCTGAAAAACATATTTTTTGTGTTGGCCCAGAGAGGATAAACATATGTGTCTTGGTTACTTGAGCACAGGCAGCTCAATGCAGCACATTCAGAAGGCTGATGCGCCAATTTTTCATTCTGCTAATGGCAGATGCCACTGATAAGATGCAGAAAATAAAATGAAAGGCAACATAAAGACAACCATAATAGATGCCTCAAATATTACCAGTTTATATATATTGCTGACCAGGGTTTTATTGATTTTAGTCTATGATTGTGGTGGTTTGAAGCTTTATGTATCCTAGAAAAACATATTCTTAAATTTAATCCATTCCTGTGGGTGTGGACCCATTGTAAGTAGGACCCTAAGATGAGGTTACTTCCTTAAGAAGGTGTTGCCCACCTCAATTATCATGGATCTTAACTCTATTACTGAAGTCCTTTATAAGTGGAGTGAAAATCACACAGACAGAAAGCCACAGGAGCTAGAGCTGAAATCAAGGAAAATGGAAGGAAAAGGAGAGGCCAAGTGCATTGCCATGTGACAAACTAAGGAGACAGCCAGTCTCAGACGGTCACAGTCTTCAGGGAGAAAGCAAGGTCTTGATGATGCCTTGATTTGAACTTTTAGTCACAAACCCATAAGCAAATAAATTTCCATTATTTAACTGGACCCATTTCGTGCCATTTGTTTGAGCAGCCTAGGAAACAAAAACAATGGTTAACTTTGTTTTTCATCACTTAATTAATGTAATAAATATTTTTCAAGTACTAGAAACCCATCTAGAGACTGTGAATACCTCTGTGAACAAAACTGACAGGGCTGCACAGTATCAGCCCATGGAGGGAAAGTGGGTTAGCTGAAGGACTCATGCACTCTGAAAGAAAAACCCATCTTTTCTAGGATTACAAAAAATAGCATAAAGCCCATCAAAGATAATTTCACCTTTCCTTTATAAATTATCTGTTGAAATAGTAACTTTAAATAGCTTAGCAACAATTCATAACCTTTCCTCCAAATTTAATATCATCATCTCCCATGACTCCCTGGAGGTGCCCTTCACCGCAGCATATAGGGAAGCAGAAATATCCAGTGGTTAGTAATGTGGCCTCTGTCATAGCTATACCACTTATTATTTGGGCAAGTTATATAAAGCAGAGACTAAATTAGCACCTATCTCAGGACTGTTGTAATTGAGTAAAGTATATAAAGTACTTAGAACTATGTCTAGGACAGTGTAAGCAAAATGCAAATGTTAGTTCCTATTTATTAGCGCACATACTATACTATACATTCTATATTAATGGCATTGTGTGTGTGTGTGCTTTTGTTTTCTCTTCCCTTAGCTTGGGTGTCCTCTGAAGATATGGGTTGTGTCCTATTTATCCCATGTTCCTCCACCTTCCTTAGAATCTAGGAACAGTGCCTAGTAAAAACCAGAATAATTAAAACTTTTTTTAGAATTTTTGAGATTTTATATTACTAGTGATACAGAAAAATATTTTGAAGGAAGTAGTCACTGTAAGACTATTTCATTCTGCACCCATGATTTTAATCCTGAGACATGGAGTAGTGGGTTTAAAAAAAAGAAAAGACTATACTATTTTGACTTCAACTTTATTCATAGAAAATCAATTCAGGGATCTAACATAATAATGGTAGCACCCTTGTAGCTGTATCAAGTCAACAGGGTGTGTTTCTCAGAGCGGCATGATCAGCAACATCTGGTAATTTGTGAGAAATGCAAATTTCAGGGCTCTACCCAGACCAACTCTATCAGAAATTCTTGGAGGTGGGGTTCAGAAATCTGAACTTTAACAAGCCTTCCAGATGATTCTGATGAACACAATAAAGCTTGAGGACCAGTGTATTAATTAAAAGAAAGAATGGGGCTTAGTTCTAAAATTAAACAAGAACAGATAGAGAAGAAAACTGAGGTCAACCTCACAGATCTAATGAAAATTGCAAAGTATCCAGTATGTCTGGGGTGGACTCTCTCTCCATTCTATTCCCAGTCTCCTCTGCTCTTTCCTTTTCTCTGTGGTTTACATATTTAAAAATACATGTTTATGACTATTTAATGAAAAATACTATAATAAAAGTGAAAATGACATGCCAAAGCATATTTATCTCTATTTCTTAAAGAGATACATGTTACAGCACTTTAATAAATACAGTGCTCTCACAAATGTATATAAACCAAGCATTGTGCAATATATTCTTACAGAAGTAATCTCCATTCAGAATCTATATATAATAATCATAGAGAATATAATTTCTTATAGTCAGTTAGGTGCTAGGGGTAGTGGTCATGTCTATTTCCTAGATGTCCATTAATGTCAAGGATTTCTTCTGTAAGGATGCAACTGTCACTTTTCCAGCTAGTTCCAAATGGCATTTTCTGAGAACTTCCAGAAAATCAGCCAAATACTGAGTCTCACCTGGATAGTAATGGTATGAAAGCAGCTGGAAACATTGCAAGAATCTGCTTCAGCTTTCAAGCTTCACTAGTTCTGTGTGACATGCTGTTGACCCCTTCTCCCTGTATACTTTGGATTCCACTCGAGTCCACTGTACCACACCTTTTGATTCATCTGCTATCCTGTCCCTCATATCTCATACTGCCCTCTTCATAGTTTTCCCTGTAGGCTTCTGTTCATGCCTTATCCCAATATCTGTGTATCTCAACTCAGTCTCATTTATCTAATACTGACTTTGGGTTTCTTAAAATGGGGAAAAGGTATATACCAAATGAAACTGAGGTTCATTGCATTGGCAAATGGGCCCAAGGGTCAGTTAACTGAAACTTTTCCTAGTCTTCTTCTCTATGTCCTTTGGTTAGTGCCTTCTTCCATTTTTCAACATCTTACATCCTCTGAAATTTTTTGCATTTCGATGTACTTTCACAGATTCTGCAGTCTTTTGGGGACTTTGGGCTGTAGTTAGTCAGAAAAATAATTCTTTATCTTCCCAGTTTTTGCTCTGTAGACACTAGTTATTGATACTGAGATTCAGGAGAAACCGATAGACTTATATAATGTTATTGGTGCAAAGATCTGGGGAGCACCTGCATCCACTGGGGGATATTTTTGGCATCAGTAACTGGTGTTGTAAATCACAAATTATTTTGTGGCATTTTCCATTCTTTCCTTCTGCAGTAGGATTTCACATGATTTATCATTTCCTTCTCCCAAACACATTTTTGTTTTCATTTGGCTTCCAAGACACCACACTCCTACTTTAGTGGCTGCTCCTTCTCCATCTCCTTTTTTGGAAAATTTCTTCCAGACATGTAAATATTGCACTGCTCAGGACTCAGACCTTTGTTTTGATCTATATTTTCTGCAAAATGATCTCATCCAGCCATGGCTGTGAGTACCATGGTCTCCCTCCTGGGCTTTTGACTTACATCTAATACTATCATTAAATGTCCTTTCTTTTGACATATGGCACAATATGTATTTTGCTGCTCATATCAAAGGCTTTATTGTGGCATCTCTTTCCCTCGCATGCAATCAAACAGCAAGTTTAACCAACTTTACCCTTAAATATCTACCCAAGTCAGGGCAAGTCTTGTCATCTCCATTGCTACCACCCAGGTCCAAGCCACCGTTATGCCTCCCCAGAGACTGCTGAAATGACTTCCTATGTAGTGTCCTGCTTCTGCTCATATGACCTATAATCTATTCTCCTCAAAGCAGTAAGAGCAGTCATTTAAAAAATGAAAATTTGATTTTATCAATCCATGTTTAAAAGATGTGAATAACTCATCACATTTAAAATCCAAAGTCTTTACCCTGATGTACAGTATTGTTATTCAAGATGTGCTCTACAGAGCAGTAGTATTGACATCACCAGAAGATTGTTAGAATTTTATATTCTACTCTAGACTTCCTGAATTAGACAATCTATTATACATTTAACAAGATCTCAAGATGTCTGCATTTCATTAACGCTATAGAGGCACTGGTCTACAAGATTCTACCTTTTCTGGTTCCTGTCTACTTCTGACATGGTCTCCTGCCTCTTTCTCCTTGATTCTTTGTATTCCAGACACAATGACTCTCTTTTCTTCAGAAATGACAAACTCATTTTTCTGTTGTAGTTATTGATTTTTTTTCTTTCTCCTCAGGGACCTTGGATTATTTGCAACCTTTTTCTTAATTACTTTGTCCTAGATTTTTGCTGAACTCATTCATTCACATATACAGGTTATTACTATAATATCAGTTCTTCAGGTGGGCTTCCTGGACAATTCAATTCAAAGCAGCACATGCCTCTAATTCTCTCTTCTCACCTTGTTTTATTTTTCTCATAACATATCCTTATTTAAAATAATATACTTTTTAAAATTATTTACTCTGCCACCCTTAACTAAAATAAAAGTTACAAGCATACAGACTTCTCCACAGTGGTCATCTGTCTCTGAGGATCTGGCACTAAGTTCATACTCATTACATGAATGAACAAATAAGATTGCTTAATAGAATCTTTTAGAACAAAGATCTCATAATTGGAATGAAATATTACATTTGCAGGCTCACCTTTTTCATCTATATTTAGAGTATCTGCAGTTATTATAGAATATGTGTTGTCATGACAATGGGAATGGGCTGAATGAGGAAAAATTAGGAATGATGTTGAAAAGTGGAGAACAATCATTCATAAATGCTTGTTCCTTAAAGCTGGACTTAGGATAGCATATTGTCTGTTCTCCACAGTGTGAGGATTCATCCTGAGACCAGAAAAACTTTGAATCTCCATGACATATTGTTCTGTCTTCCCCACACTCCTATTGAATTAAGGTAAGAGGTGATTCCTTATCTGGAGAATGATTCTAGTTGTGAGGAAGACCAATTCTGACCCAGTTACCCTTCATGTCTTTTAATTCTTTTGCCAATTTAATACTTACATCCTCCAATCACTTTTGACTTCTGGAATAGTTATGATGGTTATAAACATCAAGTTTCAAGCTGGAGAAATACAGAATTTTGAAAAAACATGGTAAAAGTAAACACAGTAGTATACTATTAAGGGAACACCTTATTTTTTTATTCCAGGGGAAATTTTAAGGATTCAAAATGACTGTTTTATTTTGTTATTACTTGATCCAAATCAAATCATCAATTAATGAAATTAGCTTGAGAATATGTATTAAAAATATCTTGGTAGGAGATATGAAAATTCACACTTGTAGATTGTTTTAATAGAAAAAAAACTGAAGGGGAAACAAATCTATCTATAATTTTACAATTATAAATTACAAAGTACAGGCCAAATTTTCTCAATCACTACAAGCTTTGATAATGTGTTATGTGTAAATCTGTCCCTAACGCAGTATATTTACTCAACACTGATATCTTCATCACTAATTTGAAGTGAATTTATGTGACTACATGTCTCCCTACTGTCTATCCCAGAAGAAGGATAAACTTGCTCATTTTTTCTTTCACATTGATTTCTTTGTAACTTCTGATTTTTTTGTGGGGCTTGAAGAGTGTCTCCTGGTCCAGAAGCAGTGTGTGATCTTTCAGTCTCTATCACAGGCAACTACAAAGGCTTCACCTGGTAGGTGACAAAGGAGAAAACTGCCCTCCCCACCCCAGACACCTCCAGTGCCCTGCAGTCTCTGAAGGGTGCCGCCCTCAGGTCGCAGGCCCCTGGCTGCTCAGTGCTTCAGGCGTACCTACTTCCTGAGGCCTAGGCCTTCCTCAGACCTCTGCTCACTCTTTGTTGGGTAGAGTGGGGGAGGCTGGAAGACCCTTTTCTCTACTCTGATCCCATCTATACTCTCTCTCCCACACACCTCCTGTCCTGGGTCCATAAAATGGCAGGAGCCTTTTGTCTGGTGTTCTGCCATCTGACCCTTTCCCAGTGAGGAAATGGAACAGTGCAGGAGCTATCACAGTAAGAGAGTAAAGTCCATGTCTACTTCCATTTTGGCCTGTGGTTTTAACCGACTCCTCTGGCATCTCAAGGCAGCTCTCTCTCTCTCAGCCCGCTCTGATAATAGCATAAATTCAAAGTATATAGGTCCATTCGGCTTCATTTTGCAGGCCTCATATTTTTAAAAATACATTCAAGAATTATTATACAGTCTCCTTGATGCTGATTGTCTCTGTTCCTAATTTTCTTTTCAGAGAGTAACATTAGTAATTTCTCATATGCTGACAGTTCTTGTTCTCTGAAGAACTATGATATATAATAGTGTACAAGACTCGATCTCAATAAGTATTAAGGAAGGTAGCAGCCATAAATAATCAGAAAATATTATTAAATACAATATTGATATTATTAAAAACATAACTGGGAATAAATCTAAAACAAGTTTTCGAGAACTTTATAAAATAAAACATTTTGTTGAAAGACATAGAAAAACCTAAATAATTATGTTTATGACAGAAAGACTAAGTTTAATACAAATGGCAGTTCTTTCAAACAAAACTATAACTTTATTACAATCTTTTTAGGATTTTTCATGAAATTCTATAAGTTTATCCTAAATATCATAGGACAAAGGAACAAGAAGAGTAAAACTTATTTAAAGAAAGAGGTAGGAGACTATGTCAATAGATATCAAGGTTTAATATGAATTTTATCTTCTTACGAATGAAACCATTTAAGTTAATACACAAGTCACAAATTGAGTAGCTACTTGCAATGGATAAAGCTGACAAACATTTACATGGAAAAGATGTACTGAGAGGACAAATGCTCTCCAAACCAATGACAATGGGATGTCATAGGCAATGATGTTCATTGTGCATTAATGATAAAAAATTTGAAAACAATGTTAATATGTACTAATAGGAGGACAGATTAACAATGTATTATAATCAACTAAATAATGTATAGAATATTTACATTAATGACCTATATATACATATAAACATGTATAAATATCAAATTATTTCTGAAAATATTAAATGGCAGGAATGCAAAATATGACACCATTTACACAAAATTTTAAAAACTGAACAAGAGTATATATGGATTAGGAAAAATACATAATGAGAGGATAAGGAAATGCATGGGAATGCTCATCAAGAAATTTAATTAAAGTAACAGTTACTTTTGAAGTGTGTATAAATCACAGGGGAAACAAAGTAATTCAACTGAATCTGTAATGTTTTAGTTCTTACAAAAAATTATCTGAAGCAAATATGGCAAAATGATAAGATAAAGTGAAGTGGTAGGTACAAGTATGTTTGTTATATTACTCTCTATACTTTTCTGAACGTTGTAAATTATTCCATGATATAAAAAGGGACATCCCAATGGACATTTAGTTCTCCTCTATTCAGACAGCAAATGCTCTGTTCTGTATGAACATAAAGATAAAAGGCCAAGTCATATCTTAGAAAGGCAGAGACAACTAAATATGTACTGAATGTCTAGTTACATGTCTACATTTCATAGACTTATTAGGAGATAATATTTGTGTTAAAAACTCTTGCATGTTACATGATCATATGCTGTCTTCTTTATTTTTTGCAGTTTTGTTGTTTTTTTAAATTTTATTTTTTTAATTTATTTCTCTCCTCTTTCCTGCCCCCCTTCTGTTGTCAGCCCCCTGTGTCCATTCTCTGTATATTCCCCTGTGACCGCTTCTATCCTTAGCAGCAGGACCAGGAATCTGTGTTTCTTTTTGTTGCATCATCTTGCTATGTCAGCTCTCCATGTGTGCAGTGCCATTGTTGGGCAGGCTGCACTTTCTCGCGCGCTGGGCGGCTCTCCTTACGGGCTGCACTCCTTGCGTGTGGGGCTCCCCTACGTGGGGAACACCCCTGTGTGGCACGGCACTCCTTGCATGCATCAGCACTGCGCATGGGCCAGCTCCACATGGGTCAAGGAGGACTGGGGTTTGAACCGCAGACCTCCCATGTGGTAGGCAGACACCCTATCCATTGGGCCAAGTCCACTTCCCATGCTGTCCTCTTTTAGATTAAGATGTTACTACTTCCTGTAAATAGGATAGATACTATTTCCTGTAAATAGGATAGATGCTTTGACATGCTTCTCTTGAAACTGGCATGGGATTTACTGAGTCAGTTCTTCCCGGTAAAGGTACATAATCTGCTGCAAAGTAACTTTGTTTCCCTCTTCCTAAAATAACTGATCGAAACAACATCTGTAGCTTCTTTATAAACAAGCTGAACCATTTATTTCTCCCTATCCATGACAGGAGACTCTCTGCATTATCCAGGCTTTGTGAGGGCTCTGAAGAGAAGTGAAGGAAATTGATGGACCTGCTGTGGGAAGACTTATTAGATGTCAAAGGAGCCTTGAAACTTAAAATTGGAGGGAGCAACAAAAAGGGCTAACCCTAGTATTTGACTAAGGGGGCTGGTCTGTCTCACCATTTTACTATGTCAGCAGCATTCAAACTGTTGTATGACAATCCTGTTTTAGTCTACTCAACTTACATATAAGTAAAAAATTGCCTGTCACAATCCACTATATTGATTTCGCAACCCCTAATGATTTGCATTACCAGAAAGTTATTCATGAATTATCCTTGACTGTTGTGTTCGAAAGTCCTAAATTATATTATTGTGAATGTAATCAACAGGACTGAACTATATAGGTAGATGTGGTTAAAAGAGGAAACTTTAGGGATATATATTACTCGCATAAAAATTTTAAAACAAAACATGGGACTGTACAACACAGCAAACACTATCACAGACAACAGACTATTGCTAACAGTACAAGTATAAGAATGTTCCTTCATGAATATAAGAAATGTACGATATTAATACGAGGTGATAATAATTAGGAAGTTTATAGGAAAAAACCATGAATGCAAATAATAGATCAGAGAAAGAATTATTTTAAAATTTTTCATAAATTGTAACAAAGGTAATTACTGTTAAAAAATAGTATGATTATTAAAAAGTGCTATCATCAACTGTAGCAAATGTTTCACACAAATGCAAGGTGTTTGATGTTGGGGTGGTATATGGGAATCCTATATTTTATGCATGATTGTTTTGTACACTTACAACTTCTCTAATTATTTATTAAATTTTTTATTTAAAATTTTTATTTTTCAATTTTTATTTAAAATTTTTGCCTGTGTGGATATTGTGAGCCAATGCCCACATGAGCAAAATCTATGATAAAGTGGAGGTAAGTAGTTGTGTAGTGAAGGGACAAGAAGGGGGCATAGAGATACTATTGGGTGGGGCTTTCCAGGCTTAAGGGGGGATAGGGTTGGGAGAATGGATCAGATAACCCATGGAATTGGAGGGAGGGTTTGCGGGGAGCAGGTGAACATTGGAGTTTGTCAGGTATGTGGTTCCAAGTATAATGCTGAGAAAATTCTTTAGAAAATATAATAAGGAAGGGTTGTTTGTATAAGGAGTTTGACAGGAGGCATCTGGCACAGGGTGCACCTGGGGCAGGCTTCTAGGAAGTGTGTGAGTGTTCATCTTGTCATAGTGTTTTATCAGTGGGTGAAGACACATACAATGTGCAGGAAATTGTTTTACTCCCATCCTGGGGATGTTCTCAAACAGAGGGTAGAGTGTCTCTTGAGAACATGGGTGGCTTCCACTTGGGGAGGACAGATTAGCATGTCAAGCCCTCAGCATTGTTGCAAGTATCTATGAATCTTGTCCTTCAAGCAGTGAAGCTTGGTTGTCACTATGGGCCCCAAAGGGAGGGGGAGAGAGGAATAGAATAGTTGGAAGAGGGGGTAACTGGGGGGACAATGGACGTGTTCTGCATGATCCTGCAATGGTGGGATACAGGCCATGTTAAATATCACCAAAAATTTATAAAGGTGTATAGTCTAAAATGTAAACCATAATGTAAACCATAATGGAACCATGGTTAGTAGCTATGTTTCAATATCTGTACATCAGTTGCAGCAAATGTAACATCCACGTGTAAAAAGATCATTGCTGGGAAAGGGGAAAAGAGCTTGATGTTGGATATATGGAAGTTCCCTATGTTCTATATGTGACTTTACTGTGACCTAAAACTTTTTTGGAAAAAAAAAAAAATGACGTAGACACTGAGCAAGTAATGGAAGAGATTGCCTTGCCATTGTACATACAGGGCAATACCTATTACAGTGATGGAAAGCAAAACATCAAAAAAAATTTTTAGGATATTTTTCATTTTTTAATACCCAAATTTATTTTTTACTTTATTTTAGTTTTTCTAAATTTTTATGTATTCTATTTCTAATCTTTAAACCTATCATTGCTATTTCATTTTCCTATTAATTGAATTTGGCAATATATTAGACTTCATTTTTTAAGAAGTTTTGGATCACAGAGGGGTTCACCTATGGCAGGGGAGGGGCACTGGTCTGGGGTGTCATTGATGGGGGATGCATGGGTGGGAGGGAGTTCTCCAGGACATGCATATATGGTATATATATCTGTTCGTATGTTCATTGGGTATTGACATAGGGGGTAGAGTTTCACACAACAAGTGAGGGAGTGCTGAGTTCCCATTCCAAGAAACTCTGTCACACTCCCCAACGGAGCAACAACAATCCCCAAAGTGCAAGGGCAAAAACCAGTGAAGAAGAATGGTCCAATGATGGGCCCTTGATACTGATGAATATGCTTATGAGCCTGTGTGCTTGAAATTACAACTAGGCCTAGAGCATCAGAATGGCTAAGAGTTACCTCCTGAGAGCCTTGATGTTGCTCACATATGGCCACTCTCTAAGCCCAAATCAGTATGTAAATGCATTTGCCCAACTCAATATGTAAATGCATTACCTTCCCCGCAGCGTGGGACCTAACTCCTGGGGATGAGAATCTCTGGTGTCGAGGGATTACTGCTGAGCACCAGGTGGTGATGCAACTAGAAAAAGACCTTGAATAAAAGAGGGAAATGGTAAAGACAAATGAGTTTAAATGGCTAAGAGACTTCAAAATGAGTCAAGAGGTCATCAGATGGGTCCCACTTCTGCACTTCTCACCAGGATCTCAGAGAGCCAAAGTAGATACACCCCCAGGTAGGGGTGATCCTGAGGGATACAGAGATACCCAGGTCCTATGGTCATGACAGATGGCTCTGGGTTTCAGTGCCTTGTCAGTAGTCCCTACTTTGGAATTAGTGCTGCTGAGTGTGATGGAGTTGGACTCAGATGTGACCTTTCTACACATGCCTCTTCTGTCACTTTTACTGAGCTGTAATTGGTGCTGGGGTTGACGTATGCTCTGGAGACTTGAATCTCTGGAGTGTCTATGTGCCAGGTGGGCCCTGAGCCTCAGCAGAGTTGCAACACCTTCTCTCCGGTTCATTGGACTTATCTAAGTCAGCTAACAGGGAGGTGACGATGGTCAACCACCACACCAGGGAACCAAGAGAGTCTACAGCTGCAAGCAGGGGAATTCCATCCATCAGCCATGTGGGATCTAAGTCCCCTCTTGATTTAGAAGTGGAGTGGACATCACCATCCCTCAGAACGGGGGAATAAAGTGTGGATCGGAGCGGACTTACTGGTATTCTACTATAGAATTATTGTGACCCTAGCAATGAAAGAAATTATATCACTGAAGTAGAGACAGTGGCCATGGGAGTTGCAGAAGGCAGGGAGAGGGAAAAAGAGGTGTGATATGGGGGCATTTTCGGGACTTGGAGTTGTCCTGAATGATATTGCAGGGACAGATGCAGGACATTATATATCCTGCCATAACCCACTGAATGGACTGGGAGAGTGTAAACTATGCTGTGCAGCTGTGTTCCAAAATGTATTCATCAAATGCAATGAATGAGCCAAACTGAGGAAAGAGATTGTTGATATGGGAGGAGTGGGGGTGGGTGGGGAATGGGTTATATGGGAACCTCTTATATTTTTTAGTGTAACATTTTGTGTTATCTATGAATCTTTAAAAAAGATAATAAAAATTAATTAAAAAAAGAAAGAAGCTTTAACAAATAAAAGAAAAAATTTATATGTTATTTTAAAAACTAATATTATTTCATTTTCTTATTATTTTTATTTGGTTACTTTCTTGGTTTCATCTTTGAAGAAGATTTGGATCACAGAAACGTTACAACTGTGGCAGGGGAAGAATACTGGTGAGAGTCATCAGTGATGGGGGATGCATTGGAGGGGGTTTAATCTGGGGCATGCCTCTAAGGCATATGAATGTGTTTTAGTGTTCATGGGGAATTGTCATGGTGAGTGGAGATCCACACAATAACTGAAAGAATATTGAATTCCCATCCTGATGAGTTCTGATACATTCTCTAATGGGACAGCAAGAATCCCCCGAGCACAGGGGTAGCACCTGGTGAAGGAGGACAGACCTTTGCTCCAGGCCCTTGATGTTGATGATTGTACTTATGAACCTTTTCTTTTGAAATTGAAGCTTAGCCTAGTATTGTACATTGCCTAAGTGTTACCTCCTGAGGGCCTCCTTGTTGTTCAAATGTGGCCTCTCTCTGAGTCAAACTGAGCATATAAACACACTACCTTCCCTCAAGCATGAGACATGACTCCCAGCAATTAGCCTCCCTGGCACCTAGGGATTATTATGAAGCACCAACTAGCCATGCACCTGGAAAAAGACCTTGACCATAAGGGTGAAAAGTAAATACAGATGAGTTTATATGGCTAAGAGACTTCAAAGTGATTTGGGAGTTCATTCCAGAGGTTATGCTTATGCACATCTCAGCATGATCTCACTGACTGCCACAATAAATATTGCCTCAAATAGCAGGCCTCCTGAGGCCTCTAGAGACATCCAGACACTATAGGCAGGGCAGAGAGCTCAGCAATTTGGCACCTGCCAATGGACCTTACCTTGGAAATTATGTTCCCCAGTGTGACAGAGTTGGACTCATCTGTGGTTTCCCTTTACATGGTTCTTCTGTCCCTTCTATTTGAACCTATACTTAGTACTATACTTGATAGGAGCATGTCCAAGAGACTTAAATCTTTGGTCCATCCATATAGCAGTTGGGCTCTGAAACTCAGCATGGTTGCAGCACCTACTCTCCAGTTCATTGCACTTACCCAGGACAACTAAGAAGGTGATGATGATGGACAATGCCCATCCCAAGGAACAGAGCGAGTCTGTAACCACAAGCAAGATAGTTCCATCCATCTGCCCCATGGGATCTAAGCCCCCTCTCAATCAGAAACAGTGGGCATCACCATTTCCTAATCCTCCAGACTAGTGAATGAACAATGGACTAAAGCAGACTTACTATGGTTCTACTATAGACTTATGTTATTGTAGCAATAGAAGAACTTTTATCATTGACATGGAGGCAGTGGCCACTGAAGGTTCTGAGGGGAAAATAGGTGTAACAAGAGGGCATTTTTGGGACACTGAAATTGTCCTACATAACATTGCAATGATGGATACAAGCCAGTATATATTTTGTCATAACTTATAAATTGTGTGTGTATAATATTAACTATAATTCATGTTTAGAGACACGGCTTCAATATGTGTTCATCAATTTTAAGAAATGCATCATACCAATGAAGGATGTTAAAGAGGGAAAGTGTGGGAGGGGAAGGGAGTGGGAGTGGGGCATATGGGAATCTCCTATATTTTTCATGTAACATTTATGTAATCTAAAGTTTCTTTAAAATAAGTAAATAAATAAATACTGGGGAAAAAAGCAAATTTAAAAAGCCCTACATTACATCAATACAATCAAGTTATTTAGAAATCTTAGATTATTCTAATTGCAGAGAGAGCTTTTTTCCAAAGGAAAATTCTTATCAGTAGAAAATGTTATTTTTAAATCAACAATGAGACATTATAAGGTACATATGATAACAACATTAAGGCAGAGTTTGTGGGAAGTGGATTTGGCTCAACGGACAGAGCGTCTGCCTACCACATGGGAGGTCCAGGGTTCAAACCCAGGGCCTCCTGACCCATGTGGTGAACTGGCCCAAGTGCAGTGCTGATGCATGCAAGGAGTGCCCCTGCCATGCAGGGGTGTCCCCCACATAGGGGAGCCCCATGCACAAGGAGCGTGCCCTGTTAGGAGAGCCGCTCTGTGTGAAAAAAAAGCGCAGCCCACCCAGGAGTGGCGCTGCACACATGGAAAGCTGACACAGCAAGATGACACAACAAAAAAAAAAGAGACACAGATTCCCAGTGCTGTTGACAAGAATCCAAGCAGGCACAGAAGAACACACACAGTGAATGGACAAGAGAGCAGACAATGGGGGGCGGGGGGTGTGGAAGGGGAGAGAAATAAAATAAATCTTTAAAAAACAAAAAGGCAGAGTTTGTTGTCTTTTCTACTTTCTATAATATCTCCACATACCTACAACTTTGCCTGCCCAGAAAAAAATATATATATATGGCAAATAGGGAACTTAATTGGATAGAGAATAAGGAAAAATGACCAAGGCATATTTGCATTTAATATCATTTTACATATAAATGAAATGGCAGGAATCCAAATCTGAAATTCATCTAAATCAACTTTGAAAAGAAAAGAAGATGGGGAAACATTAAGATAAGATGATTTTGATTGAAATAGCATTTAGAGCCATACTTTTAAATAACCATAGGTGTCTATGGGTAATTCCGTAACTTATTCTCAGGGTAGGTCAACTATCAAGGTAAAATCTCTGTTACTACCCTATTAACTACCTTCTCTTCACAATACTCTAGCCTCCATTTTATTTTGGTTAAAACATAGAGAAATAAAAGTAACTTAATAACTAAAACATTTTCACCAAATAATTGGAGAACTGTCCTCTGGGATAGACATCTGGAATTATACCTGGATTTACCACTTTGAATAACTCCTCTAGTGGCATTTCCTATATACCTTCCTCAACAACATATCATTTCTTCCCCAAATTCTCTCTCTTAACTGCGGTCACCCCTCGGGCTGAAGTGTGGTTTGCTGGCCTGGCGGGGGAGCAGCCGCGGCAGGCCAAGCCGCTGCCCCCATAATAGGGTGGCTGGTTGGACTCACCGCCACCCCTGAAGGAAGCTCGGCATGGGCGCAGAGTGCCCTCGGGTCTCCCCTTCTCGGCAGCCATGCTTCCGCAGCCGCCCCTCCTCCCAGATGGCGCCACCCGATGCCTTGTGGGGCGGCACCCTTCTTCTTCTTTCTCCCTGCGCAGGCGCAGGGCGGAAAATTCCAGTCTGCCCTTTTCCCCTCCCCCGACAGCAGCAACAGCCAGGCGTGGGCGGGAAACTCAAGTCTGCCCTCCACCCCAGCAACAGCAGCCACCAATCCCTAAACCCTGCCCCTTCCCCCAGCAACAGCGACAGCCAATCCCTAACCACCACCCCTCCCCCGTCCGTTACCGCCCACTGACCTTTCGCCGGCAACCAATCAGAACAGGGCGTGGCTTCGACCAATCAGCCTTCCCCAGCCCCTATAAAACTGTTGCCTCTCCCTCAGTAAAGTGGACTTGCGTGTTTACCTTGTCTCCGCGGTAGTTCTTCTGCCTTGCGCCCTCCAGTCCTGAGAGCCCCCGACAAGGGCCTGGCCTCCCTTGTCCCCAGTTCGTCGCCTGCTTCTCTGGGCGACCCCTTCGTCGCCGGCTTCTCCGGGCGACCCCTTCGTCGCTGGCTTCGCCGGGCAACCCCGTCAGCCGAACCCGCGCAACCCCTTGTGAGACCGATCCCTCGTCTGCTGCCGGACCGACCCCTCGTCCCAACTGGGACCGACCCCTCGTCCCAAGCGGGACCGACCCCTCGTCCAGAGCTGGACCGACCCCTCGTCCGCAGCCAGACCCCACCTCTACCAACCGAGCAAGCCGCCGCACTTAACCAATTCCAGTTTATGTATAAAGGCATCTCAAACTTATTCATCAGTTCAGTATAAACAGTACAAGCATGCTGTTGCATGTTCTTAAAGACCAGCTATTCTGGACTAGACACTAGATTTTGAAAACCTTAGGATCAAGGATAAAGCAAAACACAAGGTCAATCATATTCATGTCTATCTTACATTTTTTTGTATTATGTAACATATTATGTATTTTTGTTCTTCAACTAGGGATTAGAGCCTAATTTCATGATGTTAGTTTGGTGCTGTTATAGATTTAATAGCATTTGTTATGTAGCAGTACTCAGCTATAAGATTTCTGAATAAATTATCCAGTTTATATTGGACTTTCCACTGTTAGCTTCTTTTAAAAAATTAACTGTTCTATGAAGTTCTTTGTCAAATACAGAATGATTAATAAATTATAGTAATGGTTCAAGACTCACATACGCTATCACCTTTTTAAACTTTGAAAAGAGAAAGATATTTTCTAGATGTCAAGGATCATTATGGGGATGAGTTACGTGCTGGTTTGTAACACATTGAAGCAATTAGGGGTTGTTAAAATGAGCTGATAAACTTTGGTGCATATTGGAATCACCCGGGGAACTTTAAAAAGTACTGAAGCTAGGTTTCACTGTGAGATTCTGAATTAACTGGTGTGACGTTCGGCTTAGGCACTGGGAATTTTTGAAAACTCCCAAGCTGAGCATAATGTGCAGCAAAGTTTGAGAACAACTGCTCTAAACCCTTAATACTCAAAAAGAGGTCTGAAGACTAACAAAATCAGCATCGCCTGGGGACACATAGAAATGCAGTATTTTAGAATATATCCTAGAACTACTGGATCAGACCTACATTTTCAGAAATTCTCATTTAACCCATCCAGAATCTTTATCTATAAAAATAAAACCAAAGTTATTTCATCCTTCCCAACTTTAAAATTCTTAAACAACATATACAACAATCTGAGAGGTACTTTTTAAATTTATCTAGGGTTCTTATAAAAATGACTCCAAAACTTAAATTATCTTGAATTCCACTATTCTGGTTCTACAAACCTAAACAAATACAATGCTGAAGGAATTTTTAAAAATGAAGTCATAATTCCATCTTAATACCTTTGCATGTACTTTTGCTTGCCCAGAATTCCTTTTCCTTCTGTCCCTCCTCATTGGGACCCCATCTGTCATTTAAGTCTAGGTAAAAGTCTTATCTCTTTTTTGAAGTTCACCCTGAAAATTAATGTATCTTTTCTCTAAATTTCTGCTGTTAAGACAATCAATTCTATAAAACTTGGCACATTGTTTCTTTCTCTTATCATATACATAACATCATGTTTACCCAAAAAACTGTAAGCATCTTAAGTGCTGAATCATGCCATGTTCCTTTTATATAATAATCTAATATCTAACTTTTATATGTGAAGTATATATCATTAAATGTACATGGGAAACAAAAAAAAATGCACTCATCTCGCTAGCTTAAATAATTTATTTAAAACTAGCTATCCTGATCTTTCCCAATAATTAACCTCTCCATAATATAGTTTCTCCCACTTCTAGGTTAATCTCAATAGGCTCTGCCCAAGAATCTCCCACTCTTTTCTCACTACTCCTCTGGGACCTGGCAGCCTGAAGATAGCTGATTCAAATAACCAGAAACCCATTAGGAAAAAACACTGCTCCTCAGGTCCTTAATATACTCAGGTCCTTAATATAAAACTGATATATTCACCATTACATCTTATCAGAGTGTTTGGCAATATGTGAAATTTTTACATAATTTTTGGAGTGAATTTTAAAGAGTATGTCAACAAACTATGCAGGTACAAACATCACAGACATATACTACTGCGCTCATGGCAACATTTGGCAGTACAATTTTTCATGTAGCCTCTCCCATAAATATATTTTAATATGTATATATTTTTTGTTTTTCACACAAATATATAGTCATTGTAGAAAACACTAATTAAGTAAAATGAAAAAAGGTGTAATCTCTAAAATTACCCAAACATAACTGCTACTAACATGAAGTACACATCTGTCCAGACCACCAATTTGTGTATATATATATAAAAACATATATGCTGTTAAATATAGTAATCTTATGTTTATAATGAAATCCTATGTTTAAACAAACCTAGGCTACAGTATATATACTGCTAGAAGCCATGCTTTTGTTCAGATAACTGTATATCAAAGCATCGCTCTAGCCAGCAAATACATGTATAATAAAATTTATTTCTAAATGTTCCATTTATGGATGTGCCAAAATCTATTTAATCAATTACCTGTCTTTGGAAGATTACATTTTTGGTAATTATAAACAATGCTTTGATGAACATTCACCATTACAAATGTAAATATCCAAATATTTCCATAGAAAACAAAATCAAGAAGTAGGTTTGCTGATTTCAAAACATATGCACATTTTTGTGCCTATGATTAAAAAATTGCCATATGAACCTTCAGCTGGTTGTTCCAGTTTACTCTCTCAGCACAGAATGGGAGCATCTAAAACAGCACAGCTAGATATAGTCATGGCTGTCATATTTATTAAAGAGTTACAGTGGGATGTGATCTAAAAAATAATTGATGCACTTAGAAAATACTCACCTTCTTTTTGAGGATAGATTTCAGTTTGTGGAAATTTGAACTCATAATATGGTATTTCATGTTTGAATATGGATGCGAGGACATCATCAAGTACTTTAATGTCATTCTGTTTGCAAATAAAAAGGAAATGTTTCATTAGATCAATTATTTAAATAGAAACTGATTTTAGCACAGCATCAAAAAATGTATTAGCTGGAGTAAGACTATATAATCCTTAGTAATAGTGATATTTTGTTTTTAAAGAATTCTACAAAGCAGAGCCATGCCTAAAAAACAGTTATTAAAATAATAGAAAAATAAATATGATAAATAAAAGCCTTTGCTTTTGGATGAGTAACTTTACTTATATTTACTTATATTAATATTAAAATAGAATATAGCCAGGTCAATGATAATAACACTGAAATTTGTTTCAATAATAAATTTGATAAAATATATGTTGGATTTTAATAAATGAAATAATAAAATGTTAAGTCTGGGTCTTCAATCGAAGGTCAGAAGTGGATAACCTGATATAAATTATTTTATTTCTGTACCTAAGTGAGGAAAAATGTTCATATTGACCATTTTGTTTCTTGCGGATACACAGTAACTCAGTCTTTTCTATTTCTCTAATCTTAATATTTTGGGGAAGTCTTTTGAAACCCAATTGTTCTACTATCCATGACATGAAGTTTTTAAAAAAACAGCATTCTTTCAAAATTGTGTCATGTCAAGTTCTGACTGAGACCATATTGACTTAGACACAGAGATGACTATAACTGAGTAGGGGGACCCATCCTAAATACCAGGTAAGCTAGGGGGCAGATTGTGGAGACTAGGTAGCCACTGGGCCTTGGTCTCACATTCATTAATTTCTTAATTAAGACTTTTGAAATGATTTCCAAGTAAAGTGAGACATGTAGTGCAGTCACAGAAATAAAATGACTGGATGGATTGAAAAAGGAAGAAATTTTTATAACTCTATTTTTCAGTAATTTGGGTCTTTCAATCACAAAGTAGTTCAGGCCTCTCTTGATTTTCAGAAAGTCCTGCTGAGATGTGGAGAGAAAACTCCTTTTCCCCACCAATAGTTACCTAATGCAGAGCAAAATCTAACATGAATGTGATTCTTCTAAATGCTATGGACTATGTTAATCCTTAACTTTGGAACAAAGAAAAGAAAAGAAATGAGAAGACTTAATGCGAAAACATTCATTATGTGGATTATATTAGTCTTATTTAGGTTCCAATTTGATTACTATGGTTGCTTATGTGGTTGAATATTGACATTGACTGGAATCTACAATATAAATTAAGATGTGACAGTTTTATATTAGTCATCATTACTTTTAATATTTTCAAGAAGAATCATTCCCAGGAAAGCCCTTGATAGAAGCTGTAGGACAAAACTTCTCATATTATTGGCAAGATATTTGCAAGCCTTTATACGACACCTCAGAAAAAATTGTTTTAATTATAGGAGCTAATGAAACATGAAAACATGAACGTCAAAAATCATGAAAATCATAACATTAGATTGTAAACTTTTAAAAACTATTTTTTCCAATGGCCATGAGAGTTCTGATTTGCCTATTCTCTAATCATTGGTATTTTCACACAAGGATATAAATTAACTGTTTACTTCCAAAAATTTACAAGATTTGGTAGGTAAAACATGTAATGACACAGAGTTAATGCACTCATGTATAAGTTAAGCATAAGATAATCTTTGGGATGCTTTTCAAGTGAGAGATTCTGAGACTCAGATGAGAATTCAAAAGAGCAAGAATTCCCACTAGTAATCTAAAAAGGACCGTTTCTCACACAGAGGTGCCCTATGCTTTAATGTGAAAAAATGCTGCAATTCATGTCTATGTACCCCTCCCTTTAAAAAATGAAGTAGTATTTTTATAATCAGAAAATAAAACAACTCACCATATGAACACACACATTTAATTAATCAGGAAAGAATACACATACCATTTAATATTCCAGGCTGCTATAACTAGTTAAATTATTTCTATGTCTAATTTCATAATTATATTTCTATTGTTATGTTTCCATATAACTATATTGCACAGAACATAAAACAAAGATATGACAATTTGGATAAATGGCTACTGAAAATAACCCTGAAATGATTTCTCCTCAGAAATAGCCTAATTAGAAATATCTGAATTGAATAGGATTTTTTTTCAATTATGATGCAAAGGCACAAATAAGCATCCCTCAAAACACTGATATTAAAATTTTAACATGTCATAAGTTAGAATTTTCCTCTCCTTAAAATAAATTGTATAACACAAAAAGCACCTGTTGAGTTTGATAAAATTGCTGCTTGAATAGAAAGATTAAAATAGACTAGTATACATTTGTTCAAAATATTCACAACTATTCTAAGACTTTAGTTATAAATTAGTAAATTCATGTGAAATTAAGAGAATAAAGTGATGAAATTATATTGGCATTATTAATATGTCTAAAGGTAACTTAAATATATTTATATCCATAATACATATGTATATACATATATGTATGCAAATATTTATATATTTGTATTCTATCCTTCTGTAGATAAATAGAATATTGGAAAAAGCAAAAAAAGATTAAAATATGAAATAGAAAGTTGGGTGGTTATAAAATAGTATTTCTATATATATGGAAAAATATATAATTCTTCCAGGAGATTTCTTTCAGTGCCATAGAAAGGAATGTGAGATTGATGAACATAACTTATAAAATGTCATCACATACATAGTTATAGCTTGCAACTATATTTAAACTTGAAGGCATTATATAAATATATACTTATTCCTAGTAAAGAACTTTATTATAATGAGTATTTCTTTTGAAAAGAACAAAATACTTAGAATCTTAGAATACTATTTAAAAAGATTTTTAGAATTATGAACTTTTGCTTCTAGGAAGATGGAGTAGACATATATTTCCCTATTTTTCCCACTAAATACAGCTTAAAACCTTGAACATTATATATATAATAAACAAAACAAGACTATGAAAAATGGAGAGAAGAAAGCACAACAGCTGGGGTCCTCAGAACCTGAAGAACATATAGTAGTGAGTTCCCTGGGTTTTCTTTTGCCTCACATATCCAAGATGTGGAATTAAAAATGCCAAATGCCAGTAACCAGGAAACTCTAACAGGCACAGACCAAAAAAAAGAGGCTCCAATAAAAACCTATACTCTCTTGGCAAAGGACCATGAAATGAGCAGATGATTAACAAGAGAAAAAACATTTAGACAATAACTGCTTTGTCCAATTAAAAAACACAGAACAAAAATCTGCATCTTCACCCCACATACACACACACTTGTCCCTGTGAAGTTTTGAGTGGTGAGTTTAGAATTCCACAATTAGAGGCTGTAATGAGGTACTCCAACTTCTCCTGCAGCAGTGGTAACAAAACAAGATCAAGTAGGGCATGGGGACATTCATGCCCAGGAGTCAATAACAACCCCACTCTACCCCCAAACTTGCAGTGTCAGTGAAGACCATGTGTGGAGCCTGGCCCCCACCTGACATTAAGGAGGTATCTGTTTCCATCCCCACTAGTTGTGTCAGAGGAGTCCTCATGGAGAAACAAGACACTCCATCATGCAGAGGTAACAAGGCTACCACCACTGAGATATCAGCGGAGAATACATAGGGAGCCAAAATTCCCATCCTTGCCCAGGATTAATGAGGAGCTAATCTCACATCAGATATTCAATAGAGACCAAGTGGGGACCCTAGGTCTCTACATCCAACTGAAAATAATGAGGCTGTGTCACTCCCCTCCCTTACCAGAACAATGTCAAGGAAAGCCAGCTAAAACAGAAGATTTAAATAAGATCTTCATAGCATAATAACCAAGTGCCAGGTTTAAAATAAACATCACAATCATACAAACAAACTGAAGAAAAAAGGAAAATAAGTTGATGTCAACCCCAAGGTGACAGAAATGTCAGAATTATCTGACATAGGTTTTAAGACAATTGTGATAAAAAAATGTTTCATGAGCAATTATGACCATGCTTGAACAAATTAAAATATAAGAATCCTCAGCAAGTAAACAGAAAGTCTCACCAAAGAAATAGAAGGTATAAAGGATAACTAAATGGAAACTTTAGAACCGAAGATTATAATAACCAAAATGAATTCCTTAGTGGATGAGTTCAACAGCAGAGGAGAGAGGAGAGTGGAAAGAATCAGTGAACTTGAAGATAGAAGGATAGAAATTGCCTAATCACAACAGAGAGAAAATAGATTGCGTAAGAATGAACAGGGGGTCAGCCACATGTGAGACTATAAGAAAACTGAACATTCATATGATTGAAGTACTAGGAAAGAAAAATCAGAAAAGGTCTGAAAAAGTATGCAAAGAAATAATGGACGAAAATTTCCCATCTGACAAAAGAAATAAATTTATATATTCAAGTAGCTAAATGAAGTCCAAGCAGGGAAACCCCTCCAAATGCCCCAAATCCATGTCAAAACATATAATTAATCCTCTAGTGTTTAAAACTGAAGACAAAAAATCAAAAGAAATGAGAGAGAAAAATCCTTACTTATGGCATTAAAAATTAGAAAGACAGCAGATTTCTCATCAGGAACCATGGAAGTGAGAAGGGAGTGGCAAAATATTTGTCAAGGGCTGAAAGAAAATAACTGTGAACCCAGAATTCAATGTCTAGCAAAAAAAAGTCCATCAAGAAAACGAAGGGGAAATCAAGACATTCTCAGATTAGGGAAACAAAGGAAATTTGCTACCATCAGGCATACCATAAAATAATGGATAAGAAAGTCCCTGAACAGTAGGGAAATTATAGAAGAATGAACTTTGGAACATCAGGAAGGAAGAAGGAACACAGTATGCAAAAAAAGAGATAAATTCAATAGACTTTCTTCTTTTGGGTTTTCTAAATTAATGTCTGACAGTTGAAGTAAAAATTATAACACTGTCTGCTATGGTTCTAAATGTATACAGAGAAATATTTAGTGCAATTATATTAAAATTAGGGGAGAATAAAGGGAAATGAAAGTGGGTACGTTTTCTATACATCATTCACTGGTATACTATTAGGACAACAACACACTGTGAGAGTAAGGTATATGTAATTATTTCAGCAACCACTAAAAAAACCACACAAAGAGATACACTAAAAAATACCTGCAATGAAACAAAATGGAATTCTAAAAAAGATTTACAGAACCCACAAGAACGCAAGGAAAGGAAAACAGAGAAATTAACAAAAGAACAAACTGAAAAAGAAATGTAAAATGGCAGACTTAAGCCTTAACATAGCAATAATTACATTAAATGTAAATAGTCAAAGTGCACCGATTAAATGACAAAAATTGGCAAAGTAAATTTAAATAAACATGACCCAATTAAATGCTATTTACAAGACACTCATTTCAATGAAATAATATAGATAGGTTGAAAGTAAAAGGATAAAAAGATATATCTTGCAAACATTAACCAATGAAAACAAAAATGGCTATATTAATGTTAAAGTAGACATCAGAGAAAAGAAAATACCAGAAACAGGGAAGAAGATTATATAATGATAAAGGGGTTAATCTACCAATAATACTGGCAATCCTAAAGGTATATGCACAAAAAACAGAGCTGCAAAATATGTGAAGGAAAATTTGACATAACTGGGAGGAGAAATAGACAAATACCTACTATAATAGGAAATTTCAATACCCTTGTTTCAATAATTGATGGAACAAGGAGACAGAAAATCAGCAAGGATACAGTAAAATTCAACTATATCATAAAACAAGAATCTAGAATCAACTATGATTTAATCACCATGTATAGAACACTCTACCCCAACAGAAGAAGAGGCATTCTTTTCAACTGCCCATGGAACATATACTGACATAGATCATAGCCTGGGTGATAAATAAACCTCAGCAAATCTAAAATAATTTTATCATAAAGAGCATGTTCTCCAACCACAATGAAAACAAACTAAAAGAAGAGATAGAAAACAAGAAAATCTTGAAACAGTGAGGAACTAAGCAACATATTCCTAAATTTTCCAAGGGTAAAAGAGGGGGTCTCAAGGGAAATGAAAAAAAAATACATGGAACTAGGTGAAAATGAAAGTACAACATATCAATATTTGTGGTACAGAGTTACAGCAGGGCTGAGAGGAAAATTTATAGCAATAAAAGCATACACTAGAGAACAGTCTCAAATTAATCATCTAAACTCCCACTTCAGGATACAAGGAAAAAAAGGAGCATACCAAACCCAAAGTACACAGGATGAAGGAAATAATAAAAATAACAGCAGAAATCAAAGAAACTGGGGGAAAAAAACAACAAAGAATGCCAATGTAGCAAAGAGATGATTCTTTGAAAAGACCAATAAAATTGACAAATCTCTAGGAAGACTGACAAAGAAAAAAGAGGGAAGTCACAAATTACCAATATTGAGAATGAAACAGGAGATACCACTCTAAGCCAAACAGACCTCTAAAAGATAATATTGGAATACTACAAACAACTCTACAAACAAATTTGAACACTCAAATGAAATGGACCAATTCCTTGAAAAACATAAGCAACAACAGCTCGTATAACAAGAAATAGATAATTTGAATAGTCCAATGAAAATTAAGGAAATTGAGTTCATAATTTAAAAACTCCCCCAAAAAAGAAATCTTTAGGTTCAGATGGTTTCATTGCAGATTTCTACCAAGTATTTAAAGAAGAATTAATACTAATTATACACAATTTCTTACAATTAATAGAAGCAGAGGGAACACTTGCCGATTCATTTTATGTTGCTCTAATAGCAAAATTCAAATAAGAAATTATGAAGACAACAAAATAAAACACTGCAGATGAATATCCCTTATGAATATTGATGCAAAAATGTTTAAGAGGCTATGGAAGAAAAATATGACCATATCAATTGATGCAGAAAGTGCATTTGACAAAATTCAACATGAAGTAATGATTAAAAAAAAAAAAACCCAAAAAACAAAAACAAAAACTGCCAAAATGTGGGAATGGAGGGTTAATTCCTAAACTTGATAAAGCACATCTAAAAAAAAAACCCACTGCTACCATTATACCTAATGGTAAAAGACTAAATGTTTTCCCTCAAGATTAGGGTGTAGTGCAATAAGGAAAGAGAAGGAACTTAAAGGCATACGTATTGAAAAGAGGTAAATAAAATTGTCCCTACTTGTATATGGCACTGTTGTCTATGTACAAAACCCCAAGGTCTACAAAAAAACCCACAAACGCCTAGACCTAATAACTGAGTTCAGCTAGGTCACAGAATCCTGGATAAATATATTAAAATCAGTTGTACTTCTGTATTTTAGCAATAAACACATGAATACAGAAATGAAAATGAAAAATACAGTACAATTTATAATTGCTAAATTAATAAAGTAGTTGTAAATCTAACAAAACATGCACAGGTCTTGTATGTTGAAGTAAAATAAAATGGCCACGTGCATTGGGGGTAGCTGGGAGAGACCCTTTCCAAGAAAAGATTTTCCAGATGACAAAAACAATTGACCTACAGGGACTTTCCAAGGAAATGGAACAATGAAATGTACCCTACAGAGTGGTAGGTAAGCAACATCTAGTGATAAACCAGTTTCTGTCTGGTAGAGATGGCTTATCAGAATGGACAGGATTACCATAATAATCAATGTATGTCTGCTGCCTCCTTTGTAAGGCCCTTTCCTCATGTGCAATGTAAGCTTAGCATCAGCTAATCAGACATTTCCTCAATTGCTTATGTGTTGGCCTTAAATAAACTCCCCCTATTTGTTCTTTTTTCTACATGCTTTTTTGTCTTTATTTATTTTTTTAATGTTACATTAAAAAAATATGAGTTCCCCATATAGCCCCCAACTCCCTTACCCTACTCCTCCCACATCAACAATTTCTTTCATCATTGTGGCACATTCATTACATTTGGTGAATACATTTTGGAGCACTGCTGTACCACATGGATAGTAGTTTACATTGCAGTTTACACTCTCCCCCAGTCCACCCAGTGGGCCATGGCAGGACATACAATGTCCAACAACTGTCCCTGCAGTACCACCCAGGACAACTCCAAGTCCTGAAAATGCCCCTACATCGTATCTCTTCTTCCCTCTCCCTACCCTCAGCAGCTACCATGGCCACTTTCTCCACATCAGTGCTACATTTTCTTCCATTAATAATCACAATAGTTCCAGAATAGAATATTAGTAAGCCCACTCTAATCTATACTCTATTCCTCCATCCTGTGGACCCTGGGATGGTTAAGTCCACTCCACCTCTATATCAAGAGGGGGCTTAGATTCCATATGGATGATGGATGCAATTCTCCTGCTTGCAGTTGTAGACACTCTTGGCTCCCTGGTGTGGTGGTTGACCTTCTTCACCTCCCTGTTAGCTGGCTGGAGTAAGTCCAATAAACCAGAGGGTAGGAGTTGCAGGTCTGTTGAAGTTCAGGGTCTGGCTATTACATGGACAGTCCAGAGATTCAGGTCCCCACAGCTTACACCAAACCCCAGTTAAAGTAACAGGAGAGGCTTGTGAACAAAGATCATGTCTGAGTTCAACTCCATCACACTCAGGAACACAAACTCCAAAGTAAGGCCAACTGACATGGCACTGAACTATCTGCCATGACCATAGAATCTGTGGAGCTCTGTAACCCTCAGAAGAACTAATACCTGGGCTTGTATCTACTTTGGCTGTCTCTGGGACCCTGCTGAGGTGTGTGTAAGAGCGACCCCTCTGATGACCACCCAACTCTTTTTTGGAGACTCATAGCCATATAAACTCATTTGTCCTTTCCATTTCCCCCTTTTATTTAAGGTCAAAAAGCATTTTTGACACCTGATATTACTTGTAGACTGAGATATTCTGCTGGTCTCAGTTGATCCTTTTATTCAAGGTCATTTTCTAGTTACATCAACTGGTACTTGGTAGAAATCCCTCAGCACCAGGAAGGCTCATCCCCTGGAGTCCCATGCTGTCCCATGCTGGGGGGACGGTAATGCATTTACATGCTGAGTTTGGCTTAGAGAGCGACCACATTTGAGCAACATGGAGGCTCTCAGGAGTATAATACTTAGGTACCCTGCAGCATGAGGCCTAGTTCTTATTTCAGGTGCATAGGCTCATAAGCATAGTCATTAGTATCAAGGGCTCATTGTTGGTCCATCCTTCTTTATTGGTCTTAGCCATTGCCCTTAGGGGATTGTTGCTGTTCCATTGGGGAATGTGATAGAGCTCCGCTGGCTAGGAACTCAGCACTCCCTCCACTGTCATTTTTAACTGTAACCATGATGAAAATATCCAAACATTTTTATGTGCCTTGTATACATGCCCTGGAGAACTCACTTCCAATCATGTGCCCCCTATCAATAACATTTCACACCAGTATTCCTCCCCTGCCATAGTTTCACTTCTCTGTGATCGAAAACTTCTTCGAAAATGAAACCTAATATATTGCCAGGTTCCATTAATAGTAAAAAGGAATATAGTGATGGGTTTAAAGGTTAGATATAGAATACACACTAATTTAGAAAAATTAAAGTAAAAATAAATTGGGTATCAAAAAAATTAAAACATGAAAAAGCTTTGTTTTTGATGTTTTGTCTTTTATCACTGCTATAAGTGTTGCCCTATATGTACAGTGGCAAGGCAATTTCTTCCATTTCTTCGTCAGTGTCTACATCCTTTCTTTTTCTTTTTTCTTTTTTCCTCTAATTATTAAGTTTGTCTTTACAAAGTTTTAGATCACAGTAATTTGTCTATACAATATAAGGTACTCCCACATATCCAGCATCAAACATTTTGTCCCTGCCCCAGCAATGATCTTTTTACACGTTCATATTATATTTGCTGCAACTGATGTACAGATATTGAGACAATAGCTTTCAAATATGGTTACACTTGGGTTTACATTATGGTTTACATTTTAGTCTATAGGCTTTTATACATTTTTGGTGTAATTTAATGTGTCTTATATCCATCTTTGCATAATCTTGTGGAACACTTCCATTGCCCCACAGTTAGACTGATTCCATCTATTCAATACCTCTCCCCCCGCAACTCAGGGCCCACAATGATAATCTTCATTACTTGAAGGACCATATTCAGAGATACTTGCAACAATGTTGAGGGCTTGACATGCTCAACTGCCCTAACCCATTGGGAGCCACCAATTCTCTCGAGATATAATTCCCTCTATTTAAGAACATCAGTCCTTTGCAGAATGTGGGTATACCTTCACTCTCATTGTATGGGTCTTCATCCAGTGATACAACCCACTATGACAAAATGAGCACTCACACACTCCCTAGAAGCCTGCCCTGTGTCAAATTCTCCCCTTTAAGTATCTTAAACAGGTAACCTTCCTTATTATGTTTTCAAAAAAGTTTTCTCAATATTATACTTTCAACCACATACCTAACAATCTCCTATGTTCAGATGTTCCCCCCACCTTCCCCCCTATTTCTTGGGCCACCTTACCCATCCTCCCATCCCTAGCACCCCTCAAACCTGCAAAGCCCTACCCAAAGGTATCCCTATGACCCCATTTTATTGCTTCCCTGTAAAAATAATTACCTCTAGCTTATCATAGATTTCACCCAGGTAGGTGTCAGCTCACAACCTTCCTCTAACCCCCAAATTCCTTTAAGCCTATCATCCAGTCTCCAGCTCTCTAAGACAGCTTGGTTTACTTATTTCATATCAGTGAGGTCATATAGTATTTGTCCTACAATGCCTGTGTTGCTTCACTCAACATAAGGTGTTCAAGATTCACCCATGTTATTACATGTGTTTGTACTGTATTCCTTCTTATAGCTGAGTAGTATTCCATTGTATGTATATACCACATTTTATTTATCCACTCATCTGTTGTTGGGCATTTGGGTTGATTCCAACTTTCAGCAATAGTGAATAGTGCTGCTATGAACATTGGTGTGCATATATCAGTTTGTGTCCTTGTTTTCAGTTCTACTGGGTATATGCCCAGCAGTGGAATTGCTGGGTCATATGGCAAATCTATAGCTGTTTTTTGAGAAACTGCCAAACTGTCCTCCAGAATGACTATATCCTTCTGCATTCCCACCAGCAGTGGGAAATTGTTCCCATTCCTCCACATCATCTCCAGCACTTGTAGTCTTCTATTTTTTCATAGCTGCCAACTTACAGGAGTAAGATGGTATCTCATTGTAATTTTGATTTGCATTTCCCTAATAGCTAGTGATTTTGAGCATTTTTCATGTGCTTTTATCACCAGTTGTATTTCTTCTTTGGAGAAGTGTCTGTTCAAATCTTTTCCCCATTTTTCAAATGGGTTGTTTGTCTTTTTATTTTCAAGATATAGGAGTTCTTTATATATGCAGGATATAAGTCTCCTATCAGATATATGATTACCAAATATTTTCTCCCATTGGGTAGGCTCTCTTTTCATTTTCTTGACAAACTCCTTTGAGGTGCAGAAGGCTTTAATTTTGAGGAAGTCCCATTTATCTATTTGTTCTTTTGCTGCTCATGCTTTGGGTGTGAAGTTCATGAAGCCATTTCCTATTACAAGGTCCTATAGATGCTTTCCTGTATT